>NC_044402.1:52944985-53607485 GCF_006542625.1 Nomascus leucogenys | reverse complement strand
GTAGATTTTCCCTAGGGTTGTTTCCTGAACATTCCGTAACGTATTAGTTAGCAAAGTCTTTTTTTTTTTTTTTTTTTTTGAAATTGAGTCTCGCTTTATTGACCAGACTGGAGTGCAGTGGTGTGCTCCCGACTCACTGCAACCTCCACCTTCCGGCTTCAAGCAATTCTCGTGCCTCAGCCTCCCAAGTAGCTGGGATTACAGGCATGCACCATCATGCCCAGCTGATTTTTGTATTTTTTTTAGTAGAAACGAGGTTTCACCGTGTTGGCCAGGCTGGTCTCAAACTCCTGACCTCAAGTGATCCGCCCACCTCAGCCTCCCTAAGTGCTGGGATTACAGGCATGACCCACCGCGTCCTGCCAGCAAAGTCTTCTTATATATTCCTTTATGATAAAACAAGAGAAGTGGAATAGTAAAGGGCCATAGCCTCAATCAAATGAGGAAATCCTAATGGGAACCAGGAATGAGGGATTGAACACTCTTCACATAAAATATTACTTATTTTAAAACAGAGTTGTTCTGTCAACAGCTGACTTTGAGTCCTTGATCGATCTCTCAGACCCCTGAATACTTTGATTGCACAGTTGACCTTACCACATTGTTAGGGTAAGTGCTATACAAAGGCACCTTCAGACCGTCCATTGCTCTTAGGTGGCCACTGCAAGCCCCTTGCCTGTGTGTGTTCTGGAGGTGCCACTAAACTTGGGGGCAGCATCAGGAGATACAATTGAAAAAACCCTTTTTACTCAGAATAAATTATTAACTAACTTTCAATTTCCTTTAACTTATTAGAGACATCTCTACCTGTAAATAGGTACAGATTAAACTCTCTAGTCAACAGCTGTCATTCTGTCATATCAACAGATACCAGTGGCTGCTGCTCCTTGAGGCATCCAGAGAATCACAGCATTTTCCAGTATTGAAAGACCTGAAAAATCACGATGCCTTCATTTCAACTGTGAGAAATGAAGTAATTTTCCCAAATCTACAACAGTAAGATATAGTGCAATAGGACCAGATTAAAGGTCTCCTGATTTGCAACCATGTTCCCTCCATCTCCTTTACTCTTAAACACACTCACACACTCACTCCTGCAAACAGTTGTCTTGTCGAGTGGGAAATGAGTGCTCTTACAAGGCTCAAACTTGTGAACACATCACTGACCAGCACAGAGCTGGCTCACAATCGGATCCAATTAAAGTGTTTTACATGCAACTGGTTCAAACCTTTCAAGTACTAAATTAAAACAATCCTTGAAAGAAGGAAATTCTGTTTCAGAAGAGGACCTTCATACAGCATCTCTGACCAGCAACTGGTGATGCTATTGAACTCAGATGCTGATTGGTTCTCCAACACAAGATTACCCAATCCAGGAGCAAGGAAATCAGTAACTTCCTCCCTATAATTCGGAATGCGGGTGAAAAGGGGTCATAGTTCTCCCTGAGTGAGACTTGCCTGCTCCTGTGTCCCCTGGTCCTGTCCTGTTCTCCAGCATGGTGTGTCTGAGGCTCCCTGGAGGCTCCTGCATGGCAGCTCTGACAGTGACACTGATGGTGCTGAACTCCCCACTGGCTTTGGCTGGGGACACCCAACGTAAGTGCACACTGTGGGTGCTGAGCTCCTATGGGGTGGGGAAAATAGGGAGTTTTGTTAACATCGTGCCCAGGCCATGTCCCTTAAGAAATTGTGACGTTGTCTTCAGAGATTGCCCATCTTTATCATTGGATCCCAAATTATTTACACCACAAAAGGAGCCTGGCTACTTGCCCTCTGCATGAGACTTGTGTAAGGGGCCTCCATACAGGCCATTTTTTTTTTTTCAAATTTCCACTAATAAAACCTTTGCATCACATTTCCTCAGGGTCTTTAGAGGATTTAGAAATAATGAGGCTACAATAAATTCCCCATACAGCACTTCCCTTTATTATGTTGACTTATGTCAGACAAAAGGACAGTATTTTTTTGAAAATTTTCTGGGAGTCAAGGGAATTCAAAGGGTCTCTCCTAGACGATCCTGTATTATGTCCTCCACAGGACCTTCAGTGTTGGTCCCTCTTCCTCATCTGTGAGGATGGACCCAGTGGCCTCTCTATTATCTCCTTTCTTTTCTTTCTGAACTCCAATGTTTATAAAGCCTGTACCCCTGCAGTGTATGTAGGTTCTCTGACAGAAGTTATACTTAGTGCTCTTTCTTTCTTATGGGGAAAAATCCCTGGAACTGAAGCTGAGATCTTGAGTACTTGGAGTCACCCTACAGGTAAAGACCATTTATAAGGTATTCTTTGGTGCCTAAAGAACTTAAGGCATCCTCTGAAAAACTGGCCCAGGTTACTGCTTATTATGAATCTTTTTTAACCTTTCTATACTTGTTTCTCCTACATCTCTAACTAGACATGACAGAAGAGATTCAACTAACATAGGATAAATTATATGAAATTCTATTTTTGTAAGTCAAAAATGGTCAAATATCAGAAAATTAATAATGTTCAAACTATATGCTCTGTGTGGGGTTACCGAGACAGTGTGGACATTGTTCACATCCCATAGGGCTGAAAGTCAGTGCGCAAGTCCTGGGAACTCATTGTCTTACTGGGGTCTTGTCCTAAGTGTCATAGGTTCACCCATCATGCCCTTGGCTGTCCTTAATTAGCCATGTCTGCTTACCTCTTCCTCCAGTTTCTCTCTATTTTTCCCCAGCTATGTTGTCATCATTTCCAGAAATCTCTAAAGCTTGCACAGATCCTTATCACTATGAGATCTATTGAAAGAGATAACTTTTTTTTTTTTGAGACAGGGCTTGGCTCTGTCACCCAGGCTGTAGTGCAGTGGTGCAATCTAGGCTCACTGCAACCTCTGCTTTCCATGCTCCAGCGATCTTCCCTCCTCAGCCTCCAGATTAGCGGAGACTACTGGCAGGCAAACATGCCCAGCTAATTTTTGTGATTTTGATAGAGATGAGATTTAGCCATGTTGCCTAGCCTGGTATTAAACTCCTGGACTCAAGCAATCCTCCTGCTTTAGCCTCCCAACATGCTAGGATTATAGGTGTGATCCATTGTGCCTAGGCAAAAAGAGATGAATCTTAATAAAAAGATTTCCTTTTTCTTAAATCACTGTTTCTTTATCTATGAATTCTTCTTCCAACTAGAAGGAGGAGAAAGAAGAATTTTGCCTGTATTTCTCACAGGCAGGAGAAGGGGTATAGTGTGAAAATCAAAATGAAAAGAGTGCTGGAGCTTGAGCACCTTCTTGCTTTCCAGGATGCCTGCAGTGATCAGTTCTCAGAACCCTGGTTTATTCATGTCAACCACACTTATTTTTCTCAGCAGCTACTGTGTACTGGGCTCCATTCTAAGTTCAAATCATTCTATTTGATTAAGATAGAGAGGGTCCCGACTCTCATGGAAGTTACACAACAGTGGAGGAGATAGATAATAACCCAATAATCATTTAACAAAGAAGAAAATGTTAGAGAGTCACAGTGCACTGAAGAAAAGACATCAGGTTTGTGGAACAGAAAGAATTGCATTCACCCAACTTTAGTTCATATGCTTAGGCAGCCTTACCTGAGAAAGTGACATTCAGCTGAGACAACAAAATAAGTACACAGTCATGTAAAGATCTAAGGAACGAAAGTTCTAGGGACACTGAATGGGGGGGGAAGCCCTGGTGTGGGAAATTATGTGGAGGGACAGAAAGAAGGCTAGAGGGACTGAAGTATAGAAAGCAAGGAAATGGAGAGGCAGAAGATGAGGTAGAACATGGAGAGGAAATCAGGAGCGTCATCATATTAGACTCTGATGTCCACAGTAAAAAATTTGAATTTTATTTTATTTTTATTTATTTATTTTTTGAGATGGAGTTTCGTTCTTGTTGCCCAGGCTGGACTGCAATGGTGCAATCTCGGCTCACTGCAACCTCCGCCTCCTGGTTTCCAGTGATTCTCCTGCCTCAGCTTCCCAAGTAACTGGGATTACAGGTGCCCGCCACCATACCTGGCTATTTTTTTTGTATTTTTAGTAGAGACAGGGTATCACCATGTCACCATGTTGGTCAGGCTGGTCTCAAACTCCTGACCTCAGATAATCTGCCTGCTTTGGCCTCCCAAAGTGCTGAGATTACAGGCATGAGCCACCGTGCCCAGCCTGAATTTTATTTAAATAGATATGAGAAGCTACTTTACAGGAGATATGAGAAGCTATTTTACAAGGAGAGAGAAATTTATATTCAATTTTTTTTTCTTTTTGAGATGGAGTCTGTTGTAGCTCCGTTGCCCAGGCTAGATTGCAGTGGTACAATCTCGGCTCACTGCAACCCCGGCCTCCTGGGTTCAAGCGAGTCTCCTGCCTCAGCCTCCTGAGTAGCTAAGACCACAGGCGCATGCCACCACACCCGGCTAATTTTTTGTATTTTTAGTAGAGATGGGGTTTCACCGTGTTAGTCAGGATGGTCTCGATCTCCTGACCTCGTGATCCACCCACCTCAGCCTCTCAAAGTGCTGGGATTACAGGCATGAGCCACCACACCCGGCCTATATTCAATTATTAAAATTAATTCTAGCTACTCTGTGGGGATTGGATTGTTGGGGTTCACAAGTGGTCAGGAAGACTATTTAGGATCACAGCAGGGAATTCTCCAGGGAAAACAGGCTTGTGGCTTCATAGAGTGCGGTAGTGATAAAGAGAGTGAAAACGACAAAGTGGACGACAGCATGTATTTTTGCTTAGCTTGTTAATGGATTACTCTAAAGGAGGTAGAAAAATCAAGTTTATTCCTAAGGATTTTGTTTTGACAAATAAGTGGATGCTGGTATTGTTTATTGAGATAGGAAAAATTATGGGAGGAAATGATTTGAAGTGGGCAGCTGGAAATAAAATTTTGTTTAAATTTGAGATGATTTATAGACATTTATGTGGAGCAATCAGAAGGTCAATGGCATTTAAGAGACTCATGGTGAGGCCAGGGCTTCAGGTATTTATGTTGGCGGCATCAATACGTGTAGTGTATTAAATTCCAGGGAGTGGAAGAGGTTACATAGGGAGATGGATTGTGTGGAGAAAAAAGAAGAGGGCACAGGCCAGCAAAGGGGGCTGAGAAAGAGCCCAGGGATGTTGGAGAAAAACCAAGAGAACATAATGCGTGTAAGTCATGGAAAATAGATTATTTTCAAGGAGAAGGGAGAGGCCAATTGTGGTGAGTGCCACTAAGCGGAGGGGGAAGTGAGAATGTGACAGAGAAGCAAGTGCTGGGTTTGCTGGAGTTGATTATTTGCAGTCAATGGAGTATCCAGGGAGGAAACTGGATTGGACCATTTGAAGAGCAAGTAGAAGTGAGGACGAGGTTAAGGGTGACTGTTTTAAGTAGAGAGCTTCAGGGAAGGACAGTGCTCTGGGTTCCGGGAGCCCCTGGATCTAAAGGAAAAGGGCTGAAGAGGCTGAAGAGAAGGAGGAGGGCCTGTGAACCAGAGATACTGAGTCATTATTAGCAAGGAAATACTAGAGGGTCCCTGTGTGCAGTGCTGACTGCTCATGCAAAAGGTCACACAGCCAATATTTCACACAGCCAGTATTTATTAGTGACATAGAATATACCAGTTATTACTCTGGGTCATGAGAATGGAGTGATAAATAAAATGAATCCGGCCGCCATCAGTATATGCCATGTAACATTTTGCAGTGACTGTACCAGGCCTATGGATTTCAGTAGCAATTTCAATAATGATCCTGTTGTATCTGTGGTGTTTAAAAACATATGCATCTCTAGAATCTAAAATTGAGAGGTTATAAGTAAAACCCAGTATTACAAATTTAGTGCTGGAAATCAGATTGCAGTTTAAATCTGAGCATATAGAAAGTCCCTTTTTTCTGTCAGCAGACGCATTTTGTGTGAGGTTTAGGTGTACTGCATTATTAGACATAAACCAGTGATTCTGCCCTGTTTTCAGAATGACAATTCTTTATGAAACTCATAGAAGAACAGAAGACAATTGCAAAATCATGATGAAGATGCTAGTGGCTTTAGAACCAAGGAATACAAAAAATAATGTGAGCTGCAGTTATAGGGATTATAAAAGTTAAAATGGGAATATATTTGTGTGTTTATTATGTGATCAGTGCTAAGAAGAGTCATCATTTAATTTTACACTTAACAATAATCCTGTGAGGATTAAGCTATTATTAAATGCATTTGATAGATTACAAAAAGGCTTATGTTTGGTAAAAATTGACCCAAGGGGAAGAGGTCACATTTTTATTCAGATTTTCTGATTCTAGAGTTTGAGAGTCTGTCCATCGTTAGTGAGTAGTGACAATATTGTGTCTAAATTATTGACAGAATTTCTGATATTCATATGTACCAGGTTGTTTCTTAGAGTGGGGGCAGAGATTCAAGGGCTGCTAGTTCCAATGTATAGGAGAAACTTTCACTCATTTTGCATTTATCATTTTAAAAGTTCTAGGCCGGGCACGGTGGCTCACGCCTGTAATCTCAGCACTTTGGGAGGCCGAGGCGGGCGGATCACGAGGTCAGGAGATGGAGACCATCCTGGCTAACATGGTGAAACCTTGTCTCTACCAAAAATACAAAAAATTAGCCGGGCGTGGTGGTGTGCGCCTGTAGTCGCAGCTACTTGGGAGGCTGAGGCAGGAGAATGGCATGAACCTGGGAGGCGGAGCTAGCAGGGAGCTGAGATCGCGCCACTGCACTCCAGCCCCAGCCTGGGCAACAGAGCGAGACCCCGTCTCAAAAAAAAAAAGTTCTATGTGTCTGTCATGGCATATGTTGAAGAACACAAGGAAGTATTAAATCACTCCTTCTTCTGAGGTTTGTCTGGCAAGTTGGGCTAGGATTGCCAGATAAAATACAGGTTCCTAGTGAAATCTGAATTTCAGATACACAACCATAATTTACTGAAAATCCAAATTTAACTTGGCATCCTCTGGTTTTATTTGCCAAATCTGTCAACCCAACGTGAGACACACAAGCATGGATTACAGTGCTACCCATGGAAGCCATTGCCACAGTGACAGCGACTTCACACATGTTAATTTTTTAACTTTCTCTCTGTAAAGAAAGTGCTTAGATAATTTAGGGATAAAAAGATAGACATTGTTTGATCCAGGGTGCACACCTCTCTGCCGTCCTTTCAAAAGGGCAAAGAGAGATTTCCACAGGTCTTACTCACAGTCTGGGGACCTGCTCATGTTTTGAAACTGTCTGTATGAGAATGTCATTTTCTTAGTTTCTCCCTTTCTGAGGGGACTTGACTACAAAACTGAGAGTTCTACCTCTGGCCAAGGCTGGAAATTTGATGCCTGCTAGTATTGTTGGGAATGGGAGACTGAAAGAAATGAGTTAGTTGGGGCATTAAACAGGAATAAAATAGCTGTGGTTGTGATTCATTACTACAATTAGTGGACCAGTGGCAGAGAAATTAAGAAAGAAGATTATGTGAGAGATAAATTATATGATTTGGTAAGGCAAGGGAATCAGTAAATCTTGGTTCTCAATAAGTTCATTTTCTGGAAAGACAGCACTGTATTGGGACCAGAATTCTACAAAACATCCGTTTTATGTAGGACCAAGATTTTCAACAAATATTTTTCAATGCAGTTCTCAGCTTCTCCATAACTGATAGTGGCTTATTCAACACAGATTTTTTCAGACGGTTCACACCCATGGTTCTTACCCAGGGATAGTTCACCACCCCTCCCTTCCCTCCCATCACTCTTGAGGAACATGTGGCAATGTTGGAATACTTTTTGGTTGTCACAACAGGGGTTTCTTCTGATATTTAATGAGCAGAAGCCAGGGACACTGCTAGAGAGCCCACAATGTTCAGAATAGACTCCCTCACAACCAAGAATTATCTCATCCAAAATGTCACCAGTGCTGAGGCTGGGAGCACTGGTTCACACTGTGCTCTTTCTGAAAATTCTAGACTTGCTTTTTTTTTTTTTTTTTTTTGAGTTGGGGGTTTGCTCTGTCACCCAGACTGGAGTGCAGTGGCTCCATCTCGGCTCACTACAACCTCTGCCTCCCAGGTTCAAGCGATTCTCCGGTCTCTGCCTCCCCAGCAGCTGGGATTACAAGTGTACCCCGCCATGCCTGGCTAATTTTTTGTATTTTAGTAGAGACGGGGTTTCACCATGTTGCTCAGGCTGGTCTCGAACCCCTGAGCTCAGGCAATCCACCCGCCTTGGTCTCCCAAAGTGCTAGGATTACAGGCGTGAGCCACCGCGCCCGGCCTAGACTCACATCTTTTATACACTTACTGCCCAATTCAGTTCTTTATGGTTTATTTTTGTTTGTTTCATTATAAAAAACTAGACAGTTGCATAAATTCAACCACTTACTTGTTGAATCCATTTAGTCAATGCAAGCTCAACATTTTCATATTTATTTTTTGCCTTATGCAATATTGTTCAACATTTTCATAAGTTGTTGGTCAGCACTATCTCTATTAACTTTCAACAGTTTGCCCTTCTAAGTCACAAATAGTGATGCTGCTGCAATTATTTTTCACTAACATGCCTCGGATTTCTGTAGTGATTCTACATTTGATATTATTCACAGTGTAAAATGCTTTTATTTATTCATTTCACTTTTACCCACAGAATTATTTTTAAGTTATTTTTGTCATTTTCACACTTCAAGCAAACATAAAGACAAAAACATCAAAAATACGTACATAGTGTTTTACATATGTGTATATTTACACACATATATGCACATATGTTTATATGTATTGAAACTACAGAAGCACATGTCACCAATAAGAGCTCTGAGACACCTTTGACCACTTACCCTCATCAGATGAGATTTGCCAAATGAGTTTTGGGAACAAATTTATTTTAACTGAATTTCGGAGCTTTGTGGATTTAGAAATGCAAACGAAGGTCTGTGGACATTTACGGGGATCATAGTTTTATTCTCCTTAAAACTCTTCGATACTTTCCCACTGTCTTTAGTAAATCCAAAATCCTAACACCACCCACGAGGCTTTTCAATATCTGGCTTCTTGTGATTTCTCCAATCTAAATCTTTTACCCTCCTTCCCCTCAGCCTCTCTGCTTTAGTGAACTTTGTTCTAGTTTCTTGAAGAAGTTCATCAATTCAAGCTTTTGTACATGGTATTTCTTAAACCTGAAACGTGCCCCCCGTTTTGTCCAAACAGACACACAGGCTCCACTCTGCCCCCTGCCTCACACCTGCTTAACCCGTCAAGTCACATCTGAACTGTCACTCTTCTCTGGCACCCTAAAGGAACTGAGATCATCCTATGATTCTCTGTTCTAGAACGCCACACTTGGCTGAAATTTCTCATTCCTGTCTAAGCTCTTGTGTGTTTGGTTTTGGCCATCACTTTCACTGCTCTTTAAGCTCCCCCAGCGGAGTGGAGGGGTCTGTTTTCCCGTGTTTGGATTCCTAGAGGCAGAGCAGGCCTGGCACAAGGTCAGCACTAAGGAAGTGTTCACAGGATGAACGCGGTGGGTGCTGTTGAAGGAAAGGGTAAAGCCTTTAAAGGGTAAAGGGTGGAGAGAAGGAGCAGAGTGTCTTTGGGGTGGAGGCTCCCAGGAGGAGGCGGAGTGGGCTGAGGTGCTGGACGGATCCTCCTCCAGCTCCTGCCTGGAGGTCTCCAGAACAGGCTGGAGGCAGGGAGGGGGTCCCAAAAGCTTTGGGATCAGAGGTAGTTTTCCCACCTGGTCCCCCAGACCCCCGTCCGCGTCAGAAAGACAGAGGATGAGCCCCTGGGCTGCGTGTAGTCGGGGTTGCGGGTGGGGCCAGATAGTGTATTCCCCGGAGGCCGCTTCTGTAACCGCATCGTTCGTGTCCCCACAGCACGTTTCTTGGAGCAGGTTAAGTCTGAGTGTCATTTCTTCAACGGGACGGAGCGGGTGCGGTTCCTGCAAAGATACTTCTATAACCAAGAGGAGTTCGTGCGCTTCGACAGCGACGTGGGGGAGTTCGGGCCGTGACGGAGTTGGGGCGGCCTGATGCCGAGTACTGGAACAGCCAGAAGGACATCCTGGAGCAGGAGCGGGCCGTGGTGGACACCGGGTGCAGACACAACTACGGGGTTGTGGAGAGCTTCACAGTGCAGCGGCGAGGTGAGCATGGTGGGGGACGGGGCCTGGGTCCCTGTGAGCTGGGAATCTGAGCGTGTGTGTGTGTGTGTGTGTGTGTGTGTGTGTGTGGAGAGGAGAGAGGAGAGAGGAGAGAGAGAGGAGAGAGCGCCATCTGTCAGCATTTAGAATCCTCTCAATCCTGACAAGGAGTTCTGAGGGCACAGGTGTGTGTGTAGAGTGTGGATTTGTCTGTGTCTGTGTGTCTGTTGTGGGAGGGGAGGCAGGAGGGGGCTGCTTCTTATCCTTGGAGGCCTCTGTGGGGAGTGACATGGGAGGTGGGTGTAGGCGGCTGGAGAGAGAGGAGACCTTGATTGTCCTGGGTCCTCAGAGATGCAGGGAAGGGAAACGTAAGGGGTGTGTGGTTGGGGTGAAGATTTAGGGGAGGAGAGCTGAGGGGTATGGAGGGTTTGGGATAATGTGAGGAGGCCAATTCCAGACTGTCCCTGGCACACACCCTTCATGTAATCTCTGAAATAAAAGTGTGTGGTGTTTGCAAAAGCATTAGATTAATTTCCAGGGGAATTGAGGAGACCTCTGAGGCACCTCTGAAACTTCTTTAGGTCTAAATTTCTTGCTAGTTTTTTGTTTTCTTAGT
Source organism: Nomascus leucogenys (assembly GCF_006542625.1). NCBI lineage: Eukaryota > Metazoa > Chordata > Mammalia > Primates > Hylobatidae > Nomascus > Nomascus leucogenys. Next base: position 53,596,760 of record NC_044402.1, on the reverse strand, counting down.
GTTATATTTTTTACTTAGTAGAAATGACTGTAAAACTAACTTTTTGAATTAAAGTTTGAAAACACTGTTACTATTTTATTATAATGCTAATAATTTCATAGTTACTTTTTAAATATGTAATAGTTGTGACACAAATTACCTCACTTTCTTTTTTTGTTTGTTTTTTTTCTTATACTTTAAGTTTTAGGGTACATGTGCACAATGTGCAGGTTTGTTATATATGTATACATGTGCCATGTTGGTGTGCTGCACCCATTAACTCGTCATTTAACATTAGGTATATCTCCGAATGCTATCCCTCCCCCCCCCCTCCACCCCAGAAGAGGCCCCGGAGTGTGATGTTCCCCTTCCTGTGTCCACGTGTTCTCAGTGTTCAGTTCTCACCTATGAGTGAGAACATGTGGTGTTTGGTTTTCTGTCCTTGCGATAGTTTACTGAGAATGATGGTTTCCAGCTTCATCCATGTCCCTACAAAGGACAGGAACTCATCCTTTTTTATGGCTGCATAGTATTCCATGGTGTATATGTGCCACATTTTCTTAATCCAGTCTATCGTTGTTGGACATTTGGGTTGGTTCCAACTCTTTGCTATTGTGAATAGTGCCACAATAAACATATGTGTGCATGTGTCTTTCTAGCAGCATGATTTATATTCCCTTGGGTATATACCCAGTAATGGGATGGCTGGGTCAAATAGTATTTCTAGTTCTAGATCCCTGAGGAATCACCACACTGACTTCCACAATGGTTGAACTAGTTTACAGTCCCACCAACAGTGTAAAAGTGTTCCTGTTTCTCCACATCTTCTCCAGCACCTGTTGTTTCCTGACTTTTTAATGATGGCCATTCTAACCGGTGTGAGATGGTATCTCATTGTGGTTTTGATTTTCATTTCTCTGATGGCCAGTGATGATGAGCATTTTTTCATGTGTCTTTTGGCTGCATAAATGTCTTCTTCTGAGAAGTGTCTGTTCATATCCTTTGCCCACTTTTTGATGGGGTTGTTTGTTTTTTTTCTTGTAAATTTGTTTGAGTTCATTGTAGATTCTTTATATTAGCCCTTTGTCATATGAGTAGATTGCAAAAATTTTCTCCCATTCTGTAGGTTGCCTGTTCACTCTGATGATAGTTTCTTTTGCTGTGCAGAAGCTCTTTAGTTTAATTAGATCCCATTTGTGAATTTTGGCTTTTATTGCCATTGCTTTTGGTGTTTTAGACATGAAGTCTTTGCCCATGCCTATGTCCTGAATGGTAATGCCTAGGTTTTCTTCTAGGGTTTTTATGGTTTCAGGTCTAACATTTAAGTCTTTAATCCATCTTGAATTAATTTTTGTATAAGCAAATTACCTCACTTTCCCCACTGATGACCTTTATTATGACATTCACCAATAGTTGAAAATGTATGTTTCTGGTTAATTTTTGATTTATATTTTTTTGATTTGTAATTATTTTGAATTATTTAGACCTATTTATTGGCCAGTTATAATTACTGCTCTGCTCTACAAATTACCTGTTGTATTTGGTAGGGAATGGACAATGATCTATTGTCTCTTATCTCCAGGGCTTTGTATTTTTCTCAGTGACTTTGTGGATTTGTTGTACTGTAAGATTATTAACACTTTTTTGATATTTGATTCAGTATTTTCTCCAGTTTGTGGTATGTATATTTTGAAAATTCTTTTCCATGTTAAGAATTTCAACATTTTTATTTAATAAAATATATTGCAAAATACTAATTAATGATTCACGAACTAGCTCAATTCTACCATTTGGTGGTATTGCTGTCTCCAGGTTTCTCTTTCCTTCTTAAAAAAAATGTATTTATTGAGAGTATGCTAGTGTCAGGGATTTCCCTAGGCATAAGCCCTCCAATTAATGAGTCCCAGACACTGCCTTGATCCAAATGTCATTCTGGAAAGAAAAATCATTTTACAATGATAGGTCTAATAATAGTTATACTTGTTTTGCCTGGGAGATGCATTGATCAGCTAAATGTAAATATAAGAACTTTCAAAACTAAAATGACGTTCCTTAATCTTTCTCTCTGCTTTAGGACTCATGCTTTTTTAGGAACTTAAAGATTTGGAGAATCATTTCTGTCTGTCCCACCTTCCCAGGAGCATAACCATTTCTGTGGTGTTCTAAGGTGTGACTGCATGGCAGTAGTATTCCTAAAAATTTATACTCGGTTTCCTCATGTGCCCTACTTCGTCCCTTTCTCTATCCACATTGCTTTAAATCATATTTTTCTCTCAAGGTGTTCAAGGATGATAAATAGGTGCCAAGTGGAGCACCCAAGTGTGATGAGCCCTCTCACAGTAGAATGGAGTGAGAAGCTTTCTGACCTCATAAATTGAAGGCTATCGTAATTCATTCTTTTATATATTTTACTTGCATTAATCCTCATATAACCTCAAGAGGTAAATTAATATAATTATCCTCCATTATTGGTGAGAAAGTTGAGACACAAAAGAATCAAAAACTCTTCCAGGATCAACCAGTAAAAGGCAGACCTTGGATTTGAACCAGGCAACCTGGCTCAGAAGTCAGTTTTAATTACTACACTCTGTACTTTCAAAGATTTGTAAACACTTTGACAGTGCATGTCAATTTCAAGCTCTGAAGAACCAAACATAATTTTTCACAATATCTCTCAAATCTAATGGGTCCCCACTATAAAGATTAAATTCCAGGCTGATGAGACTGTGAGGCCACATGGCAAGCTGTGCCGGAGGCCTACTCAAGGCCAGAGCCTGGGTTTACAGAGAAGCAGACAAAAAGCTAAACAAGGAGACTTACTCTGTCTTCATGACTCATTCCCTCTACCTTGTTTTCTCCTAGTCCATCCTGAGGTGACTGTGTATCCTGCAAAGACCCAGCCCCTGCAGCACCACAACCTCCTGGTCTGCTCTGTGAATGGTTTCTATCCAGGCAGCATTGAAGTCAAGTGGTTCCGGAACGGCCAGGAAGAGAAGGCTGGGGTGGTGTCCACAGGCCTGATCCAGAATGGAGACTGGACCTTCCAGACCCTGGTGATGCTGGAAACAGTTCCTCGGAGTGGAGAGGTTTACACCTGCCAAGTGGAGCACCCAAGCGTGACGAGCCCTCTCATAGTGGAATGGAGTGAGCAGCTTTTTGACTTCATACATTTCTCACCCACCAAGAAGGGGACTGTGCTAATCCCTGAGTGTCAGGTTTCTCCTCTCCCACATCCTATTTTCATTTGCTCCATGTTCTCATCTCCATCAGCACAGGTCACTGGGGGGTAGCCCTGTAATACTTTCTAGAAACACCTGTACCCCCTGGGGAAGCAGTCATGCCTGCCAGGCAGGAGAGGCTGTCCCTCTTTTGAACCTCCCCATGATGTCACAAATCGGGGTCACCTGCTGTCCGTGGGCTCCAGGCCCTGCCTCTGGGTCTGAGACTGAGTTTCTGGTGCTGTCGTTCTGAGTTGTTTGTTGTAATCTGAGAAGAAGAGAAGTATAGGGGCCTTCCTGTCATGAGGGGAGTCCAATCTCAGCTCTGCCTTTTATTAGGTCTGTCACTCTAGACAAACTACTTAACCTCATTGGGTCTCAGGCTTTCTGTTCATCAGATGTTGAAGTCCTGTCTTACATCAAGGCTGTAATATTTGAATGAGTTTGATGCCTGAACCTTGTAACTGTTCAGTGTGATTTGAAAACTTTTTTTTCTCAAGAAATGGTCAGTTATTTTAGTTTTTGCAGAGTAGCCTTCTTTCTCATTTTCAAAGCTCTGAATCTCAGGGTGTCAATTAAAGAGGTTCCATTTGGGATAAAAATCACTAAACCTGGCTTCCTCTCTCAGGAGCACGGTCTGAATCTGCACAGAGCAAGATGCTGAGTGGAGTCGGGGGCTTTGTGCTGGGCCTGCTCTTCCTTGGGGCCGGGCTGTTCATCTACTTCAGGAATCAGAAAGGTGAGGAGCCTTTGGTAGCGGCTGTCTCCATAGGCTTTCCTGGAGGAGGAACTATGGCTTTGCTGAAGTTAGTTCTCAGTATATGAATGGCCCTGGATAAAGCCTTTCTATTCCCAAATGACCTCCAATGTTCTGCAAATCCAGAAATCATCAGTGCATGGTTGCTATGTCAAAGCATAATAGCTTGTGGCCTACAGAGATAACAGAAAGATTAACAGGTATGGGTGCTTTGGTTGAGATCGTGGAGCAAATTAAGGAAGAGCAACTAAGGCTAATACAATTACACTGGATCCTGTGACAGACACTTCACGCTTCATGGGTCACATGGTCTGTTTCTGCTCCTCTCTGCCCTGGTTGGTGTGGGTTGTGGTGTTAGAGAAATCTCAGGTGGGAGATCTGGAGCTGGGACGTTGTGTTGGAGGACAGATTTGCTTCCATATCCTTTAAGTGTGTATCTTCCCCTCTTTTTCCTAGGACACTCTGGACTTCAGCCAACAGGTAATACCTTTTCATCCTCTTTAAGAAACAGATTTGGAGGCTAGGCGTGGTGGCTCACGCCTGTAATCCCAGCACTTTGGGAGGCCGAGGCAGGCGGATCATGAGGTCAAGAGTTTGAGACCAGCCTGACCAACGTGGTGAAACCCCGTCTCTACTAAAAATACAAAAATTAGCTGGGCATGGTGGTGTGCGCCTGTAATCCCAGCTACTCAGGAGGCTGAGGCAGGACAATCGCTTGAACCTGGGAGGCGGAAGTTGCAGTGAGCCAAGATTGTGCCACTGCACTCCAGCCTAGGCGACAGAGTGAGACTCTGTCTCAAAAAAAGAAAGAAAGAAAGAAAGAAAGAAAGAAAAAAAGAAAGAAAGAAAGAAAGAAAGAGAAAGAAAGAAAGAAAGAAGGAAAGAGAATGAATTTCCTTTCCCTAGAATGATGGTAGAGGTGACAAGGCATGAGACAGAAGTAATAGCAAAGACATTGGATCCAAATTTCTGATCAGGCAATTTACACCAACACTCCTCCTCTCCACTTAGAAAAGGCCTGTGCTCTGCAGGAGTATTGACTCATGGAGACTTCAGAACTTATTTTTCTTCTTCCTGCAGTGCTCTCATCTGAGTCCTTGAAAGAGGGCAAAATAAACTGTTAGTAGAGCCAGGTCTGAAAACAACACTTTCTTGCGTCTCTGCAGGATTCCTGAGCTGAAGTGAAGATGACCACATTCAAGGAAGAACCTTCTGCCCCAGCTTTGCAGGATGAAAAACTTCCCCGCTTGGCTCTCATTCTTCCACAAGAGAGACCTTTCTCCAGACCTGGTTGCTACTGGTTCAGCAACTCTGCAGAAAATGTCCTTCCTTGTGGCTGCCTCAGCTCGTGCCTTTGGCCTGAAGTCCCAGTATTGATGGCAGCCCCTCATCTTCCAAGTTTTGTGCTCCCCTTTACCTAACGCTTCCTGCCTCCCATGCATCTGTACTCCCCCTGTGCCACAAACACATTACATTATTAAATGTTTCTCAAACATGGAGTTAAAAATCTTCTGGTCATTTGGCTCCAAGGACAAAAAATAAAAAGAAAAGAAAAAGTGAAGATTGTTTCCCAATAGAATAATGGTTTTCATGGATATGTCATAAGTATGTGAGATAATGCATATGTTAAATAGGTTGATTTAGACATTTTACACTATAGGCATATATCAAAACTTCATGTTGTATGACATAAATACACAATTTTTACTTGTCAATTTAAAAAGTAAACCTAACATTTAAAAAGGCAATGCATAAAAACTGAGAACAGACTATAAGAACTGAAACAAACTTGGCAAACATGAGATGATAAACCAGCTAGCAAGTCAATCAGAACTCTTTCTCAACCCCGTCTACAATATTGTTGTATCTATAACTGTAAATTAGTATATAGTTTTTCATTCCAGAGACTTCAATTATATGGTATTATCAAAGGACTTGTACAGATTTCAGAGAAAGACAAATTTAGAAGATAGAGGGTTCTCCATTGTGTTCTGAGAATCAGTATCAAATATGTCAAATCTAAAACTACATAATCAATTCAAATTTTATTTCAATATAATCATTTCAGCATAATTTTTCTACCGTCAGAGACAACTATTATTTTATTTTCAATCAAATTCAGTGTATATTTTGTGCATATTTTATTTTTAGTTATATGTTACTTGTACATATATACCAGGTGTGTAAAGGTACATATAAATTCTATAAGAATATAAAACCTATAGGAATATATTAAGCTGATAATTATGTCTGCTCTGTTTGATCCCAGAGTTGCAACAAATAAGACTTTGTTCCCTAAGTTGAGGAAATGATTTGTCTCATTCATACGAGACTTGTGGTGTGGAATTATAAGGTAGAACTAAAATGTGTGGGTTGAATATTATAATGAAGATGCCTTCTGCTGTGAACAGCAGGAAATCTCATCTAGTGGGGTGTGTTTTTCTTTCACCCATCATCTCACATAGCCAATAGATCCACTGCTGGGCGTCTCCAGGTTTGCTCAACTCAGCCGGCCAGTGGCATCACCAGCGATCCTGGAACTTCATAGCTCATCTCTCCATCACACACAGCATGTCAGCTTTCCTGAGATGGTAGGAGGACCCCCGCAGCAGCTTTAGGTTTCTTATTCTTTCACAACAACTTCAAATGCAGGAAAAAGATACTACATTTTCCTGTGTGCGTTTATAAGCAGCAACTAAACTGTTTCCAGAGTTTTCCCAGTACCCACTTTCTCACATATTGGAATGACTATATACACATATATACATATATATGTGTATATATATAAAATGTGTATATATGTGCATATATATAAAATGTCAGCCATTAACTCAATTACAATAAAACAAAAAAGCAAGCAAAGACGATTGTTTTTAGAACTCAATTAAGCATGCTGACATGTTATTTTATGAGATAAATATATTTTCCAGGAAATTTTTGAAAAAAGGTAGAATAAGGAATGACTAGCTCTTTAAGGTCCCAAAACGTACTATACATTTATTTTTTAAAATACATTTGTTACTGATTTTTTAAAATTAAATACGCTAGTAAAACAGAGTATAGAATTAGAAACAGAAAGAGTTGAGATTTAAGTTTCATTTTTTTGTAAGTTGTATTCCAAACTCATTTCTTTCATTAAATGGACCCTGGATGAATAAAAATTGAAACATAAAGAGACAATATAAAATTAACAAGACAGATTTTTTTTTTTTTGAGACGGAGTCTCGCTCTGTCGCCCAGGCTGGAGTGCAGTGGCGCAATCTCGGCTCACTGCAAGCTCCGCCTCCCGGGTTCACGCCATTCTCCTGCCTCAGCCTCTCTGAGTAGCCGGGACTACAGGCGCCCGCCACCACGCCCGGCTAATTTTTTCGTATTTTTAGTAGAGACGGGGTTTCACCGTGGTCTCGATCTCCTGACCTCGTGATCCACCCGCCTCGGCCTCCCAAAGTGCTGGGATTACAAGCGTGAGCCACCGCGTCCGGCCTGATTTTTTTTTTTTCTTTTTTGAGACGGAGTCTCGCTCTGTTGCCCAGACTGAAATACAGTGGCGCGATCCTGGATCCCCACAACCTCTGCTTCCTGGGTTCAAGCATTTCTCCTGCCTCAGCCTACAAAGTAGCAGGGACTATGGACGCCCGCCACCATGCCCAGCTAATTTTTATATTTTTTGTAGAGACGGGTTTTCACTATGTTGGCCAGGCTGGTCTCGAAGTCCTGACCTCGTGATCTGCCACCTCGCCCTCCGAAAGTGCTGGGACTACAGGCGTGAGCCTCCACATCCAGCTGACAGATGTTATTTCTATCATCATCATTATAATTATGTTTGAAGACAGACTTTCTAAATCCTTATGTATTATTGGTGAGAAGGTATGATTTTACAAATATCTGGAAATATGACAATTTTTTAAAAAGTTTAACATAGGTTTGCCATATGACCCAACAATTTCACTCCTTGGAATCTACCTAAGAGACATAAAAACATATGTCCTCAAAAAGATATGTGTTCAAGTGTTCAGAACAGCCTTAGCCATAGCAGGCCCAAACTGAAAACAATTCAAATATCCTTCAATTAGTAAATGGACAAACAAAATGGTACTACATCCATGCAAGGCAATATCATTCAACAATAAAAGGGAACAAAAACAGACTTATCTGACAGGGGAGATACCATGAACGTGAGGATAGTTTTCCCAAGGCAAGTTTCAACCCATGCAATCTGGATGATGAGACATTACTTAATGGGGACAATGCATGTGATTTGGGTGGTGGATACTGTAGAAACACTAACTTCACCACTATACGATCCATGCATGTAACAAAACTACACTTGGATCTTATACATTTACACAAATGAAAAAGGAGAAAATAAATAAAAAGAAATGAAAACAAACAAAATGATGATACATACTACAAACTGATGAACTTCAATAATGTTAACTAAGTGAAGGAAACTGGACACAAAAGATTACATGTCGTATGATTTCATTTACTTGAAATATCCAGAAGAGATAAATTATAGACACAAAAAGCATATCATTGGATGCCTAGGACTTGGGCTGTCGGTGGGAATTAACTATAAATAGAGAAATTTTGAACGTGACAGAAATGTTATAAAACTGGATTGTTGTGATAATTGCACAAATCTATTAATTTACTAAAATCATTAATTTTACATGTACAATAAGTGAATTTTGTAATATGTAAATTATGCTTTAGTAAAGCTGTTAAAATAATTCTTTTTTAAAAAATAAGACATTGTAACCAAAACAAAATCCAGAAGACACAAGTGAAAAAAAATTGAAGAAAATTACGGATTTCTTTGCATGAAGAAAATAACAAAATTAAAAGAAGTATATGAAGTTCAGGAAAAATTTTGATCACATAAGGCCGATGATGGGCTAAATTTCTTATGAAAAATTGTTAACTAATCAATAAATTAATGGAAATGCCACAGAATATTGGGCAAAGGATATAGACTGACTATATAAGAGAAGATTTCAATAGTCAATATGTACAAATATTAGCTCAAACTCACAAATGAACAAAAAAATTCAAATTCAAATAGCAATGTAATAAACTATTTATCCTCCACAAAATTGGCAAATACAATAGTTTGCTTTAAAATCAAGGATTTAGAAGATTCTATGGGAATAGATTCTCTCATATTAGGATTGTGAGTGGATGGCAGTGTGGTAGTATCTATTAAAACTCAAAATGCAATTTTTACATGCTTAATGAAACAACAAAAATCCCATTCTAAACATCTGTGTTAAAGAAACAAACCTGGCCGGGCACAGTGGCTCACGCCTGTAATCAAAGCACTTTGGGAGGCCGAGGTGGGTGGATCATGAGGTCAGGAGTTTGAGACCAGCCTGGCCAACATGGAGAATCCCCATTTCTATTAAAAATACAAAAATTAGCCAGGCGTGGTGGCAGGCACCTGTAATCCCAACCACTGGGGAGGCTGAGGCAGGAGAATCACTTGAATCCAGGGGGCAGAGGTTGCAGTGAGCTGAGATCACACCACTGCACTCCAGCCTGGGCGACAGAGTGAGATTCCGTCTCAAAAAAAAAAAAAAAAAAAAAAAAAGTGAAAAAAGAAACAATCCTGCATGAGCCCAGGGAGACATAAAATTGTTTTTTGAGCCACGGTTTGGAATAACACAAACATTTCCAAATTCAAAAAGAAAAACTGATTAATTTGTCTGGATTAGGAAACTTTTGTACATCATAAAAACTATGCAGTATGTGAAGTCACAGAACACTGCAAGATGGTAAAGACACAGTTTTTTTGCAGGAATGGGAGTGACAACGTAAGCAGAAGTTGATAGAGAGATACAAAGCCAACAATCATTTGCCAGGGAAGGACTGGACTGGTTTAACAGAGAGTGGGTTAAGTTGAGAGTCTTGTAGAGGTAATTAGGAGCTAGTGGAAGGGGAAGGGTGATTGTATGAGGTATCCAAGGAAGCAGGAGGGATAGACAGGCAAAGAGTAAATAGGAAGGTAAAGAGGGTGCTCTGGAAGACAAGATCATTTTATCCAGTCTGAGTTAAAGGTAGGAGTAAATTTCTGTCAGAAGGAAGGAATATGGAAAGAAGGTGGATGTGATTAGGATTTTCGTCCCGGCAGGAGCTACAGTATATAGTCCTATCGCAAAGAGTATGGTTAGTACGCTGCTCAATAATATGATGAACTAGTAAAAGGATTCCATTAAAGGGGCAAGGAGAGGTGTTAAAGATAAAGATTATGTAGATTTTCACTTATCTTTTTTAAGAAGGAAGGGTTTTTTTCTTCAGGATCAGTAGTAGGAGCCTTTTTAGTCTGGGATGTTTCCTTCTGAAATAGGAGATGCAAGTCCTCCAATCGTTCGCAGGTGTGTTGAGGCTGGTCTGGCTGATCTTGGGACGGTCCCGCAGGTTCCTCAGGGGGTGTCCAAAATTTAACTCGGGTGTGGTGAATCCAAGATTCCACTCCCGCCACCTTAACTGCAGTGGGAATAGAGAGGATTACCGAGTATGGTCATTCCCACAGAGTCCATAGATGGGGAGGTAAAGAGGAGAGATTTGACCAACGCTAGATCTCCTGGTTGAAACAACTCTGTTCCCTTTTCTCTGTGACATCCCTCAGGTAGGTTTTTAAGGTTTTGATGATATTTTGCCAAAGAAGTTATATCTTTGACCAAGTTGGCCGTTTCCTGATCAAGTAGGAGGTCATTTGTGAGAAAAGGTCATCCATACAGCATTTCATATGGACTGAGCCCCATTTTGTGAGGAGAATTTCGGATTCTCAACAACGTCATGGGCAAAAGAGTAGGCCATGGGAGATGAGTTTCTTGTGTTAGTTTTCTTAAGTGCCTCTTGAGTGATTCATTTGCCTTCTCGACCTTCCTTGAGGATTGTGGCCTCCAGGCGCAGTGAAGGTGATATTGTATCCCTAGCGCCCTGGAAATTCCCTGAGTTATTGTGGCTTTAAAAGTCGAACCATTGTTGCTCTGTAAGCTTTCGAGTTCCAGACCAGCCTGACCAACATGGAGAAACCGTCTCTACTAAAAATGCAAAATTTGCTGGCCATGGTGGTGCATGCCTGTAATCCCAGCTACTTAGGAGGCAGAGGCAGGAGAATCGCTTGAACCCGGGAGGCAGAGGTTGCGGTGAGCCAAGATTGCACCATTGCACTCCAGCCTGGGCAACAAGAGTGAATCTCCACCTCAAAAAAAATAAAAAAAAAAATAGAGAAAACCAGTGAAAGAAAAATTTTGTTCTTTGAAAAGATTAATAGAACTCACAAATTCCTAGACAAAATAAAGGGAAAAAGGAGAAAAAACACCAATATTGGGATTGAAACATGTTATATCACTACAGATCCTTTGACATCAATAGTACACCAGAGGAATACACCAAAAACACTTAGGTGAAATGGAAAAAAAAATCCTTAAAAAGTACACACTATTACAACTAACTCAATATCAAATAGATAAATTGAAAAGGGGTATAATTATGAAAGAAATTGAACTTATAATATAACCACTGCTGAAAGAGAAACCTCTAGGCCAGAATAGTTTCACAGGAGAAATCTACCAAACATTTCAGTAGAATTAACACAAGCCTGCAAAATTTCCTCCAGAAAACAGAAGAGAAGGGAACACGTCCCAACTCACTTTATGAGGCCAGCATTTCCTAAAATCAAAAGGATACAAAAATACAACAGCAAAAGAAAATTAAAAAGCAATATACCTGCTTGACTATAGATGCAAAACTCCATAACAAAATAGTAGCAAATAAAAATCTGCCAAACTGAAAAAATATATAAACTATGCCAAGTAGCATTTATTCCAGGGATGCAAGTCTGGTTTAATGTTTGAAATCAGTGTCATCCATCATATTAACAAGCTAAAGAAGAAACATCGCATGATTCTATCAACTGATGTAGAAAAGACCTTCAACATAATTCAACGTTCATTTATGGTAAAAAACAAAAACAAAACAAAACAAAAAAGCCTCCAAACAGTAGGAATAGAGGAGGCCCTCCTCAACTTGATAAATAACTTCTACAAAAATGTTGCGGCTAAATTATACTTAAGGGTGGAAAACTGAAAGCTTTTCCTCTTCTGCTTCAGCTAATGGTGAAATTCACAAAGGTCACAGAATTCAAGATCAACCAAAAAAATAAATTTTATTTGAATATACAGTAATAAAGAAATCAAAACAAAGATTAAAAATACAACATGAATTAGCTTCACTCAAAAAACCTCATAAGTACACCAACAGAACACGTACACAGTCCACATGCTGAAATGCTGATAAATAAAAAAATCTAAAGAAATGGAGAGATTTACTGTGTTCGTCAACTAGAAAACTAAATATAAGAAAGATGTCAATTCTACCCAATTTGATATTCAGGTTTAACACAGTTTCTCTCTAAATTCCAGCAAGATTTGTAATAGTTGTAGACAAAGTTGTTCTAAAATGTTTATGGAGAAGCAAGAGGACTAGTATAGGTCAAACAATTTCAGAGGGAAAAAGAGATGGAGAATTAACTGTAACCATATTTCAGAATTTTTATAACTATAATAATCAATATTGATTGACATTAGTACAGGGATAGACACAGATTAGTGGAGCAGTATAGAGAATCCAGAAAAACACTTATGCCAACTCATTTTGATGAAGATGCAAAATAATTCAAGGGAAATAATATAGTCTATAGTCTTTTCAAACAATAGTCCAGGAGAAAGTGGAAATCCATAGACAAAAACAAAACCAAACAAAAACAAAAAAGAACTCGAAGGAAAAAGAAGCAAGAAACAAACTTAACAAATTCTCACACCTTATGAAAACATTTACCCCAATTAAATAATGTCTACATGTAAAACTTTTAGAAGAAAACATATGAGAAAAGCACCAGGAGCTAGGGCCGGGGGTCTGAGTTCTGAGTTCTTAGACATGACACCAAAAGGGCTATGTGTAAAAAACAAAAAACAAACAAATAAACAAAATAAATAAATTGGGCTTTATCAAAATTTAAAATTTTTGTTCTGTAAGGTATCCTGCTAAGAAATGAAAAGCAAGCTAGAGTTATGGAGAAAATATTTAAAACCACATACACTACCAAGAATACAGTATCTAGAACATACAATCAACTATAAAAGCTCTAATATAAAATCTATAGTAGAATGCAAACTATAAAATTTAATTTCAAAATGGGCAAAAGATATGAAGAGACATTTTATCAAACAGGATATATATATACACGGCAAATAAGCACAATGAATGACATGCAAATCACTAGCCATCAGGGAAATGCAAATTAAGGACTTAATGTAATAGCGCTACACACCTCTTACTACAGCTAAAATTTAGGAAAAAACTGACAATGGTAAATGCTGGTGAGAATGCAGAAAAACTGGATTTCTCATACGCTGATGATGATAATGTAAAATGGTACCATCCTTCTAAAAAATAGTGAGGCAGTGTCTTGAAGAACTAGACATATATTTGCCATATGAGCCAGGAATTACATTCTGACACATTTATATCAGAGAAACAAAAACACATGTTCACACAAACATCTTACACAAATGTTCATAACAGCTTTATTTGTAATAGCCCCACAACTAGAAACAGCCAAAATATCCCTCAACAGGCAAAGAGTTAAACTGCAGCACCTCCATCTGATGGAGTATTCCTTAGCAATAAAAAAGAGCAAATTGCTAATACATGCAACGACTTGGATGAATCTCAAGGACATTATGCTGAGGGGATAATGCCTGTCACAAAAGACACATACTGTGTGATTCTATTTACGTAACATTTTCAAAATGACACTATTATAGAGATTGGTGGAGAAGAAATTAATGGTTGTTAGTTGTCAGGGTGATGGTGTGTAGGGAGTAGGGTGTGACTCTCAAGGGCAGCATGAGGGGAGATCTCTGTGGGATGGAATAGCTCTAGATTGTGTGGTGGTTACATAAATCTGCAAATACGATAAGACACCGCCATAGAACTATGGACACATATTCTACCTATGTCCTGGTTTTGCTACTGTGCTAGAGCTACTTAAGATATAAACATTTGGAAAAACTGGGTGAAAGGGCACACATGTGTTCTCTGTACCATCTTTGCAATTTCCTGTGACTCTATAATGATTTCCAAGTAAAAAGTTTTTAAAAAGCATTTTTCTTTTTGGCTGAAATCCAAAACTCTCACAAAACCAAATGCGGGCAAGGATGTAGAACAACGGGGACTCAGATTCATTGACGGTAGGAATGCAAAACAGTACAGCCACTTTGGAAGACACTCTGGCTGTTTCTTACAAAGCTAAACATACTCTTACCATGTAATCCAGCAGTGGCACCTCTGAGTATTTACTCAAATGACTGAAAAACTTATGTCCACACAAATACCTGTACATGTATGTTTATAGCAGTTTTATTCATAATTGCCAAAAATTGGAAGCCCCCAAGATGTCCTCAATAGGTGAGTGGATAAAGAAATTGTGATATATCCATACCATGGAGTATTATTCAACAGTAAAGAGAAATAAGCTATCAAGCTATGAAAACACATGGAGGAAACCTACAGGCATATTGCTAAGTGGAAGGGGCCAGCCTGAAAAAGCTCTATACTGTATAATTACAACTATATGACACTGTGGAAAAGGCAAAAATACAGACAGTAAATAGGCCAGGGGTTCAGGAGAAGGAGGGATGGGTGAGTAGATTGAGCCTCAGGCATAGTTAGGGAAACTACTTTGTATGATGCTTGTGTTGCTGAAACACCGTGGATTTGTCTAGCTCCTGCCCTAGCCACACACAAAGCCAATCACTGAGATGACAAGTATTGCCAAGGAAGAAGGCTTTAATCTTTAATCAGACACTGCAGCTGAGTAGATGGGAGATCAGTCTCTCCCTGACTGACTAAAATTAGGTGTTTATGTGCAAAGAAGGAATGTTACTATGTATGGGAAAACAAGAACTCCAGACAATAAGGAAACAATCATAATGAATGATGGGGACTGGCATCTCATGATCTGGATGTGATGATCTGGTGAGTTCCAGTTATTTGATAATTTTTGAGAGACCTCAGCATCCTTTCTTGAGGAAGGAACTCAGATAAAACAAATGTAAATTTCAAGCTTTAAGAGCAGAGGGGTCAATTTCTACATTTATCCAAATAACTATCTTATGGGACTATTGGGTTGGTTTTACATTGATGGTAGATACATGATATTATGTATCTCCAGAACCCATAGAACTGTGTAGTAGAGTGAACCCCAATATAAGTATGAACCTCAGTTAACAATAAGTATCAGTATTGGTTCATTAATTGTAACAAGCGTGCCACACTAATGCAGGATGTTAATAATAGGAGAAACTGAACGGAGGGCTGTTTTAGGGAAGGAGGTATGGGGAACTCCCTAAATTTTCTCTGAAAATTTTTTATACACTTAAAACTGCTTTAAAAATGGTCTTGTTACATGGGAGGATATGGATTTAGTTTTGCTTTTCATTCTATGCTTGTCTGAGTTTGAGTTTATTCTCTATTGTTCATCTATTTATTTTATATTAAAATTGTAGATGTTAACAAACATCCTATTTGCAACATTCTCAAGAGTCTGCTTTCTCTAAACCATAGGTAAAGAAACTTATTTATTCGTAAGTCTTACTAGGTTATGGCACCTTGGTTTGTGTTTGTTTTATTTTGCTTTTCTTAGATTTTTATCACTGGGCTGTAGAAATTTTGAGGGAAACAATTCCACAACCAATCAGAGGCCGAAATGAAGTTACAACACTACACTCCTATGCAAAAATCTGATTGGTTGCAAAAAACAACAAATCGGAGGTACTTTCAATTTCCCATCTGCCTTGCAGAAAAGGTAGGGGTTTGCAAAGGGAGTAGTCTCTGGTCCTTTTGTTGCTTAGGCATAGAAAGCTAGGATTTTCCTTTCAACTTAGTTCTATTTAGTTCTATTCAGAAGTCAGCGTGAAATGGCCTTAGGTTCCCAGCCTCCAGACCCTATTCTCCTGCCTCATCTGGAAGACACTCTGGCTGTTTCTTTCAAAGCTAAACATACTCTGTTATAACATTCGGCAATTGCAATCCAAAGTATTTACTCAAATGAATGGAAAACTTCAGTCCATACAAACAGGTGTACACGAATGTTTATAGCAATTTTATTCATAATTGCCAAAAATTCAAAGCAACCAAGATGTCCTCCAGTAAGTGAATGGATAAACAAATTGTGGTATATCCATACCGTGGGTTATTATTCAACATTAAAGAGAAATAAGCTATCAAGCTATGAACAGACATGGAGAAAACCTATATGCACACTGTTAAGTGAAAGAAGCCAGTCTGAAAAAACTATATGCCATATGATTACAACTATATAACATTCTACAAAAAGCAAAAATACAGACAGTAAATAGTGGTTTCCAGGGCTTCAGGAGGAAGAAGAATAGATGAGTAGGTGGAGCCTGGGACAATTTTAGGTCAGTGAAACTACTTCATAGGATACTCTTTTTCCTGAAACACCAGGGGTTCAGTCTAGGTCTTGCACACGAGGGCTTCAGCCTGGGTCTTGCTGCTTGCCACACAGGAAGCCAATCTCTGAGATCACAATGAGTATTGCCAAAGAAGAAGGTTTTGATCTTTAATCAGGTGCTGCAGCTTAGGAGATGGGAGACCAGTGTCAAATCTATTTCTGTGACTGAATAAAATTAGGGGTTTATATAACAGGGAGGAAATGTAACTATGTATGGAAAAACAGGAACCAGGGAGGGGTAAGGGAACAATCATGATGATTGAGGAACCTGGAGTCTCATTGTCTGGAAGAGATGATCTGGTGAGTTCCAGTTCTTTGATTATTTTTGAGAGGCTTGGGGGATCTTTTTTTTTGGAAAGGAACTCAGATAAAACAAATACAAGTTTCAAGCTTTAAGACGATAGGCTGGGCGCAGTGGCTCATGCCTGTAATCCCAGCACTTTGGGAGGCCGAGGCGGGCAGATCACGAGGTCAGGAGATCGAGACCATCCTGGCTAACACAGTGAAACCCCGTCTCTACTAAAAATACAAAAAAATTAGCCGGGCACGGTGGCGGGCGCCTGTAGTCCCAGCTACTCGGGAGGCCGAGGCAGGAGAATGGTGTGAACCCAGGAGGCAGAGCTCACAGTGAGCTGAGATTGAGCCACTGCACTCCAGCCTGGGCAACAGAGTGAGAAACCGTCTCAAAACAAAACAAAACAAACAAACAAACACAAAAGACAATAAGTGTCCATTTCTATGTTTATTTTAAAAATTGTCTATGGGACTCTTGGGTCAGTTTCACTTTAATGGTGGATATATGACATTATGCATTTATCAGAACCCATAGAACTGTCTAATAAGAATTAACCCTAATTTAACTATGGACCTCAGTTAACAATAAGTACCCGTATTGGTTCATCAGTTGTAACAAGTGTACCACACCCATATAGGATGTTAATAATAGGAGAAAATGAGCAGAGGTCTGTTTTAGGGAGGAAGGGATGTGGGAACTCCCTGAAATTCCTTTTCAATTTTTCTGTACACTTAAATCTACTTTAAAAAAAGGTCTTGTTACATGAAAGGATATAGATTTATTTTTGCTTTTTCATTCCATATTTTTCTACATTTGACTGCATTCTCTATTGCTCATCTACTTATTTTATATTAAAATTGTAGATATGTTACAAAACATTCATGCCTATTCTATCCATAATATTTTCAAAATTCTGCTTGGATTCTCTAAACCATAGATAGAGAAACTTGTTATTTGTTGGTAAGTCTTACAAGGTCATGCTGTCTTTATGTGTGCTTGTTTTATTTTTTATAATTAGATTGTAGACATTTTGAGGAATAGAATGGAAAGTATAGTTTTTGCAGTATGTTATTATCACCAAACATGTTACCTAATTACTTTGCTTACTTTTTCCCTTTAATTCTGACAATAATGAAATGTAGCAAAAATTCACATCAGTATTTCTATGAGGAACCCAGGCTGAGGTAAGTAAGATACCAGTGAAAACATAGCTAGTAAATGATACAGCCCAGATGAAATCCAAATCTAACTCAATATTTACTTGCAGTCTATCACACTGTCATGGATAATTTATCTTTATGGTTTGTGGTGGGTTCTAATAACCGTTTTAGAAATAAGTATCATCATACTTTTACAGATAAATGAGCAATAGCTCACTGTGTTTCTAATATTCTCTTCTCATCTTAATGCCGTATCCTGCCCCTGCTCCCATTACTCAGTTTTTCTACTTAAATACACATGTCTAAATATATGATGGTTTCAAAAATAAGTCAGATTGTTCTCCTGGTAATAAAACAGGCATCCAAGGCTTTTCCTTTTCCTTTTCTTTTCTTTCTTTCTTTATTTTTTTCAGACAGTGTCTCCCTCTGTCACCAGACTGGAGTGCAGTGGTGCGATCTCGGCTCACGGCAATCTTCCTCCTGGGTTCAAGTGATTCTCTTTCCTCAGCCTCCCGACTAGCTTAAACTAAAGGCACACATCACCATCCCCAGCTAATTTTTGTATGTTTAGTTGAGACGGGTTTTCACCATGTTGGCCAGTATGGTCTCTATCTCTTGACCTTGTGATCTGCTCACCTCAGCCTCTCAAAGTGCTGGGATTACAGACTTATGGTTGGTAAAAATTGACCTGGCCAGGCTCGGTGGCTCACGTCTGTATTCCTAGCAGTGAGCCAAGATCACGCCACTGCACTCCAGCCTGGTGACAGAGTGAGACACCATCTGAAAAAAAAGAAAGAAAGAAAGAAACGGGGAAAAAATAAAGGAAAAAAAAGAACAGGCAATGTCAATCTTCAGGGTCTGATCTCATTCCTCACTAAGTCTGGAGTGAGCAATGTTGATACGTCAATCTTGTCATATTTGTGGGTCCTCTTCTCATTCTACTCCCCAGTCTACCCCCTATTTCTGTTCTCCATCTGTCTCATCCATTCTCAGAGGCCAAACCCTGGGGTTTCAGATTCACTCTACTGAAGATACAGATATGTCGTTGACTTGTAGACTTAAGAACCAAAAACCTATTCTGAACCCATTGCCCAGTAGATATCTCCCAACAGAAAAAAACATGCTTTAGGGTTTTCCTACTGAAGACTAGACGACAGCAATAGAATTGCCTGCACATGCTCAGAAAGAAACCAAGCCCAGTGAGCCTGGATATTTCTGATTAATTGTTACTAAGAAGTGCACGAATCCTGCATTCTTGTCTCACTTAGAAGAAAAATGCACCAGCCAAGGATGCATAGGAAGGGTTGAGTAGCAGAGTTTGTTGAAGGAAGATAAAGTACATTCCTAGAGAGAAGTGGAAAACTGTTCTGGGCTGTTCCAACTGGAAAAATAGTAGTAGCAGTGTTTATTTAAAGAGACAGTACGCTCTGAAAGAGGAGACAGAGTGGGCTGCTCAAAAGAAGGAGCCAGCAGCAGCCAGTGCTGAAGGACTCTCTTATGAGAATCTCACATGATTATTCATGAAGGGGCCTGAGGGGGTGTCACTTGCAAACATGTTTCAGGAGGACTCTTTGGGTGCGCATGCTCTGTCTCGTACTTGCTACTACACTTTGCAGGCCTCAGTATTTAAAATCTCCACCCAGAGCTGTGTTTTTCACTACCATAATGAGCAAAAAGCTATTCTAGGGCAAGTTATTGGAAGAGTGCACAATTTCATCAGTGGAGAAAGTCCTTGCCATGGCTGTTTTAGGCTAGGGCTTGGTAAGTTCCCTCAAGGGGTAGAAGGCCCAGCCAGATGTAGCCAGTGTAGCCATTGCCCTTTTTGCTATTAGTGAACAGTGCTGACTATCGGTGAGTGGTGACTCCAAGACTTCTTTTCCCAGGGGCTCCCTTGCCTGCTCATTTCCGGCTCTCTGCCTACTCTTAACAATTCCAGAGCTTGTATGATGCATTCAACATTCAGACTATTCAGGATGAAGGGATCACACAAATCCTGCAGCTCCCCTCACTGCCAATAACCAGTTCAAACACCAGAAAATTCACCAAAGAACCATCAAAATAGTATAGCATATTCAGAGAAATCATTGTTTGAAGAAACTTGAAGCAATAAGTACATGGAGATTGTCCCCATAGAATGTTTGGACAATTCTACAGTAGAGAAAGAATCCTACGTGGTATATTCCAGAAGCATTGCATGGTGATAATAAAATGATGGGAACAAGTTTTGAAAGTGCTCCCTTTTACCCTATTTCAGTATGTGACTAATAAAGAATTACTTTTCCTTGCCACCTGTAATAGTCTGTTCTTAAATTGCCATAAGAAAATACGTAAGACTGATAATTTTATAAAGGAAAAAGGTTTAATTGACTCACAGTTTTGCATGGCTGGGAAGGCCTCAAGCAACTTATAATCATGGCAGAAGGGGAAGATGCCCATCTTATACGGCAGCAGGCAAGAGAGAATGTACCCATAGGAGGAACTGTCAAACACTTATAAAACCATCAGATCTCGTGAGAACTCACTCACTATCACAAGAACAGCATGGGGGAAACTGCACCCATGATCCAATAACCTCCAACAAGGTGCCACCCTGGACACGTGGAGATTATGGGGATTATAATTCAAGATGAGATTTGGGTGGGGAAACAGAGCCAGCCTAACCATGTCACTGTTACGGGATCACTGGGGTTTTGCTTTCCTTGCCAGAATCCTGTAGCTGGTAATGCCTTTGCCTGAGTTTTGCTCGGGCCAGCTGAGCTCATTCCACCCACTTCGCCTGGCAGGCTGTGCTTGGTTCACATTACTGGCCTGGATCTGACACTTGCCAAAGGTCAGGTGGTGAGGGATATGTGAGCAAGTGAGCATGGGGTCCGGCCACTGTGCAGAGCCGGGAATGTTGGCTGTGCAGGGTGGGCAGCTCCAGGCACCAGTATGGGTGCCAGCTGCCTGTGAGGCTGCAACTGGACCAGGTGCACTGCAAGCAGCTTCCACAGCTGCCACTGGGGAACATGGGGGCACTTGGAAGATTGGGAACCCCAGGAACCACAGGCCCCAAAAAGGGAGTCACAGCCCTGGCTCGGTGAGCTCCCAGGTTTGGGCTTCCTGAGGAGCCACAGCTCTTCTTTCCTTCTCTTTGCCCATAACATGGTGAGCAAGGGGCATGTTTCAGCTGTGTTTGTGTTACAGCTTTTTTAGGCTCACCATTTGGTAGATCCCCAGTTCTTGTCCTGAGTCCAGGAAGAATGAGGCATGCAAACAAGTGGAGGGTGAGCAGGACTAAGAGGAGCTTTATTAAGCAATATAACAGCTCAGAGACCCTCAGTGGGCAGCTTCTCTCCATAGCCAGGTTGTCCCAACACCTGTTCAGCTCTCAGCAGAGAGGGTAGCTCCACTCTGCAGCTGATCATCCTGCCCTCTCCTCAGTTTTCAGATGAAACCCTGGTGAGGGCAACTCCATTCTGCCACTGACAGGAGACCCTGGGGAGGGCAACTCCTCTCTGTAGTAGGTCATCCCTCATCTCCCCGTCCTCTCTCCTCTGCTCTCTCCATCCTCTGCTCAAGTCTGCCTGAGCCCAGGGCTTCAACAGGCCTCAGAGGGGAGGAAGTGCACATCATGGACGGCTATGGGGCAGGCCCAGAAAAGGCACAAGTTCCCACTCCTGTCAGCAGGACTGGATGCCTGGCCTGCACCCTTCAGGCCCTCCCTGGGCTGCAGGAGGGGCCTCACCAGGGACCTGCCACCTTCTGCCCAGGAGGCTGCCTGCCTCCCACCGCCCTCCATGGCACCCAGGCTGCTAATGCCAAGGGGCACCTGTAGGCCAGCGCCAGTTGCCCTCAGCCCATCTTTCCTCGGCTTCCCCATGGCTCAGGTGAGAGGAGGCTGGTGTGTCAATGCTGCCCTGAGAATGCACACACTTGGCCAGGATGTGACAGCACAGAGGCTTGTCCCCAACTGCACTCTGAGAACAGAGCAAGCACCTGGGAGCCGCGAGAGGCCAGAGGAGAGGCCAGGCAGTGGAAGCAGACACTCCCAAGAAAGGACAGGAGGCCCTTCTTGGCATTGAGGGCGTGGAGTGCAGAGAGGTCTGGATCCTACTGTGGGGAGGGCAGCACTCACACCCAATCTGTGTAGCCTGCAGGTAGCCCGTCACACCTTCTCGCGACCTGGGGTGGGCAGCTCCCCTCCCTGGGCCCAGACCGGCATCTGGTGCAAGGTTGATGTCTCTGGAATTTCTTCTCCTAGCACTCAGGGGTACCCAGGGCTGTCCCTTGCCTGGATGGGGTGAGGGAGGCACGCTGGGGAGCAGATCAAGGATCGGGCCTGGCCATCGGGAGCATCAGGCTCACTGGCCACCCCCGGGGACATAACCCTGGGCAGTCTCAGGCAGAGCCTCCTCTTGAGGTGCAGGAACTGGGCACCCTTGGCAGGGTGGGACAGTGGCCTTGCTGCTGGCTGGGTCCCCAAAGCGGGGCCACTCCCACTTCCCACCCCAGGCCCCTGAGGAGTGGCCCCAGCTCCATGCCCTGCCCACAGCTGCAGGGTGAGAGCAGCAACGCAGGAGTGGTGGAGGCTCTGGGCCTGGGGGTAGGTCCCGCTGGCTGCTCAAGAGTTGGGACAGCGCAGGCTGCTGCCTGAGGGACACAAGGCACGGGCGACATGGGGCACAGGGGTCCCACCATGGCCACTGCTCCCGAAGTCACTTCTGCCACCACTGCTAGCAACTTCCCACTTCAGTGGGACACTCTGGACAGTTTGTCACTGCCATCATCACCACCCTTTTATCCTAAAATACTAAGGTGAACCTTAGCTGGCTTTCCAAGATTACCATCATCACGATTAGTTTCTTTTTTTTTTCTTCACAATTTGTTTCTTCTTTTCTGTTTCTTTTTTTTCTTTTTCTTTTTTTTTTTTTTTTTTTTTTTTTTTTTTTTTTGAGACTGAGTCTCACTCTTGTCGCCCAGGCTGGAGTGCAGTGGCACAATCTGGGCTCACTGTAACCTCCACCTCCTTAGTTCAAGCAATTCTCCTGCCTCAGCCTCCTGAGTAGCTGGGATTACAGGTGCCTGCCACCATGCTCAGCTAATTTTTGTACTTTTAGTAGAGACAGGGTTTCGTTATGTTGGTCAGGCTGGTCTCGAACACCTGACCTCAGGTGATCCACCAGCCTTGGTCTCCCAAAGTGCTGGGATTACAGGCGTGAGCCACTGTGTTCGGCCTCTTTTTTCTTTTTTCTTTTTTCTTTTTCTTTTTTTTTTTTTTTTTTGCAGGGTCTCCTCTGTCACCCAGGCTGGAATGCAGTGGCATGATCTTGGGTCACTGCAGCCTGGACCTTCCAGGTTCAAGCAATCCTCCTATCTCCCGAGTACTGGGACTAAATTAGTTTCTAAGTAAATTATTATTTTCTGTTGACCAAATTAAATGTGATCTTCTGGTTGCAATTGTACAATTTCCAATAGTATTGAATTATTATTGGGGTATAGACACACAGTTTATCCTCAAATCCAGGGACAGTAGTCACTTTTACCCAAGAAATTTTGAACTTTCTGTACTAACAGAAGTGTGTTTTTCCAAAGTAAATAAGGCACGTTTTTTCTTCTATTTTGAGATGGTCAAATTTACTACTTTATGATAAGAAATTTGAAATAATAATTCCGTGCAATAGTTTAGGAATTTTGAGGCCACTGTTACCTTTAATAAGAAGGAGACTTCCCAGGAGCTGTGGGGATCATCACAAAAGACAAATGCAAATCTTGTCATTTTCCAGAGGAGGCTAATGATGATGATGAGCGGAATCTTTTGAAAGAACTACAATTGCTACACAGTATCTTCCTCAACTTGTATAATGCTGCCCTTCATTAAAAGAAGTAGTCTTATTGCTATGCATATCCATAAATTAAAGGGATATAAATAATTTTAATACAAGGGACATTATTCCCAGAAATAGAATGTGAAGGAGTACGATATAGTGACTGAGCTTGAGGGGTATATAATTTGGTTCAATCTATAGTGTACCATTTACTACCTTTGTATCTTTGCAAAAGTTGTTTTATCTCCATCGTTTTAGTCTGTCCACCTGTAAGCATGAAAAGGGTGTTTATTTTACTGAGCTGATGTGAGAATTAAATAAAAATATGAAGTATAGAAAGCCCTTAGTACAATTCTGAGTACAAAGTAAAATGTTCATTTTATTTATTTATTTATTTATTTATTTATTTATTTATTTATTTATTTTTGAGACAGAGTCTCACTCTGTCGCCCAGGCTGGAATGCAGTGGTGTGATCTCAGCTCACTGCAAGCTCTGCCTCCCAGGTTCATGCCATTCTCCTGTCTCAGCCTCCCGAGTAGCTGGGACTGCAGGTGCCCACCACCACGCCTGGCTAATTTTTTATATTTTTAGTAGAGATGGGGTTTCACTGTGTTAGCCAGAATGGTCTCAATCTCCTGACCTTGTGATCCTCCTGCCTCGGCCTCCCAAAGTGCTGGGATTACAAGTGAGAGCCACTGCACCCAGCCCTACTCTGCCCCTTTATCTACATTGCTTTAAATCATATTCTTCTCTCAAGGTGTAAGAGGATGATAAATAGGTGCCAAGTGGAGCACCCAAGTGTGATGAGCCCTCTCACAGCAGAATGGAGTGAGAAGATTTCTGACCTCATAAAAGGAAGACTATCTTAAGTCATTGTTTTATATATTGTACGTGCATTAATCCTCACATAATCTCAAGAGGTAAATTAGTATAATTATCCTCCATTATAGGTGAGAAAGTTTAGTCACAGAAGAATTGAAAAACTCTTCCAGCATCAACCGGTAAAAGGCAGACCTTGGATGTGAACCCAGCAACCTGGCTCAGAAATCAGTTTTAATTAATACACTGTGTACTTTCAAAGATTTATAAACACTTTGACAATGCATGCCAATTTCAAGCTATGGAGAAACAAACATAATTTATCACAACATCTCTCAAATCTAATGGGTCCCCACTATAAAGATTAAATTCCGGGCTGATGAGGCTGTGAGGCCACATGGCCAGCTGAGCTGGAGGCCTGCTCAAGGCCAGAGCCTGGGTTTACAGAGAAGCAGACAAAACAGCCAAATAAGGAGACTTACTCTGCCTTCCTGACTCATTCCCTCTACCATTTTTTCTCCTAGTCCCTCCTAAGGTGACTGTGTATCCTTCAAAGACCCAGCCCCTGCAGCACCACAGCCTCCTGGTCTGCTCTGTGAGTGGTTTCTATCCAGGCAGCATTGAAGTCAGGTGGTTCTGGAACAGCCAGGAAGAGAAGGCTGGGGTGGTGTCCACAGGCCTGATCCAGAATGGAGACTGGACCTTCCAGACCCTGGTGATGCTGGAAACAGTTCCTCGGAGTGGAGAGGTTTACACCTGCCAAGTGGAGAACTCAAGCGTGACGAGCCCTCTCACAGTGCAATGGAGTGAGCAGATTTCTGACTTCATAAATTTCTCACCCAGTAAGTAGAGGACTTTGCTAATACCTGAGTGTCAGGTTTCTCCTCTCCCACATCATATTTTCATTAGCTCCATGTTCTCATCTCCATCAGCACAGGTCACTGGGGATAGCCCTGTAATTGTTTCTAAAAGCACCTGTACCTCATGGTAAAGCAGTCATGCCTGCCAGGCAGGAGAGGCTGTTCCTCTTTTGAACCTCCCCATGATGGCACAGGTCAGGGTCACCCACTCTTCCTGGGCTCCAGGCCCTGCCTCTGGGTCTGAGACTATATTTCTGCTGCTGTTGCTCTGAGTTGTTTGTTGTGATCTGAGAAGAGGAGAAGTGTAGCGGCCTTCCTGGCATGAGGGGAGTCCAATCCCAGCTCTGCCTTTTATTAGGTCTGTCACTCTAGACAAACTACTTAACCTCTTTGAGTCTCAGGATTTCTGTTTATCAGATGTTGAAGTCATGCCTTTCATCAAGTTGTAATATTTGAATGAGTTTGAGGCCTAACCTTGTAACTGTTCAGTGTGATTTGAAATCCTTTTTTTCCCCAGAAATAGCTAGTTATTTTAGTTCTTGCAGGACAGACTTCTTCCCCATTTTCAAAGCTGTGAATCTCAGGATCTCAATTAAAGAGGTTCAATTTGGAATAAACATCACTAAACCTGGCTTCCACTCTCAGGAGCACAGTCTGAATCTGCACAGAGCAAGATGCTGAGTGGAGTTGGGGGTTTTTTGCTGGGCCTGCTCTTCCTTGGGGCCGGGCTGTTCATCTACTTCAGGAATCAGAAAGGTGAGGAGCCTTTGGTAGCTGGCTCTCTCCATAGACTTTTTTGGAGGAGGAACTATGGCTTTGCTGAGGTTAGTTCCCAGTATACGAGTGGCCCTGGATAAAGCCTTTCTTTCCCCAAATGGCCTCCAATGTCCTGCTAATCCAGAAATCATCAGTGCATGGTTACTATGTGAAAGCATAATAGCTTGTGGCCTGCAGAGCCAAGAGGAAGGCTAACAAGTAGGGGTCCTTTGGTTTGAGATCCTGGAGCAAATTAAGGAAGAGCCACTAAGGCTAATGCAATTACACTGGATCCTGTGACAGACACTTCATGCTTCATGGGTCACATGGTCTGTTTCTGCTCCTCTCTGCCCTGGTTGGTGTGGGTTGTGGTGTTAGAGAAATCTCAGGTGGGAGATCTGGGGCTGGAATATTGTGTTGGAGGACAGATTTGCTTCCATATCTTTTTTTTTTTTTTTTTGATACGGAGTCTCATTCTGTTGCCAGGCTGGAGTGCAGTGGCACAATCTCGGCTCACCACAACCTCCTCCTCCCAGTTTCAAGTGATTCTCCTGCCTCAGCCTCCCGAGTAGCTGGGACTACAGGCGCCTGCCACCATGCCCAGCTAATTTTTGTATTTTTAGTAGAGGCGGGGTTTCACCATGTTGGCCAGGATGGTCTCGATCTCTTGACCTCGTGATCCCCCGATTCGGCCTCCCAAAGTGCTGGGATTACAAGTGTGAA
The DNA here is from genome assembly GCF_006542625.1 of Nomascus leucogenys. Classification (NCBI taxonomy): domain Eukaryota; kingdom Metazoa; phylum Chordata; class Mammalia; order Primates; family Hylobatidae; genus Nomascus; species Nomascus leucogenys. The sequence goes on along the minus strand of NC_044402.1, from coordinate 53,569,841 downwards.
CCACCGCGCCCGGCCTGCTTCCATATCTTTTAAGTGTGTATCTTTTCCCTTTTTTCCCAGGACACTCTGGACTTCAGCAAACAGGTAATACCTTTTCATTCTTTTTAAAAAACAGATTCGCTTTCCTAGAATGATGGTAGAGGTGATAAGGCATGAGACAGAAATAATAGAAAAGACTTTGGATCCAAATTTCTGATCAGGCAATTTACACCAAAACTCCTCCTCACCACTTAGAAAAGGCCTGTGCTCGGCTGGGGGCAGTGGCTCATGCCTGTAATCCCAGCTCTTTGGGAGGCAGAGGTGGGTGGATCACCTGAGGTCAGGAGTTAGAGACCAGCCTGACCAACAAGGAGAAACCTTGTCTCTACTAAAAATACAAAAAAAATTAGCCGTGCATGGTGGCACGTGCCTGTAATTCCAGCTACTTGGGAGGCTGAGGTAGGAGAATGGTTCGAAGCTGGGACGCAGAGGTTGTGGTAGGCGCGCCACTGCACTCCAGCCTGGGCAACAAGACTGAAACTCCATCTGATAAAATGAATAAATAAAAAATAAAAGGCCAGTGCTCTGCAGTAGTATTGGCTCAAGGAGACTTAGCACCTCATTTTTCTTCTTCCTGTACTGCTTTCATCTGAGTCCCTGAAAGAGGGGGAAAGAAGCTGTTAGTAGAGCCAGGTCTGAAAACATCACTCTCCTGTGTCTTTTGCAGGACCCCCGAGCTGAAGTGAAGATGACCACATTCAAGGAGGAACCTTCTGCTCCAGCTTTGCAGGATGAAAAGTTTTCCCACTCTGCTCTTATTCTTCCACGAGAGAGCTTTCTCAGGGCCTGGTTCCTACTGGTTCCACAACTCTGCAGAAAATGTCCTCCCTTGTGGCTCCTCAGCCCCTACGCTTGGCCTGAAGTCCGAGCCTCATCTTAAACTTTTGTGGCCCCCTTTACATAACCCTACGGCCTCCCATGCATCCGAACATCCCCTGTGCCACAAACACATTACGCTATTAAATTTTTCTCAAACATGGAGTTAAAAATCATCTGGTCCAGCATATGCAAATCAATAAATGTAATCCATCACATAAATTGAACCAATGACAAAAACCACATGATTATCTCAATAGATGCAGAAAAGGCCTTGGGCAACATCCAACAGCCCTTCATGCTAAAACCTCTCAATAAACTAGGCATTGATGGAACATATCTCAAAATGATAAGAGCTGTTTATGACAAACCCACAGCCAATATCATACTGAATGGGCAAAACCTGGAAGCATTCCCTTTGAAAACTGGCACAAGACAGGGATGCCCTCTCTCACCACTCCAATGCAACAAAATATTGGAAATTCTGGCCAGGGCAATCAGGCAAGAAAAAGAAATAAGGGGTATTCAATTAAGAAAAGAGGAAATCAAATTATCCCTGTTTACAGATGACATGATTATAAATTTAGAAAACCCCATTGTCTCCGCCCAAAATTTCCTTAAGCTGATAAGCAACTTCAGCAGTCTCAGCACACAAAATCAATGTGCAAAAATCACAAGCATTCCTATACACCAATAACAGAGAGCCAAATCATGAGTGAGCTCCCATTCACAATTGCTACTAAGAGAATAAAATACTCAGGAATACAACTTACAAGGGATGTGAAGGACCTCTTCAAGGAGAACTACAAACCACTGCTCAAAGAAATAAGAGAGGACACAAACGGAAAAACATTCCATGGTCATAGATAGGAAGAATCAATACTGTCGAAATGGCCATACTGCCCAAAGTAATTTATAGATTCAATGCTATCCCCATCAAGCTACCATTGACTTTCTTCACAGAATTGGAAAACACTACTTTAAATTTCATATGGAATCAAAAAAGAGCCAGCATAGCCAAGACAATCCAAAGCAAAAAGAACAAAGCTAGAGGCATCATGTTACCTGACTTCAAACTATACTACAAGGCTGTAATAACACAAACAGCATGGTACTGATACCAAAACAGATATATAGACCAACGGAACAGAACAGAGGCCTCAGAAATAATGCCACACATCTAAAAACATCTGATCTTTGACAAATCTGACAAAAACAAGCAACAGAAAAGAAGTCCCTATTTAATAAACGATGTTGGAAGAACTGGCTAGCCATATGCAGAAAGCTGAAACTGGATCCCTTTCTTACACCTCATACAAAAATTAACTCAAGATAGGTTAAAGACTTAAATGCAAGACCTAAAACCAGAAAAACCTTAGAAGAAAACCTAGGCAATATCATTCAGGACATAGGCATGAGCAAAGACTTCATGACTAAAACACCAAAAGAAATGGCAAGAAAAGCCAAAACAGACAAATGTGATCTGATTTAACTAAAGAGCTTCTGAATAGCAAGAGAAAATATCATCAGAGTGAACAGGCAAACTACAGAATGGGAGAAAATTTTTGCAATCTATCCATTTGACAGAGGGCTAATATCCAGAATCTACAAATAAATTTACAAGAAAAAAGCAACCCCATCAAAAAGTGGGTGAATGATATGAACAGACACTTCTCAAAAGAAGACATTTATGCAGCCAGCAAATATATGAAAAAAAGCTCATCATCACCGGTCATTAGAGAAATGCAAATCAAAACCACAATGAGACACCATCTCACACCAGTTAGAATGGTGATCATTAAAAAGTCAGGAAACAACAGATACTGGAGAGGATGTGGAGAAGTAGGAAAGTTTTTACACTGTTGGTGGGAATGTAAACTAGTTCAACCGTTGTAGAAGACAGTGTGGCGATTCCTCAAGGATCTAGAGCTAGAAATACCATTTGACCCAGTGGTCCCATTATTGGGTATACACCCAAATAATTATAAATCATTCTACTACAAATACACATGCACACTTATGTTTATTGTGGCACTGTTCACAATAGCAAAGGCTTGGAACCAACCCAAATGCCCATCAATAATAGACTGGATAAAGAAAATGTGGCACATATACACCATGGAATACTATGCAGCATAAAAAAGGATGAGTTCATGTCATTTTTAGGGACATGGATGAAGCTGGAAACCATCATTCTCAGCAAACTAACACAAGGACAGAAAACCACACACGGCATGTTCTCACTCATAACTGGGAGTTGAACAATGAGAACACATGGACACAGGGAAGGGAACACCACACACTGGGACTTGTCAGTAGGTGGGGGGCCAGGGGAGGGATAGCATTAGTAGAAATACCTAATGTAAATTATGGGTTGATGGGTGCAGCAAACCACCATGGAACATGTATACCTATGTAACAAACCTGCATGTTCTGCAGATGTAGCCCAGAACTTAAGGTATAACAGTAAAAAAAAGAGTGGAAAAAAGTCATCTGGTCCATTTGGCTCCAAGGGCAAAAAAAGAAAAAGAAAAGAAAAAGGGAAGATTATTTCCCAATAGAATAATGGTTTTTGTGTATATGTCATAAGTATGTGAGGTAATGCATATGTTTAATAGCTTGATTTAGACTTTCCACACTATAGGCATATATCAAAACTTTGGCTCTACAACATAAATACACTATAAAATTTTTACTTGTCAGTTAAAAAAGTAAACCTAATGTTTACAAAGGCAATGCATGAAAACTGAGAAGAGACTGTAACAACTGAAAGAAACTTGGCCAATATGAGATTTTTTTTTTTTTTTTTTTTTTGAGACCGAGTCTCGCTCCATTGCCCAGGCTGGAGTGCAGTGGCGTGATCTCGGCTCACTGCAAGCTCCGCCTCCCGGGTTCATGCCATTCTCCTGCCTCAGCCTCTCCGAGTAGCTGGGACTATAGGCGCCTGCCACCACGCCCGGCTAATTTTTTGTATTTTTAGTAGAGACGGGGTTTCACCGTGGTCTCGATCTCCTGACCTCGTGATCCGCCCACCTCGGCCTCCGAAAGTGCTGGGATTACAAGCGTGAGCCACCGCGCCCGGCCTGGATGGTCTTAATCTCTTGACCTCGTGATCTGCCCGACTTGGCATCCCAAAGTGTTGGGATTACAGGCATGAGTGACCATGCCTGGAAGACACTCTGGCTGTTTCTTACAAAGCTAAACATACTCTGCCATAAGATTCAGCAATTGCAATCCTAAGTATTACCCAAATGAGTGGAAAATTCTGTCCACACAAACAAGTGTACACCGATGTTTATAGCAGCTTTATTCATAATTGCCAAAAATTCAAAGCAACCAAGATGTCCTCCAGTAAGTGAGTGGATAAACAAATTGTGGTATATACATATCATGGGTTATTATTTAAAATTAGAGAGAAATAAGCTATCAAGCTATGAACAGACATGAAGAAAACCTATATGCATATTCTTAAGTGAAAGAAGCCAGTCTAAAAAAAACTATATCCCATATGATTAACTGTATAACATTCTGGAAAAGGCAAAAATACAGAGACAGTAAATAGTGGTTTCCAGGGGTTCAGGAGGAAGAGAAATGGATGAGTAGGTGGAGCCTGGGACAAGTTTAGGTCAGCAAAACTACTTTGCAGGATACTTTTGTTACTGAAACACCAGGGGTTCAGTCTAGGTCTTGCACACAAGGGCTTCAGTCTGGGTCTTGCTGCTCGCCACAGAGAAAGCCAATCACTGAGATGACAATGGGTACTGCCAAAGAAGAAGGCTTTAATCTTTAATCAGGTGCTGAAGCTGAGGAGATGGGAGAGCAGTGTCAAATCCATCTCTGTGACTGACTAAAATTAGGAGTTTATCTAGCAGGGAAGAAATGTAACTATGTATGGGAAAACAGGAACTAGAGAGGGGTAAGGGAACAATCATGATGAATGGGGAACCTGGAGTCTCATTGTCTGGATGAGATGATCTGATGAGTTCCAGTTCTTTGATACTTTTTAAGAGGCCTGGGGAATCTTTTTTTGGAAAGAAACTCAGATAAGACAAATATAAGTTTAAATTTAAGATCAGAAGTGTCCATTTAAATGCAGATTTAAAAGAAAAACTGTCTATGGGACTTGGGTCAGTTCGACTTTAATGGTGGATATATGACGTTATGTATTGATCAAAACCCATAGAACTGTATAATATGAATGAACCCTAATTCAACTATGGACCTCAGTTAACAGTAAGTATCAGTATTGGTTCATCATTTGTAACAAGTGTACCACACTGATGCAGGATGTTAGTAATAGGAGAAACTGAGCAGAGGGCTGTTTTAGGGAAGAAGGGAAGTGGGAACTCCCTGAAATTTCTCCACAGTTTTTCTCTACACCTAAAACTACTTTAAAAAATGGTCTTGTTACATGGAATGATATGGATTTATTTTTGCTTTTTTATTCCATATTTGTCTGCATTTACTGCATTCTATATTGCTCATCTACTTATCTTACATTGAAATTATAGATATGTTACAAAATATGTATGCCTAGTCTATCTGTAATATTCTCAAAATTCTGCTTGGATTCTATAAACCATAGGTAGAGAAACTTGTTATTTATTAGTAAGTCTTACAAAATCATACCACCTTGGTGTGTGATTGTTTTATTTTATAAAATTCGGCTGTAGAAATTTTGACAAAAACAATGGAAAGTTTAGTTTTTGCAATATTTTATTATCACCAAACATGGTACCTAATTACTTTGCTTACATTTTTCCTTTAATTCTGATAATAATTCAATGCAGTAAAAATTAACAGCAGTATTTTTATGAGGAATCTGAGGCTAAAATAAGTAGGATACAAGTGAAAACATACCTAGTATATGATACAGCCCAGATGAAATCCAAATCTAACTCAATATTTATTTGCAGTCTATCACACTGTCATTGATAATTCACCTTTATGGTTTGTGGTGGGTTCTAGTAACCATTTTAGAAATAAGTATCATCATACTTTTACAGACAAATGAGCAATAGCTCACTGTTTTTCTAATATTTTCTTCTCACCTTAATGCCGTATCCTGCCACTGCTCCCATTACTCAGTTTTTCCACCCAAATACACATGTCCAAATATATGATGGTTTCAGTAATAAGTCAGACTGTTCTCCTGGTAATAAAACAGGCATCCAAGGCTTTTTCTAAAGGAACAGGCAATCGTCAATCTGCAGTGTCTAATCTCATTCCTCTTAAAGTCTAGAATAAGCAATGCTGATATGTAAATCTTGTAATATTTGTGGGTCTTCTCATTCTGCTCCACAGTCTACCCTCTATCTCCTTCTCTCCATCTGTCTCACCCATTCTCAGAGGCCAAATCCCAGGGTTTCAGATTCACTCTACTGAAGATACAGACATGTCATTGACTTGCAGGCTCAAGAACCAAAAACTGATTCTGAACCGATTGCCCAGTAGAGATCTCCCAACAAACAAACCCTGCTTCAGCGTTGTCCTGCTGAGGACTAGACCACAGCAATAGAATTGCCTGCACATGCTCAGAAAGAGACCAACCCAGTGAGCCTGGATATTTCTGATTAATTCTTTCTAAGAAGTATACAAATCTTCCATTCTTGTCTAACTTGGAAGAAAGAATTCAGCCAAGAGATGCATAGCAACGGTTGAGTAGCAGAGTTTATTGAAGCAAGATAAAGTACATTCCTAGAGAGGAGAGGAAAACAGCTCTGGGATGTTCCAGCTGGAAAAATAGTAGTAGCAGTGTGTATTTAAAGAGACAGTATGCTCTGAAAGAGGAGACAGTGTAAGCTGCTCAAAAGGAGGAGCCAGCAGCAGTCAGTGCTGAAGGAGTCTCTTTATGAGAATCTCACACGATTATTCATGAAGGGGCCTGAGGGGGTGTCACTTGCAAACACGTTTCAGGAGGACTCTGGGTGTGCATGCTCTGTCTTGTACTTGCTACTGCACATGTTGCATTCCTCAGTATTAAAAATCTCCACCCAGAGCTGTGTTTTTTACTATTATAGTGAGCAAAGGCTATTCTAGGTAAGTTATTGGAGGAATGCACAATTTCATCAGTGGAGAAAGTCCCTGCCATGGCTATTTCTGGCTAGGGCCTGTTAAGTCCCCTCCAGGGCCAGAGGAGCCCAACCACAAGGCCAGATGTAGCCAGTGTAAGCCATTGTCCTTTTTACTATTAGTGCACAGTGCTGATTATCAGTGGGCAGTGACTCCAAGACTTCTTTTCCCAGGGGCTCCCTTGCCTGCTCATTTCTGGCTCTCTGTCTACTCTAACAATTCCAGAGCTTATATGATACATTCAACATTCAGACAATTCAGGATGAAGGGATCACATAAATCCTCTAGCTCCCCTGACTGCAAATAACCAGTTCAAACACCAGAAAATTCATCCAGGAACCATCAAAATAGTATAGGATTTCGGAAGAATTACTATTTGAAGAAACTTGAAGCAATAAGTAAATGAAAAATGTCCCCATAGAATGTTCAGAAAATTGCACAGTACAGAAAGAATTCTATGCGGTATATTCCAGAAGCATTTCATGGAGATAATAAAATCATAGGAACAAGTTTTGAAAATGCCCCCATTAACCCTATTTCAGTATGTTATTGATAAACAATTACTTTTCTTTGCTTCTTGTAATAGTTCATTTTTACATTGCCATCAGAAAATACCTGAGACTGGGTAATTTATAAAGAAAAAGGGGCCAGGCGTGGTGGCTCACATCTGTAATCCCAGCACTTTGGGAGGCCGAGGCGGGCAGATCACAAGGTCAAGAGATCGAGACCATCCTGGCCAACAAAATGTAACCCCATCTCTATTAAAAATACAAAAAAAAAAAATTGGCTGGGCGTGGTGGTACGCATCTGTAGTCCCAGCTACTTGGGAGGGTGAGGCAGGACAGTCGCTTGAACCCACGAGGCAGAGGTTGCAGTGAGCTGAGATCATGCCACCACACTCCAGCCTGGCGACAGAGCAAGATTCCATCTCAAAGAAAAAAAAAATTTCTTTTTTTTTTTTCTTTTTTTGCGTTGGAATCTTGATCTGTCGCCAGGCTGGAGTGCAGTGGTGCGATCTTGGCTCATTGCAACCTCTGCCTCCTGGTGTGTCCGGAATTGGTGGGTTCTTGGTCTCACTGACTTAAAGAATGAAGCCGCGGACCCTCGCGGTGAGTGTTACAGCTCTTAAGGTGGCGCATCTGGAGTTTGTTCCTTCCGATGTTCGGATGTGTTTGGAGTTTCTTCCTTCTGGTGGGTTCGTGGTCTCACTAGCTCAGGAGTGAAGCTGCAGACCTTAGCGGTGAGTGTTACAGTTCTTAAGGCAGTACGTCTGAAGTTGTTCCTTCCTCCTGGTGGGCTCGTGGTCTCGCTGGCTTCAGGAGTGAAGCTGCAGACCTTCGCAGTGAGTGTTACAGCTCATAAAAGCAGTGTGGACCCAAAGAGTGAGCAGTAGCAAGATTTATTGCAAAGAGCGAAAGAACAAAGCTTCCACAATGTGGAAGGGGACCTGAGCGGGTTGCCGCTGCTGGCTCGGGCAGCCTGTTTTTATTCTCTTATCTGGCCCCACCCATGTCCTGCTGATTGGTAGAGCTGAGTGGTCTGTTCTGACAGGGCGCTGATTGGTGCGTTTACTATCCCTGAGCTAGACATAAAAGTTCTCCACATCCCCATCAGATCAGTTAGATACAGAGTATGGACACAAAGGTTCTCCAAGGCCCCACCAGAGCAGCTAGATACAGAGTGTCGATTGGCGCACTCACAAACTCTGAGCTAGACACAGGGTGCTGATTGGTGTGTCTGCAAACCTTGAGCTAGATACAGAGTGCCGATTGGTGTATTTACAATCCATGAGCTAGACATAAAGGTTCTCCAAGGCTCCCCCAGAGCAGCTAGATACAGAGTGTCAATTGGTGCACTCACAAACCCTGAGCTAGACACAGGGTGCTGATTGGTGTGTTTACAATCCCTGAGCTAGACATAAAGGTTCTCCACATCTCTACCAGACTCAGGAGCCCAGCTGGCTTCACCCAGTGGATCCTGCACCGGGGCTGCAGGTGGAGCTGCCTGCCAGTCCCGTGCCATGCGCTCGCACTCCTCAGCCCTTGGGTGGTCGATGGGACCGGGCACCGTAGAGCAGGGGGTGGTGCTTGTCGGGGAGGCTGGGGCCACACAGGAGCCCATGGAGGGGGTGGGAGGCTCAGGCATGGCGGGCTGCAGGTCCCTAGCCCTGCAAGAGGGAAGGCAGCTAAGGTCCGGTGAGAAATCGAGCGCAGTGCCGGTGGGTTGGCACTGCTGGGGGACCCAGTACACCCTCCACAGCCACTGGCCTGGGTGCTAAGCCCCTCATTGCCCAGGGCCGGCAGGGCCGGCCGGCTGCTCTGAGTGGGGGGACCCGCCAAGCCCACGCCCACCTGGAACTTCAGCTGGCCCACAAGCTACACAAGCAGCCCCGGTTCCCGCTCATGCCTTTCCCTCCACACCTCCCTGCAAGCTGAGGGAGCCGGCTCCTGCCTGGCCAGCCCAGAAAGGGGCTCCCACAGTGCAGCGGTGGGCTGAAGAGCTCCTCAAATGCTGCCAAAGTGGGAGCCCAGGCAGAGAAGGTGCTGAGAGCAAGCAAGGGCTCTGAGGACTGCCAGCACACTGTCACCTCTCACTGGGTTCAAGCAAGTCTCCTGCCTCAGCCTCCCAAGTAACTGGGACTACAGGTGCATGCCACAATGCCTGGTTAATTTTTTTTTTTGAGACTAAGTTTCACTCTTGTTGCCCAGCCTGGAGTGCAATGGCACAATCTCGGCTCACCGCAATGTTCGCCTCCCTGGTTCAAGCAATTCTCCTGCCTCAGCCTCCCGAGTAGCTGGGATTACAGGCATGCACCACCATGCCCAGCTGATTTTTGTATTTTTTTAGTAGAGATGGGATTTCTCCATGCTGGTCAGGCTGGTCTCGAACTCCAGACCTCAGGTGATCTGCCCACCTTGGCCTCCCAAAGTGCTGGGATTACAGGCATGAGCCACCGCACCCAGCCCCAGCTAATTTTTGTATTTTTAGTAGAGATGGGATTTCACTGTATTAGCCAGGAGGGTCTCCATCTCCTGACCTCGTAATCCACCCGCCTAGGTCTCCCAAAGTGCTAGGATTACAGGCATGAGCCACTGTGCCTGGCAGGAAAAAGGTTTAATTGACTCACAGTTCTGTATGGATAGGAAGGCCTCAGGAAACTTACAATCATGGCAGAAGAGGAAGGGGGCCATCTTACATGGCAGCAGGTGAGAGAGAATGTATCCATAGAGGAACTGTCAAACACTTATAAAAACCATCAGGTCTCATGAGAACTCACTCACTATCACAAGAACAGCATGGGGGAAATGGCCCCCATGATCTAATCACCTCCCACCAGGTCCCACACTGGACATGTGGAGATTATGGGGCTTACAGTTTAAGATGAGATTTGGTGGGGAAAACAGAGCCAGGCTAACCATATAACTATTACGGGATCATTAGGGTGTTGCTTTTCTTGCCAGAATCCTGTGGCTGGTAATGCCTTTGCCTGAGTTTTACTCGGGCCAGCTGGGCTCATTCCACCCACATTGCCTGGCATGCAGTGCTCAGCTCACACTACCGGCCTGGATCCCACACCTGCCAAGGGTAAGTCAGGTGGCGAGGGATGTGTGAGCAACTGAGCGTGGGGTCCAGCCACTGTGCAAAGCCAGGCAGGTTGTCTGTGCAGGGCAGGCAGCTCTAGGTGCTGCCATGGGTGTCAGCTCCCTGTGAGGCTGCAGCTGGACCAGGCACACCACAAGCAGCTTCCACAGCTGGCACTGGGGAACAACGTGGCACCTGGAAGCTTGGAGACCCCAGGAACCACAGGCCCCAAAAAGTGAGTCACAGCCCTGGCTCAGTGAGCTCCCAGGTTTGGGCTCCCTGAAGAGCCACAGCTCTTCTCTCCTTCTCTTTGCCAATGACATGGTGAGCAAGGGGCATGTTTCAGCCATGTTTGTGTTACAGCTTTTTTAGCCTCACCATTTGGCAGATCCCCAGTTCTTGTCTGGAGTCCAGGAAGAATGAGGTATGCAGACAAATGGAGGGTGAACAGGACAAAGAGCAGCTTTATTAAGCCATAGAACAGCTCAGAGACCTGCAGTGGGCAGCTCCTCCCCATAGCCAGGTTGTCCTGACACCTGTTCAGCTCTCAGCAGAGAGGGTAGCCCCTCTCTGCAGCTGAACGTCCTATTCTTTCCTCAGTTCTCAGCAGAGAGGAGACCCTGGGGAGGGCAACTCCTCTCTGCAGCGGTTCATCTCTCATCTCCCTGTCCTTTCTCCATCCCTTGCTCAAGTCTGCCTGAGCCCAGGGCTTTTACGGACCTCAGAGGGGAGGAAGTGCACATCATGGGCGGCCATGGGGCAGGCCCAGAAAAGGCACAAGTTCCCACTGCTGTCAGCAGGACTGGCAGCCCAGCCTGGTTAGCAGGGCCTCACCAGAAACCTGCCTCTTTCAGCCCAGGAGGCTGTTTGCCTCCCACCGCTATCCATGGCGACCAGGCTGCTCATGCCAAGGGGCACCTGTAGGCCACACCAGTTTCCCTCAGCCCATCTTCCCTCAGCTTCCCCGTGGCTGAGGTGGCAGGAGACTGGTATGTCACTGCTGCCCTGAGTGTGCACACACCTGGCCAGGCTGTGACAGCACCGGGACTGGGCCCAACTTCACTTTGAGATCAGAGCGGAACTGAGAGAAACCAGGGGAGAGGCCAGGCAGTGGGAGCAGACACCTCCTGCAGGGAAACGGAGTCCTTCTCGTCCTTGAGGGCGTGCAGTGCAGAGAGGCCTGGATCTTGCTGCGGGAGGGTCGGTCTCCCACCCAATCTGTGGAGCCCGCAGGTAGCCCGTGTCACACCTCGCAGCCTGGGATGGGCAGCTCCACTCGCTGGGCCCAGGCCGGCAACTGGGGCAAAGGTGATGTCTCTGCAAGATCTTCTCCTAGAACTCAGGGGTGCCCAGGGATCTCCCTAGCCTGGATAGGGCCGGGGAGGCATCTTGGGGAGCAGATCGCAGCAGGGCTTGCCCATGGGGAGCATCAGGCTCGCTGGCCACCCCCGAGGGCACGACCCTGGGTGGCCTCAGGCAGAGCCTCCTCCAGAGACCCGGGAACAGTGCTCCCTCGGCAGGGTGGGACAGTGGCCTTGCTGCTGGATGGGTCCCCAAAGTGGGGCAACTCCCACTTCTCACCCCAGGCCCCTGAGGCATGGCCCCAGCTTCATGCCCTCCCCACAGCTGTAGGATGAGAGCAGGAATGCAGGACTGGTGGAGGCCCCGGGCCTGGGGGTGGGTCCTGCCGGCTGCTCAAGGGTTGGGGCAGCACAGTCGGCTGCCTAAGGGATGTGAGGCACAGGGGACATGGGGCACAGGGGTCCCACCATGGCCACTGCTCCCACAGTCATTCCTGCCACCACCACTTGCAACTTACCGCTGCAACTAGCCACTCTGGACAGCTCGCCACTGCCATCATCACCACCCTTTTTTCCTAAAATGCTAAGGTGAACCTTAGATGGCTTTCCTAGATTACCATCATCACCGTTAGTTTCTTTTTTTCACAATTTCTTTCTTCTTTTCTTTTTTCTTTCTTTGTGTTTTTTTTTTTTTTTTTTTTTTGACAGGATCTTCCTCTTGTCAATGATGATGAGGGGATTCTTTTGAAGGAACTAGAATTGCTACACAGCATCTTTCTCAAATTATGTAATGCTACCATTCATTAAAAGAAGTAGTCTTATTGCTATGCACACCCATAAATTATAGGGATATAAATAATTTTAATACAAGGAACATTATTCTCAGAAATAGAATGTGAAGGAGTATGATATAGTGGCTGAGCCTGAGGGGTATATAAGTTGGTTCACTCTATAGTGTACCTTTTACCAGCTTTGTATCTTTGCAAAAGTTGTTTTATCTCCATCTTTTTATCCTCTCCACCTGTAAGCATGAAAAGGGTGTTTATTTTACTGAGCTGATGTGAGAATTAAATAAAAATATGAAGTATAGAAAGCCCTTAATACAATTCTGAGTACAAAGTAAAATGCTCATTTTTATGGCAGCATAGAGAGAATCCTGCCCCTGGAAACACTAAGGCACATAAGGAAGGAGTGCCTATCAGAACTGTGGTACAGTGTGAATTAATGCAGAGCTTTATATGTATAGTCGTACTTTGAAGTCCATTCTGAATCTTAGATGTTACATTTATAATAATATAAAGCATAATAATTATATAAACGTTGAATTATAGGTTTAAAATTATATGATTACATCAACTGATGTAATTCAGTTTTTCCCTGGGGTTCTCTTTCCTGAACATTCTGTAGCGTATTAGTTAGTAAAGTCTTCTTACATCTTCCATTACAATAAAACAAGAGAAGCATAATGGTAAAGGGCCATAGCCTCAATCAAATGAGGAAATCCTAATGGGAACCGGGAATGAGGGATTGAACACTCTTCATATAAAATATTAATTATTTTAAAATAGAGTTGTTCTGTCAATAGCTGACGTTGAGTCTTTGATCGATTTCTCAGACCCCTGAATACTTGGATTGCACAGTTGACCTTATCCCACTGTTAAGGCACCTTCAGACCCTCCATTGCACATAGGTGGCCCCTGCAAACCCCTTGCCTGTGTGTGTTTTGGAGGGGCCACTAAACTTGAGGGCAGCATCAGGAGACACATTTGAAAAAAACCTTTTACTCAGATTAAATTATTAAAAACTTTCGATTTCCTTTAACTTATTAGAGACATCCCTACCTGTAAAGAGGTGCAGATTACACTCTCCAGTCAACAGCTGTCATTCTGTCATATCATCAGATACCCAGGGCTGCTGCTCCTTGAGGTGTCCAGAGAACCACAGCATTTTCCAGTATTGAAAGACCTGAAAGATCGCAGTGCCTTCATTTCAACTGTGAAACATGAAGTAATTTTCCCAAATCTATGACATTAAGATATGGTGCAATAAGGACTAGATTAAAGGTCTCCGGATTTACAACCATGTTCCCTCCATCTCCTTTACTCCTAAACACACTCACACACTTCTGCAAACAGTTGTCTTGTCAAGTGGGAAATGAATGCTCTTACAAGGCTCAAACTTGTGAACACATCACTGACCAGCACAGAGCTGGCTCACAATAGGGACCCAATTAAAGTGTTTTACATGCAACTGGCTCAAGCCTTTCAAGTACTAAATTAAAACAATCCTTTAAAGAAGAAAATTATTTCAGAAGAGGACCTTCATACTGCATCTCTGACTAACGACTGATGATGCTATTGAACTCAGGTGCTGATTGGTTCTCCAACACAAGATTACCCAATCCAGGAGCAAGGGAATCAGTAACTTCCTCCCTATAATTTGGAATGTGGGTGGAGGGGGGTCATAGTTCTTCCTGAGTGAGACTTGCCTGCTCCTCTGTCCCCTGGTCCTGTCCTCTTCCCCAGCATGTTGTGTCTGAGGCTCCCTGGAGGCTCCTGCATGGCAGCTCTGACAGTGACACTGATGGTGCTGAGCTCCCCGCTGGCTTTGGCTGGGGACACCCGATGTAAGTGCACATTGTGTGTGCTGAGCTCCTATGGGGAGGGGAAAATAGGGAGTTTTGTTAACATCGTGCCCAGGCCATGTCTCTTACGAAATTGTGACATTTTCTTCAGAGATTGCCCATCTTTATCATTGGATCCCAAATTATTTCCACCACAAAAGGAGCTTGGCTACTTGCCCTCTGCATGAGACTTGTGTAAGGGGCCTCCATATAGGTCATTTCTTTTTCAAATCTCCACCAATAAAAACTTTGCATCACATGTCCTCAAGGTCTTTAGAGGATTTAGAAATAAGGATGCTAAAATAAATTCCCCATACAGCGTATGTTGACTTATGTCAGACAAAAGGAAGTTTTTACTGAAAATTTTGTGGGAGTCAAAGGAATTCAAAGGGTCTCTCCTAGACGATCCTTTATTATGTCCACCACAGGACCTGTGGTGTTGGCCCCTCTTCCTCATACGTGAGGATGGACCCAGTGGTCTTCCCATTGTCTCCTTTCTTTTCTTTCTGAACGCCAATGTTTATAAAGCCTGTACCCCTGTAGTGTATGTAGGTTCTCTGACAGAAGTTATACTTAGTGCTGTTTCTTTCTCATGGGGAAAAAAATCCCTGGAACTGAAGCTGAGATTTTTAGTACTTGGAGTCACCTTACAGGTACAGAGCACTTATGAGGTATTCTTTGGTGCGTAAAGAACTTAAGGCATCCTCTGAAAAACTGGCCCAGGTTCTTGTTTATTACGAATCTTTTTAACCTTTCTATACTTGTTTCTCCTACGTCTCCTACATTCTCTAATTACACATGACAGAAGAGATTTAACTAATGTAATACAAATTATATGAAATTCTATTTTTGTAAGTCAAAAACAATCAAATATCAGAAATTTAATAATGTTCAAACTATATGCTCTGTGTGGGGTTACAGAGAGAATGTGGACATTTTTCACATCCCATAGGGCTGAAAGTCAGTGGGCAAGTCCTGGGAACTCATTGTCTTACTGGGATCTTGTCCTAAATTTCATAGGTTCACCCATCATGCCCTCAGCTTTCCTTAATTAGCCATGTCTGCTTACCTCTTCTCCAGTTTCTCTATTTTTCCCCAGCTATGTTGTCATCACTTCCAAAAATTTCTAAAGCTTGCACAGATCCTTAGCGCTATGAGATCCATTGAAAGAGATAATATTTTTCTCTTTGAGATAAGGCCTGGCTCTGTCACCCAGGTTGTAGCTCAGTGGTGCGATCGAGGCTCACTGCAACCTCTGCCTCTCACGCCCAAGCAATCCTCCCTCCTCAGCCTCCAGATTAGCTGGGAATACAGGCAGGCAACCACGCCCAGCTAATTTTTGTAATTTTGGTAGAGATGAGATTTTGCCATGTTGCCCAGTCTGGTCTTAAACTGCTGGACTCAAGCAATCCTCCTGCCTTAGCCTCCCAACATGCTAGGATTATAGATGTGAGCCACTGTGCCCAGGCAAAAGACATGACTTTTTTTTTTTTTTTTTTTTTTTGAGACGGAGTCTTGCTCTGTCGCCCAGGCTGGAGAGCAGTGGTGCAATTTCGGCTCACTGCAAGCTCCGCCTCCTGGGTTCACGCCATTCTCCTGCCTCAGCCTCTCCGAGTAGCTGGGACTACAGGCACCCGCCACCACGCCCGGCTAATTTTTTGTATTTTTAGTAGAGACGGGGTTTCATCGTGGTCTAGATCTCCTGACCTCGTGATCCGCCCGCCTCAGCCTCCCAAAGTGCTGGGATTACAAGCGTGAGCCACCGCGCCTGGCCAAGAGATGACTCTTAATAAAAAGATTTCCTCTTTCTTAAATCACTGTTTCTTTTTCTGTGAATTCTTCTTCCAACTAGAAGAGGAGAAAGAAGTTTGCCTGTATTTCTCACCAGGAGGAGAAGGGATTTAGTGTGAGATCAAAATGAAAGAGTGCTGGAGCTTGAGCCCCTTCTTGCTTTCCAGGATCCCCACAGTGATCAGTTCCCATACCCTGGTTTATTCATGTAAACCACACTTATTTTTCTCAGCAGCTACTGTGTACTGGGCTCCATTCTAGGTTCAAATCATTCTATTTGATTAAGATAGAGAGGGTCCCGACTCTCATGGAAGTTACACAAGAGTAGAGGAGACAGACACTAACCCAATAAGCATTTAACAAAGAAGAAAATGTTAGAGAGTCATAGTGCACTGAAGAAAAGACATCAGGTGTGTGAAAAAGAGAGAAATGGATTCACCTATTTTAGTTTGTATGTTTAGGAAGCTCTACCTGAGAAAGTGACATTCAGCTGAGGCAACAAAATAAGTAGAGAGTCGTGAAGATCTAAGGGACGAAAGTTCCAGGGAGACCGAATCGAGGGAAAGCACTGATGTGGGAAATTATGTGGAGGGAGAGAAAGAAGGCTAGAGGGGCTGATGTATAGAAAGCAAGGAAATGGAGAGGCAGAAGATGAGGTGGGACACAGAGAGGAAGTCAGGAGTCTCATCTTTATAGGCTCTGATGTACACGGTAAAAAATTGGAATTTTATTTTATTTTTATATATTTTTAAATTTTATTTATTTATTTATTTTGAGACGGAGTTTCATTCTTGTTGGCCAGGCTGGAGTGCAATGGCGCAATCTCAGGTAACTGCAACCTCCATCTCCCGGGTTCAAGTGATTCTCCTGCCTCAGCTTCCCAAGTAACTGGGATTACAGGCACCCACCACTACACCTGGCTAATTTTTTTGTATTTTTAGTATAGATAGGGTATCACCATGTTGACCAGGCTGGTCTCGAACTCCTGACCTCAGATAATCTGTCTGCCTTGGCCTCCCAAAGTGCTGGGATTACAGGAGTGAGCCACCACGCCCGCACTGAATTTTATTTAAATAGATGTAAGAAGATACTGTATGGTTACAAGGAGAGTCAATTTATATTCAACTTATTTTTTTTTTTTTTTTTGTGATAGCATCTCACTCTGTTGCCCAGGCTAGATTGCAGTGGCACAATCTGGGCTCACTGCAACCTCCACCTCCCAGGTGCAAGAAATTCTCCTGCCTCAGCCTCCTGAGTAGCTGGGACCACAGGTGCATGCCACCACAGTCGGCTACTTTTTGTATTTTTAGTAGGGATGGGGTTTCACTGTGTTAGCCAGGATGGTCTCGATCTGACCTCGTGATCCACCCGCCTCACCCTCCCAAAGTGCTGGGATTACAGGCGTGAGCCACTGCGCCCAGCTTATATTCAATTATTAAAATTAATTCTAGCTACTCTGTGGGGATTGGATTGTTGGGGTTCACAAGTGGTCAGGAAGACTATTTAGGAGCACAGCAGGGAATTCTCCAGGGAAAACAGGCTTGTGGCTTCATGGAGTGCATTAGTGATAAAGACGAAGTGAAAAAGATAAAGTGGACAGACTCAGCATGTATTTTTTCTTAGCTTGTTAATGAATTACTGTAAAGGGGGTAGAACAATCAAGTTTATTCCTGAGGATTTTGTTTTGACAAATAAGTGGGTGATAGTGTTGTTTATTGAGATAGGAAAAACCATGGGAGGAAATGACTTGAAGTGGGTGATTGGAAATAAAAGTTTTGTTTAAATTTGAGATGATTTATTGACATTTATGTGGAGCAATCAGAAGGTCAGTGGCATTTAATAGACTCATGGTGAAGCCAGGGCTTCAGATGTTTATGTTGGCAGCATCAATAAGTGTAGTGTGTTAAATTCCAGGGAGTGGAAGAGGATACATAGGGAGATGGATTGTGTGGAGAAAAAAGAAGAGGGCACAGGCCAGCAAAGTGGGCTGAGAAAGAGCCCAGGGATGTTGGAGGAAAACCAAGAGAACATAATGAGTGTAAGTCATGGAAAATATATTTTTTTTCAAGGGGAAGGGAGAGGACAATTGTGGTGAGTACCACTAAGCGGAGGGGGAAGTGAGAATGTGACAGAGAAGCAAGTGCTGGGTTTGCTGGAGTTGATATTTGCAGTCAATGGAGTATCCAGGGAGGAAACTGGATTGGACCATTTGAAGAGCGAGCAGAAGTGAGGACGAGGTTAAGGTTGACTGTTTTAAGTGGAGAGCTTCAGGGAAGGACTGTGCTCTGGGTTCAGGAAGCCAGCTGAATCTAAAGGAAAAGGCTAAAGAAGCTGAAGAGACGGAGGAGGACCTGTGAACCAGAGATGCTCAGCCATTAGCAAGGAAATACTGGACAGCCCCTGTGTGCCCCTGGAGACTACTCATGCAAAACATCACACAGCCAATATTTAACACAGCCAGTATTTCACACAGCCAATATTTATTAGTGACATGGAATATACCAGTTATTACTCTGGGTCATGAGAATGGAGTGATAAATAAAATGAATCTGGTCGCCATCAGTATATGCCATGTAACATTTTGCAGTGACTGTGTACCAGGCCTATGGATTTCAGTAGCAATTTCAATAATGATCCTGTTGTATCTGTGGTGTTTAAAAACATATACATCTCTGGAATCTAAAATTGAGAGGTTATAAGTAAAACCCAGTATTACAAATTTAGTGCTGGAAATCAGATTGCAGTTTAAATCTGAGCATATAGAAAGTCCCTTTCTTCTATGTCAGCAGATGCCTTTTGTGTGAGGTTTAGGTGTACTGCTTGTTAGATATAAACCAGTGTTTCTGCCCTGTGTTTTCAGAATGACAATTCTTTATGAAACTCATAGAAGAACAGAAGACAATTGCAAAATCATGATGAAGATACTAATTGCTTTAGAATTAAGGAATACAAAAAATAATGTGAGCTGCAGTTATAGGGATTATGAAAGTTAAAATGGGAATATATTTGTGTGTTTATTATGTGATCAGTGCTAAGAAGAGTCATCATTTAATTTTACACTTAACAGTAATCCTGTGAGGATTATGCTATTATTAAATGCATTTGATAGAACAAAAAGGCTTATGGTTGGTAAAATTGACCCAAGTAGAAGAGGTCACCTTTTTATTCAGATTTTCTGATTGTAGAGTTTGAGAGTTTTTCCATCATTAGTGAGTAGCGACTATATTGTGTCTGAATTATTGACAGAATTTCTGATATTCATATGTACCAGGTTGTTTCTTAGAGTGGGGACAGAGATGCAAGGGCTGCTAGTTCCGATGTATGGGAGAAACTTTCATTCATTTTGCATTTATCATTTTAAAAGTTCTGTATGTCTATAATGGTCATGTGTTGACGAACACAAGGAAGTATTAAATCACTCCTTCTTCTGAGGTTTGACTAGCAAGTTGGGCTAGAGTTACCAAATAAAATACAGGTTCCTAGTGAGATCTGAATTTCAGATACACAACCATAGTTTATTGGAAGTCCAGATTTAACTAGGCATCCTCTGGTTTTATTTGCCAAATCTGTCAACCCTAAGTGGGAAACATGGACATGGATTACAGTGCTAACCATGCAAGCCACAGTGACAGCAATTGCACACGTTTACATTTTAACTTTCTGTCTCTATAAAGAAAGTGCTTAGATAATTTAGGGATGAAAAGATAGACATTGTTTGACCACTCTGCCATCATTTCTAAAGGGCAAAGGGACATTTTCACAGGTCTTGCTCACAGTCTGGGGACCTGCTCATTTTTTGAAACTGTCTGTATGAGAATGTCATTTTCTTGGTTTCTCCCTTTCTGAGGGGACTTGACTACAAAACCAAGAGTTCTGCCTCTGGCCAAGGCTGGAAATTTGATGCCTGCTAGTATTGTTGGGTGTGGAAGCCTGAAAGAAATGAGTTAGTTGGGGCATTAAACAGGAATAAAATAGCTGTGGTTGTGATTCATTACTACAGATAATTAGTGGACCAGTGGCAGAGAAATTAAGAAAAAAGATGATGTGAACGATAAATGATATGATTAGTGACTGCTTGGTAAGGCAAGGAAATCATTAAATCTTGGTTCTCATCAAGTTCGTTTTCTGGAAAGATAGCACTGTATTGGGACCAGAATTCTACAAAACATTCTTTTTACATAGGACCAAGATTTTCAACAAATATTCTTCAATGCAATTCTCAGCTGCTCCATAACTAATAGTAGCTTGTTCAACACAGAGTTTTTCAGATGGTTCACACCTGTAGTTCTTACCCAGGGATAGTTCACCACCCCTCCCTTCCCTCCCATCATCCTTGGGGAACGGTGGCAATGTTTGGAACAATTTTTGGTTGTCACAACAGGGGTTTCTTCTGATATTTAATGAGTAGAATCCAGGGACACTGCTAGAGAACCCACAATGTTCAGAACAGCCTCTGCCATCAACAAAGAATTATCTGGTCCAAAATGTCAGTAGTGCTGAGGCTGAGAGCACTGGTTCACACTGTGCTCTTTCTGAAAATTCTAGGCTCACATCTGTTACACATTCACCACATAGTTCAGTTTTTTATGGTTTATTTTTGCTTGTTTCATTATAAAAAATTAGACAGTTGCATAAATTCAACCACTGTCTTGTTGAATCCATTTAGCCAATGCAAGCTCAATATTTTCATATTTATTTTTTGCCTTATGCAATATTTTTCAACATTTTCATGAGTTGTTGGTCATCACTATCTCTATTAACTTTCAACAATTTGCTCTTGTAAGTCACAAATAGTGATGCTGCTGAAATTATTTCTCACTAACATGCCTCAGATTTCTGTAGTGATTCTACATTTGATATTATTCACAATGTAAAATGCTTCCATTTATTCGTTTCACTTTTACCCACAGGATTATTTCTAAGTTATTTTTCTCATTTTCACACTTCAAACATAAAGACAAAAACATCAAAAATATATAAAGTGTTTTACATATGTGTATATTTTCACACATATATGTATGTATGTTTATATGTATTGAAACTACAGAAGCACATGTCACCAATAAGAGCTCTGAGACACCTTTGACCACTTACCCTTATCAGATGAGATTTGCCAAATGAGTTGTGGAAACAAGTTTTTTTAACTGAATTTCTGAGCTTTGTGGATTTAGAAATGCAAAGGAAGGTCTGGACATTTACAGGGATCATGGTTTTATTCTCCTTTAAACTCTTTATCATTGTCTTTAGTTATATCCATACTTTATCGATACTTTATCATTGTCTTTAGTTATATCCATACTTTATCCATACTTTATCGATACTTTATCATTGTCTTTAGTTAAATCCAAAATCCTAACACTACCCACGAGGCTTTCAATACCTGGCCTCTTGTGATTTCTCCGGGCTAATCTCTTACCCTCCTTCCCCTCAGCCTCTCTGCTTTAGTGAACTTTGTTCTAGTTTCTTGAAGAAGTTCATCAATTCAAGCTTTTGTACATGGTATTTCCTAAACCTGAAACGTGCCTCCCGTTTTGTCCAAACAGACACGGGCTCCACTCTGCCCCCTGCCTCACACCTGCTTAACCCGTCAAGTCACATCTGAACCTGTCATCTTCAGAGGGTCCTTCTATGGCACCCTAATGTAATTGAGATCATCCTATTATTCTCTGCTCTAGAAGTCCACACTTCCGACATTTCTCATTCCTGTCTAAGATCTTGTGTGGTTGGTTTTTGGCCATCGCTTTCACTGCTCTTCAAGCTCCCCCAGCGGAGTGAAGAGGTCTGTTTTCCCGTGTTTGGATTCCTAGACGCAGCGCAGGCCTGGCACAAGGTCATCACTAAGGAAGCGTTCACAGGATGAACGCGGTGGGTGCTGTTTAAGGAACCTGTAAAGCCTATGGGATGAGAGAAGGAGCAGAGAGTGTCTTTGGGGTGGAGGCTCCCAGGAGGCAGCGAGGGCTGCGATGCTGGGCGGATCCTCCTCCAACTCCTGCTTGGAGTTCTCCAGAACAGGCTGGAGGCAGGGAGGGGGTCCCAAAAGCCTGGGGATCAGAAGGGGTTTTCCCCAGTGGTCCCGCAGGCCCCCGTTCACCTCAGGAAGTCGGAGGAGGAGCCCCTGGGCTGCTGGTGGTGGGCGTTGCGGGTGGAGCCGGTTAAGGTTCCCAGTGCCCGCGCCCCGCCCAGGGAGCCCCGGATGGCGGCGTCGCTGTCAGTGTCTTCTCAGGAGGCCGCCCGTGTGACCGGATCGTTCGTGTCCCCACAGCACTTTTCTTGGAGCAGACTAAGTCTGAGTGTCATTTCTTCAATGGGACGGAGCGGGTGCGGTACCTGCAAAGATACTTCTCTATAACCAAGAGGAGTACGTGCGCTTCGACAGCGACGTGGGGGAGTTCCGGGCGGTGACGGAGCTGGGGCGGCCTAGCGCCAAGTACTGGAACAGCCAGAAGGACTTCCTGGAGCAAAAGCGGGGCCAGGTGGACAATTACTGCAGACACAACTACGGGGTTGGTGAGAGCTTCACGGTGCAGCGGCGAGGTGAGCATGGCGGGGGGGGGCCTGGGTCCTGTGAGCTGGGAATCTGAGTGTGTGTGTGTGTGTGTGTGTGTGTGTGTGTGTGTGTGTGTGTGTGTGAGAGTGCCATCTGTGAGCATTTAGAATCCTCTCAATCCTGAGCAAGCAGTTCTGAGGGCACAGGTGTGTGTGTAGAGTGTGGATTTGTCTGTGTCTGTGTGTCTGTGTGTCTGTTGTGGGAGGGGAGGCAGGAGGGGGCTGCTTCTTATCCTTGGAGGCCTCTATGGGGAGGTAACATGGGAGGTGGGTGCAGGGGGCTGGAGAGAGAGGAGACCTTGATTATCTCGGGTCCTTAGAGATGCAGAGAAGGGAAACGTAAGGGGTGTGTGGTTGGGGTGAAGGTTTAGGGGAAGAGAGCTGAGGGGTATGGAGGGTTTGGGATAATGTGAAGAGGCCAGTTCCAGACTGTCCCTGGCACACACCCTTCATGTAATCTCTGAAATAAAAGTGAGTGCTGTTTGTTTGTAAAAGCAATAGGTTAATTTCTTTTTTTTATTATTATACTTTAGGTTTTAGGGTACATGTGCACAATGTGCAGGCTTGTTACATATGTATCCATGTGCCATGTTGATTTCCTGCACCCGTCAACTCGTCATCTAGCATTAGGTATATCTCCTAATGCTGTCCCTTCCCCCTCCCCCCACCCCACAACAGTCCCTGGAATGTGATGTTCCCCCTCCTGTGTCCATGAGTTCTCATTGTTCAATTCCCACCTATGAGTGAGAACATGCGGTGTTTGGTTTTTTGTCCTTGCGATAGTTTACTGAGAATGATGTTTTCCAGTTTCATCCATGTCCCTACAAAGGACACGAACTCATCATTTTTTATGGCTGCATGGTATTCCATGGTGTATATGTGCCACATTTTCTTAATCCAGTCTATCGTTGTTGGACATTTGGGTTGGTTCCAACTCTTTGCTATTGTGAATAGTGCCGCAATAAACATACGTGTGCATGTGTCTTTATAGCAGCATGATTTATAGTCCTTTGGGTATATACCCAGTAATGGGATGGCTGGGTCAAATGGTATTTCTAGGTCTAGATCCCTGAGGAATCGCCACACTGACTTCCACAATGGTTGAACTAGTTTACAGTCCCACCAACAGTGTAAAAGTGTTCCTATTTCTCCACATCCTCTCCAGCACCTGTTGTTTCCTGTTTTTTTAATGATGGCCATTCTAACTGGTGTGAGATGGTATCTCACTGTGGTTTTGATTTGCATTTCTCTGATGGCCAGTGATGATGAGCATTTCTTCATGTGTTTTTTGGCTGCATAATTGTCTTCTTTTGAGAAGTGTCTGTTCATGTCCTTTGCCCACCTTTTGATGGGGTTGTTTGTTTTTTTCTTGTAAATTTGTTTGAGTTCATTGTAGATTCTGGATATTAGCCCTTTGTCAGATGAGTAGGTTGCAAAAATTTTCTCCCATTCTGTAGGTTGCCTGTTCACTCTGATGGTAGTTTCTTTTGCTGTGCAGAAGCTCTTTAGTTTAATGAGATCCCATTTGTCGATTTTGGCTTTTGTTGCCATTGCTTTTGGTGTTTTAGACATGAAGTCCTTGCCCACGACTATGTCCTGAATGGTAGCAATAGGTTAATTTCTAGAGGAACTGAGTAGACCTCTGAGGCACCTCTGAAGCTTATTTAGGTCTAAATCTCTTACTAGTTTTTTGGTTTTTTAGTGTGTACATTTTTACACAGTAGAAATGACTGTGAAACTAACTTTTTGAATTAAAGTTTTCACACAGTTACTATTTTATTATAATGCAAATAGTTTTCTAGTAGTTACATATTATTCTTTTATATATAATAGTTGTGACACAACTCACCTCACTTTCCCCTTTGTTGACCTTTATTATGACATTCTCCAAAAATTGAAAATGTATGTTTCTGGTTAATTTTTAATTTATATTTTTTCATTTGTAATTCTTTTGAATTATTTTGACCTATTTATTGGCCAGTTGTAATTACTGCTCTAAGAATTCCCTATTGTATTTGGTAGGTAACAGACAATGATCTACTGTCTAATATCTCGAGGGCTTAGTATTTTTCTCAGTGACTTTGTGGGTTCTTTGTACTGTAAGATTATTAACACTTTATTGATATTTCATTCAGCATTTGCTCCAGTTTGTGGTTTGTATGTTGATTTTGAAAATTCTTTTCCATGTTAAGAATTTGAATATTTTTATTTAATAAAATGTATTGCAAAAATTTTATTAATGATTTACAATCCATCTTAAATCCACCATTTTGTGGTATTTTTGTCTCTAGGTTTCTCCTTACTTCTAAGAAATTGTATTTATTGAGAGTATGCTAGTGTCAGGGATTTTCCTGGGCATAAGCACC
The DNA here is from genome assembly GCF_006542625.1 of Nomascus leucogenys. NCBI lineage: Eukaryota > Metazoa > Chordata > Mammalia > Primates > Hylobatidae > Nomascus > Nomascus leucogenys. The sequence goes on along the minus strand of NC_044402.1, from coordinate 53,544,705 downwards.
CCAAGTAACGAGTTCCAGACCCTGTCTTAATCTAAATGTGATTCTGGAAAGAAAAATCATTTTACAATAGGCCTGATAATAATTATGCTTGTGTTGCATAAGGGATACACTGAGCAGCTAAATGTAAATATAAGAACTTTCAAAACTAAAATGACGCTCCTAAATCCTTCTCTCTGCTTTAGGACTCATGCTTTTCTAGGAACGTAAAAATTTGGAGAATCATTTCTGTCTGTCCCACCTTCCCAGGGGTAGAACCATTTCTGTGGTGTCCTAAGGTGTGAGTGCATGGCAGTAGTATTCCTAAAAATTCATACTCGGTTTCCTCATGTACCCAACTCTGTCCCTTTGTCTATGCACATTGCTTTAAATCATATTTTTCTGTCGAGGTGTACAAGGATGATAAATAGGTGCCAAGTGGAGCACCCAAGTGTGATGAGCCCCCTCACAGTGGAATGGAGGGAGAAGCTTTCTGACCTCATAAATTGAAGGCTATCATCAGTCATTGTTTTATGTATTTTATGTAAATTAATCCTCATATAACCCCAAGAGGTAAATTAATATAATAATCCCTCATTGTAGGTGACAAAGTTGAGACACAGAAGAATCAACTCTTCCAGGATCAACCAGTAAAAGGCAGACCTTGGATTTGAACCAGGCAACCTGGCTCAGATATCAGTTTTAATTACTACACTCTGTACTTTGAAAGATTTGTAAACACTTTCACAATGCATGCCAGTTTCAAGCTATGAAGAAGCAAACACAATTTTTCACATCTCTCAAATCTAATGGGTCCTCACTATCAAGATTAAATTCCAGGCTGATGACACTGTAAGGCCACATGGCCAGCTGTGCTGGAGGCCTCGTCAAGGTCAGAGCCTGGGTTTGCAGAGAAGCAGACAAACAGCCAAACCAGGAGAATTACTCTGTCTTCCTGACTCATTCCCTCTACCATTTTTTCTCCTAGTCCACCCTAAGGTGACTGTGTATCCTTCAAAGACCCAGCCCCTGCAGCACCACAGCCTCCTGGTCTGCTCTGTGAGTGGTTTCTATCCAGGCAGCATTGAAGTCAGGTGGTTCCGGAATGGCCAGGAAGAGAAGGCTGGGGTGGTGTCCACAGGCCTGATCCAGAATGGAGACTGGACCTTCCAGACCCTGGTGATGCTGGAAACAGTTCCTCGGAGTGGAGAGGTTTACACCTGCCAAGTGGAGCACCCAAGCGTAACGAGACCTCTCACAGTGGAATGGAGTGAGCAGCTTTCTGACTTCATACATTTCTCACCCACCAAGAAGGGGACTGTGCTAATCCCTAAGTGTCAGGTTTCTCCTCTCCCACATCCTATTTTCATTTGCTCCATGTTCTCATCTCCATCAGTACAGGTCACTGGGGATAGCCCTGTAACAGTTTCTACAAACACCTGTACCGTCTGCGGAATCAGTCATGCCTTTTTTTTTTTTTAATCTCCCCATGATGTCACAGGTCAGGGTCACCCACTCTCCCCAGGGTCCAGGCCCTGCCTCTGGGTCTGAGACTGAGTTTCTGGTGCTGCTGCTCTGAGTTACTTGTTTTGATCTGGGAAGAGGAGAAGTGTAGGGGCCTACCTGACATGAGGGGAGTCCAATCTCAGCTCTGCCTTTTATTATCTCTGTCACTTTACACAAACTACTTAGCCTCCTTGAGTCTCAGGCTTTCTGTGGATCAGATGTTGAACTCGTGCCTTACATCAATGCTGTAATATTTTAATGAGTTTGATATCTGCACCTTGTAACCGTTCAGTGTGATTTGAAATCCTTTTTTTCTCCAGAAATGGCTAGTTATTTTAGCTCTTGTGGGGCAGCCTTCTTCCCCATTTTCAAAGCTCTGAATCTTAGAGTCTCAATTAAAGAGGTTCCATTTGGAATGAACATCACTAAACCTGGCTTCCTCTCTCAGGAGCACGGTCTGAATCTGCACAGAGCAAGATGCTGAGTGGAGTCGGGGGCCTTGTGTTGGGCCTGCTCTTCCTTGGGGCCGGGCTGTTCATCTACTTCAGGAATCAGAAAGGTGAGGAGCCTTTGGTAGCTGGCTCTCTCCATAGGCTTTCCTGCAGGAGGAACTATGGCTTTGCTGAGGTTAGTTCTCAGTACATGAGTGGCCCTGAATAAAGCCTTTCTTTCCCCAAATGGCTCTACTGTCCTGCTAATCCAGAAATAGTGCATGGTTACTATGTCAAAGCATGATAGTTTGTGGCCTGCAGAGACGAGAGGAAGGTTAACAAGTAGGGGTCCTTTGGTTTGAGACCCTGGAGCAAATTAAGGAAGAGCCACTAAGGTTAATGGAATTACACTGGATCCTGTGACAGACACTTCACGCTTCATGGGTCACATGGTCTGTTTCTGCTCTTCTCTGCCCTGGTTGGTGTGGGTTGTGGTGTTAGAGAAATCTCAGGTGGGAGATCTGGGGCTGGGACATTGTGTTGGAGGACAGATTTGCTTCAATATCTTTTAAGTGTATATCGTTTCCTCTTTTTCCCAGGACACTCTGGACTTCAGCCAACAGGTAATACCTTTTAATCCTCTTTTAGACACAGATTCGGTTTCTGTAGTGAGAGGTGAAGCCAGCTGGACTTCTGGGTTGGGTGGGGACTTGGAGAACTTTTCTGTCTTACAAGAGATTTCTAAATGCGCCAATGAGTGCTCTGTAAAAACACACCAATTGACATTCTGTGGCTAGCTAGATGTTTGTAAAATGGACCAATCAGCACTCTGTAAAATGGACCAATCGGCACTCTTTAAAATGGACCATTCAGCAGGACATGGGCGGGGACAAATAAGGGAATAAAAGCTGGCCACCCCAGCCAGCAGCGGCAACCCTGCTCAGGTCCCTTTCCATGCTGTGGAAGCTTTGTTCTTTTGCTCTTCACAGTAAATCTTGTGCTCACTCTTTGGGTCTGTGCCAACTTTAAGAGCTATAACACTCACTCCAAGGGTCTGTGGCTTCATTCTTGAAGTCAGCCAGACCCTGAACCCACCAGAAGGAACAAACTCAGGACACACTAGAATGATGGTAGAGGTGATAAGGCATGAGACAGAAATAATAGGAAAGACTTTGGATCCAAATTTCTGATCAGGCAATTTACACCAAAATTCCTCCTCTCCACTTAGAAAAGGCCTGTGCTCTGCGGGACTATTGGCTCTGGGAGACTCGGGAACTTGTTTTTCTTCTTCCTGCAGTGCTCTCATCTCATCTGAGCCCTTGAAAGAGGGGAAAAGAAACTGTTAGTAGAGCCAGGTTGAAAACAACATTCTCCTCTGTCTTTTGCAGGATTCCTGAGCTGAAGTGCAGATGACCACATTCAAGGAAGAACCTCCTGCTCCAGCTTTGCAGGATGAAAAGCTTTCCTGCTGGCTGTTATTCTTCCACCAGAGAGGGCTTTCTCAGGACCTGGTTGCTACTGGTTCAGCAACTGTAGAAAATGTCCTCCCTTGTGGCTTCCTCAGCTCCTGCCCTTGGCCTGAAGTCCCAGCACTGATGGCAGCACCTCATCCTCAACTTTTGTGCTCCTCTTTGCCTAAATCCTGTGGCCTCCTGTGCATCTGTACTCACCCTGTACCACAAACACATTACATTATTAAATGTTTCTCAAAGATGGAGTTAAATATCATCGGGTCCATTTGGCTCCAAAGACAAAAAATGAAAAGAAAAAGGGAAGGTTATTTCCCAATAGAATAATGATTTTCATGTATATGTCATGAGTATGTGAGGTAATGTATATGTTAAATAGCGTGATTTAGACATTCCACACTATAGGCATATATCAAAACTTCATGCTGTACAACATAAATATACTATACAATTTTTACTTGTCAATTAAAAAAGTAAACTTAACATTTAAAAAGGCAATGCATAGAAACTGAGAACAGACTATAACAACTGAAACAAACTGGGCAAACCTGAGATGAGAAACTAGCCAGCAAGTCAATCAGAACTCTTTCTTCACCCCATCTATGATTTTTTGTATTTATAACTGTAAATTAGTGTATAGTGTTTCACTCCAGAGACTTCAATAATATAGTGTTATCAAAGGACTTGTAGAGATTTCAGAGAAAGACACGTTTAGAAGACGGAGCGTTCTCCATTATGTTCTATCTGAGAGTCAGTATGAAATGTCAAATCTAAAAGTACATAATTCAGAGATCTATTTCAAAGTAATCATTTGAGCATAATTTCTCCACTGTCAGAGACGACTGTTATTTTATTTTCAATCAAATTAGAAGTTGTTTTTATGCATGTCTTATTTTTAGTTACATGTTACTTGTGCATACATAGCAGTACAAGTACATATAAATCCTGTAAGAGTATAAGTCCTATCGAAATATATTAAGCTGATAATTATGTCTGGTCTGTTTGATCACAGAATTGCAACAAACAGACCTCATTTCCTAAGTTGAGGAAATGATTTTCTCATTTTATATGAGACTTGTGGTGTGGAATTACAAGGTAGAACCAAAATGTGTGGAATGAATATTTCAATGAAGATGCCTTCTGCTGCTAATAGCAGGAAATCCCATCTACTGGGCTTTATTTTTCTTTAACCATTATCTCACATAGCTGATAGATCCAAGGCTGGGCATCTCCAGGGTTGCTCAACTCAGCAGGCCAGGGGCATCACCAGCGACCCAAGAACTTCATAGCTCATCTCTCTATCACACACAGTATGTCAGCTTTCCTGAGATGGTAGGGTGACCCATGCCGCAGCTTTAGGTTTCTTATTCTTTCACAACAACTCCCAGAGGCAGGAAAAGGATACTCCTTTCTCCTGTGTGCCTTTATAAGGAGCAACTAAACTGTTTCCAGAGTGTTCCCAGTACCCACTTTCTCATACATTGGAATGACCGTGGGATCACACGGGCTCAGACAAGCCAGGATTCAACCTTTGCAGAGTGGGCCTGATGCACATGGGAAGAAAAGGAGCAAAATCATATATTTTTAAAAATAAAGACATGGTGGCGGGAGTAGCAGAAATTGATTTCAGGGTAGGGAAATGATAGATTGTGGTATTATCAGGTTGTAAGTATTTGAGTTAACTTCCAGATGAAGACGTGTGGATTCCTGATAGGCACCCTCAATTCAGGGTTTTGGGTCTTTATATATATGTGTGTGTGTGTGTGTGTGTGTGTGTATGTATATATGTATATATATGTATATATGTGTATATACACACACATATATACACATATAGAGAGTTATTAAATGTCAACCATTAACTCAATTACAATAAAACAAAAAAGCAAGCAAACAGGATTGTTTTTAGAACTCAAGTATGCTGACATGTTATTTTATAAGGTAAATATATTTTCCAGGGAAATTATTGAAAAAAATTAGAATAATGAATGATTAGCTCTATAAGGCGCTAAAACATAGCATACATTTACTTTTAAAAATGCATTTGTTACTGATTTTTTTAAATTAAATATGTTAGTAAAACGGAGTCTAGAATTAGAAACAGAAAGAGTTGATATTTAGTTTCATTTTTTGTAAGTTGTATTCCAAACTCATTTCTTTCACTAAATAGATCCTGGATAAATAAAACTTGAAACATGAAGAGAAAATATAAAATTACCAAGACAGATGTTATTTCTAATACTATCATCCTCATTATAATTATGTTTGAAGACAAAAAGACTTTCTAAACCCTTACGTGTTGCTGGTGGGAGTATATGATTTTACGAATACCTGGTAATTTGGCAATTTCTTAAAAAGTTTAACATATGTTTGCCCTATGACCCAGCAATCTTATTCTTTGGAATCTGCCTAAGAGACATAAAAACGTAGGTCCTTACAAAGATACGTGTTCAAGGGTTCAGAACAGCCTTAGCCATAGTTGGCCAAAACTGAAAACAATTCAAATATCCTTCAACTAGTAAATAGATAAACAAAATTCTACTACATCCAGGCAAGGCAATATCATTCAACAATAAAAGGGGGCAAAAATAGACTTATCTGGCAGGGGAGACACCATGAACATAAGCGTAGTTTTCAAACCAAGGCAAGTTTCAACCCTTGCACTGTGGATGATGAGACATTACTTAATGGGTACCATGCATGTGATTTGGGTGATGGATACTGCAGAAACACTGACTTCACCACTATGCAATCTATGCAGGCAACAGAACTACACTTGTACCTTACAAATTTACACAAATGAAAAAAGACAACATGAATAAAAAGGAATGAAAGAAGAGAAACAAAATGATGATACATACTACAAAACTGGTGAACTTCAATAATGTTAACTAAGTGAAGCAAATTGGACACAAAAGATTACATGTCATATGATTTCATTTACTTGAAATATCTAGAAAAGGTAAATTTATAGACACAAAAAGCAGATCATTGGGTGCCTAGGGTTTGGGGTCTCAGTGGGACTTAAGTATAAACAGAGAAATTTTGGACATGACAGAAATGTTCTAAAACTGGATTGTTGTGATAATTGCACAAATCTATTAATTTACTCAAATCATTCAATTTTATATATATGATGAGTGAATTTTGTAGTATGTAAATTATGCTTTAGTAAACCTGTTAAAATATTCCGTTTTTAAAAAATGACTTTGTAAGCAAGATAAAATCCAAAAGACACAAATGAAAAAATATTTGAAGAAAATCACTGATTTATTTGCATTAAGAAAATAACAAAATTAAAAGAAGTATATGACACTCAGGAAAAATTTTGATCAAGAAAGGCAGACAATGGGCTAACTTCCTTATGAAAAATTGTTAACTAATCAATAAATAAATTCATGAAAATGCCATAGATAATTGGGCAAAGGATATAGACTCACTATAGAAGAGAATATTCTAATAGTCGATAAATATAAATATTTGCTCAAACTCACCAATGAACAGAAAAATCCAAATTCAAACAGCAATGCAATAAACTATTTCTCATACATCAAAATTGGCAAGTACAATAGATTGTTTTAAAATCAAGAATTTAGAAGATTCTAAGGGAATAGACTCATATTATTAGGATTTTGAGTTAAGGCAGTGTAGTAGTATCTATTAAAACTCAAAATACAATTGTTACATGCTGATGAAAACAACAAAAATCCCATTCTAAACATCGGCCTTAAAGAATAATCCTACGTGAGCCCAAGGAGACATAAAATTGGTCGCTTGTTGAGCCACGGTTTGGAATAACAAAAACATTTCCAAATTCAAAAAGAAAAATTGATTAATTTGTCTTGATTACAAAAATTTTGTACCTCCTAAAAACTATGCAGTATGTGAAGTGACAGCACACTGCAGGATGACATTTGGTGCTGTGTGGGGCACTGTGAGCATATATTGGTGTAACCCTGTGAGTGGTTAGGATAACATAGTATTTCCACTCTAGGTTGTTACAGTCTCGGTAAATTCTTCCTCCTACGTCCATGATGACATAAAAAAAATGTAACGGGAGAAAAGAAACATTCTCTACATTTAGATAGAAGAAAGATAAACTGTGGTATAGCCACAGAAAGGAATAATATTCAGGGCTTTAAGTAAATTTTGTAGGACTATCAACATGGGTTGGAAAAAATCATAAACCATAATGCCAGTTAGGAGGTGGAAAATTACAAGAATTGTCACTGTTACTGTAAGAGCAAAAAGATACATAGACTAAACTAAATGGATAAACTGGAAAATAATCCTATGTTTAAAATTTTAACCAGCCGTGGATCAAAAAGTATAAAACTTCCAAATTCCAGAGATGAACGAATTCCACCTAGGTGAGCAGGGACAAGTGTCCACTCTTATTCTTTGGTCCATCTACTGAATCTTAACATGGGTGGAAGATTGAGCCTGGCTGAGAAAGGGAGATTGTGAGGGAGTAAGGACAAACCAGCTGAGTTGTAAATGGCCCCGTGGGCTTGTGTGATGCATTACAATCTATGGAGGCCCCCTGAATAATATGTATCTACTTTACTCTGCCAGCTGATTCTCCTTCCAGAACTTTTTCTGACTTCATGCTGGTGCTGTGGGAACTAGGGAGGTAGATAGAAGACAACAAACATCTCTGTAGCTTCGTGCAAACAAAGATCAGGAAGGAAATCAAGAAGGGAACAATCTTTCAACCATCTTGATAAGTTGGCATTTATAATTGACATAAATTGACAACATCTGATAACTACAGAATATTTATTTATTTACATTGCACAAAGATAATCCATGAAATAGAACAAATAGTATGACTATAAAACTGGTCTCAATTACTTTCACAAGAATAAAATCATACAGAGTATATTCTCTGAAGAAAATCTTATCAAATTACAAATTAATAAGATTGAGAAAACTGCCCAAATTTTTGGAAGTAAAATAATACATTTCTAAATAATCTGTGGCTTGTCAAAGAGGAAATCAGAAGGAAATTAGAAAATAATTTTAAATAAAATAATACTAAAATGAATTTTCAAAATTTTCGAGACGCAACCAAGGCAGTCCTTAGAGAAAAATATTTAGTTTTAAATGCCTGTATTATAAAAGGATAAATATATAAAAATCAAAGGTGTGAATTTTTTTTTTTTTTTTTGAGACGGAGTCTCGCTCTGTCGCCCAGGCTGGAGTCCAGTGGCACCATCTTGGCTCACTGCAAGCTCTGCCTCCCGGGTTCACGCCATTCTCCTGCCTCAGCCTTCCGAGCAGTTGGGACTAGAGGTGCCCACAGCCACGCCCGGCTAATTTTTTGTATTTTTAGTAGAGACGGGGTTTCACCGTGTTAGCCAGGATGGTCTCGATCTCCTGACCTCGTGATCCGCCCGCCTCGGCCTCCCAAAGTGCTGGGATTACAGGCATAAGCCACTGCACCCGGCCAGATGTGAGTTTTTAACTTAATAATAAAAAAAGCAAATTTAAGTTGAAAAAAGTAGAAGAAAAAAGCAAAGAGGTGAGGAAATCGATAACATTATTTTGTTGGTTTTGTTTTCTATTTGTTTATGATAAAGCATAATTGTGTTAGTCCATTCTTACATTGCCAGAAAGAAATACCTGAGGCTGGGTAATTCATAAAGAAAAGAGGTTTAACTGGCTCAGGGTTTTGCAGGCTGTATAGGAGGTGTGGTGCTGGCAATTGCTTCTGGTGAGGGCCTCAGGAAGCTAACAATCTTGGGGGAAGGAAAGGGGAGCCCGGGTATCACATGGTGAGAGCAGGAGCACAGAGAAAGTGGGGAAGAGTCGCACTCCTTTAAACAACCAGATCTCATGTGAACTGAGTGAGAACTCACTCATTACAGCTGGGATGGCACCAAGCCATTGACGAAGGATCTCCCCCTCGCCCGACCAAAATACCTCTCACCAGGCCTCACCTCCAACAATGGAGGTTACATTTTAACATGACATTTGGAGGGGACAAACATCCAAACTATATCAATAACAATTGATTTAATGTATACTGACTTTGTAATCAGCAACATTATTTAAATTTACTTATTAAATCTATGAGCTTGTCTATTGTTTTTATTTTCTAAGTACCTGATTATGTCAACAGTCAATAATGACCATTTTACCTGGATGCAATTATTATCTCTTTGATATATTTTTCTTGCCATTATCATTGGCTAACTCCTCTAGTACTCCAGATATGAAGGAGACAGTTTTAAATATTTCACTGCTGAGACTAATGTGTGCAATCGGGTAGCTATCATTTCTCAGGCTGAAGAAATATCTTTTTAACACAAGTTTGAAAACAGGTTTTTTAAAAATTAAGGCCAAGTGCTGAATTCTGTCAATCATATTTCGTGACTCTATCCAGGTTGTTGCATGTGTATTCTCCTTCCTTCAGTTAATGTAGTGAATCACACTAATGGATTCTCAAATGCTCAAACAACCTTGCATTTCTGGAATAAACTCCACTTGGTCATGATGTAGTAGCCATCTTTTATCTCACTGAATTCACTTGGCTAATATTTTCTTAAGAACTTGGCTCGTTAGAGTTATTGATCTCTTACTTCCTATTTGTTGTGAAGTTCCCTTCAGGTCTTGAAGTAAAGTTTACACAGATCTCATCAAAGGTAACTGCAAGTGCTTTTCTTTTTTTCAAATATGTTTGAAGTTTGTATAAAGTTAGTGTTGTTTGTTCCTTAAATATTTTAAAATAGTTACTGAAGCTAGATGAACCTGGGGTTTTGTCTTGGGAAAGCTTCATAGAATGAACTTACTTTCTCTATGAGATGTGGAATTCTTCCTATTTTATGTTGTCAGCTGCAGTACATTGTACATTTTGAATAATTTATTCATTACATGCACAGTACATTGTACATTTTGAATAATTTATTTATTACATGCACATTTATTTTTGTAAAGATGTTTATAATATTTAGTATGATTTCATGCTGATAAATCTGTAAAACTATAACAAAAGGTATGAAATTTGTGTCACTGGAATCTTAGAGGGAGATGACAAATGGGTGATGCCCAAAGAGTGTTTGAAGGAAGATTGACTAGTTTCCAAATTTGGACAAAGACTTAAATGTAAAAATTCAAGAATCTGTGCAAACCCAAACGAAAACAAATTCAAAGAAATTTATGCCAAAAAAATCTCGAAAGCAGCAAGAGAGAAATGACATCTCATGCACAGGAGAAAATAAATTAAATGACAGTGGATTGCTCCTTAGAAATCATGCAGACCAGACAGAATTGGCACAAGATATTTTAATGGCTGAAAGGAATGTTAACCTAGAATGTATACCCAGTAAAAATATTATTATAAAATGTTCTATCATAAATTCTTTTTTAAATTTTTTTCTTTTTCTTTCTTTTTTTTTTTTTGTTTTTTGTTTTTTAGATGGAGTCTTGCTCTGTCACCCAGGCTGGAGGGCAGTGGCGCCACCACGGCTCACTGCAGCCTCTGCCTCCCAGGCTCATGTGATCCTCACACCTCAGCCTCCTGAGTAACTGGGATTACGGACCCACACCACCATGCCTGGCTAATTTTTTGTATTTTTGGCAGAAGACAGGGTTTTGCCACGTTGCCCAGGCTGGTCTTGAATTCCTGAGCTCATGAGATCCGCCTGCCTTGGCCTTCCAAAGTGCTGGGATTACAGGCATGAGCCACCGCGCCTGGCCATGACATACTTAGAGGAAGGAAAATCAAGAGAATTTCATGCTAGCAGACGTATGTTAAAACAAGGGCTAAAGAAAGTGCTTGAACTGGAATAGAAATAATAATGAAAGAAATCTTGGACAATCGGGAAAAAAGTAAACAATAAATGAGTAAAAATATGGTTAGATACAACAGACTTCCTCAGTTTTGTAAATTAATTTGATGGTTGAGGCAAAAATTACAACATTGACAGATGTGGTTTTTGATGCAAGTAGAGAAAATAAAAAATATGTATTACACATGCAGAAGTGGAAAGGGATATAAAGGAGGTAAAGTTTCTACACTTTAGTCAAATTGGTAAAATGTCAGCACCAGTAGATTATGATAAGTTATGTTAATAGACAGATAAATCATAAAAACTACACAATGAGATACACCGAAAAATGATTGATTTAAAAATGGAATTCTAAAAATTGCTTAAGGAACACATTGGAAAATAGGAAAAGAAACCAGAGAAGAAAAAAACAAAGGAAACAAAAAAGAAAATAAAAAGCAGATGGCAGTCATAAGAGCTCACATATTAATAATTGCATTACATGTAAAGAGTGTAAAAAGACAAATGTCAGAGTGAAAAATAATGACTCTTCGATATGCTCCCTGTAAGAAACTTACTGCAAATATTACATGCCCATCTTCCCTTGGCTTCCCTGTGACTGAGGTGGCAAAAGGCTGGCGTGTCAACACTGCCCTGAGCGTGCACACACCCAGCCAGTCTGTGACAGCACTGGGGCTTTGCCCCAGCTCCACTCTGAGATCAGAGTGGGCACCCAGGACCCGGGTGAGGCCAAGGGAGAGGCCAGAAAGTGGGAGCAGACACCCCCAAGCCTGCATGGACAGGGAGGCCTTCTCAGTCTTGAGGGCGTGGAGTGTAGAGAGGCCTGGATCCTGCTGCCTGCCGGGAGGGCTGGGAGTGCGGGGCTTCCAACCCATTCCCTGGAGCCTGCAGGTAGCCCCTGTCACACCTTCTGGCAGCCTGAGGTGCGCAGATCCCCGCGGTGGGCCCAGGCCGGCATGTGGGGCAAAGATGTCTCTGCAAGTTATTCTCCTAGCACTCAGGGTGCCCGGGGCTCCCTCTCGCCTGGATGGGGCGGAGGAGGCACCTTGGGGAACAGATCACAGCCCGGGCCTGGCTGTCAGGCATATCAGGCTGGGTCGCCACCCGCGGGGACAAAACCCTGGATGGCCTCAGGCACAGCCTCTTCCTGAGGCTCAGGAACTGGGCGCCCTTGGCAGGGTGCGACAGTGGCCTTGCCGCTGGCCGGGTCCTCAAAGTGAGGCCACTCCCACATCCCACCCCGGGCCACTGAAGGGTGGCCCCAGCTCCATGCCCTCCCCACAACTGCAGGGTGAGAGCGGCAACGCAGGAGTGGCGAAGGCTCTGGGCCTGGAGGCGGTCCCGCCGGCTGCTTAAGGGTCCGGGCAGTGCAGTCAGCTGCCTCAGTGACGCGAGGCACAGGGGGCATGGGGCACAAGGGTCCCACCACGGCCGCTGCTCCCGCAGTGGTTCCTGCCCCCACCGCTTGCAACTTCCAGCTGCAGCCAGCCACTCTGGACAGCTCGCCACTGCCAGCATCACCACCCTTTTATCCTGAAATACTAAGGTGAACCTTAGCTGGCTTTCCTAGATTACTATCTTCACAATTAGTTTCTTTTTTTCACAATTTGTTTCTTCTTTTCCTTTCTTTTTCTTTTCTCCTTCTTTCTGAAGGAGTATGATCTAGTGGCTGAGCTTGAGGGGTATATAATTTGGTTCAATCTGTAGTGTACCATTTACTAGTGTATCTTTGCAAAAGTTGTTTTATCTCCATCGTTTTAGTCTCTCCACCTGTAAGCATGAAAAGGGTGTTTATTTTACTGAGCTGATGTGAGAATTAAATAAAAATATGAAGTATAGAAAGCTTTTAGTACAATTCTGAGTACAAAGTAAAATGCTCATTTTTATCACAGCATGGTGAGAATCCTTCTCCTGGAAACACTAAGGCACATAAGGAAGGAGTGCCTATGAGAACTGTGGTACAGTGTGAATTAATGCAGAGCTTTATGTGTATAGTTGTACTTTGAAGTCCATTCTGAATCTTCGGTGTCACATTTATATTAATATAAAGCATAATAATTATCTAAATGTAGAATTATATGTTTAAAATTACATCAAATGATGTAATTCATAGTTTTTCCCTAGGGTTCTCTTTCCTGAACATTCTGTAATGTATTAGCACAGTCTTCTTATATCTTCCTTTATGATAAAACAAAAGAAGTATAATAGTAAAGGGCCATAGCCTCAATCAGATGAGGAAATCCCAATGGGAACCAGGAATGAGGGATTGAACACTCTTCACATAAAATATTAATTATTTTAAAATGGAGTTGTTCTGTCAACAGCTGACTTTGAGTCCTTGATCGATCTCTCAGACCCCTGAATACTTTGATTGCACAGTTGACCTTATCACATTGTTAGGGTAAGTGCTATACAAAGTCCCCTTCAGACCCTCCATTGCACATAGGTGGCCCCTGCAAGCCCCTTGCCTGTGTGTGTTCTGGAGGTGCCGCTGAACTTGGGGGCAGCATCAGAAGACACGCTTGAAAAAAAAAACTTTTTACTCAGATTAAATTATTAACAAACTTCCCATTTCCTTTAACTTACTAAAGACATCCCTACCTGGAAATAGGTACAGAATACATTCTTCAGTCAACAACTGTCATTCTGTCATATCATCAGATACCCAGGGGCTGTTGCCACTTGAGGCCTCCACAGAATCATAGCATTTTCCAGTATTGAAAGACCTGAAAGATTGCAGTGCCTTCATATCAACTGTGAGACATGAAGTAATTTTCCCAAATCTACGACATTAACATAGGGTGCAATAAGGACCAGATTAAAGGTGTCCTGATTTTCAACCATGTTCCCTCCATCTCATTTACTCCTAAACACAGTCACTGCTGCAAACACTTCTGTTGTCAAGTTGGAAATGAATGGTCTTACAAGGCTCAAACTTGTGAACACATCACTGAGCAGCACAGAGCTGGCTCACAATAAGGACCCAGTTAAAGTGTTTTACATGCAACTTGGTCAAACCTTCCAAGTACTAAATAAAAACAATCATTTAAAGAAGGAAACTGTTTCAGAAGAGGACCTTCATATTGCATCTCTGAGGAGCAACTGATGATAATATTGAACTCCGATGCTGATTGGTTCTCCAACATGAGATTACCCAATCCAGGAGCAAAGAAATTAGTAACTTACTCCCTATGTTTGGGATGTGAGTAGAGGGAGGTCATAGTTCCCTGTGAATGTGAGACTTGCCTGCTACCCTGGCCCCTGGTCCTGTCCTGTTCTGAGGCTCCCTGGAGGCTCCTGCATGGCAGCCGTGACAGTGACACTGATGGTGCTGAGCTCCCCACTGGCTTTGGCTGGGGACACCCAATGTAAGTGCACATTGTGGTTGCTGAGCTACTATAAGGTGGGTAAAGTAGGGAGCTAAATTTGTCACTGTGCCCAGGCCATGTCCCTTAAGAATATGTGATGTTTTCAACAGGGATTGCCCATCTTTATCATGTGGATCCTAAATTATTTCCTCCACAAAAGAAGCTTCACTACTTGCCCTCTCCATGAGACTTGTGTAAGGGGCCTCTGTACAGGCCATTTCTTCTCAAATCTCCAACAATAAAACCTTTGCACCACATGTCCTCAGGGTCTTTAGAGGATTTGGAAATAAGGATGCTAAAATAAGTTCCTCATACAGCAATTCCCTTTATTATGTTGACTTATGTCAGACAAAAGGAGGTTTTTACTGAAAATTCTGTGGGAGTCAAGGAAATTCAAAGGGTCTCTCCTAGACGATCCTGTGTTGTGTCCTCTACAGGACCTGTGGTGTTGGCCCCTCTTCCTCATATGTGAGGATGGACCCAGTGGCCTCCCCATTATCTCCTTTCTTTTCTTTCTGAACTCCAATCTTTATAAAGCCTGTATCCCTGTAGCATATGTAGGTTCTCTGACAAAAGTTATACTTAGTGCTCTTTCTTTCTTATGGGGAAAAATCCCTGGAGCTGAAGCTGAGATCTTTAGTATTTGGCATCACCCTATAGACAAAGAATATCCACGGGGTGTTCTTTGGTGCCTAAAGAACTTAAGGCATCCTCTGAAAACCTGGCCCAGGTTAGTGTTTATTATGAATCTCTTTTAACCTTTCTATACTAACTTCTCCTACATGCTCTAACTAGACTCCACAAGAAGAGATTCAATGAATGTAGGATAAATTATATGAAATTCTATTTTTGTAAGTCAAAAATAGTCAAATATCAGAAATTTGTTAAGGTTCAAACGATATACTCTGGGTGGAGTTACCAAGAAAATGTGGACAATGTTCACCTCTCATAGGGCTGAAAGTCAATGAGCAAGTCTTGGAAACTCATTGTCTTGCTTGTGTCTTGTCCTAAATTTCATAGCTCCACCTATCATGCCCTCGGCTTTTCTTAATTAGCCATGTCTGCTTACCTCTTCCTCCAGTTTCTTTCTATTTTTCCCCAGTTATGTTGTCATTCTTCCCTGAAATCCTTAAAGCTTGCACAGACCCAGAGCACTATGAGGTTTTTCACAAGAGATAATTTCTTCTTTTTTTGAGACAGGGCCTGGCTCTATCACCCAGGCTGTAGTGCAGTGGTGTGATAGAGGTTCACTGCAACCTCTGCCACCAAAGCTCAAGTGATCCTCCCTCCTTAGCCTCCAGAGTAGCTGAGACTACAGGCAGGCAACCACACTCAGCTAATTATTGTAATTTTGGTAGAGACTGCATTTTGCCATATTGCCCAGGCTGGTCTTAAACTCCTGGGCTCAAGTGATCCTCCTGCCTCCCAACATGCTAGGATTACAGATATGAGCCAAAGTGCCCAGCCGAAAAGAGATGAATCTTAATTAAAAAAACTTTTTTTCTTAAAACTACTATTTCCTTGGCCAGGCACAGTGGCTCACGCCTGTAATCCCAGCACTTTGGGAGGCCGAGGTGGGCAGATCACGAGGCCAGGTGATTGAGACCATCCTGGCCAACATGGTGAAACCCGTCTTTCCTAAAAATAAAAAAATTAGCTCAGCTACTTGGGAGGCTGAGGCAGGAGAATCGCTTGAACCTGGGAGGTAGAGGTTGCAGTGAGCCTAGATCATGCCACTGCACTCTAGCCTGGCCACAGAGCTAGACTCAATCCCAAAAATAAAAAAAAAAGAAAAAAAGTACTGTTTCCTTATCTGTGAATTCTTCTTCCAACTAGAAGGAGGAGAAAGAAGAAATTTGCCTGTATTTCTCACAGGGAAGAGAAGGGGTCTAGTGTGACCTCAAAATGAAAGAGCGCTGGAGCTTGAGCCCCTTCCTGCTTTCCAGGATCCACACAGTGATCAGTTCCCAGAACACTGGTTTATTCATATAAACCAGTTATTTTTATCAGCAGCTACTTTGTACTGGGCTCCCTTCTAGGTTCAAATCATTCTATTTGAGTAAGATAGAGTGGGTTGCTCCCTACTCATGGAAGATACACAGTCATAGAGGAGATAGACAATAACCCAATAATCATTTAACAAAGAAGAAAATCTCAGAGAGTCATCGTGCACTGAAGAAAAGACCTCAGGTTTGTCGAAAGAGAGAATTGGATCCACTCAACTTTGGTTCATATGCTTAGGCAGCTCCACCTGAGAAAGTGACATTCAGCTGAGACAACAAAATAAGTAGAGAGCCATGTGAAGATGTAAGGGTCGAGTGTTCCAGAGAGACACAATAGGGGGAAAACCCTGGTGTGGGAAGTTATATGCCAGGACAGAACGAAGGCTAGAGGGGCTGACGTATAGGAAGCAAAGAAGTGGAGAGGCAGTAGATGAGGTAGGATGCAGAGAGGAAGCCAGGAGCCTTATTATATTAGGCCCTAATATTCATAGGAAGAAATTTTAATTTTATTTAAACAGATATGAGAAGCTACTGGATGGTTACAAGGAGAATCAGTTTATACTCAATTTTTTTTATTTTTTTATTATTATACTTTAGGTTTTAGGGTACATGTGCACAATGTGCAGGTTTGTTACATATGTATCCATGTGCCGTGTTGGTTTGCTGCTAATTCTAGCTACTCTGTGGGGGATTGGATTGCTGGGGTTCACAAGTGGTCAGGAAGCACAGCAGGGAATCCTCAGGGAAAACAGCTCATGGCTTCCTGGTGTGCATTAGTGATAAAGACAGTGAGAAACATGAAGTAGACAGACTTGACATGTATTTTGCTCAGCTAGTTAATGGATTACTGTAAAGGGGATAGAACAATCAAGTTTATTCTTAAGGATTTTTGTCTTGATAAATAAGTGGATGGTGGTGGTGTTTATTGAGATAGGGAAAATTGTGGGAGGCAATTATTTGAAGTGGGTGGTTGGAAATGATTTATTGACATTTATGTGGAACAATCAGAAGGTCAATGGAATTTAAGAGACTCGCAGTGAGTCCGAGGCTGGAGGTGTTTATGTTGACGGCATCAATACGTGTACTCAGTTAAATTCCAGGGAGTGGAAGAGGATACATAGGGTAATAGCTTATGTGTACAAAAACGAAGAAGGCACAGGCCAGCAAAGGGGACTGAGAGGGAGCCCCAGGGATGCTGGAGAAAATCCAAGAGAACATAATGGGTGTAAGTCAAGAAAAACAGATTTTTTTCAAGAAGAAGGGAGAAACCAATGAGTATCACTAAGTGAGTGAAGTGAGAATGTGAGAGAGAAGCAAGTGCTGGGTTTGCTGGAGTTGATATTTGCAGTCAGTGGAGTATCCAGGATGGAAAATGGATTGGACCATTTGAATAGCAAGTAGAAGAAGTGAGGACGAGGTTAAGGTTGACTGTTTTGAGTAGAGAGCTTCAGGGAAGGATGGCACTCTGGGTTCAGGAAGCCAGCTGGATCTAAAGGAAAAGGCTAAAGAGGCTGAAGAGAAGCAGGAGGACCTGTGAACCAGAGATGCTCAGTCATTACTGGCAAGGAAACACTAGAGGGTCCCTGTGTGCAGTGGTGACTGCTCATGCAAAACGCCACACAGCCAATATTTCATACAACCCATATTTATTAGTGACTTAGAATTTACTATTTATTAATCTAGGTCATGAAAATGGAGTGATGAGTAAAATGAATCTGGTCTCCATCAGTATATGCCATATAACATTTTGCAGTGACTGTGTACCAGGCCTATGGATTTCAGTATGCAATTTCAATAATGATCCTGCTGTATCTGTGGTGTTTAAAAGCATATACATCTCGGGAATCTAAAATTGAGAAGATATAAGTAAAACCCAGTATCCCAAATATAGTGCTAGAAATCAGATTGTAATTTAAATCTGAGCACGTAGAAAGTCGCTTTCTGCTATGTCAGCAGATGCCTTTTGTGTGAGGTTTGTTTAGGTATACTGCATTATTAGACATAAGCTAGTGTTTCTGCCCTATGTTTTTAGAACGAAAATTCTGTATGAAACTAATAGAAGAATAGAAGACAATTGCAAAATCATGATGAAGATACTAATTGCTTTAGAATCAAGGAATAGGAAAAATAATGTGAGCTGCAGTTAAAGGGATCATAAAAATTAAAATGGAAATATATTTGAGTGTTTATTATGTGGTCAGTGCTAAGAAGAGTCATTATTTAATTTTACACCTAAAAATAATCCTATGATGATGATGCTATTATTAAATGCATTTGATAGATTACAAAAAGGCTTATGGTTGGTAAAAACTGATCCAAGCAGAAGAGATCATGTTTCCATTCAGATTTTCTGATTCTAGAGATTGAGAGTCTGTCCATCATTAGTGAGTAGCGACCAGACTGTGTCTGAATTACTGACAGAATTCCTGATATTCACATGTACCAGGTTGTTTCTTGAAGTGGGAGCAGAGATGCAAGGGCTACTAGTTCCAATGTATAGGAGAAACTTTCATTCATTTTGCATTTATTATTTTAAAAGTTCTATATGTCTATCCTGGGCATGTGTTGAAGAACACAAGGAAGTATTAAATCACTCCTTGTTCTAAGGGTTGACTACCAAGTTGGCCTGGGGTTGCCAAATAAAATGCAGATTCCTAGTTAAATCTGAATTTCAGATACACACCATAATTTACTGGAAATCCAAAATTAAGTGGGCGTCCTCTGGTTTTATTTGCAAAACCTTTGAACCCTAACTGGGACACGTGAGCATGGATTACAGTGCTAGCCACGGAAGTCACAGTGACAGTGACTTCACACATTTTTATTTTTCAACTTTCTCTCTGGAAAGAAAGTGCTTACATAATTTAAGAATAAAAAGACAGACATTTTTTATCCAGAGCATCATTTCTAAAGGTCAAAGGAAGCTTTGTGAAGGTCGTACTCAAAGTCTGGGGACCTGCTCATTTTTTGTAAACTGTCTGAATGAGAATGTCATTTTTTTGGTTTCTCCCTTTCTAAGGGGACTTGACTACAAAACCAAGAGTTCTACCTCTGGCCAAGGCTGGAAATTTGATGCCTGCTAGTATTGTTAGGAGTGGAAGACTGAAAGAAATGAGTTAGTTGGGGCATTAAATGGGAATAAAATGGCTGTGGTTGTGATGCATTACTACAGATAATTAGTGGACCAGTGGCACAGAAAGTAAGAAAGAAGATGCTATGAAAGATAAATGATATGATTTGGTGAATGATTTTTAAGGCAAGGAAATCAGTACATCTTGGTTCTCAGCAAGTTCATTTTCTGGAAACATAGCACTATATTGGGACCAGAATTCTACAACACTTTCGTTTTATGTAGGACCAAGATTTTCAACAGATATTTTTCAAAGTAGTTCTCAGCTACTCCATAACTAATAGTGGCTTGTTCAATGCAGATTTTTTTCAGATGGTTTACACCCATGGTTCTTACCCAGGAATAATTCACCACCCCTCCGTTCCCTGCCATCACCCTTGGGGAACGTGTGGCAATGTTTGGAGGAATTTTTGGTTGTCACAACAGGGATTTCTTCTGATATTTAATGAGCAGATGCCAAGGACACTTCTAGAGAAACTTCAATGTACACAACAGCCTCCATCACCAACAAAGAATTATCTGGTCCAAAATGTAAATAGTGCTGAGGCTGAGAGCACTGGTTTATACTGTGCTCTTTCTGAAAAGCCTAGACTCACATCTTTTTTTTTTTTTTTTTTTTGAGACGGAGTCTCACTCTATCATCCAGGCTGGAGTGCAGTGGCGCGATATCGGCTCACTGCAAGCTCCGCCTCCTGGGTTCATACCATTCTCCTCTCTCAGCCTCCCAAGTAGCTGGGACTACAGGCACCCGCCACCATGCCTGGCTAATTTTTTGTATTTTTAGTAGAGATGGGGTTTCACCATGTTATGCAGGATGGTCTCAATCTTCTGACCTTGTAATCCACCTGCCTCAGCGTCCCAAAGTGCTGGGATTACAGGCATGAGCCACCACACCGGTCTAGACTCACATCTTTTATACACTCACCACCCAATTCACTTCTTTATGGTTTATTTTTGCTTGTTCCATTATAAAAAACTAGACTGTTGCATAAATTCAACCACTTTCATGTTGAATCCATTTAGTGTAGGGAGCCGGGGGCCAGAGAATCGTGACCAACTCAGCATTCCTGTTAGGCTATATGATCAAACAGCAAACTGTTTATCATGAATACAGAATAGGGGCAAACTCTCCTCTGTGCTGGCTGCCAGAAGGTTTGCTGAGGGCAATCACTCACTGGCGCCGGGCTCCTTGAGGTTATCTACTGGGACATTTAGAGCCTATTGTTCAAGGAATGCAGTCTTGCAAGGCTGCTCTGGAGCAAGCAGCAGACCCACAGCTACCCCCTTCTCGCTATCTCTTTTCAATATGTATGAAGAGAGCTCAAAGTTCATGGCCCTTGTTCACTAAGAGGAAGGTGCCCCCGACCCCTTCTTCCAAATATACTCTTTTGTCTTTATTCCTGAGTTCATCCTCCCTTGTTCAGTCCAACAGGGTCCTCGGCATAGTGACGTTCAAATAGCAACAGGGTGATGCCCTAGTGGTTTCCAAACACAGGGACACGAGGACGTGAACAAAGAAGGTCTGCTGGAGCAGAGGAACTGAAATTAACACGATGAATGGGGACCGCAGGATGAGTGTGCTGGCAGCAGATATAATGTCAGTGCCCTAAAGAGGTACTGGGAGCAATATAAGGTCAGTGCTCTAAAGAAGTATTGGGAACGGGAAGTTTTCTGAATCAGCGTAACATGGGGCAAATATTTTCTATTGAAGAAAAACATTATGTGCAGTTGCTTAAAGTTTTTTGAAACAATCTGGTGCTCAGGTTAGATCTCAGACATTAACTAAGATGCTGCAGGAGGTTATTACGCATAACCCTTGGTTCCCACAGACAGGCACTCTTGATATGGAAAATTGGGACAGAGCAGAAGGAGTAAAACAGGCTCATCAAAAAGGTCTCAAAGTTAATCCTTCTGTTTTCTCCACTTGGAGTTTAGTCCATACTGTCCTTCTGCCATTATCTCCTTCTTATACTGCTGGACAGAAGGAGTGATGTTCTGAGTCTAAAAATCTGAAAGAATCTGTTATCCCACCCACAGCTCCAATTGAAAATAAAAAACAGGAGAGGGAGGATAAAACTTGGCCTATACTGCCTCCTCCAATAGCAGAAACCTCTGTACTGCTTCCTTCAATAGCAGAAATAGAGACCCCAATACAGAAAATTTCACACTCTGCTGCTATAGCTGGGAGCCCTTAGGACCTTGCACTTTTCTTATTTCTGTAAGGCCTGATCCAAATAATCCATAGCAGCTTATTCATGAACACACTCCACTAGAGTTTAAGTTGTTGAAGGAATTAAAACGAGTGTGGTAAACAAAGGTGTACAGAGCCCATTCACTTCAGGATTGCTAGAATCTGTATTTGGTGCTGTGTGCCTTCTACCCTTTGATGTAAAGCATTTGGCTCACACGTGTTTGTCTCCCAGTGCATACCTGACATAGAATTTAAATTGGCAAGAAATGTGTGCAGACCAGTCTAGACAGAATTGTGTTACTGGACACAGAGACATTACAGAGGACATGCTGTTAGGTAATGGCCCTTATTCAGACCTGGAACATCACATGGCACTCCCAAACGCCAGCAGTGTGCACAGGCTGCTAAATGCGATTGGGCCACAATTCCAGAAGAGGGAGTCCCAGTACAATCCTTTTTACATATCACGCAAGGGTCGCAGGAAACTTATGCACAATTTCTTGCATGATTACAAGAGGCAGTGAAGCATCAGATTCCTCATACCACTGCTGCAGAAATGCTAACCTTAACTCTAGCTTTTGAGAAAGCAAACACAGATTGTAAATGTGCATTGGCACCTGTGAGGTGTACAAATAACTTGGGAAATTTTCTCAGAGCTTGTCAAGATGTGGGAACTGAGCTTCCTCGCTCTACAATATTAGCGCAGGCAACGGCTAACTTAGCAGCCGACAAATCTAAAAGGAGCCAAGGTCAAACCCTAAAATGGGAAAATGTTATAATTGTGGAAAAACTGGACATTTCAAAAAGGAATGCCGTCAGATCTCAGGACAGAAAGGACCCTACAATGCAGTGCCCCACTCAGCGGAAAAAACACCAGGACTTTGTCCTCACTGTAACAAAGGAAATCACTGGGCTAATCAGTGCCGCTCAAAATTTCATCAAAATAGCACCCTTGTGTCGGGAAACTAGAAGGGGGCCTGGACCCATGCCCCCCAAACAATGAGGGCATTTACAGTTCAGACCACAGTCCCACTTCAGGGATGGGTCCCAGGAGAAACATTGATTCCTGGTGTTCCTCACCCCAGGAACACCAGGAAGCACAGGATTAGATCTCCCCGCCAGAGAAAGAACTACATTAGTTGGAGGAGACAAACCTACCAAAGTTCCCAGTAGCATTTGGGGACCTTTACCAACAGGCCACATAGGACCAATTTTATGCCCTTAACTTGCAAGGCATGGCTGTAGTCCCTGGAGTAGTTGACTCCGATTACGAAGTAGAAATTCAAGTAGTTTTAATGTCAAAAGATCTTTGAGTTTCTGAACTGGGAGAATATATTGCTCAATTGTTGCTTATTCCCTGTAAATTACATCCTTCTCCATGAAAGGAGAAATGAGGAAATAAAGGGTTTGGGAGCACAACTACATGGGAAATCTATCTATCCCAGCCCAGCCTCTAATAGACCCACCTGTGTAGTACAAATTAAAGGAAAGAAATTTTATGGGCTTATATGGGCTCCTGTATCCACAGGAGCTGATGTGTCAGTAACATCCAGTAAGGACTGGCCCCCAGTATGGTCTCTCAGACTGATCTCCACATCCCTAGTGGGAGTAGGAGCAGCTAAAAGTGTTCAACAGAGTGCTGAGATTTTACCTTGTCTTGGTCTGAATGGACAGTCATGTACTTTTCAGCCTTATGTTGCAAATATAGCAATCAATTTATGGGATTGAGACTAACTTACAGCATGGAATATGAGACTTACAAATGAAAACTTTGATAACCCAGAATTTAAAATGTTGAAGGACATGGGATATCAGAGTGGGAAAGGTTTAGGCAAATTCCTACGAGGAAAACTTAACCCGATATCAATAACTGGAAAAACAGATAGAAAAGGGCTAGTACGTCAGGATTTCTGGTGGGGTCATTCATATTTCTCCTCCACCCTCTGCCTTACCATTAGAATGGCCAGTGAAAAACCCATATGAGTGGATCAATGGCCCTTATCTCAGGAGAAGCTGTGCAACTTCAGCAGCTAGTATAAGAATAACTGGACATAGAGGAGTCAGTTAGCCCCCAGAATTCACCAGTGTTTGTTACTCCAAAAAAGTCCGGAAGATGGTGACTGACTGCTGCATGATTGGAGAGCTATTAATGCACAATTTAAACCAGTGGGTCCATTACAGCAACATGTGCCAACCCCAGTGGTCATTCCTAGAGATTGGCCTCTTGTAATAATAGATCTTAAGAATTGATTCTTCACTATACCATTACACGAGAAGGATAAGCCTCGATTTGCCTTCTCTGTGCCTTCTATTAATCAAAGAGAACCTGTTTCTTGCTATCAATGGAGAGTTTTACCCCAAGGCATGCTTAACAGTCCTACGCCATGTCAGCATTTTGTAGGACAGGCATTAAAGGAGCCTCAAAATATGTTTCCTACTGCTTACATCGTTCATTTTATGGATGACATTCTTTTGGCCGCTCCTACAGATTGAATCTTACATCAGTTATTCTGAGAAACAAAGCAGGCTTTAACTAAATGGAATCTCAAAATAGCTCCAGAAAAGGTACAAACAACTTCACCATACCATTACTTAGACAACATTTTTACTGAAAGAAGTGTACGGCCTCAAAAGTAGTTATCCATAAAGACAGGTTACAGACTTTAGGCCGGCCTCGGTGGCTCACCCCTGTAATCCCAGCACTTTGGGAGGCTGAGGCAGGGGGATCATGAGGTCAGGAGATCGAGATCATCCTGGCGAAAACGGTGAAACCCTGTCTCTACTAAAAATACAAAAAAAATTAGCCGGAAGTGGTGGCATGCGCCTGTAGTCCCAGCTACTTCGGAGGCTGAGGTTGGAGAATGGTATGAACCCAGGGGGCTGAGCTTGCAGTGAGCAGAGATCATGCCACTGCACTCCAGCCTGGGCGACAGAGCGAGTCTCCATCTCAAAAAAAAAAAAAGAAAAGAAAAATGAGTGCCTACGTGGTAGCGTGTGAATTAATGCAGAAATTTATAAACATGGTTGTACTCTGAAGTCCATTCTGAATCTTAGATGTTATATTTATATTAATAAAAAGCATAATAATTATCTAAATGTATATCTAAATTAAATGTATATAATTATCTAAATGTATAATAATACGTTTAATATTATATAGTTACATCAACTGATGTAATTCATAGTTTTCCCTAGTGTTCCCTTTCCTGAATATTCTGAAATGTATTAGTTAGCAAAGTCATCTTATATCTTCCCTTTTGATAAAAGAAGAGAAACATAATATAAAGTGCTATAGCCTCAATCAAATGAGGAAATCATAGTGGGAACCAGGAATGAGGGATTGAACACTCTTCACATAAAATATTCGTTATTTTTAAACAAAATTGTGGCCAGGCACGATGGCTCACGCCTGTAACCCCAGCATTTTGGGAGGCCAAGGCAGACAGAACATGAGGTCAGGAGATCGAGACCATCTTGACTAACACAATGAAACCCCATCTCCACTAAAAATACAAAAAATTAGCCAAGCATGGTGGCACGTGCCTGTAGTCAGAGTTACTCGGGAGGTTGAGGCAGGAGAGTCTTTGAACTGAGGAGGCGGAGGTTGCAGTGAGCCGAGATCATGCCACTGCACTCCAGCCTGGGTAACAGAGCGAGACTCCCTCTCAAAAAAAAAAAAAAAAGAGTTGTTCTATGAACAGCTGACTTTCACAGTCTTCAATCGATCTCTCAGACCCAGGAATACTTGGATTGCACAGTTGACCTTATCACATTGTTAGGGTAAGTGCTATACAAAGGCACCTACAGACACTCCATTGCACATTGGTGGCCCCTGTTAGCCCCTTGCCTGTGTGTGTTCTGGAGGTGCCACTAAACCTGAGGGCAGCATCAGGAGACACACTTGAAAAAGATATTTTTACTCAGATTAAATTATTAACAAACTTTCAATTTCCTTTAACTTATTAAAGACATCACTACCTGTAAATAGGTATGGATTAAGTTCTCTAGTCAACAGCTGTCATTCTGTCATATCATCAGATACCCGGGGCTGCTGCTCCTTCAGGCGTCCACAGAATCAAGCATTTTTCAGTATTGAAAGACCTGAAAGATGGCAGTGCCTTCATTTCAACTGTGAGACATGAAGTAATTTTCCCAAATCTACAACATTAAGATATGGTGCAATAAAGACCAGATTAAAGGTCTCCGGATTTACAACCATGTTCCCTCCATCTCCTTTACTCCTAAACACACTCACACACTCACTCCTGCAAACAGTTGTCTTCTCAAGTGGGAAATGAATGCTCTTACAAGGCTCAAACTTGTGAACACGTCACTGACCAGCACAGAGCTGGCTCACAATCGGACCCAATTAAAGTGTTTTACATGCAACTGGATCAAATCTTTCAAGTACTAATTTTTTTTTAATTTCTATTTTCTTCATTTTTTAATTTTATTTTTTATTTTTTATTATTACACTTTAGGTTTTAGGGTACATGTGCACAATGTGCAGGTTTGTTACATATGTATCCATGTGCCATGTTGTTTTGCTGCACCCATCAACTCATCATCTAGCATTAGGTATATCTCCTGATGCTGTCCCTCCCCCCTCCCCCCACCCCACAACAGTCCCCGGAGTGTGATGTTCCCCTTCCTGTGTCCATGAGTTCTCATTGTTCAATTCCCACCTATGAGTGAGAACATGCAGTGTTTGGCTTTTTCTCCTTGCAATAGTTTACTGAGAATGATGGTTTCCAGTTTCATCCATGTCTCTACAAAGGACATGAACTCATCATTTTTTATCGCTGCATAGTATTCCATGGTGTATATGTGCCACATTTTCTTAATCCAGTCTATCGTTGTTGGACATTTGGGTTGGTTCCAGCTCTTTGCTATTGTGAATAGTGCCGCAATAAACATACGTGTGCATGTGTCTTTATAGCAGCATGATTTATAGTCCTTTGGGTATATACCCAGTAATGGGATGGCTGGGTCAAATGGTATTTCTAGTTCGAGATCCCTGAGGAATCCCACACTGACTTCCACAATGGTTGAACTAGTTTACAGTCCCACCAACAGTGTAAAAGTGTTCTATTTCTCCACATCCTCTCCAGCACCTGTTGTTTCCTGACTTTTTAATGATGGCCATTCTAACTGGTGTAAGATGGTATCTCATTGTGGTTTTGATTTGCATTTCTCTGATGACCAGTGATGATGAGCATTTTTTCATGTGTTTTTTGGCTGCATAAATGTCTTCTTTTGAGAAGTGTCTGTTCATGTCCTTCGCCCACTTTTTGATGGGGTTGTTTGTTTTTTTCTTGTAAATTTGTTTGAGTTCATTGTAGATTCTGGATATTAGCCCTTTGTCAGATGAGTAGGTTGTAAAAATTTTCTCCCATTCTGTATGTTGCCTGTTCACTCTGATGGTAGTTTCTTTTGCTGTGCAGAAGCTCTTTAGTTTAATTAGATCCCATTTGTCAATTTTGGCTTTTGTTGCCATTGCTTTTGGTGTTTTAGACATGAAGTCCTTGCCCACGCCTATGTCCTGATTGGTATTGCCTAGGTTTTCTTGTAGGATTTTAATGGTTTTAGGTCTAACATTTAAGTCTTTAATCCATCTTGAATTAATTTTTGTATAAGGTGTAAGGAAGGGATCCAGTTTCAGCTTACAGACCTCTCCACCCCAAATCAACAGAATATACATTTTTTTCAGCACCACACCACACCTATTCCAAAATTGACCACATAGTTGGAAGTAAAGCTCTCCTCAGCAAATGTAAAAGAACAGAAATTATAACAAACTGTCTCTCAGACCACAGTGCAATCAAACTAGAACTCAGGATTAAGAAACTCACTCAAAACTGCTCAACTACATAGAAACTGAACAACCTGCTCCTGAATGACTATTGGGTATATAATGAAATGAAAAGAGAAATAAAGATGTTCTTTGAAACCAACGAGAACAAAGACAAACATACCAGAATCTCTGGGACACATTTAAAGCAGTGTGTAGAGGGAAATTTATAGCACTAAATGCCCACAAGAGAAAGCAGGAAAGATCCAAAATTGACACCCTAACATCACAATTAAAAGAACTAGAAAAGCAAGAGCAAACACATTCAAAAGCTAGCAGAAGGCTAGAAATAACTAAAATCAGAGCAGAACTGAAGGAAATAGAGACACAAAAAACCCTTCAAAAAATTAATGAATCCAGGAGCTGGTTTTTTGAAAAGATCAACAAAATTGATAGACCGCTAGCAAGACTAATAAAGAGGAAAAGAGAGAAGAATCAAATAGATGCAATAAAAAATGAAAAGGGGGATATCACCACCGATCCCACAGAAATACAATCTACCATCAGAGAATACTACAAACACCCCTATGCAAATAAACTAGAAAATCTAGAAGAAATGGATAAATTCCTTGACAAATATACCCTCCCAAGACTAAACCAGGAAGAAGTTGAATCTCTGAATAGACCAATAACAGGTTCTGAAATTGTGGCAATAATCAATAGCTTACCAACCAAAAAGAGTCCAGGACCTGATGGATTCACAGCCGAATTCTACCAGAGGTACAAGGAGGAACTGGTACCATTCCTTCTGAAACTATTCCAATCGATAGTAAAAGAGGGAATCCTCCCTAACACATTTTATGAGGCCAGCATCGTCCTGATACCAAAGCCTGGCAGAGACATAACCAAAAAAGAGAATTTCAGACCAATATCCTTGATGAACACTGATGCAAAAATCCTCGATAAAATACTGGCAAACTGAATCCAGCAGCACATCAAAAAGCTTATCCACCATGATCAAGTGGGCTTCATCCCTGGGATGCAAGGCTGGTTCAACATATGCAAATCAATAAATGTAATCCAGCATATAAACAGAACCAAAGACAAAAACCACATGATTATCTCAATAGATGCAGAAAAGGCCTTTGACAAAATTCAACAACCCTTCATGTAAAAACTCTCAATAAATTAGGTATGGATGGGACATATCTCAAAATAATAAGAGCTATCTATGACAAACCCACAGCCAATATCATACTGAATGGGCAAAAACTGGAAGCATTCCCTTTGAAAACTGGCACAAGACAGGGATACCCTCTCTCACCACTCCTATTCAACGCAGTGTTGGAAGTTCTGGCCAGGACAATCAGGCAGAAGAAGGAAATAAAGGCTATTCAATTAGGAAAAGAGGAAGTCCAATTGTCCCTGTTTGCAGATGACATGATTGTATATCTAGAAAACCCCATTGTCTCAGCCCAAAATCTCCTTAAGCTGATTAGCAACTTCAGCAAAGTCTCAGGATACAAAATCAATGTACAAAAATCACAAGCATTCTTGTACACCAATCACAGACAAACAGAGAGCCAAATCATGAGTGAACTCCCATTCACAATTGCTTCAAAGAGAATAAAATACCTAGGAATCCAACTTACAAGGGATGTGAAGGACCTCTTCAAGGAGAACTACAAACCACTGCTCAATGAAATCAAAGAGGATACAAACAAATGGAAGAACATTCCATGCTCATGGGTTGGAAGAATCAATATCGTGAAAATGGCCATACTGCCCAAGGTAATTTATAGATTCAATGCCATCCCCATCAAGCTACCAATGACTTTCCTCACAGAATTGGAAAAAACTACTTTAAAGTTCATATGGAACCAAAAAAGAGCCCGCATCGCCAAGTCAATCCTAAGCCAGAAGAACAAAGCTGGAGGCATCATGCTACCTGACTTCAAACTATACTACAAGGCTACAGTAACCAAAACAGCATGGTACTGGTACCACAACAGAGACATAGATCAATGGAACAGAACAGAGCCCTCAGAAATAATGCTGCATATCTACAACTATCTGATCTTTGACAAACCTGACAGAAACAAGAAATGGGGAAAGGATTCCCTATTTAATAAATAGTGCTGGGAAAACTGGCTAGCCATATGTAGAAAGCTGAAACTGGATCCCTTCAAGTACCAATTTAAAACAATGCTTTAAAGAAGGAAATTCTGTTTCAGAAGAGGACCTTCATACAGCATCTCTGACCAGCAACTGATGATGCTATTGAACTCAGATGCTGATTGGTTCTCCAACACAACCCAGGAGCAAGGGAATCAGTAACTTCCTCCCTATAATTTGGAATGTGGGTGGAGGGGTTCATAGTTCTTCCTGAGTAAGACTTGTCTACTCCTCTGGCCCCTGGCCCTGTCCTCTTCTCCAGCATGGTGTGTCTGAAGCTCCCTGGAGGCTCCTGCATGGTAGCTCTGACAGTGACACTAATGGCGCCGAGCTCCCCACTGGCTTTGGCTGGGGACACCTGACATAAGTGCACATTGTGGGTGCTGAGCTACTATGGGGTGGGGAAAATAGGAAGTTTTGTTAACATTGTGCCCAGGCCATGTCCCTTAAGGCTTTGTGACGTTTTCATCAGAGATTGCCCATCTTTATTATTGGATCCCAAATTATTTCCACCACAAAAGGAGCTTGGCTACTTGCCCTCTCCATGAGACTTGTGTAAGGGGCCTTTGTACAGGTCATTTGTTTTCAAATCTCCACCAATAAAACCTTGGCATCACATGTCCTCAGGGTCTTCAGAAGATTTGGAAATAAGGATGCTAAAATAAATTCCCCACACAGCACTTCCCTTTATTATGTTGACTTATGTCAGACAAAACGAGATTTTTTCTGAAAATTCTGTGGGAGTCAAGGAAATTCAAAGGGTCTCTCTTAGACGATCCTGTGTTGTGTCCTCCACAGGAACTTTGGTGTTGGCCCCTCTTCCTCAAATGTGAGGATGGACCAGTGGCCTCCCCATTATCTCCTTTCTTTTTCTTTCTGAACTTCAATCTTATAAAGCCTGTATCCCTGTAGCGTATGTAGGTTCTCTGACGGAAGTCATACTTAGTGCTCTTTCTTTCTTATGGGGAAGAATCCCTGGAACTGAAGCTGAGATCTTTAGTACTTGGAGTCACCCTACAGATAAAGAGCATCTCTGGGGTGTTCTTTGGTGCCTAAAGAACTTGAGGCATCCTCTGAAAACCTGGCCCAGGTTAGTGTTTATTACGAATCTCTTTTAACCTTTCTATAGAAATTTCTCCTACATGTCCTACATGCTCTAACTAGACATAACAAGAAGAGATTCAACAAACGTAGGATAAATTATATGAAATTCTATTTTTGTAAGTCAAAAACAGTCAAATATCAGAAATTTAATAATGTTCAAACTATATACTGTGTGGGGTTACAGGGACAATGTGGACATTGTTCACATCTCTTAGGGCTGAAAGTCAATGAGAAAGTCCTGGGAACTCATTGTCTTACTGGGGTCTTGTCCTAAATTTCATAGATTCACCCCTCATGCCCTCAGCTTTCTTAATTAGCCATGTCTGCTTACCTCTTCTCTAGTTTTTCTTTTTCCCCAACTATGTTGTCATCATTTCCAGAAATCCCTAAAGCTTGCACAGACCCAGACCACTACGAGATCCATTGAAAGAGACTTTTTCCTTTTTTTGAGACAAGGCCTGGCTCTGTTACCAATGCTGTAGTTCAGTGTTATGATCTAGGCTCACTGCAACCTCTGCCTCCCAGGCTCAAGCGAGCCTCCCTCCTCAGCCTCCAGAGTAGTGGACACTACAGGCAGGAAACCATGCCCAGCTGATTTTTGTAATTTTGCTAGAGATGAGACTTTGCTATGTTACCCGGGCTGGTCTTAAACTGCTGGACTCAAGCAGTCCTCCTGCCTTGACCTCCCAACCTGCTAGGGTTATAGGTGTGAGCCACTGCACCCAGGCAAAAAAAAGATGAACCTTAATTTAAAAATTTATTATTTCTTAAGTCACTGTTAATTTTTATCTGTGAATTCTTCCAACTAGAAGGAGGAGAAAGAAGAACTTTGCCTGTATTTCACACCAGGAAGAGAAGGGGTCTAGTATGACATCAAAATGAAAGAGTGCTGGTGTTTGAGCTCCTTCTTGCTTTCCAGGATCCAAACAGTGATCAGTTCCCAGATCCCTCGTTTATTCATGTAAGCCACACTTATTTCTCTCAGCAGCTCCTGTGTACTCGGCTCCATTCTAAGTTCAAATCATTCTATTTGATTACGATTGAGAGGGTCCTGACTCTCATGGTAGTTACGCAACAGTAGAGGAGACAGACATTAACCCAATATGCATTTAACAAAGAAGATAACATTAGAGAGTAATAGTGCACTGAAGAAAAGACATCAGGTTTGTGGAAAAGAGAGAAATAGATTCACCCAACTTTAGTTCATGCGTTTAGAAAGCTCTGCTTGAGAAAGTGATATTCAGCTGAGACAACAAAGTAAGTAGAGAGCCATGTGCAGATCTAACAGACGAAAGTTCCAGGGAGACAGAATGTGGGGGTGGCGGGGGAAGCCCTGGTGTGGGAAATTATGTGCAGGGACAGAAAGAAGGCTAGAGGGACTGAACTACAGCATTCAAGGAAATGGAGAGGCAGAAGATGAGGTAGGAAGCAGAGAGGAAGTCAGGAGCCTCATTATATTAGGCTCTGATGCCCATGGTAAGAAATTTGAATTTTATTTTATTTTTTTTCATTTTTTTATTTCATTATTTATTTTTTGAGATGGGATTTCGTTCTTGTTGCCCAGGCTGGAGTGCAATGGCATGGCACTGCAAACTCTGCCTCCTGGGCTCATGTGATTTTCCTGCCTCGGCCCCCAAGTAGCCAGGATTACAGGCGCCCACTACCATGCCAGGCTAATTTTTTTAATATTTTTAGTAGAGACAGGGTTTTACCATGTTGGCCAGGCTGGTCTCAAACTCCTGACCTCAGGTAATCTGCCTGCCTTGGCTTCCCAAAGTGCTGGGATTACAGTCACTAGCCTCCGTACCCAGCCTGAATTTTATTTAAATAGATGTGAGACACTACTGGATGGTTACAAGGAGAGTCAATTCACGTTCAATTTTAGAAACTAATTCAGCTTCAAAGTAGAGGGAAATTTATAGCACTAAATGCCCACAAGAGAAAGCAGGAAAGATATAAAATCAACATCCTAACATCACAATTAAAAGAACTAGAGAAGCAAGAGAAAACAAATTAAAAAGCTAGCAGAAGACAAGAAATAACTAAGATCAGAGCAGAACTGAAGGAGATAGAGACACGAATACTCTTGAAAAAAATCAATGAATCCAGGAGGTGGTTTTTTGAAAAGATCAACAAAATAGATAGACTGCTAGTCAGGATAATAAAGAAGAAAAAAGAGAAGAAACAAATACATGTAATAATAAATGATAAATGGGATATCATCACTGATCCCACAGACATACAAATTACCATCAGAGAATACTATAAATACCTCTATGCAAATAAACTAGAAAATCTAGAAGAAATGGCTAAATTCCTGGACATATACACTCTCCCAAGACTAAACCAGGAGGAAGTCGAATCCCTGAATAGACCAATAACAAGTTCTGAAATTGAGGCAGTAGTTAATAGCCTACCAACCCTAAAAAGTCCAGGACCAGATGGATTCACAGCTGAATTCTACCACAGGTACAAAGAAGAGCTGATACCATTTCTTCTGAAACTATTCTAAACAATAGAAAAAGAGGGAATCCTCCCTAACTCATTTTATGAGGCCAGCATCATCCTGATACCAAAACCTGGCAGAGACATAACAAAAAATGAAAATTTCAGGCCAATGTCCCTGAGGAACATCGATGTGAAAATCCTCAATAAAATACTGGCAAACTGAATCAAGCAGCACATCAAAAAGCTTATGCACCATGATCAAGTTGGCTTCATCCCTGGCATGCAATGCTGGTTCAACATATGCAAATCAATAAACGTAATCCATCACATAAACAAAAGCAATGACAAAAACCGCATAACTATCTCAACTGCATCAACTGATGCAGAAAAGGCATTCGACAAAATTCAACAACTCTTTATACTAAAAACTCTCAATAAACTAGGTATTGATGGAACGCATCTCAAAATAATAAGAGCTATTTATGACAGACCCACAGACAATAGCATACTGAATGGGCAAAAACTGAAAGACTTTCCTTTGAAAACCAGCACAAGACAAGGATGCCCCCTCTCACCACTCCTATCCAACATAGTATTGGAAGTTCTGGCCGGGGCAATCAGGCAAGAGAAAGAAATAAAGGGTGTTCGATTAGGAAAAGAGGAAGTTAAATTGTCTCTGTTTGCAGGTGACATGATTGTATATTTAGAAAACCCCATTTTCTCAGCCCAAAATCTCCTCAAGCTGATAAAACAACTTCAGCAAAGTCTCAGGATACAAAATCAATGTGCAAAAATCACAAGCATTCCTATACACCAATAACAGACAAACAGAGAGCTAAATCATGAGTGAACTCCCCTTCACAATTGCTACAAAGAGAATAAAACACCTAGGAATAAAGCAAGGAATGTGAAGGACCTCTTCAAGGAGAACTACAAACCACTGCTCAAGGAAATAAATGGACACAAACAAATGGAAGAACATTCCATGCTCATGGATAGGAAGAATCAATATTGTGAAAATGGCCATACTACCCAAAGTAATTTATAGATTCAATGCTATCCTCAACAAGTAACTGTTGACTTTCTTCACAGAACAGGAAAAAACTACTTTAAATTTATTGTTTTTCTTTTTCTTTCTTTTTTTTTTTTTTTGAGACGAAGTCTCGTCTGTCGTTCAGCCTAGAGTGCAGTGGCGTGATTTCAGCTACAACCTCTGTCTCCAGGATTCAAGCGATTCTCCAGCCTCAGCCTCCCAAGTAGCTGGGATTACAGGCACCCACCACCATGCCTGGCTAATATTTGTATTTTTAGTAGAGATGGGATTTAACCATGTTGGTTAGGCTCATCTTGAACTCCTGACCTCAAGCAATCTACCCACCTTGTCCTCCCAAAGTGCTGGGATTACAGGTGTGAGCCACTGCACCTGGCCCAAAACTACTTTAACTTTCATGTGGAACCAAAAAAGAGCCCGCATAGCCCAGACAACCCTAAGCAAAAAGAACAAAGCTGGAGGCGTCACACTACCTGACTTCACACTATATTACAAGGCTACAGTAACGAAAACAGTATGCTACTGGTACCAAAACAGATATACAGACCAATGGAACAGAACAGAGGCCTCAGAAATGACACCACACATCTACAACAATCTGATCTTTGACAAACTTGAAAAAAACAAGCAATGGGGAAAGGGTTCCTTATTTAATAAATGGTGTTGGGAAAACTGGCTAGCCGCATGCAGAAAGCTAAAACTGGATCCATTCTTTACACTATATAGAAAATTTAACTCAAGATGGATTAAACACTTAACATAAGACCTAAAACCATAAAAACCCTAGAAGAAAACCTAGGCAATAATATTCAGGAGCAAAGACTTCATGACTAAATCACCAAAAGCAATGGCATCAAAAGCCAAAACAGACAAATGTGATCTAATTATACTAAAGAGCTTCTGCACAGCAAAAGAAACTATCATCAGAGTGAAGAGGCAGCCTACAGAATGGGAGAAAATTTTTCCAATCTATCCATCTGACAAATGGCTAAAGAAATCTACAAAGATTTTACACTTACAGGAAAAAAACGTACAACCCCATCAAAAAGGAGGAAAAGGATATGAACAGACACTTTTCAAAAAAAGACATTTATGCAGCCAACAAACATATGGAAAAATGCTCATCATCGCTGGTCATTAGAGAACTGCAAATCAAAACCATAATGGGATACCATCTCATGCCGGTTAGAATGGCAATCATTAAAAAGTCAGGAAACAGGCCGGGCACAGTGGCTCATGCCTATAATCCCAGCACTTTGGGAGGCCGAGGTGGGCAGATCATGAGGTCAGGAGATCGATACCATCCTGGCTAACACGGTAAAACCCTGTCTCTACTAAAAATACAAAAAAAAAAAAAAAAAAAAAAACCGGGCATGGTGGTGGGTGCCTGTAGTCCCAGCTACTCGGGAGCCTGAGGCAGGAGAATAGCGTGAACCTGGGAGGTGGCAGAGGTTGCAGTGAGCCGACATGGCGCCACTGCACTCCAGCCTGGGTGACAGGGCGAGACTCCATCACACACACACACACACACACACACACACACACACACACACACATACAGTCAGGAAACAATAGATGCTGGAGAGGATGTGGAGAAATAGGAATGCTTTTACACTGTTAGTGAGGTGTAAATTAGTTCAACCATTGTGGAAGACAGTGTGGTGATTCCTCAAGGATCTAGAACTAGAAATACCATATGACCCAGAGATCCCATTACTGGGTATATGCCCAAAGGATTATAAATCATTCTATTATAAAGACACATACACATGTATGTTTATTGCAGCACTGTTCACAATAGCGAAGACTAGGAACCAACCCAAATGCCCATCAATGATAGACTGGATAAGGAAAATGCAGCTCATGTACACCACGGAATACTATGCAGCCATAAAAAAGGATGAGTTCATGTCCTTTGGAGGGAAACGGACGAAGCTGGAAACCATCATTCTCAGCAAACTAACACAACAACAAAAAACCAAACACTGCATGTTCTCACTCATAAGTGGGAGTTGAACAATCAGAACACATGGATACATGGAGGGGAACATCACACACTGGGGCCTGTCGAGGGGTGGGGGCCTAGGGGAGAGATAGCATTAGGAGAAATACCTAATGTAGATAATGGGTTGACGGGTGCAGCAAACCACCATGGCACATGTATACCTATGTAACAAACCTGCACGTTCTGCACATGTACCCCAGACCTTAAAGTATAATAAAAATTATAAAGAAATAACCAAAATCAGAGCTGAAGTGAAGGACCTAAAGACAGGAAAAGCATTTAAAAGGTCAACAAATCTAGGAGGTGGTTTTGTGAAAAAATTAATAAAATAGATAGACCATTAGCTAGACTAACAAAGAAAAGAGAAAAAAATTCAAATAAAGACAATCAAAAATTATAAAGGGGATATTATCACTGATCCCCCAAGAAATACAAATAACCATCAGAAAAAAATTTTTTTTTGACGGAGTCTTGCTCTGTCGCCCAGGCTGGAGTGCAGTGGCGCGATATCTGCTCACTGCAAGCTCCACCTCCCGGGTTCACGCCATTCTCCTGCCTCAGCCTCCCGAGTAGCTGGGACTACAGGCACCCGCCACTACGCCCGGCTAATTTTTTGTGTTTTTTTTTTAGTACAGACGGGGTTTCACCACATTAGCCAGGATGGTCTCAATCTCCTGACCTTGTGATCCACCCACCTCGGCCTCCCAAAGTGCAGGCGTGAGCCACCGTGCCCGGCCTCAGAAAATATTATAAAACCTCTATGCACATAAACTAGAAAATCTAGAAGAAATGGGCAAATTCCTGGACATATACACTCTCTCAAGACTGAACCATGAAGAAATTGAATCCCTGAACAGACCAATAACAATTTCTGAAATTGAGGCAGTAATAAATAGCCTACTAACCAAAAAAACCCATGATGAATTCACAGTTGAATTCTACCAGATGTACAAAGAAGACCTAATATCATTCCTGCTGAAAGTGTTTGAAAAAGTTGAAAAGGAGAAACTCCTCCCTAACTCATTCTATGAGGCCAGCATCATCCTGATACCAAAACCTGTTAGAGACACACACAGAAAAGAACTTCTGCATCTATTGAAATAATCTAATGGTTTTTGTCATTGCTTCTGTTTATGTGATGGATTACGTTTATTGATTTGCATACATTGAACCAACCTTACATCCCAGGGATGAACCCAGCTTGATCATGGTGGATAAGCTTTTGGATGTGCTGCTGGATTCAGTTTGCTAGTATCTTATTGAGGATTTTCACATAGCTGTTCACCAGGGATACTCGCCTGAAATTTTCTTTTTTTGTTGTGTCTCTGCCAGGTTTTGGTATCAGGATGATGCTGGTCTCATAAAATGAGTTAGGGAGGATTCCCTCTTTTTCTATTGTTTGGAATAGTTTCACAAGGAATGGTACCAGCTCCTCTTTGTACCTGTGGTAGAATTCAGTGGTGAATCCATCTGGTCCTGGACTTTTTTTGGTTGGTAGGCTATTAACTACTGCCTCAATTTCAGAACTTGTTATTGGTCTATGCAGGGATTCGACTTCTTCCTGGTTTAGTCTTGGGAGGGTTTATATGTCCAGGAATTTAGCCATTTCTTCTAGATTTTCTAGTTTATTTGCATAGAGGTGTTTATAGTATTCTCTGATGGTAATTTGTATTTCTGTGGGATCAGTGATGATATCCCATTTATCATTTATTATTACATGTATTTGATTCTTCTCTCTTTTCTTCTTTATTATCCTGACTAGCAGTCTATCTGTTTTGTTGACCTTTTCAAAAAACCAGCTCCTGGATTCATTGATTTTTTGAAGGGCTTTTTATGTCTCTATCTCCTTCAGTTCTGCTCTGATCTTAGTTATTTCTTGTCTTCTGCTAGCTTTTTAATTTGTTTGCTCTTACTTCTCTAGTTCTTTTAATTGTGATGTTAGGGTGTTGATTTTATATCTTTCCTGCTTTCTCTTGTGGGCATTTAGTGCTATAAATTTCCCTCTACACTCTGCTTTAAATGTGTCTCAGAGATTCTGGTACATTGGTGTCTTTGTTCTCATTGGTTTCAAAGAACATCTTTATTTCTGCCTTCATTTTGTTATTTACCCAGTAGTCATTCAGAAGCTGGTTGTTCAGTTTCCATGTAGTTGTGAGGTTTTGAGTGAGTTTCTTAATCCTGAGTTCTAATTTGATTGCCCTGTGGTCTGAGAGACTGTTTGTTATGATTTCCATTCTTTTGCATTTGCTGAGGAGTGTTTTACTTCCAATTATGTGGCCAATTTTAAAACAGGTGTGATGTGGTGCTGAGAAGAATGTATATTCTGTTGATTTGGAGTGGAGAGTTCTGTAGATGTCTATTAGGTCAGCTTGGACCAGAGCTGAGTTCAAGTCCTGGCTATCCTTTTTAATTTTCTGTCTCATTGATCTGTCTAATATTGAGAGTTGGGTGTTAAAGTCTCTCACTTATTATTGTGTGGGAGTCTTAGTCTCTTTGTAGGTCTCTAAGAACTTGCTTTATGAATCTGGGTGCTCCTGTATTGGCTGCATATATATTTAGGATAGTTAGCTCTTATATTTGCATTGATCCCTTTACCATTATGTAATGCTCTTCTTTGTCTGTTTTGATCTTTGTTGGTTTAAAGCCTCTTTTATCAGAGACTAGGATTGCAACCCCTGCTGTTTTCTGCTTTCCATTGGCCTGGTAAATATTCCTCCATCCCTTTATTTTGAGCCTATGTATGTCTTTGCACATGAGTTGGGTCTCCTGAATACAGCACACTGATGCATCTTGATTCTTTATCCAGTTTGCTGGTCTGTGTCTTTTAATTGGGACATTTAGCCCATTTACATTTAAGGTTAATATGGTTACGTCTGGATTTGATCCTGTATTTATGATGCTGGCTAATTATTTTGCCCATTAGTTGATACAATTTCTTCATAGCATCAATGGTCTTTACAATTTGGAATGTTTTTGTAGTGGCTGGTACCAGTTATTCCTTTCCATATTCAGTGCTTCCTTCAGGACCTCTTGGAAGGCAGGCCTGGTAGTGACAAAATCTCTCAGCATTTGCTTCTCTGTAAAGGATTTTATTTCTCCCTCGCTTATGAAGCTTAGTTTTGTTGGTTATGAAATTCTGGGTTGAAAATTCTTTTATGTAAGAATGTTGAGTATTGGCCCCCACTCTATTCTGGCTTGTAGGGTTTCTGCAGAGAGATCTGCTGTTAGGCTGATGGGCTTCCCTTTGTGGGTAACCCGACCTTTCTCTCTGGCTGCCTTTAATATTTTTTCCTTCATTTCAACCTTGGTGAATCTGATGATTATGTGTCTTGGGGTTGCTCTTCTCGAGGAATATCTTTGTGGTGTTCTCTGTATTTCCTGAATTTGAATCTTGGCCTGTCTTGCTAGGTTGGGGAAGTTCTCCTGGATAATATCCTGAAGAGTGTTTTCCAACTTGTTCCATTCTCCCCGTCACTTTCAGGTACACCAGTCAAATGTATATTTCATCTTTTCTCATAGTCCCATATTTCTTGGAGGCTTTGTTTGTTTCTTTTCACTCTTTTTTCTCTAATCTTGTCTTCTCACTTTATTTCATTAATTTGATCTTCAATTTCTGATATCCTTTCTTCCACTTGATCGATTCAGCCATTGATGCTTGTGTATGTTTCACCACGTTCTCGTGCTGTGTTTTTCAGTTCCATCAGGTCATTTATGTTCTTCTCTAAACTGGTTATTCTACTTAGCAATTCTCTAACGTTTTTTCAAGGTTCTTAGCTTTCTTGCATTGGGTTAGAACATGCTCCTTTTGCTCAGAGGAGATTTTTATTACCCACCTTCTGAAGCGTACTTCTGTCAATTTGTCAACCTCATTCTCCGTCCAGTTTTGTTCCCTTGCTGGTGAGGAATTATATTCCTTTGGAGGAGAAAAAACATTCTGGTTCTTCAAATTTGCAGCTTTTTGAACTGGTTTCTTCCCATCTTTGTGGATTTATCTACCTTCGACAAAATTCAACGGCACTTCATGCTAAAAACTCTCAATAAACTAGGTATTGATGGAACGTATCTCAAAATAATAAGAGCTATTTATGACAGACCCACAGACAATAGCATACTGAATGGGCAAAAACTGGAAGCATTGCCTTTGAAAACCAGTACAAGACAAGAATACCCTCTCTCACTACTCCTTCAACATCGTATAGGAAGTTCTGGCCAGGGCAATCAGGCAAGAGAAATAAATAAAGGGTGTTCAATTAGGAAAAGAGAAAGCCAAATTTTCTGTTTGCAGGTGACATAATTGTGTATTTAGAAAACTCCTTCATCTCTGCCCAAAATCTTCTTAAGCTGATAAAACAACTTCAGCAAAGTCTTAGGATACAAAATCAATGTGCAAAAATCACAAGCATTCCTATACACCAATAACAAACAGAGAGCTAAAACATGAGTGAACTCCCATTCACAATTGCTACTAAGAGAATAAGATACCTAGGAATACAACTTACAAAGGATGTGAAGGACCTCTTCAAGGAGAACTACAAACCACTGCTCAAGGAAATAAGAGAGGACAAAAACAAATAGAAAAACATTCTATGCTCATGGATAGGAAGAATCAATATCATGAAAATGGCCATACTGCCCAAAGTAATTTATAGACTCAATGCTATCCCCATCAAGCTACAGTTGACTTTCTTCACAGAATTGGAAAAAACTACTTTAAACTTCATATGGAAGCAATAAAGAGCCCACATAGCCAAGACAATCCTAAGCAAAAAGAACAAAGCTGGAGGCTTTACACTACCTGACTTCAAACTATACTACAAGGCTGCAGTAACAAAAACAACATGGTAATGGTACCAAAACAGATATATACACCAGTGGAACAGAAGTGAGGCCTCAGAAGTAACACCTCAGAAGTAACACATCTACAACAATCTGATCTTTAACAAACCTGAAAAAAACAAGCAATGGGGAAAGGGTTCCTTATTTAATAAATGGTGTTGGGAAAATGGGCTAGCCATATGCAGAATGCTGAAACTGGATCCCTTCTTTACATCTTATAGAAAAATTAACTCAAGATGGATTAAAGACTTAAACGTAAGACCTAAAACCATAAAAACCCTAGAAGGAAACCTAGGCAATAATATTCAGGACATAGGTATGGGTAAAGACTTCATGACTAAACCACCAAAAGCAATGGCATCAAAAGCCAAAATAGGCAAATGGGATCTAATTAAACTAAAGAGCTTCTGCACAGCAAAAGAAACTATCATCAGAGTGAACAGGAAACCTACAGAATGTGAGAAAAATTTTGCAATCTATCCATCTGACAAAGGGCTAATATCCAGGATCTACAAAGAACTTAAGCAAATTTACATGAAAAAACAACCCAGTCAAAAACTGGGGGAAGGATATGAACAGACACTTCTCATAAGAAGAATTTATGCAGCCAACAAACATATGAAAAAATGCTCATCATCACTGGTCATTAGAGAAATGCAAATCAAAACCACAATGAGATACCATCTCATGCCAGTTGGAATGGTGATCATCAAAAAGCCAGGAAACAATAGATGCTGGAGAGGATGTGGAGAAATAGGAATGTTTCTACACATTGGTGGGTGTAAATTAGTTCAACCATTGTGGAAGACAGTGTGGTGATTCCTGAAGGATATAGAACTAGTAATACCATTTGACCCAGCAATCCCATTACTGGGTATATATCCAAAGGATTTTATTTATTTATTTATTTATTTATTTATTTATTGAGATGGAGTCTCACTGTGTCCCCCAGGCTGCAGTGCAGTGGCACCATCTCCGCTCACTGCAAGCTCCGCTTCCCTGGTTCATAACATTCTCCTGCCTCAGCCTCCTGAGTAGCTGGCACTACAGGCGCCTGCCACCACGGCCAGCTAATTTTTTGTATTTTTAGTAGAGACGGGGTTTCACCGTGTTAGCCAGGATGGTCTCAATCTCCTGACCTCGTGATCCACACACCTCAGCTTCCCAAGGTGCTGGGATTACAGGCATGAGCCACCACGCCTGGCCCTAACCAAAGGATTATAAATCATTCTACTATAAAGACACATGCACACGTATGTTTATTGTGGCACTGTTCACAATAGCAAAGACTGGGAACCAACCCAAATGCTCATCAATGATATACTGGATAAAGAAAATGTGGCATATTTACACCATGGAATACTATGCAGCCATAAAAAAGGATGAGTTCATGTCCTTTGGAAGGATATGGATGAAGCTGGAAACCATCATTCTCAGCAAACTAACACAAGAACAGAAAACCAAATACCACATGTTCTCACTCATAAGTGAGAGCTGAACAATGAGAATACATGGACACAGGGAGGAGAATATCACACATTGGGGCCTGTCGGGGGATAGGGGCTAGGGGAGGGATAGCATTAGGAGAAATATCTAATGTAGATAATGTGTTGACGGGTGCAGCAAACCACCATGGCATGTATATACCTATGTAACAAACCTGCACGTTCTGCACATGTACACCAGAACTTAAAGTTTAAAAAAAAAGAAAGAAAGAAAGAAGAAAGAAAGAAAGAAAGAAAGAAAGAAAGAAAGAAAGAAAGAAAGAAAGAAAGGAAGAAAACTTCAGGCCGATATCATTGATGAACATTGACGCAAAATCCTCAACAAAATACTGGCAAATTGAATATAGAAGTACGTCAAAAAGCTTATCCACCATGAAGAACGAGGCTTTATCCCTGGGGATGCAAGGTTGGTTTAACATGCATAAATCAATAAATGTGATTCATCACATAAATAGAATGAAAGACAAAAACCGCATAATTATCTCAATAAATGAAGAAAGGGTTTCAATAAACTTCAGCATCCATTCATGTAAAAAACTCTCAAAAAGGCATTGAAGGGGCATACCTCAAAATGTTAAGAGCCATATATGACGAACCCACAATCACTTCATACTAAATGGGCAAAAGCTGGAAGAATTCCCCTTGAAAACTGGCACAAGACAAGAATGGCCTTTCTCACCACTCCTATTTAATGTAGTATTGGAAGTTCTGGCCCGGGCAATCGGGCAAGAGAAAGAAATAAAGTGCATTCAAGTGGAAAGAGAGGAAGTCAAACTATCCTTGTTTGCAGAGAACATCATCCAATATCTAGAAAACCATATAGTCACAGCCCAAAATCTTCTTAAGCTGATAAGCAACTTTAGCAAAGTCTCAGGATACAAAACCAATGTGCAAAACTTGCTAGCATTCCTACACACCAATAACAGTCAAGCCAAGAGCCAAATCACAAATGACTTCCCATTCACAATTGCCACAAAAAAGAATAAAATACCTAGGAATACAGCTAACTAGGGAGGTGAAAGATCCCTACAAGGAGAACTACAAAACTGGTTGAAAGAAACTAGAGTATCTTGTGTCATGTCCTCAACAGGATCTGTGAGGTTGGTGCCTCTCCCTAATGTGTGAGGATGTACTAAGAGGCTGCCCCCGTTATCTTTTTTTCTCCCTTAACTCCGATGTTTGTAAACCCTTTATCTTTGTACTGTAGATTTCTGACAAAAGTTGAGGTTAGTACCCTCTCTTTCTCTTGGGAAAAACACACTGGAGTTGAGTAGAGACCCTTAGTACTTGGAATGACCCTACAGATAAGGAGCATCTATGGAGTATTGTTCAGTAACTTAAAGAACTTAAGGTATCCTCTGAAATGCCACTAATGCTACTAACCTGGCTTGAATCTTTCTAAATTAGTTTCTCCTACATTCTCTGGCTTGAGCTTACAAGAAGGGATTCAACTAATGTAG
Organism: Nomascus leucogenys; assembly: GCF_006542625.1. NCBI lineage: Eukaryota > Metazoa > Chordata > Mammalia > Primates > Hylobatidae > Nomascus > Nomascus leucogenys. The sequence continues at coordinate 53,500,463 of NC_044402.1, read as the reverse complement.
GATAAATTATATGAAATTCTATTTTTGTAAGTCAAAATAATAAAATATCAGCAATTTCATATGGTTCAAACTATATACCCTCAGTGGGGTTACAGACAGATTGTAAAGGTTGCTAACATCCCATAGGGCTGAAAGCCAATAAGCAAGTCAAGAGGACTCAATGTCCTACTGGGGATATGTCCCAATTTTTAGAGCTTGATTCAGCATGCTCTCTGCTTTCCTTAATTATTCATGTCTGCTTACCTCTACCTCAAATTCCTCTCTATTTTTTACCTAACTATGCCATCATCATTTCCAAAAATCCCTAAAACTTGCTCAGACTTTTGGCACTATGAGACCCATCAAAACAGATAATTCTTTTTTTTTTTTTTTTTTTTTGAGATGGAGTCTCGCTCTGTTGCCCAGGCTGGAGTGCAATGGTGCAGTCTCAACTCACTGCAACCTCCACCTCCCGGGTAATTTTTGTATTTTTAGTAGAGATGGGGTTTCACCATGTTGGCCAGACTGGTCTCAAACTCCTTACTGCATGATCCACCTGCCTCAGCCTCCCAAAGTGCTAGGATTACAGGCATGAGCCACCGCCCCGGCAGAAAAGAGATAATTCTTAATGAAATTTTTTTTCTTTCTTACAATCACTGTTTCCTTATCTGTGAATCCTTCTTCCAACTAGAAAGAGGAGAGAAAGGAAGTTTGCCTTAATTTCTCACAGGGAGGAGAAGGGATATAGCATGTCATTAGAATGAAAGGGTGCAGGAGCTTGAGCCCTTTTCTGCTTTCTAGAATACCCAGAGTGATCAGTTCCGAGAACTTCAGTTTATTCATTTAGACCACAGGTGTATTTCTGAGCAAAAGTTATGTTCTGGTCTCTGTTCTAGGCTCAGAGAATTCTACCTGAATAAGATTAAAAAGATCCCTACTCTCATGGAACTCAATACCAGAGGAGACAGACAATATCCCAATAAATATTTAACAAAAAAGAAAAATTCAGAGAGCAATATTGCCTTTAAAAAAAGACATCAGGATGATAGGACAGAGAGAATTGGATTCACCCAACTTCACTTCACATTGGATTCACGGGTAGTTTGGGAGCCCTCCCTGAGGAGAGCTCACATTTAGCTGAGACAAGAACAATAAGACAGCCATGTGAAGATCTAAGGGACGAGTGTTCCAGACAGACAGAAAAGGGGAAAGGCCAAGGAATGGGAAGGCGTGTTCTGTGTTGAAGAGACAGAAAGAAGGTTAGAGGCGCTGAAGGATGAGTGGCAGAAGATGAGGCAAGAGAGAGAGAAAGTCAGGAGCTGCATCATATTTGGCCTTGGTGGCCATAGTAAGGAATTAAATTTTATTTAAACATATTGGAAGCTCCTGGGAGGTTACAAGGAGAGTCCATTAATATTCAATTTTAAAAATAATTGTAGCTACTATGTGGGGATTGGATTGTTGGGGTTCACAAGTGGAGAACAGCAGAATTCTCCAGGGAAGACAGATTTGTGGCTTCATGTAGTGTAGTAGTGACAAAGACAGAGATCCAGATAAAGTGAACAGACTTGGGATGTCCTTTTGCATGACTTGTTAATGGATTAAATGTAACTTATTTCTAAGTATTTTGCCTTGATAAATAGGTGGCTGGTGGTGCTGCTTATTGAAATAGGGAAGAATGTGGGAGCAAATGATTTAAAGTAGGTGATTAGAAATGACAATTGTGTTTATTAAAATTGAGATGATTTTTGAACTCACATGAAGCAATCAGGAAGTCAACTGAATATAAGAGAGGAGTTCAGGGTGAGGCCAGGGCTGGAGGTATTTATGTTGGGGTCAATGCAGGTTCTGTGTTAAATTCCAGGGAAGTGGAAGAGGTTGCAGAGGGAGATAGATTTTTTTTTATTATTATACTTTAGGTTTTAGGGTACATGTGCACAATGTGCAGGTTTGTTACATATGTATCCATGTGCCATGTTGTTTTGCTGCACCCATTAACTCGTCATTTAGCATTAGATATATCTCCCAATGCTGTCCCTCCCCCCTCCCCCCACTCCACTTTTACACTGTTGGTGGGACTGTAAACTAGTTCAACCATTGTGGAAGTCAGTGTGGCGATTCCTCAGGGATCTAGAACTAGAAATACCATTTGACCCAGCCATCCCATTACTGGGTATATACCCAAAGGACTATAAATCATGCTGCTATAAAGACACATGCACACGTATGTTTATTGCGGCACTATTCACAATAGCAAAGAGTTGGAACCAACCCAAATGTCCAACAACGATAGACTGGATTAAGAAAATGTGGCACATATACACCATGGAATACTATGCAGCCATAAAAAATGATGAGTTCATGTACTTCGTAGGGACATGGATGAAACTGGAAAACATCATTCTCAGTAAACTATCACAAGGAGATAGATTTTTGTGTAGAAAAAATATCAGAGGGCCAGAGGACAGCATAAGGGACTGAGAAGATTCCCCAGAGATGCTGGAGAAAAAAAGCTCAAGAGAATGTGATGCATGGGAATCAAAGAAAAATGATTTTTTTGAGGTGAGGGAGTGGCCAGTTGTGGTGAGAACCACTGACAGGTGAGTGAAGTGAGAACGTGACAGAGAAGCAAGTGCTGGGTTTGGAGGAGTTGATATTTGCAGTCAATGGAGTATCCAGGATGGAAAGTGGACTGGACCATTTGAAGAGCGGGTGGAAGAAGTGAGGGCTGGATGAAGTTTGACTCTTTTGAGTAGCGAGCCTCAGGGAAAGACTACGCTCTGGGATCAGGGAGCCAGCTGGACCTAAAGAAAATGAACAAAGAAGCTGAAGGGAAGCAGGATGACCTGTGAACCAGAGACAGATGCTCAGTCATTGGCAATGAAGCACTAGAAGGCCCCTGTGTACAGTGGTGACAGGTTATGCAAAAGGCTATTAGTTCATACAGCCAATATTTATTAGTGACTTAGAATATACTAGTTATCACTCTGGGTGATGAGAATGGAGTAATAAACAAAGCAAATCTGGTCTGTATCAGCGTGGAATATTGTAACATTTTGCAGTGACTAATTACCAGGCTTATAAATTTTGGTGTGGAAATCTAATACCTATCCTATCATATCTTTGGTATTTAAAAGCATATACATCTTTGGAATCTAAAATTCAAAAGGTGTAAGTAACTTACCCACTGTCACAAAGTTAGCGCTAGAAATCAGATTGCAATTTAAATCTGAGTATATATGAAGTCCCTTTCTTCGATGTCAGCACTCTCCTTTTGTGTGAGGTTTAGGCATATGAATTATTATACATAAACCAATGTCTCTACCCTCATGTGTTTAAAATGGTAATTAGTAATAAATTAATAAAAGACAATTGCCAAATCATGATGTAGACGTTACTTGCTTTAGAAGTTAAGGAATAGAAAAATAATGAAGCTTTCCTTTATAGGGATTGTAAAAATAAAATGGTAATATATTAGAGTGATTATTATATTATCAGCACTAAGAAGAGTCACTACTTAGTTTTACCCTCAACAATAATCCTATGAGGAATATGTTATTGTTGGATCCATTTTATATATATTTTTAAAGGTTCATGGTTGTTAAAATTAACCCAAGTAGAAGAGTCATGTTTAAATTCAGATTTCCTGATTCTAGAGCCTGAGCTTACAACCACCATTAGTGAATAGTGACTAGACTGAGTCTGAATTATTGATAGAATTTCTTATGTTCAGATGTACAGGGTATGTCTCACAGTGGGAGAGAGATGCAAGGTCTGCTAGCCCCAATGTAAAGGAGAAACTTTCATTCATTTTGCATTTATCATTTGAAAACTTCCATATGTGCAGGCTGTCATAGGCATGTGTTAAAGAACACAAAGAAGTATTAAATTCACTCCTTCTGAGCATTATTAGCGAATTGGGCTAAGGTTGCCAAATAAAGTACAGGATACCCAGTTAAATCCGAACTTCAGATAAACAACAATAATGTATTTGAAATCCAAATTTAACTCGGCATTCTCTATTTTTGTTTGCTAAATATGGCAATCTAAGCTGGGCACATGAGCATAGACTGCAGTGCTAACCATGCAAGCTACAGTGACGGCAACTTCATATATTTTTATTTTTCAACATTCTTATCTGTGAAGAAGGTGCTCAGAGAATTTAGGAATAATAAGATGGACCTTATCTCATCCAAAGTGCTCTCCTTTCTGCTATCATTAGTGAAGGGAGCTTGTGAAAGTCTCTACTCAAAATCTGGGGATTTGCTCGTTTTTTGTAAACTATCTATGAGAGAATGCCATCTTCTTAGTTTCTCCCTGTATTAGTCTGTTTTCAGGCTGCTGATAAAGACATACCCAAGACTGGATAATTTATAAGGAAAAAGGGCTATAATAGACTCACAGTTCCACGTGGCCAGGGAGGCCTCACAATCACAGCGGAAGGTGAAAGGCATGTCTCACATGATGCCAGACAAGAGAAGAATGACAGCAAGCAAAAGGGTTTTTCCCTTTATAAAACCATCAGATCTCATAAGACTTATTCACTATCATGAGAACAGCATGGGGAAAGACCTGCCCCCATGACTCAACTATCTCCCACCTGGTCCCTCCCACAACACGTGGGAATTGTGGGAGCTACAATTCAAGACAAGATTTGAGTGGTTACACAGCCAAACCATAGCACTCCCCTTCTGAGAAGGCTTAACTACAGAAATGAGAGTTCTGCCTCTGTCCAAGGTTGGTAATTTGATGCCTCCTTGTATTGTTGGGAGTAGGAAACTGAAAGTTAGAAAATGAATTAGCTGAGGCAGTGAGTAGTGGACCAGTGACACAGAAATTAAGAATATGACTTGGCGACTGATTGGCAAGGCAAATAAATCAGTAAACCTTGGTTCTGAATAGATTAATTTTGCTAGAAAAATAGCTCTGCACTGGGACCAGATTCCTAAAAATCCTAAGTTTTATGTAGGACCAAGATTTTAAATAGATAGAATATTGGCAGAGTTTTCAGTGTAAATCTCAAATGTTCCATAATTAATAGCGGCTTTTTAACCATAGATTTTTCAGATGGTTTACAGTAGTGGGTCTCACCCAGGGATAGTTCACCCCTCTGTCCCTCCCTTCCCTCTCCCAACTCCCTAGGGAACATTTGGCAATGTCTAGAGCCATTTTCGGTTGTCACACCAGGAGTTTCTTCTGACATGTAATAAGTAGAAGCTAGGGACACTAGTAGACAGCTCCTCTCACCAAGAAAATATTATCTAGTCCAAAATGTCAATAGTGCCAAGGCTGAGAACACTGGTTTACATTGTGTTTCTTCTACAAATTCTAGACTCACGCTTTTAAAACACATTTATCTCTTAGTTCAGCTCTTCATGGCTTAGTTTTGCTTGTTTCATTACCAAAAAAAAAACTAGACAGTTGCGTAAATTCACTGCTTTCTTGATGAATCCATTCAATCAATGCAGGTTCGAGAACTTCATTTTTACTTTTTGATTATGCAGTTATTTCAAAATTTTGCTGTGTTCTTGATAATTACTATCTCTATTAACTTTCAACAACTGGTAATTATAAGTCATAAATTGTGATGACTGTCACAAATATTTTTCAGTAAAATGCCTCAGATTTCTGCAGTAATTCTACATTTTATACTATTGATAATGTAAGATGCTTTCTATTCACTGTGGTACATATACACCATGGAATACTATGCAGCCATAAAGAGGAATGAGATCACATCCTTTGCAGAGACATGGATGAAGCTGGAAGCCATTATCCTCAGCAAATTAACACAGGAACAGGAAACCAAACACCGCATGTTCTCACATATAAATGGGAGCTAAACAATGCGAACACATGGACACAGGGAGGACACAGTAACAACACTTACTGGGGTCTGTTGGGGGAGGGTAGAGTTGGGGAGAACATTAGGGAAAAGAGCTAATGCATGCTGGGCTTAATACCTAATGGGCTTAATATCTAATGGGTTGATAGCTGCAGCAAACCACCATGGCACATGTTTACCTATGTAACAAACCTGTACATCCTGTACATATACCCAGAACTTAAAAAAATACAAAATAATTATTTTAAAAATGCTTTCTATTCATCTCATTTTTATTAAGCACAAGGATTTTTATTTTTGATTTTTCATAGTTCATTTAAACATAAATACAAAAACATCAAAAACATATACATGCACAGTATTTGAAATCTGTGTATATTTCCACATGCATGCGTATGTTTGTATGTTTATATATATTGAAACTACAGATGCACGTCACCAGTAAGAGCTCTGTGACACTTTTGACTCCTTACCTCTTCAGATCAGATTTGCCAAATGAGTTTCGGCAACAAATTAAAAACAACAGCAAGTGAATTCCTGAGTTTTCTGGATTTAGAAAGTCCAAAAAAAAAGTTTGTGGACCTGTGTTGGGGTCATGGACTCTTCAACTGTTTCCCATTACATTTAGTATAAATCGAAATCCTAACATGACAATGATTTTAATTGTTCACTTCTTGTTATTTCTCCAGTTTAATCTTTTCCCCTCCTTTCCTTCATGCTGTGCTTTAGTGAACTTTTTTTCTGGTTTCTTGAAGAAGTTCACTAATTCTTTCAAGCTTTTGTACATGGTATTATGCTTACCTGAAATGTGCCTCCCTTTTTGTCCAGAGAGACACTCTGTCCCCTGGCTCACACCCACTAAACCTGTAAGGTCACATTTGAACTGTCACTCTCACAGTCCTTCTCTGGCACCCTAATGTAATTTAGATCATCCTATTCTTTCTTCTAGAATTCCACACTTCTCTTAACATTTTTCGTTCCTGTATAAGGTGTTGTGTGTTTGGTTTTTTGCCATCAATTTCACTACTCTTTAAGCTCCTCCAGCGGAGGGGAGAGGTCTATTTTTCCCGTTTGGATTCCCAGGAGACAGCACAGGTCAGACACAAGGTAAGCACTAAGGAAGCATTTACAGAATGGAGGCAGTGGGTCTTGTTTAAGGAATGAGTAGAGTGTGGCATGATAGGAGGAAGCAGTAAGTGTCTTTTGGATGGAGGCTCCCAGGAGGAGGAAGCGCAGAAGACAGTGATGAGGCAGATGATCCTGATCCAGAGCCTTGCAAAGAGGCGTCCAGCTCAGCTCAGAAATGGGGGGTGGATCCCAAATGGTATTCCACGCCCCTTGCGACCTCCCTCCGCCTCAGGCAGATGGAAGACTAACCCCTGGGTGGTCGAGGGTGGCTGGTGGGGGCCAGTCAAAGTGTTCCCCGCTGCGCCCTGCTGATTGTGGGCATAGCCATCACTCTTTTCCCAGGATGCCGCCCAAGAAACCGGTTCTTCATGTCCCCTCGGCACATTTCTTGGAGCAGATTAAACATGAGTGCTATTTCTCCAATGGGACAGAGCGGCTGCGGTTTGTGCAGAGACTCATCCACACCGGAAGGAGTATGCGCGCTTCCATAGCGACGCGGGAAAGTTCCGGGCGGTGGCGGCGCTGGAGCGGAGAAGAGTCCAGGAATGGAAACAGCCAGAAGAACCTCTTGGGCTGCTTGCGGGGTCTGTTGGACACCTACTGCAGACACAACTACGGGGTTTTTGAGAGCTTGTCCATGCAGAGGCGAGGTGAGCAAGGCGGGTGGAGGAGGGGAGTAGGGTCCCTGAGAACAGGGAGTGTGTGTGTATGCACACGTAAACACCCTGTGGGAGGGTGTAGGATTGTGAGCCAGAAGGAATTAGGAGGGCTCAGGTAGGTGAGTGTAGAGTGGGGATTTGTCTGTGTGTCTGTTGTGGGAGGGAACACAGGAGGGAGCTTCAACTTGTCCTTCCAGCCTTCTGGACAGAGATGAGATGAGAGGGGGGTGGGAATGGTGGTGCAGAGGGCTGGAGGAGACCTTAATCGCCCTGGGTCATTAGAGATTCAGGAAAGGGAAATTTACCTAGTCTGCTGTTGGCATGAAAGTTTAGGGGAGAAGAGATGAGAAATGATAATGTGAGGAGGCTAGTCACGAACTGTCCTTGGTACACACCCTTTATGATCCCGAAATCTCTGAAATAAAAGTGTATGATATTTGTTTGCATAAGCATTTCACTGAGAAAAAAAGTATTAGACTAATTTCTTTCTTTTTTATTTTAAACTTTTATTTTAGTTTTAGGGATACATGTGCAGGTTTGCTCTATAGGTAAACTGCATGTCAGGTGGATTTGATGTACAGATAATTTCATCACCAAGGTAATAAGCATAGTACCTCACAGGTATTTTTCCTGATCCTTTCCCTCCTCCTATCCTTCACCCTCAAGTAGGTCCCCATATGTACTGTTCTCTTCTTTGTATCCATGTGAACTCAATGTTTAGTTCCCACTTATAAGTGAGAACACGTGGTATTTGGTTTTTTGTCCCTATGTTAGTTTGCATAAGATAATGGCCTCCAGCTCCATCCATGTTCTTGCAAAGGACATGATCTTGAGGGGTGACACTGGCTGGGCTTCTGGGTTGGGCGGGGACTTGGAGAACTTTTCTGTCTAGCTAAAGGATTGTAAACGCACCAATCGTCACTCTGTAAAAACACACCAATCAGCACTCTGCATCTAGCTAAAGGTTTGTAAACGCACCAATCAGCACTCTGTAGAAACGCCCCAATCAGCGCTCTGTGTCTAGCTAAAAGTTTGTAAACGTGCCAGTCAGCGCTCTGTAAAATGGACCAATCAGCAGGATGTGGGTGGGGCCAAATAAGGGAATAAAAGCTGGCCACCCCATCCAGCAGCTGCAACCCATTCAGGTCCCCTTCCACACTGTGGAAGCTTTGTCCTTTCACTGTTTACAATAAATCTTGCTGCTGCTCACTCTTTGGGTCCGCACTACCTTTATGAGCTGTAACACTCACTGCAAAGGTCTGCAGCTTCACTCCTAAAGCCAGCAAGACAACAAACCCACCAGGAGGAACGAACAACTCAGGACACACCACCTTTAAGAGCTGTAACACTCACTGTGAAGGTCTACGGCTTCACTCCTGATGTCAGCTAGACCACAAACCCACTGGGAGGAACGAACAACTCTGGATGCACCACCTTTTAGAGCTGTAACACTCATGGCAAAGGTCTGCATCTTCACTCCTGAAGTCAGCAAGACCACGAACCCACCAGAAGGAAGAAACTTGGGACACATTTGAACATCTGAAGGAACAAACTCCAGACACACCATCTTTAAGAACTGTAACACTCACCGCAAGGGTCCATGGCTTCATTCTTGAAGTCAGCGAGACCAAGAACCCACCAGAAGGAACCAATTCTGGACACAATCTCATTCTTTTTATGGCTGCATAGTATTCCATGGTGTATATGTACCACGTTTCCTTTAACCAGTCCACTGTTGATGGGCATCTAGGTTGATTCAATGTCTTTGCTATTGTGAACAGTGCTGCAATGAATATATGTGTGCATGTGTCTTTATGGTAGAATGGTTTATATTCCTTTAGGTATATACACAGTAATGGGATTGCTGAATCAAATGGTAATTCTCTTTTTAGTTCTATGCACCACACTGCTTTCCACAATGGCTGAACTGATTTACATTTCTGTTAGCAGTGTATAAGCATTCTCTTTCCTATGCAACCTCACCAGCATCTGTTATTTTTTGACTTTTTAATAGTAGCCATTCACACTGGTATGAGATGGTATCTTATTGTGATTTTGACTTGCATATCTCTAATAATTAGTGCTGTTGAGAATTTTTTCCTATGTTTGTTGGCTGCATGTATATCTTCTTTTGAAAAGTGTCTGTTCATGTCTGTTCATGCCCATATTTTAATGAGGTTGTTTGGTTTTTTTCTTGTAAATTTGTTTAAGTTCCTTATAGATTCTGGATATTAGACTTTTGTCAGATGCATAGTTTGCAAATATTTTCTGTCGCAGGTGAGCAATAACTATCTGGGCCAGTGGTGCCAGGGTAAAAGAATTTACCAAGACAGTTGTAGGTAGAAAAAAAGCAGATTTATTAGAGAAAGTAGGAAAATACGTTGCAAGGAGGCAACAGGTAGGCCAGCAGAAGAGAAGCTGACTGCACGGAAACAAAAGGCTTGCAGGAGATTTTATAGGATGGTTCTTAGGCTGCAGAGTGCTACGTGCAGTAGCAATAATGCCAGGGTTGCAGTGAGCTAGCTTACAGATGTCTGATGATAGTTGGGCACGGGAAGACTGTGAGTTATTTGCACAGGAGGGCCGTGTGTTCTGGACCATGAGGAAAGACAGACTTATAGCTTATTTGCTTTACCTCTTTGCTTGCTTCTGGTCCCACCAGCCTGACTCCTTTTCCTGAATTAGGACTTGACGTTTTCTCCATTCTCTAGGTTTTCTGTTTACTCTGTTGATAGTTTCTTTTACTGCACAGAAGCTCTTAAGTTAAATTAGGCCCCATTTGTCAATTTTTGTTTTTGTTGTGATTGCTTTTGGTGTCTTTGCCATGAAATCTTTGCCAAGTCCTATGTTCAGAATGGTATATTCTAGGTTACTTTCCAGGGTTTTTATGATTTTAGGTTTTACATTTAAGTCATTAATTCACTTTAAGTTGATTTTTGTATATGGTGTAAGGTAAGAGTCCAGCTTCAGTCTTCTGCATATGGCTAGCCAGTTACTACAGCACCATTTATTGAATGAGGAGTCCTTTCCTCATTGCTTGTTTTTGTCGTCTTTGTCAAAGATCAGATGGTTGGAGTTGTACAGCATTATTTCTGGACTCTCTATTCTGTTCCGTTTGTCTATGTGTCTGCTTTTGTACCAGTACCATCCTGTTTTGGTTACTGTGGCCTCGTAGTATAGTTTGAAGTTGAGTAACATAGTACCTCTTACTTTATTCTTTTGCTTAGGATTGCCTTAGCTATTCAGGCTCTGTTTTGCTTCCATATGAATTTTAAAGTAGTTTGTTCTAGTTCTGTGAAGACTGTCAATGGTAGTTTAATGAGAATAGCATTGAATCTATAAATTACTTTGGGCAGTATGGCCATTTTAATGATATTGAGTCTTCCTATCCATGAGCATGATAATTTTTTCCATTTGTTTGTGTCATCTCTGATTTCTCTGAGCAGTGTTTTGTAGTTCTTCTTGTAGAGATCTTTCACCTCCATAGTTAGCTGTATTCTTAGGTAATATGTGTGTATGTGGAAATTGTGAGTGGGATCATGTTCTTGATATGGGTCTCGGCTTGAGTGTTCTTTGTGTATAGGAATGCTGCTGATTTTTATATGTTGATTTTTTTTTATCTTGAAACTTTGCTGAAGTTGTTTATCAGCTAAAGGAACTTTTGGGCCAAGATTTGGAGATTTGGGGTTTTCTAGACACAGGATCATATCATCTGCAAACAGGGATAGTTTGACTTCCGCTCTTCCTCTTTGAATGCCCTTTATTTCTTTCTCTGGCCTGATGCTCTGGTCAGGACTTTCAATACTATCTTGAATAAGAATGGTGAGGGAGGGCCAGGCACAGTGGCTTACACCTGTAATCCCAGCACTTTAGGAGGCTGAGGTGGGTGGATCACGAGGTGAGGATATCAAGATCATCCTGGCTAACATGATGAAACCTGGGCTCTACCAAAAAAAAAAAAATTGGACATGTGCCTGTAGTCCCAGCTACTTGGGAGGCTGAAGGAGGAGAATTGCTTCAACCCGGGAAGCAGAGTTTGCAGTGAGCTAAGATTGCGCCACTGCACTTCAGCCTGGCAACAGAGCAAGACTTCGTCTCCAAAAAAACAGTGGTGAGAGAGGGCATCTTTGTCTTCTGCTGATTTTCAAGAGCAATGCTTCCAGCTTTTGCCTATTCACTATGTTGTTGGCTGTGGGTTTGTCACTGATGGCTGTTATTATTTTGAAGTATGTTCCTCCAATGCCTAGTTTACTGAGCTTTTTTTTTTTTAAGATGGAGTCTCTCTCTGTTGGCAGGCTGGAGTGCAGTGGCATGATCTTGGCTCACTGCAACCTCCACCTTCCGGGTTCAAGTGATTCTCCTGCTTCAGCCTCCTGAGTAGCTGCGACTACAGGTGTGTACCACCACGCCCAGCTGTTTTCATTTTTAGTAGAGACAGGGTTTCACCATGTTGGACAGGATGGTCTCAATCTCCTGACCTTGTAATCCACCTGCCTCGGCCTCCCAAAGTGCTGGGATTACAGGCGTGAACTGAGCATTTTTAACATGAAATGCTGTTGAATTTTATCAAAAGCCTTTTCTGCACCTATTGAGATGAGCAGGTGGTTGTCGTCTTTCATTCTGCTTTATGTGATGGATCACATTTGTTGATTTGTATATGTTGAACTAACCTTGCATCCCAGGGGTAAAATCTACTTGATCGTGGTACATTAGCTTTTGATGTGCTGCTTGATTTGGTTTGTTAGTATTTTGTTAAGGATATTTGCATCTATGTTCATCAAGAGTATTGGTCTGAAGTTTTCTTTTTTTGTTGTGTTTCTGCCTGGTTTGGGTATCAGGATGATGCTGGCCTCAGAATGAGTTGGGGAGTCATCCCTTCTCCTCAAATTTTTTGGAATAATTTTAATAGGAATAGTACCAGGTCTTCTTTATCCATCTGGTAGAATTCAGCTGTGAATCCATCTGGTCCCAGGCTTTTTTTGGTTGGCAGGCTTTTTATTACTGACTGAATTTCAGAACTCATTATTGGTCTGTTTAGGAATTCAGTTTCTTCCTGGTTCAGTCTTGAGAGGGTGTATGTGTCCAGGAATTTATCCATTTCTTAAATATATATTCATCTATATTAGTCCATTATCATGCTGCTGATAAAGGCATACCTGAGATTGGGCAATTTACAAAAGAAGGAGGTTTAATGGACTCGCAGTTCCACATGGCTGAGGAGGCCTCACAATCATGGTGGAGGGTGAAAAACACATCTCACGTGGCAGCAGACAAGAGAAGAGGACTTGTGCAGAGAAACTCCCCTTCATAAAACCATCAAATCTCATGAGACTTATTCACTATCACAGGAATAGTACGGGAAAGACCTACCCCATGATTAAATTACCTGCCACCAGGTCCCTCCCACAACACGTGGGTATTATGGGACCTACAATTCAAGGTGAGATGTGGGTGGGGACACAGCCAAACCATATCATTCCACCACTGGCCCTTCCCAAATCTCATGTTCTCACATTTCAAAACCAATCATGCCTTCTCAAGAGTACCCCAAAGTCTTATTTCTACATTAATTCAAAATCCACAGTCCAAATTCTCATCTGAGACAAGGCAAGTCCCTTCTGCCTATGAGCCTGTAAAATCAAAAGCAAGCTAGTTACTTCTTAGACACAATGAGGGTACAGGCATTGGATAAATGTAACCATTCCAAATGGAAGAAACTGGCCAAAATGAAGGGACTTAAAGGCCACATGCAGCTCTGAAATCCAGCAGAACACTCAAATCTTAAACTCCAAAAAATGACCTCCTTTGACTCCGTATCTCACATCCAGGTCACACTGATACAAGAGGTGGGTTCCCCTGGTCTTGAGCAGCTCCGCCTCTGTGGCTTTGCAGGATATAGCCGCTCTCCAAGCTGCTTTCATGGGCTGGCATTGAGTGTCTGCAGCTTTTCCAGTGCATGATGCAAGCTGTCAGTGGATCCATCATTCTGGAGTCTGGAGGATGGTGTTCCTCTCTCAAAACTCCACTAGGCACTGCCCCATTGGGAACTCTATGTGAGGGTGCCCACTCCACATTTCCCTTCTGCACTGCCCTAGCAGAGGTTCTCCATGAGTGCCCTGCCCAGGCAGCAAACCTCTGTCTGGACATCCAGGCATTTCCATACATCCTCTGAAATCTAGGTAGAGGTTCCCAAACCTCAACTCTTGACTTCTGTGTACCTGTAGGCTCAACACCACATGGAAGCTGCCAAGGCTTGGGGCTTGCATCTTCTGAAGCCATGGCCTGAGCTCTATGTTGGCCCCTTTTAGTCACAGCTGGAGTGGCTGAGACACAGGGCACCAAGTCCAAAGACCACATACAGCACAGGGACACTGGGCCCAGCCCAAGAAACCATTTTTTCCTCCTAGGCCTCCAGGCCTGTGATGGGCAGGCCTGCCGTCAAGACCTCTGACATGGCTGGGCATGGTGGCTCACACCTGTAATCCCAGCACTCTGGGAGGCTGAGGCAGGTAGATCACGAGGTCAGGAGATCGAGACCATCCTGGCTAACACGGTGAAACCCCATCTCTACTAAAAATACAAAAAATTAGCCAGGCATGGTGGCGGGTGCCTGTAGTCCCAGCTACTCGGGAGGCTGAGGCAGGAGAATGGCATGAACCCGGGAGGCAGAGCTTGCATTGAGCCAAGATCGTGCCACTGCACTCCAGCCTGGGTGACAGAGTGAGACTCTGAAAAAAAAAAAAAAACCTCTGACATGCCTTGGAGACATTTTCCCCATTGTCTTGATGATTAACATTCAACTCCTCATTACCCATGCAAATTTCTGCAGCCAGCTTGAATTTATCCTCAGAAAATTGGAGTTTCTTTTCTATTGCATTGTCAGGCTGCAAATTTTCCAAACATTTATGCTCTGCTTCCCTTATAAAACTGAATGGCTTTAACAGCATGCAAGTAACCTCTTGAATGCTTTGCTGCTTAGAAATATCTTCTGCCAGATGCCCTAAATCATCTCTCTCAAGTTCAAAGTTCCACAAATCTCTAGGATGGGGCAAAATGCCACCAGTCTCTTTGCTAAAACATAATGAATCACCTTTGCTACAGTTCCCAACAAGTTCCTCATTTCCATCTGAGACTACCTTAGCCTGCACTTTATTGTCCACATCACCATCAGCATTTTGGGCAAAGGCATTCAACAAGTCTCTAGGAAGTTCCAAAATTTCCCACATTTTCCTATCTTCTTCTGAGCCCTCCAAACTGTTCCAACCTCTGCCTGTTACCCAGTTCCAAAGTCACTTCCACATTTTCAGGTATCTTTTCAGCAGTGCTCCACTCTCCTCTATTAGTCTGTTATCATGCTGCTGACAAAGGTATACCTGAGACTGGGTAATTTACAAAAGAAAGAAATTTAATGAACTGACAGTTCCACATGGCTAGGGAGGCCTCACAATCATGATGGAAGGTGAAAGTCACATCTCACATGGTGGCACACAAGACAAGAGAACTTGTGCAGGGAAACTCCTCTTTATAAAACTATCAGATCTCATGAGACTTATTCATTATCATGAGAATAGTATGGGAAAAACCCACCCCCATGATTCAATTGCCTCCCACCAGGTGCCTCCCATGGCATGTGAGAATTGTGGGAGCTACAATTCAAGGTGAGATTTGGATGGGAACACAGCCAAGCCATATCAGCACCCAACATGGGAACACCCAGATTCATAAAGCAAGTTATTAGGGACCTTCAAAGAGACTTAGACTCCCATGCAATAATACTTGGAGATGTTAACAACCCACTGATAATATTAGACAGATCATCAAGACAAAAAATTAACAAAGATATTCAGGACTTGAACTCAGCACTGAATCAAATGGACCTGATAGTCATCTATAGAATTATCCACACCAAAACAACAGTATATACATTCTTCTCATAACCACATGGCATGTACTCTAAAATTGATCACATAATCGGAAGTCAAATACTCCTCAGCAAATGCACAAGAACTGAAATCATAAAAAACAATCTTTCAGACAACAGTGCAATCAAATTAGAAATTAAGACTAAGAAATTCATTCAAAACCATACAATTACATGGAAGTTGAACCGCCTGCTCCTGAATGACTTTTGTGTAAATAATGAAATTAAGGAAGAAATTGAGAAGTTCTTTAAAACTGATGGGAACAATGATACAACATACCAGAATCTCTGGGACACAGCTAAGGCAGTGTTAAGCAGGAAATTTATGCATCAAATGCCCACATGAAAAAGTTAGGAAGACCTCAATTTAACAACCTAACATCACAACTAAAAGAACTGGTCAACCAGGTACAAACCAATATCAAGGCTAGCAGAAGACAAGAAATAACCAAAATCAGAGCTGAACTAAAGGAGATTGAGACAGAAAAAAAAACACTCAAAAGATCAATGAATCCAGGAATTGGTTTCTTGAAAAAAATTAATTAAAAAAAGACCTCTAGTTAGACTAATAAAGAAGAAAAGAGAGAAGATTAAAATAATCACACTCAGAAATGACAATGGGGATTTACTACTGATCCCACAGAAACACAAATAACCATCAGAGAATATTAAAAACACCTCTATGCACATAAACTAGGAAACCTAGAAGAAACTGATAAATTTCTGGAAACATACACCCTCCCAAGACAGAACCAGGAAGAAATTGAATCCCTGAATAGACTGATAATGATCTCAGAAATTAAATCAGTAATAAGTAGACTACCAAACAAAAAAAACCCCTAGGACTAGAATAATTCACAGCTGAATTCTGCCTGATGTACAAAGAAGAACTGGTACCATTCCTGTTATAATTATTCCAAAAAATTGAGGAAGACGGATACCTCTCTAACTCATTCTATGAGGCCAGCATCATCAGGATCAGCACAAAAACCTGGCAGACACCCACACAAAAGAAAACTCCAGGCAAATATTATTGATGAAGATTGATGCAAAAATCCTCCACAAAATACTGGCAAACCGAATCCAGCAGTACATTAAAAAGCTAATCTACAATGATCAAGTATGCTTTATCCTGGTGATGCAAGGTTAGTTCAACATATGCAAGTCAATAAATTTGATTCATTACATAAACAGTACTAAAGACAGAAGCCACATGATTAGCTCAATAGACGCAGGAATGGCTTTTGATAAAATTCAATATCCCTTCATGTTAAAATCTCTTAATAAACTGAGTATTAACTGAACATAACTTAAAATAATAAGAGCCTTCTGTGACAACCCCACAGCTAATACCATACTAAATGGGAAAAAGCTGGAAGCATTCCCCCTTGAAAACCAGCGCAAGACAAGGATACCCTCTCTCACTACTCCTATCCAACATAGTATTGGAATTCTTGGCCAGGGCAGTCATGCAAGAAAAAGAATTAAAGGGCATCCAAACGGGAAGAGAGGAAGTTGAACTATGCCTATTTGCAGATGGCATGATCCTATATCAAGAAAACCCCATAGTCTCAGCCCAAAAGCTCTTTAAGCTAATGAACAACTTCAGCAAAGTCTTGGCATTCAAAATTAATGTGGAAAAATTACTAACATTCCTATACACCACAACAGTCAAGCTGAGAGCCAAATCAGGAACATAATCCTATTCACGATTGCCACACACACACAAAATACCTAGGAATACAGCTAACCAGGGAGGAGAAAGATCTCTACAAGGAAAACTACAAGCCACTGCTCAAAGAAATCAGAGATGACACAAATAAATGGGAAAAAAATACCATGTTCATGGAAAAGGAAGAATCAACATTGTCTGGGCGTGGTGGCTCACATCTGTAATCCCAGCACTTCCAGAGGCCAAGGCAGGCGAATCACCTGAGGTCAGGAATTTGAGACCAGCCTGGCCAACATGGTGAAACCCCATCTCTAGTAAAAATACAAAAAAATATATCCAGGCGTGATGGTGTACGCCTGTAATCCCAGCTACTAGGGAGGCTGAGGCAGGAGAATCACCTGAACCCAGGAGGCGGAGGTTTCAGTGAGCCGAAATCACGCCATTGCACTCCAGCCTGGGTGACAGAGCCAGACTCTATCTCAAAAAAAAAAAAAAAAAAAAAAGGAAAAATCAATATGATGAAAGTGGCCATACTCCCACAAAGCAATTAGAGAATAGTTTATCAGTTTCTTTCTTTCTCTTTCTTTCTTTCTTTCTTTCTTTTTCTCTCCTTCTTTCCTTCTTTCTTTCTTCTTTCTTTTTCTTCCTTCTTTCCTTCCTTCCTTTTTCTTTTTCTTTCTTCTTTCTTTCCTTCCTTCCTTTCTTTCCTTTCTTTCTCTCTCTCTTTCTTCTTTCTTTCTTCTTTTTTCTTTCTCTCTCTTTCTCTCTTCCTTTTCTTTCTCTCTTCCTTTTCTTTCTCCTTCCTTCCTTCCTTTCCTCCCTTCCTTTCACCCTCCCTCCCTTCCTCCCTTCCCTCCCTTCTTCCCTTCTTCCTTCCTTCTTTTTCTCTCTTTCTCCTCCCTCCCTTCCTTCCTTTTTTCCATCTTTCCCTTTTTCCTTCCTCTCTCCCTCCCTTCTTTTTTCCTTCCTTTCTTCTTTCCTTCTTTCCTTTTTTCTCCCTCCCTCCCTTCTTTCTTTTTTCTCCTTCCTTCCTTCTTTCCTTCCTCCCTCCCTTCCTTCTTTTTGGAGACAGGATCTTGCTCTGTCAGATAGGCTGAAGTGCAGTGGCTCACTGCAGCCTCAAATTCCTGGGCTCAAGCAATCCTCCCACCTTAGCCTCCCAAGTAGCTGTGACTGTAGGGGCATGCCACCTCATCCACCTGACAAAAAACAAAAACAAAAACAAAACGAAACATTTGGCTGGGCACGGTGGCTCATGCCTGTAATCTCAGAACTTTGGGAGGTCAAGGCAAGTGGATCACGAGGTCATGAGATCAAGACCATCCTGGCCAACATGGTGAAACCCTGTCTCTACTAAAAATACAAAAATTAGCTGGGCGTGGTGGTGTGCACCTGTAGTCTCAGCTACTCGGGAGGCTGAGGCAGAAGAATTGCTTGAACCTGGGAGGCGGAGGTTGCAGTGAGCCAAGATCGCATCACTGCACTCCAGTCTGGCAACAGAGCGAGACTCCGTCTCAAAAAAAAAAAAAAAAAAAGTAGACGCTGGGGTCTTGCTATGCTGTCAGGCTGGCCTCAAATTCCTGGCCTCAATTTATCCTTCCTCCTTGGCCTCCCAAAGTGCTGGGATTACAGGTATAAGCCATCATACTTGGCTAAGTTTGGCAGTTTCTTGAAAAACTAAACATATATTTCCATATGCCCATGAATTATATCCCAGACATTTATACCAGAGAAATGAAAACTCCTGAACTCATGCTCATAGAAAAACCTTAAACACATGTTCAAAACAGCTTTATTTATAGTGACTCCAAACTAGAAACAGCAAAAATGTTCAATAGGCAAATAGTTAAACAAACTGTGCTGCCTTTAGACCATGGAATACTACTTAACAATAAAAAATAAAAGATTGTCGATATATGCAGCAGCTTGGATGGATCTCATGGGTATTATGCTAAGTGAAAAACACCAGTCACACACTGCATGATTCCATTTAACTAGTATTTTCAAAATGACACTATTCTAGCGATTAATAGCAAATAAATTAGTGGTTTTAAGTTGTTAAGGTGATTGTGTGGGGGGAATTTGGCTATAAAGGGAAGCATGACGAAGATCTCTGTGATATGGAATAGCTCTGTGCTTGATTGTGGTGGTGTTTACATGAATCTACAAATGTGATAAGACATATGCATAAAACTATACACACACATTGTATCAAGGTATTTTCTTGGTTTTGCTACTGTGCTATAATTACTTAAAATATAAACATTTGGAGAAACTGGGTGAAGGCGTATGCAGAATGTCTCTGTACTGTCTTTGCAATTTCCCATGAATCTATAATTATTTTAAAATAAGAAAGTATTAAAATGGCTTTCTTGCTGAAATCCCAAACCCCAGAATATCAAATGCTGGCAAGGATATAGAACAACAGGGACTCTCATTCATTGCTGGTAGGAATGCAAAATGATACAGCCATTTTGGAATATATTCTAGTCATTTCTTACAAAGCTAAACATACTCTTATCATATGATCCAGCAATTGCACTTCTATGTATTTATCCAAAATGGAAAACTTATGTCTGCACAAACATCTGTTCATGGATGTTTATAGCAGCTTTATTCATAATTGCCAAAAATTAGAAGCAACCAAGATGTCCTTCAATAAACTAATGGGTAAATAAACCATAGTACATTTATACAATGGAGTATTATTTAACATTAAAGAAAAATAAGCTATGAAGCTATGACAATATATGCAGGAAACCTGTATGCATATGGCTGAGCAAAAAAATCTCATCTGAAAAAGCTCTATACTGTATGATTACAAGCATGTGACTTTCTGGAAAAGGCAAAATAATAGTAAATAGCTCAGAGAATGCCAATGGTTCAGAGGGAGGAGGGAAGGATGAGTAGATGGAGCCTGGGGCATTTTTAGATCAGTGAAGCTATTTTGTATGATCCTGTAATGGTGGATATATAATATTATGTATTTGTCAGAACCCATATAACTGTGTAATACAGAGTGAACCCTCGTATAACTATGAACTTTAGTTAATAATAATTATCAGTATTGGTTCATCAATTGTAACAAGTGTACCACATTAATACAGGATGTTAAGCATTGTAGAAACTGGGGATGGTGGAGCTCTCTATACACTTTCTGCAATTTTTCTGTTGACTTAAAACAGCTCTAAAAATAAAAGTCTATTAAAATGGTTTTCCTTTTTTTTTTTTTTTTTTTTTTTGAGGCAGAGTCCCGCTCTGTCTCCCAGGCTGGAGTGCAGTGGTGTGATCTCGGCTCACTGCAAGCTCTGCCTCTCGGGTTCACGCCATTCTCCCGCCTCAGCCTCTCGAGTAGCTGGGACTACAGGTGCCCGCCACCACACCCAGCTAATTTTTTGTATTTTTAGTAGAAACGGGGTTTCACCGTGTTAGCCAGGATGGTCTCAATCTCCTGACCTCGTGATCCACCCACTTTGACCTCCCAAAGTGCTAGGATTACAGGCGTGAGCCACCGTGCCCAGCCAAAAATGGTTTTCTTACATGGTAATATATGGGTTTACTTTTTGCTTTCTTAATCCATACTTGTCTAAGTTTTAGTGTATTCTCTGTGTTAAGCTATTTATTTTATAATAAATTTTGTAGTCATGTAAGAAAGACACTTGTACCTATTCTACCTTCAGTAGTCTCAAGATTCTGCTTTGATTCTCTGAACCAACAGTAGAGAAACTTTTTTTTTTTTTTTTTTGAGACTGAGTCTCAGTCTGTTGCCAGGCAGGAGCGCAATGGTGCGATCTCGGCTCACTGCAACCTCTGCCTCCCGGATTCAAGCAATACTCCTGCCTCAACCTCCTGAGTAGCTGGGATTACAGGTGCCTATCACCACACCTGGCTAATTTTTGTATTTTTAGTAGAGATGGGGTTTCACCATGTTGGCCAGGATGATCTTGATCTCCTGACCTCGTGATCCACCCACCTCGGCCTCCCAAAGTGCTGGGATTACAGGCGTGAGCCACTGGGCCCAGCCGAGAAACTTCTTATTTATTAGTAAGGCTTAGAAGGTCATGATGCTTTGGTTTATCCTTGTTTTGTTTAGCTTCTCTTAGATTTTTATCATCAGGTTATAGAAATTTTGAGAAAAACAACAGAACTTATAATTTTTTGCGATATTTTATTATCACTAAGTGTGTATCTAATTACTTTGCTTGCATTTTCCTTTTAATTCTGATATTAATTCAGTGTAGTAAAAATTAACGCCAGTATTTTCATGAGTAATGTGAGGCTAAGTTAAGTAAGTTACCAGTGAAAACATACCTAGTAAATGATACAGCCAAGCTGAAACCCAAGCCTAACTCATTTCAACAGCATTTATTTGCAGTCTACCACACTATCATGAATAGTTTATCTTTGTGGTTTATGGCAGGTTCTGGAAACTATTTTAGAAATAAATATCAAGTCATAGTTTTATAGACAAATGAGCAACAGTTGTGTTTCAAGTATTCTTTCCTCTCATCTTAATGTCATATCTTTCTCCCCAACCCCAAATTTCACTCAGCTTTTCCACTCAAAGACACATCTTCAAATATAAGATGGTTTCAAGAATCAGTCTGACTACTCTCTCGGTAATAAAATAGGCATCTGAGACTATGTCTAACAGAATGGGTAAGGCCAGTCTTCAGTGTCCAATCTCTTTGCTCATTAAATCTGGAATGAACGATGTTGATATGTAAGTCCTGCAATGTTTATCGATTCTTGTCTCTTCCTTCTCCCCACTCTAACCCCATCTGCTCCCCTCCATCCCATGCATTCTGAGATCCATACCTTGGGGTTTCAGATTCACTCTACTGAAGATACAGTTATATCATTGCTCAGTAGAGATCTCCCAACAAACCAACCCCACTTTAGGTTTTCCTGATGAGGACCAGACCACAACAAGAGGGTTGCCTGCAGATGCACAAAATGAGACCAAGCCCAAATGAACCGGGATATGTCTGATGAATTCTAGAATTTATAAGATGAATTCTAGAATTTATAAGATAAATTCAACATTCAGATATTTTACCAGGAAAGGATCACATATATTCCCCAGGACCAACTCCCCACCCCCGACCGCCACCCAAAGAACTGGCTTAAACACCAAAAATTCCACCCAAGATCATCAAAATAGTTTATTGTGTTCAGAAAAATCACAGTTTGAGGAAACCTTAAACAATAAGTACACAAGAGATGCCCCCATGGGGCATTCCATAGCAGAGACAGACTCCTGTATGTTTTATTCCAGAGACGTTGCATGGTGATAATAAAATGATGGGAAATAGAGGAAAATAGATACAGGAAAAGGCAACAGACAGGGAAGCCAGCTAGATGTTAGAGTACGGAGCAATCGAGGAGGCATAATCACACTTGGGGTGGCTATAGGGCTGGAAAATGCTGAAGATGACTGCTTTCACTGAGGTCAAGGATTGGAATATTGCCAGCTTTGTAAAGCCATTAAAGCAGAAGTTTCTTCAGTGATCTTCTCTCTAAGAAACACCATCACCTATAGCAAGACACACATAGTTACTAAGGAATTTAAGATCAGTTTTGAGCTCCTTGCTTCAGATTCCTTCCTCTTCTCTCTTAATCCTTTGACTTTGCAAAATTCTTTCAACGTTCATCTGACCTTTCCAACATGAACTAACTGTATACCCTACTCTCCAACTGAACATAATAAGCACCCATGCTTTACCTTTTTTTACAGTTTCTGATACTACATTTGAGACTAAAGGAGCAAAAGCAGGCATTGGCCTCTAAGAGATTCCCATTTCATGCAATGAATTGACCCTAACCTGAAAGGAGCCAGGATCTGGGAATGCTTCTGAACTGATGACCTGCCCCAAGAAATACAAGCTAGGATGTGCCCAAATCTTGAGGCTTATTTTTCTAGATCCCTAGACTCAGTATTTTCTAGATCCCTAGACTCAGTATTCTAATGTATTTTCTAGATCCCTAGACTCAGTATTCTAATGTGAAACAATGGTTTTAGGTACTGGAGATGATTTCTAAGACTGGAGCCGTGATCGAGGTGCCTGTCTATGGAAAGGGATGACAGACCCTGAAGCTCTGGGATGCCAGATGATACCAATGTCTGATTCGTTCTGGCAAAGAGAAATCAAGAGCCACATCTGTTCCTACCTTGTCTCTTAAATGCATTATATTTCCTTTCCCCACCCTGTTTTCCTCCCTCAGTTATCTCCATATATGTCTTCCTCTGACCACACCTAACTCACCTCCATGTGCCTCACAGAGGCCCCCTGCGTTCTGCTGCATTGCTTTTGCGCACACCCTTGATGATGAAGATGGTCCCAGTGATGATGCCCACCAGACCCACAATCAGGCCCAGGGCACACACCACATTCTCTGTAGTCTCTGGGAGAGGGCTTGGAGCATCAAACTCTGGGGGGAAATAAGGTAGAGTACATGGTAATGAGTGTGGCAAGAAGTAACACTCAGAATCAAATGTAGGGTACTTAATAAAGAGAAAAGTTATTCATAGATTAAAGAAGAGGAAGACAGAATGATGTATTGAGAGAATTACAGATTAAAAAGAGGAGGAAGCTGGGTAGTAGAAGACAGTTGTATTAATTGTAGCAGGTATTATGAAACAGTTAGAACACCGAGTTTCACACAAGCATCATAGGAGGAAACCTTGAAATAAAGGAGATTGAGTGATGGTCCATACCCCAGTGCTTGAGAAGAGGCTCATCCAAGCCCCAGTGCTCCACCTTGCAGTCGTAAACGTCCTCAGTTGAGGGCAGGAAGGGGAGATAGTGGAACTTGCGGAAAAGGTGGTCTTCCCTGGGCAGGAAGACTGTCTCTGACACTCCTGTGGTGACAGGTTTTCCATTTCGAAGCCACGTGACATTGACCACTGGTGGGGTGAACTTGTCGATGAAACAGATGAGGACATTGGGCTCTCTTAGTTCCACAGGGCTGTCTGTGAGCACAGTTACCTCTGGAGGTACTGGGGGACACATGACAGACATGACAGAAATCAGCCATCACTGCTTAGGCTCACCCCTCTCCCTCCCATGCTCAATTGTGGTACAAACCTATCTAAAAACCCTAAAGCTGAAAAAGTAGTTGAAATTGTGCTCTGAGAAATCTATGTCACATCCTCAGATAACAATCTCTGACAGCACCCCCTCCCCAAGAAATTGAGCCAATATTGAGGCATAAGATATCCAAGGACTTCCCTTCTGGCTCCCCCAGCATGAACTTAGGGCAATGACTTCATAGGAGACCATGGATGACAGAGACAAGACTTGAGCACATCAAGATAGGATCAAACCCATAAAGTTCTCAGACCTCTGGCATGAGAATTTGGAGCTTGTTTATGGCAAAGTTAGGCCCTTGGAGGGAAAATCAGTTACAATAATCTAACACAAAGAGCTGAAGCAACTACTTTCAAACTATGGATTCCCACGTCCAGGAGTGCAGCAGAGAGGAAGGTACCATTGGTGATCGGAGTAGAGTTGGAGCGCTTTGTCATGATTTCCAGGTTGGCTTTGTCCACAGCTATGTTGGCCAATGCACCTTGAGCCTCAAAGCTGGCAAATCGTCCAAATTCTTCAAGCCGCCAGACCGTCTCCTTCTTTGCCATATCCACGTGGAAAATCTCATCACCATCAAAGTCAAACATAAACTCGCCTGACTGGTCAGGATTCAGATAGAACTCGGCCTGGATGATCACGTGTTCTTCTGAAAGGCAAGAAATGGAGAAAGAAAGTTGGGTGGGGGGAATCAGGAGTGGGAAATGAATAACCCACATACATGTAGGCAGGAAGTGGTGGAAAGAGATTGGGCCAAGAGGAATGAAAGAATGATGGTGAGTAGGGATGAGTGACAAGACAAGGTCTAGGTGAAGGCCATGCTGCTGAACAAAGCTGGGAGGGGAGAAACAAGAAGGACTGGTTATAAAAAGGGTGGATTGAAGGAGATGAGGGCTAAAGAACCCAGAGTCTTGTGAAGCTGTTGTTTGGCTCCATGTTACTAGCTGAGAAATTATTTTCTTTTTAGAAATCCAGCAGCAGCCCCTAAAGAGAAATGTTCTCTCACTTTCTTTACCCAGGCATTAAATACACTTAGGCCAGAATTCCAGAGCATCTCTTTCTCAGAACATTGTACTCTAAGAAGAGAGAAACGCTGTTTGAAAGGTTGGGTTTTAAACTCTGGGATCAAATAAAATCTTGAATTCTTATTCAGCAACTTACCTAGTGATCCTGAGCAGATTATTCTACCTATTTATGTGTAGTTTTCCTATTATGTAGCCCTGCTGTGGTTTTGATCTTGTCAGGGGTTTGTTTTTAAGATTAAATGAGATAAGGTGAGTAATTTCTTAATATATCAACAAGCCTGTAACAAGCACTGTTTACATTTTAGAGTCAGAAGCTCCTTTTTATTTAAGGTCCAAATCTATGGAAAATATAACTGGGGACTGAAGTACTCCAAAAATTAAAACTGAGACCTTGTAGTGTCGTAGAGCCCCTGCTTCCCGGCATCCAAACCCACACGGTGGTTACCTCGATGAGAAGGTTCACGTCTGGATTGACCTTGGCAATTCCACCTTTTATCTTAATTCTCCTTAAATTGGGACTGTTATTACAGAACGTGTTCTATTATGATTGACACTGAGAATAACCAACACCAAGGGAATAATGAACATGAAAAAGGAAAGCTACACTTGGAGAGTATGCTGCCTCTGTGGAGTTTGTCGATGAGTGGGAGATTTTTTTTTTCTCTAGTCTTCAAAAATAAGGTGAGATATTTTGTTTTGTTTTGGTTTGGTTGTTTGAGACGGAGTCTTGCTCTATCACTAGGCTGGAGTGCAGTGGCGCCATCTCAGCTCACTGCAACCTCTGCCTCCCGGGTTCAAGCGATCCTCCTGCCTCAGCCTCCCGAGTAGCTGGGACTACAGGCATGCGCCACCACACCCAGCTAATTTTTTGTATTTTTAGTAGAGACGGGGTTTCACCATGTTGCCCAGGATGGTCTCGATCTCTTGACCTCGTGATCCGCCTGCCTTGGCCTCCCAAAGTGTTGGGATTACAGGCGTGAGCCACCGTGCCCAGCCAAGGTGAGAGATTTTAATGTTTGACTGTATATTGATAAACCTAGGAATTTATTTACCATTTGCATCTGTGCAAACACACACAAATATACTAGCTGCCTCTTCACAAATCAAGGGAAGAGCCTCTGTCTTTCCAGGTAAGTATCCCTATGTATGGCTCTTTTGGGGCAATAGAAATCTACAATTGCCACTATGGGTATGGGAGCTGGGTTATTACTTTGCTTATTTCAAGTCTACCTGACACCTTCTGTGGGGGTCACTCTGGGTGGAGAATACTTTTCTACAGTACATCTTTACAACAGCACCAATGTTGCTCTGGAGATGAGAGAGAATAATATCAGATTCCCCACTTCCTTACTTATTTTTCTACTGTCTTGGAAATATTACTAAGTTAACATGATATAAGATCTACTGTACCATGGAGATGCAAAGGCAGGGAATGGCTATCACTGTCCCATGAAGCAACTCATATCAGCATGCCTTCCCTCCCCTTTTCCTTGGGTAAATTGTTGCTTTTTGATGACTTTTCCTTCCAGTAATCTTCAACACAATATATGTGCTTAATATATACCGACAGGATTTACACTCCAAAAAATAACTACTGTATCATGTATTCAGATAAGAACAGGGCTAATAAATTTTCTTTTTTTTTTCATTTAATTCTAGCAAAACTATGTGTGGTTTTTAGTTTTTAATTTTACTAATTTTCCAGAAAGAATAATTAAAGCCCAGAAATATAGCTTGTTAATGCTTGCCAGAAAATATTCTTCCTCCCCCACCCCCAGTTTGGCTTGTAGAAGGACCATGCTATTCATCAATACACAACTCAGTTTTGATCCTCTAAACCAAATTTGACTTACTTCAGTTTGTGGTGAGGGAAGAACTCCACCAAACCACAATTTGTTATACTTTCTGTCTAGACCACATAATACCTGTCACACTTTTCTTTCACTCCACACATTATATTCCAAATGTCCATAGGTCATTTCTCCAATGCTTCGTAGTCTATTGTCCCAGATTTCATTCCCTCAGCACCTACCTTTGATAGCCCGTGATTCCTGAGCTCTCATCAGCACAGCTATGATGAAAAATCCTAGCACGGGGACTCCACTTACGGCCATTTTCATCTTGTAGAACTTTTTGGGAGTCAGTAGAGCTCGGGATTGAGGCAGAACAGACAAGAATAAAAGAAAAGAGAATGTGGGGTGTAATAGAGTCTGCCATTAAAATGCAAATAAATTATTCATTGGCCAATCAGAAAAATATTTTGAGATGACGCATCTGTTGCTAGGGGAAGGGTTCTTGCAAAGGGTCCAGGACACAAGATACTCAGTTCATTGGATAAAGAAGTAAAGTTCTTAATCAAACAAACAGGACAACAACGACAACAAATCAAGTATTTAAGACTGTCAGTCAATCACGGACAGACTCTTTAATCCCAATCTGAGTTCTAGACAGGGATATACCTGAAGCACATTAGTGAGAACAGAATCAATGGAAACACCTAAAGTGAGAGCTAAATACAGATCATACGTCTGTGCCATGACAGCTGGAGAGTTTGTGTAAGGGACAATAAATTACCCAAATAGAAGGTAAATTGTCAGGCCGTGGAGATTGTCTGAATTTTGGCAGTACTGAGGACATAGCTTCACTAAAGAAGCTCTTTCATGCTTCTTGGAGTCCTAGACTTCAAGATGATCAACTCAGGCCAAGGCTTGGGATGGCTGGCATTGTGTCTCATTTAGAGAAAATCAGAGAAGAAACTCTGAGGTTCAACACTCTCAACACTGGAGAAGGATGGAAGGCTATATCTTGAAACACAAGTAGTAGTTAGTGGAAATAGTGGGCTGTAAAGGAGCTACCTTCTTCTCATCTCTACCATCTTATATATGACAAGAGATTGGAGTTGACTAATGGACACACCTCATTTGAGGATTCAGGTCAATGAATATGAGAGAGTATAGTGGGCAAAGCCTATTCTTTTTTGTTGTTTTTTTTTTTTAGACAGAGTCTTGCTCTGTCGCCCAGGCTGGAGTTGGTGGCGTGATCTCAGCTCATTGCAATTTCCACCTCCCGGGTTCAAGCGATTCTCCTGCCTCAGCCTCCTGAGTAGCTGGGATTACAGGCGCTCACCACCACGCCCAGCTAATTTTTGTATTTTTAGTAGAGACGGGGTTTCACCATGTTGGTCAGGCTGGTCTCAAACTCCTGACCTCATGATTTGCCCACCTTGGCCTCGCAAAGTGCTGGGATTACAGGCATGAGCCACCGCACCCAGCTGGCAAAGCCTATTCTATTGTGAACGTTAGAGATAATAACCCACAGGAGGGCTTTAATATTCCTTCCCTCGTGTCATAAGATTATGAAAGTTTTTCTCTTGTCATATGATTATTAAAGATCTGTTCTAAAGAATATATTTTGATTTTCAACATAGACAGTCCTGAAAATAAGAGACTTCAACTCTCATGTTTCTGAAAATACAGTGTTATGAAAAGGAAAATGTTAAGTTCTTTCCGTAGAAAGGACTGGAATACAAATACTTCCATGAAGAGTGACCTGGCAGTGAGGGAGCCCATCAGATAGTGAGTCCATTGTTCTTTTGTTGTTGTTGTTTTGTTTTCGAGATGGAGGTCTCGCTCTGTCGCCCAGGCTGGAGTGCAGCGGCGCAATCTCGGCTCACTGCAAGCTCTGCCTCCCGGGTTCACGCCATTCTCCTGCCTCAGCCTCCCGAGTAGCTGGGACTACAGGTGCCTGCCACCATGCTCGGCCAATTTTTTTTTTTTTTTTTTTTTTTGTATTTTTAGTAGAAACTTTTAGTTTCACCGTGTTAGCCAGGATGGTTTTGATCTCCTGACCTCGTGATCCGCCCGCTTCTGCCTCCCAAAGTGCTGGGATTACAGGCATGAGGCACTGCGCCCGGCCAGTGAGTCCATTGTTCAACATCAGTCATGACACATCTGCTTAGGGTGGATTTTCCACACTGTTGTGCTGAGGTCTTATCCTGCCATGCAGCCGTTCTCACAAGTTATGAACACAAATATTCCATATATTACTGATTATTTGATCACATCAAAGGGCTTTGAACGCACTGTGGCATTAACGCCTAGATCACTAGAAAGAGACCTACAGCATGGTCTCTCCTGCAATTTTTCAGGAATACCTTTCCTGAAAGGTAAAGAGTCAGGAGAATGCGCCAGGTGAGAGCCTATGGTATCAGTCTGTGCTGAGAGTCTGATCCTATGATTTAAGCTTGTCATCTCCTCTTTTAGAGGCAAAACCATGTATAATTTTCTATGTCTGCCCTTTGCTGGCTGCCATAATGCCTTGTTCTTAAATGGTGCTTCAGAAAAACATGGTAAATTCAAAGACATTTCATATATTATAATAGCACCTTCAATCCACAGTGTTGCTCAGCAACTTATGACACTGTTTAGTCCGAAAACACTGATTGGTTCTTCTTGTGAGATTACTAAATTTGGGAGACTTGAGAAATGACTTTCAGTTCCCTTTCTCTGTGATAGGAGAGAAGTTCCTATTTGGACAGTGCTCATGGTTCTCCGTTTTCTTTCAAACTCTAATTTCCTGTGTGTTTGAGGGAATTTCCAAAGGCACCTGAGTGAGGACTTCTTGGTGATGTCAAATGGTGAGGAGCCACTACAGCCACGAGAATTCAGTCAAGAAATGGAATCCCTGTAAGCAGTCTAAGCAGAACTGAATATATTACAGGGAATTAGCCCTTAAAACTGTTAGGGGGTCTGGAGGAGCACAAGTCACTGCAGACCCCTAATTTTAAAAGATCAGGAACCCACAGGAAGCCTCTGCTGATGCTGCAGATCCTCTAGAGCCCCTAGGAGTAAATGTCTTTAGAACACAAGGCTGCTGCCAAAACTCATGTCTGTGAAACCTGTCCCTGAGATGGCTGTGGCCTGACTTCCACCTCCCAAATCTCATAATACTGAGTTGAACTGGAGAAATGTATTCCACATTCAGAAACCTGGGGCAGAGCAAGCCTGAGAGATGTAATATTCTTACATTATTCCCGAAGATACAGACAGTACCAGAGAAGCAAATGGAAATTTTACAAAAATTACTGAATGCGAATATGTGTGTCTGTGTTTGTGTGTATATCCACCATAGATCACTCTGGTTCTCCCCACGGCGCCAAGTCTAAAAGCAGAGGACATATTCTTCTGGAGAAATAAGTTAGGGCTTTCACACTGGGCCCAGATCAAGTCTGGGACTTCAATACTTCATTTGTTTGTGTGGTTTGAATTCTGAGAACCTCCAGCCCCTTCTTTTAGCTTCCCTTCCACCACCCCCTACCCCCTTTTCCTTCTGCACTAAGGGTCTTCATGGTGTTTTTCTCCTACTAAGGACTTCCTACCAGAGGTGCTGAGGGAATATTGATCTAGGTATTTCCTTCTCAATTCACTACATAAGAAGCTTTTCTTGTGTCACTTTTTCGCATCCTGAGAGGTCGCAGAAGCTGGTCTGCTGGAATAGATCCCTATCAGAACAAAAACTGTGAACTGTTGATATCACAAATGCACTAGGACATTAACAAATGTGCTAGGGCAGTGGGTTAATGGACCTTCCTAGCATGTCCTGTGTTAATAGAGGGCTCCATGATGACTGGACTCATCTTTAACCTGGGAGGATGGCAGTTTGAGTTTGATTCATTCTCTCTTCACCTCTACCGGAAACCTGATGCTTTAAAGACCAGAATTATCTTTATACAGACCTCCTGGGGTGTGAAATTACCCCTCTTTACTTGAGTAGTCTTTGTAAATTAGAAAATGCATGCAGGTAGGGGGGTGTGTGTGTACGTGTGCACACTTAGAAACTTTGAATCCACATCTCAGA
The DNA here is from genome assembly GCF_006542625.1 of Nomascus leucogenys. Taxonomy (NCBI): domain Eukaryota; kingdom Metazoa; phylum Chordata; class Mammalia; order Primates; family Hylobatidae; genus Nomascus; species Nomascus leucogenys. The sequence continues at coordinate 53,469,290 of NC_044402.1, read as the reverse complement.
ATATTTTCCTGCCGGCCAACTACAAGTTTCATTGCTATAACTTGAGCACCTGTAGTCAGATTGTTCTATAATTCTCTGTGTTCTTGTCTGTTCTAAATGGCACAAGCTAAGTCTTATAATTGAGAGACTCTGAAGGAAAAGATTAGCTTGACCAGTCACCAAAGAAGTCTAAGGGTAGTTGTCTCTGATAGCTGCCCCCATACGGCCAGTCCATGGCTTGATTCACTCACTCAACACCTCCTGTTCCTTAGAAATTCTGGCAATTTGTTTTCAGAGTTCCTTCCATCTCTATCATATTGGCCACTCCAAAGCCAGCACAGAGAATTAGGATATAGGACATGCTGATGCTTTCATCTTCTCATCTTTGTTCTCATCTTCTGAAAAAATTCATGTCCTCACCTGTGAATCCTTTCTTAGCTATTCTTCCAAGAATAGGGAATGATTTTACTCAATCATCCATGTAAAACAGAGTCCAGAAACTTCATTTAGACATTATGTTCTATTGCATGAGTAAACTATGGAATCTCATCAAGGTCAGAATGATTTTATAGAATTCAGATGTGTTTGTATGCATACGTGTGTGTGTGTGTGTGTATGTGTGTGTGTGTGTGTGTTGGAGGAGAATTAGGAAAGTATCAATTTCAATCAATCTAATTCATATAATTTTTTAATTTACTCATTAATTGTTTAAATACTATTTGATCATATTCTTTATTTAAGGTACTTTCTTTTGTTTATTTTTTAAAACATCTGAAGCATACAAATGTAATTGCTAGGTTGGATAAGCACTAAATGGAATCTTTAATCAAACAAAAACTCATTGTGCCTGCTATTGCCCCTTTAGAGAATTTCATTAGAGATGCTATTCCCCTGTGCTTGGGTAGGAATTATAGCATACTTCATGAATTATTTGCTCGATTCTAATTCATGTGCTATTCTTCAATTCCCTTAAATTGCACAAGTATATCTTAGTTCAGCAATTAGATTGTTTGGTACTATATAATAATTGAAAGTCCCAACTTGATTTAAGATAAATCTTTTTCTATCCCTATGTAAATTGTTGAAGGCAGGAATGAGTGTGGTTCTCCTTCCTTCTTACATTCTACTGGCACTTTGAGGCCATAGCTCATCTAGGGCAGGTTCAGGGAAGGGGAGGAAAAGAAAAAGACCAGAAATGTCTTACTGGAAATGAAATATTTGTGTTCTCTGAGCCTGGATGGTGTTCCAAGTAAAGCTTTTCTCTTGTGCAAGGTTTGGTAGGCTCTTCAGATTCCCTCATGGCCCATGCCTGGTGTGTAGGGAACACTAAAACATCCTTTGTGTCCACAAACTCTGGGAGTGTGACCATTCCCAATGCATCACAGTTTCCAAGATCCAATACCAACTAGTCCATATATCCTGCCCTTTAGGATTCTGTTGGGAGCAGAAGCCAATTCTATCATCTTCAACCACCCAACTTCATATCAAGTAGAGGAAACTCTTGGTCCCCCTAGAAAACAGTTTCACTAAATTCCAGGCAAGTAAGTTGGTCCCTTTCCCACATACATTGGGGGTAGATGATAGAATTCATAGTAAAGAGCAGATCTATTCAAGGATATCACAAATCTGCTTCATCCTATACTCTCTGACCATCCTTTGGTCAGTAGAGAGACAATAACAGAAACTTGTTTTTCCCATCATTCCTTATTTACTTATTTATTTTATTATACTTTAAGTTCTGGGATACATGTGCAGAACATGCAGGTTTGTTACACAGGTATACATGTGCCGTGGTGGTTTGCTACTCCCATCAACCCATCATCTAGGTTTTAAGCTCCTCAAGCACTAGGTATTTGTCCTAATGCTCTCCTGCCCTTGCCCCCCACCCCTCAACAGGCCCCTGTGTCCATGTGTTCTCATTGTTCAACTCCCACTTATGAGTGAGAAAGTTCAATGTTTGGTATTCTGTTCCTGTGTTATTTTGCTGAGAATGATGGTTTCCAGCTTCATCCATGTCCCTGCAAAGGACATGAACTCATTCTTTTTCATGGCTACATAGTATTCCATGGTGTATATGTGGCACATTTTCTTTATCCACTCTATCACTGATGTGTTTTCCCCATCATTTCTTTATGAATTCTGCAAAAGAGGTGAACAAGAGTCTCGTATGTCCATAAATAGATATCTGTGTTAATGGCCTCTTAGTTGATACTGAGGAAAGACCACAAACATTAAAAACAAAACAACAAACATATGAAAAAGTATAAATCATGGTCATTGTCTGTTACTGGTCACATAGACATAATTATAACATGGTTTAGGAAATGGAGGCAGAACTGGCCATTTAAGCTGTGTTTCCTAGTCCAGTTTTCATACAAGATAATGGAGAAGAGTATGCATATAACATGTTTTTTGTTAGATTAAGCATCACTCTGTTAAGGAATAAATTTGAGTTACTTTCAACCACTTTTAAGGATCCTGCTCTTTTTCCCAAAGTAAAATTGATATTTGAGGCCTCAGTAAGTTCCACGTTATGTCCAATTATTTAGCGTTACAGTGTCTGTCTACTTCCAAGTGACTAAAGACTTTTACTCTTGGCCATGTGCCACATAACTGAAGGTTATTCTTTCAGGTGAAGGTGGCAGGATTTCTATAAGACCCTTAAGAGGCTTTTCCTTTAGTTAGAAGGGAATTTAGGGACTGGAGTTCTGAGAACTGGCCATGTCCAGACAATAGTGCCCCCAGACGACAGTCATTTCTGCCACCTTTTCTCTGGACATATGCAGCATTATTTGGAAATCTTTTTTCATTAAGCATGATCTCTGCTCATTTCTGAAGATCATAAGAATGTCTGTGTAGCAGTCTTTTTCTACTCTTAATTCTTTTCTAAAAGGTATAATTGAGAGTAAGGAAACAGAAAACTAGAAGACGGTTTATTTAATGTACACGGTCAGCAATCATAGTAAAGGAGCTGGGTTCTAAACACGTAAAACACTTACTGTAGCAAAGTTGGGAAGAAGACAAGGAGTGTGAAGATGAGAAGTTAGAAGTGTGAAGAAGGAATCACTAGAGCCTCCTGATAAGAAAGGTAGTAGAAAATGATTTTTTAAAATACTTAAGTAGGTAAGATTTCAAATCCAAATGTCGTGAATGAGTGAAGGAAATTTTCACAAAAAAATAGAAGTCATAAGAAGAAGGTGGCTCTGTTCACACTAAGTATAGCATGGGTCAGGCACAGAATGTAAGAGGGGAATTAGTTCTCACAATAAAATAGAAGAGAATATAAGTGGCTAAATGGCATCTAAAAAATAAACCATTCCAAGACTTAAGCTAATACAGATGGTCTCTGACTTATAATTTGGCTTATGATTGTTCAACTTTATGATGGGTTTATTGGTGTATTAAATGCATTTTCAGCTTAAGATATTTTCAAGTTATAATGGGTTTATTGGGACATAACCCTATTGTTAAGTCGAAGAGCCTCTGTACACGAGCAGTGGTCCATGCTGCAAAATGTTTTTTAAAAACCAATAGTGAGGATAGAGAATAAACTATTTTAGGTTTCTGAGATTACTTAGGAACTTTGAACCTTTAAGGTAGAAAGAAAGGCGAGAAATATGCCAGAAGATTGTTACTGTTTTCACTGAAATTCTTTTTTGGGGTCCAGTTTCTTTTTACCAATTGAAAATACTACTACATGACTATGACACTAAAGCTTATAGTTGTAGTTCCATTTTACCTGAGAAAACTGGGTTTAAAGAAATCTAGTCTTTTGGTCAAGGGCTTACTTAGAAAGTGGCAACTGTGATTTTCTAAATCAAGTGTCTAGTTCTGTAGCCAATAATAATATGTGGAGTCCAAGAACCAGCCCACTCAAAACACTAAAACCACTCAAACCACAGACATATCCTTGGGTAGGGATGACGGTTGGTTTTTTCTTGTACACTATGTTTATATGTGACTATTTCAAAGGTTCTCAGGACACATCTTTTTCCCTTATTTTCTAATGTATAGTATAACTGGAACTAGGTTTCCCTCTTGTGGTCAACAGTGTGTAATTCTTCATAAGTGTTTTTGACATTGAGTATTCAGACACCTTATGAAAGATCAAGGATTTCTTAAGTCAGGATGCTTCAACTAATTTTTTTCTTATGTGCATACTCAAAGTGTGTTTGATTTAATTAGGTCGCTTAAATGGTTTGTAATTTTATTTATAAAATTACTTATAAAATATTTAAAACATAAAAATATTTAAAGTCTTTTTGTAAGTATTACCATGCCTTTTTTGAATAAGCACACAAAATACAGGATGTACTTCTTTTAAATAATCTGAAGGTTGAAATAATCTCTTAAAATGGACAAAATTAACTGTATTTCATTTTGAATCTTGTGGATAAATGCTTTATAACATGCTTTCTACTTCTCCATGATATATTTAATCTTAGGCTAATTTTCTAGCTGTTTTCTGGAAACCTGATGGAGGAAGAACGTCAGCTGGATTTTTAGACAACACTGCTTGTGGCACAAATGGCTTCTGGTTGGCATTTTGTATCTTTACTGGGAAGAATATTTAATGAACCATAACAAATGACGGGGACCCATAGTTTGGGTATTTCCAAACACAGTGACCCTTGTAACTGAGCATGCCCTTTACAGGGACTCTGGAAGCTGTGCCCATGGGTTTGTTATAAGAGGTACTAGCTCGTAGATGGCATGAGGATTCTAAGCTAGGTTGGACACCACTTCCACAGGTGTAAATTCAGTGCCTTGTACCTGAGTTGTCACTTGGGGGATGGGGGCAGAGGATGAAACTAGCACCTGGAATAAATTATGGACTGTTTCAAGAACTTCTCCCACTGAAGAAAAAGACTTGATTCAGCACTTTGACGCCTATGACTCCTGTCTAATATCCTTCTAAGTGAATCTGAGAGCCAGGTGTGGCCTATGGTAAAAACTTGAATATGAGTATTTAGTTAAACCTGAGAATACTCCCTGCCCCCGGGTATTGATACATCGACAATTTTCATTTTATGTCTTTTTTTTACATGTGTATATGTCACATGGTATATGTGTACACATAGGAGATACACACACACACACACACATTTCCCATATTTTGGGAAAAAATTTGCATTTTTTTATGGCTTTAACATAATTAATAGTTTTAGTCTTGTTTTATTTTTGTTACCAGATTTACTTAACTCTAAGGATAGATGATATGTTTAAGGATCTAAGGATAGAGGTACAATATTTTAATATATGCCAAAAACATATTTTTAAAAATATGATGAGAGATTTCTGGTTCCGAGACAAGATAGAGTAGGTACAATTCTTCCTCTTCCTCCTTAGTACAGCTACAGACAGACATAAAAAGCCCTTGAATGACGGAGAGGAGAAGCAGGTTGGCCTCAGACCATGGGATGGGGGAATGACAGAGTGGTGAGTTCCATGGGTTTTCTTTCTACCTAATATATCCAGGAATGAGTGCTGGAAAAACTGGAAAACAGGAAACATCAGTAGTCACAGACAAAAATATCCTAAGGAAAGCATGTTTCCCTATCCAAGGGAACAAGAAAGAGCAGCCTACCGGGCAGATAACTGATAGTAACCGCACTACTCCAGTCAAATATAGAAAAATCAGGGGCTCCCATCCCGCCTCAGTCAGCAAACGCTGAGTGAGGAGCTTTGTCTTATCCCATTGCCTGGCGATAATGAGACACTACCTAGACCCATCAGGCTTATGTCAGAGGAAGCCAACTGGGGACCTAGGACTTTCACTCCTGCCTATCAGTAATCAGCCACCTCCACACTGTGGTGTTAGTGAAGCCCATGTGAAGAGCCTGGACTTCCACCTGCCCTGTTGCAAGGAAGCACTCCTCACCCACTTTGCCAGGGTGTTGTCAGAGGAGGCCAAGTAGAAAGCTGAGACTTTCACCACTGCTCAGGTGTAAGGAGGCACTCCTCCCTTCCTGGTGTCAGTAGAGGCTACGTGGGAGCACTGATGAGACCCTCTCCCTCCCGGTCAGGATTCTGTAAGTGGAGGCCTAGTGGGGAGCCTGAATTTCTATACCCAGCCTGCAGCCACAAGGCACCCCTGCCAGAGAGCCTTCAGTTCTAAGTTCACCAGGAATTGAACCTGTCAGCACCTTGATCTTGGACTTTTCAGCCTCCAGGACTGTGAGAAACACAGAGGGTCCTCCTATAGCATTGTTTTGTTCAACGTCGTTTTGTTACAATGTTGGAGAGAAAATAAATAGGTTCCTAGCCAGGGCCACTGTCCATGAGGAGTTTGTGTGTTCTCCCCACGTCCGCATGGGTTTTGTTTGTGTACTTGAGTTTTATCCCACATCCCAAAGCCGTGCATGTTAGGTTAATTGGTGAGTCTAAATTGTCCCAACAGAGTGACTCTGCGTGTGTGTGTGTGTGTGGTGTGTGTGTGTGTGTGTGTGTGTCTGCATCCCACAATGGATGGGATGGCATCCTATACAAGGTTAGTTCCTGTCTTGTCCTTGAGCTGCCGGGATAGACTGCAGTCACCCACGACCTTGAACTGGAATAAGCAGGTTGGAAAATGAATAAGCAAATGAATAGAAATGTTTCTAAAATAAAAATTTGTAAAGTACACGATTTTCATACAACTGCACAATAGTAAACCATGGGGTACAAAAGTACTCAGTGAGTTCCACATATTTGTTCTTCTTTGCGTTTGAGCTGTGTGGTGGCAGGAGGTGCTCCTTACCATTTTCATTTTACAAACATTTGTTCCTTAATGTAACCCACCACCACTGTGACCGTCATCACTCACTAATTCACCAAAAACTGGGTAATTAATTATCTTACTTGTTATTATAAACCTACCGTAAATGTATATATAGTTCCCATTTATTTTAAAGTTTAATATTAGAAGTGTTCTGAGTCTTTATTTAGAAGTTTGTGATGTGTTTGTGACCAGAAATAAGCCATAGGAACTTAAATCTTGTTTGCATCAATTAGCCCAGGGGTTCCCAACCCCTGGGCCACAGACCACTAATGGCCTGCTGTCAGATCAGCAGAGGCACTGGACTCTCACAGGAGTGCAAACCCTTGTGAACTGTATTGTGGACTGCGCATGCGAGGGATCTAGGTTGTGCCATCCCACTCCCTGCCACCGCTAGCCCCCGACCCCCATCCATGGAAAAATTTTATTCCACAAAACCGGTCCCTGGTGCCAAAAATGTTGGGGATCGCTGAATTAGCCTATGGCAAATTAGTTTTATTATATGTCATTTTGCTTAAAGTCAAAGCTTCTGAGAACCTATTGATTATGTTAAGTGAGGACTTTCAGTAAATGTCTGTTGTTTAATCTACTCCATGTGAGTGTCAATGGAGCCAAGTAGAGGACATGGAATTTCACATCATCTGGCAGTTTTGGGGTGAGAGTTTCATATTTAAGTGAGTAGATTTTAAGTAAAGTACATTGCCCTCCATAATTGGGTTCCCCTCGTTCAATCAGTTGAACGCCTGACTAGCATAAGAGGGAACTCTCCAACAGATTGCCTCAGACTCCATCTGCAGTCCTGGCTCTTCCTGGTTCCACAGCAGACCACCTTTGGGCTCAAACTGCAACTCTTTCCCCAGTCTTCTCCACTGCTGGCCTCTTCCGTCAGAATTTGGACTCAGTAAGCTTCCATGATCATGTGAGCAAATTCTTTAAAAGAAATATCTTTCTATATATACATATCCTATTGGTACAACTGCTCTGGAGCACCTAATACAGATCCCAAGGGCATTATTCTGAGGACAAAATGCTGGTCTCGGAAGGTCACATAGTATAATTCCATTTATATAACATTTTCTAAATGATAATAAAATTATACAGAAGAAAATCAAATTAGTGGTTGGCACAGTGTAGGGATGGTGGGGGGTGGGGGAATGACGTGACTCTTAAGGAGGGTGAATGGCATGAGGAAGATCTTTGTGGTGATGGAATATAGTTCTGTATTTTGATCACAGTGGTGGTTACATGAATCTACACATGTGATAAAGTAGAAAACTGCAAACACGTTGTATCAGTATCGATTTCCTGGTTTTGATATTGTGCTATAGTTATGTATGATGTAACCATTGGGGGAAACTGGGTGAAGGGTACAAGGGACCTCTCTGTACTATTTTCATCATCTCCTGTGAATGTATAATTATTTTGAAATTAACATTTAAAAATCATAAAGCATATTATCTAATTTTTTTCTCTCAAACTTTAAACAAATCAATGTTTACCTTGTAAATCTTCTCTGCACTCCCAACAACACTGGATATTCTTTATTTGTAATTTTTTTTTAAACTACAGACACACCTGCCTTAAGATGGTTTGACTTAGGATTTTTGACTTTTCAATGGTATAAAAGCAATATCCATTCTATATAAACCATACTTTAAATTTTGATCTTATTCCAGACCAGCAATACTTAGTACGATACTCTTTCACAATGCCAGGCAGCCTCAGCCACATGATCATGAAGGTGAACAATTTATACTCTACACTTTCAACTCACAGTATTTTCAATTTACAATGGATTTATTGGGAGCTAACCCCATCATAAGTTGAAGAGCATCTGTATTACATTTAAAAACCCAGGTTATTTTAAAAAGGTTCCTTATATTTACATACTTACAAGATTATCCAGTCTAGTCCATATTTACAAGGGGGAAAAAACACACTCAAGGTATTTTAAGCCCAGAGACATGTAATACAGTGAAGTGCATAGCAAAAGTTTTGTAAGGACAGAAAAAGCAAAATTGTGCTTCCAAAGATCAGGAACTGCAGGAAGCTACTATTGGCCCTGCAGCACTAAACAGACCCACACTCCTGGCAGCTGCTGCTGCTTGCTGTCAGAAGCAGAATGACAGCAATTTTCCACTGCCTTCTAATCACAATTGAGTGCCTTCCTAAGAAAGGGACTCTGGAAGAAGTGGTGTCCAGGCTTCAACCCCAAGTGATACGGAAAAAAGCACAAAACAGGGGAAAATTGATTTAGTACCAACAGACAGTATCTCCAACTTAAAATATCTTGAATATTTATTCCTGAATATATTACCCCTTTCTAATATCTCTCTTTGCATTTTCCTTATTTGTACTTACATATACATTTGATGAATTTTTAGCATTTTTAGTAATTTACTAAATCTATATTCAATAGAAATATTAAACCTAATATAATGTATAGCATTATCCGATATAGAAGATCTTAAGTGTCATTAATTAAATGTTAGCCTCTTGGGTTTTAATTTATATAAAGCTTAATAATGTGAAAATACATGAAGATCAACCAAATGAAAAGAGCAAAGATTATGCACAAATTGCTATAACAAAGGAGTCAGCCACCATCATTTGCATTTTGGCAGAGACTCAAAGGCAGGCAGAGAAGTAGGAAACTTTACAGTGATTAAAAGGGACCTGATTGGAGGCTGTTGGCAGGGGGAATGCTTAAGGGGTAACTAGAAGTGGAGTACCCTATGTAATTGGTTAGGATGCATATTTAGCTTTCCCTGGTTGGTCCTAAGTTGGAAGCAGGCACAAATATTGGGGGAACTGTCAGTTATTAATCAAGTCCTGGCCATTTTAGAACAATTGTTATAAAAGTTATTATTTAGCTTCCTGGATTGTCACTAGAGACAGCAATCTGACTTCCTGCAAGTCGCACTTAACGGCAGACTACCTTGCTGGATTGTTTATTGTAGATAAGGGAATTGGTTCCCCAGGCAGGTTGCTGTAGGCTGTGGGTCAAAGGTCTATTTTTTTTTTTTTTTTTAGACTGAGTCTTGCTCTGTTGCCAGGCTGGAGTGCAGTGGTGCGATCTCGGCTCACTGCAACCTCCACCTCCTGGGCTCAAGTGATTTTCCTGCCTCAGCCTCCCGAGTAGCTGGGACTACAGCTGCGTGCCACCATGCCCAGCTAAATTTGTATTTTTAGTAGAGACAGGGGTTTCACCATGTTGGCCAGGATGGTCTCGATCTCTTGACCTCATGATCCGTCTGCCTTGGCCTCCCAAAGTGCTGGGATTACAGGTGTGAGCCACCGTGCCCAGCCAGGCCTATTTTTATATATGGTCTGGCCATTGTCTGTTTCTATATCCAGTTTTTCAGTAAGCACAATTTAAAATCTTATTCTTTTTTCCACTACAGTATAAGATGCATTAGGGTCACAGTAAGACAAATTGTCCCACTGGCAGCAACTACAAAAATAGGATAAAATTTTAAAGGTATATTTTTAAAAAGCATTGTTTAGCTAAGAAAGTAAATAAGACTAGATGAACTAAAATTCCAAAGAAGACCCATGCAAATGTAAGCTGATGTTTGGACATCACTGTTTCTCTTGGTAGCATTTGCTGTTTGTAAGTGTGCGCTGCGTTTTAGTGACATTTTTCTGCTACCATTTTCTGCTGTAGGAAAGTTTTCTGCTACAATTTTCCTACAGTTTTCTGCTGTAAGAAAGAAATCAGCAGCAATTATGGGGTCAGTGTGATGTAACTAGAAAACCGAGGCATCTCAAACACTCTGGTTTCTTCAAAACGCGTTGGTTAACTTCTGATGCTATGGTAGAAGGTAAAACAAAAAACTAGAGTGTCAACTTCTGAAAGGCAGTGCAAAATCTTTCACTGTCCAGTGGTGTTGAGGAAACAAAGATGTACCATTGATAAGGGGCCTAAAACAAAACAGACATAAGTTTCAGAAGAACTGGTGAATTGATGCCAAGTAGCAACAACCACTTATCACCTGAGGACACTTACTGATCTGAGTGCTTGTTTGGAGCTAATAATCCAGATTTGGCCTCTGACAATAGGCTCCTCCAATGGACTAAGAAAATAGTAAGTGTCTTGTCATTTGATGTGGTGCTGAAATGACAAGATTTGAGAGTTGATGACTTCAGGCACTTTGTAGGTGTCCTTTTCAAAACGCTTGTTAAATGTTGAAGATGTATGGAGTAGAAGACTAATGAGCTAAGATGAAAATTTCTTTAAGTTCAGCCTAAATCTCCTTCAGCCCTTCAGGATTGAGAAGATGAAAACTATTGGGTTTTTCATTGAAAGTCATGGAGGACCATGCTCTAGAAATGGGGCAAAACTTAAGTCATGCGTCACTTAGCTAAAGGGACAGGCTCTGAGAAATGTGTCATTAGGTGATTTCATCTTTGTGTGAACATCACAGACTGTCCTTAAGCAAACTAGATGTTATAGCCTACTACACATTTAGGCTATATGGTACAGCCTATTGCCCCTAGCGACAAACCTGTACAGCATGTGACTGTACTGAATACTGTTGGTAATTGTAACACAATGCTAACTGTTTATGTATCTAAATGTAGAAAAGGTGTAGTGAAAATACCATATGAAAGATTTTTAAATGGTAGATCTTTCTAGGACACTTACCATGAATGGAGCTTGCAGGACTGGAAGTTGCCCTGGTGAGTCAGTGAGTGAGTGGTGAGTGAATGCGAGGGCCTAGGGCATTACCGTACATTACTGTAGACTTTATAAATACTGTAACTAAGACAACACTAAATTTATGAAAAATGTTTTTTCTACAATAATGAATTAACCTTAGCTTACTATAACTTTTTAAACTTTATAAACTTAATTTTTTAACTTTTTGACTGTTTTGTAATAGCACAGCTTAAAACACAAACACACTATACAAAAATATTTTCTTTATATCCTTATACTATGAGCTTTTTTCTATTTATTTATTTATTTTTTACTTTTTAAACTTAAAAAAAATCTAAGAAACACACACATCAGCCTAGGCCTACTCAGGGTCAGGGTCATCAATATCACTGTTTCCCACTTCCACATCTTGTCCTACCAAAATGTCTTCAGGGGCCATAGCACACATGGAGAGGCCATCTCCTATGATAACTACACCTTCTTCTGGAATTTCTCCTGAAGGACCTGCTTGAGGCTCTTCTTGAGGAGGTGTCACTCTTCAGAAACAGGTCCATGGTGGTTTGTTTGGTTTCCTTTTTTCGTCATAGATTTGCTTATAAGCAGACGGTTCACCATGAACATTCCTCTTTATTAATGAAAACCTTATTGTGCTGGGGTTCATGTTTTCAAACTTTTTAAGGAGCTTGTTGAGGTCTGCAAAAGCTCCTGCTAAACCCTGCACAGGGAATTTTATTTGGGGTTCTTCTTCTTCTTCTCCTTCAGTTTCCTTTTTTTCTGACCACTACTTCAACTATGCATTCCTGTCTCAGTTCCAACAACTCCTCATTAGTCAATTCCAAGGAACTACCTCTAGGAGCTCCTAATGCCGTCCTCATCCATACTCAGTTTAAAGTTGTTTGCCGTCTCAACCAAGGCCTTGTAGATTTTTGCAATCTACTCATCCTTGGCAAACCCTTTGAACTCATAGACAAACCTCCTGAGTGTCTTCTTCCAGATGCCATTCACACACTCTTTGGTGACATCATCCCTATCCCAAGCAAGGTTCTTGATGTAGCCATAGCTGTTGTTATCCTTCCAGAATGCATCAGTGTCTTCTCAATGTCTTCCTGAGTTACTGTGATAACCTGGGCAAAGGCCCTCCTCAGAGAGTAAACCTTAAAAGCTGCTATAATTCCTTGATCCATTGGTTGGATTAAAGAGGGAGAAGCACCACTTCGATATTGGGATAAAGATCATTAATAACAGGAGGATGTGCAGGATATACGAATAACCATAAACAAAACCTTGAAAGTTACGGTATTCTTCACTCAATGCCTCTCTATTTCCCTGGCATAGCAATTTAGGATGTAATCATGGAAGAGGAGATGGGTCATCCATGACGTTTTATTACACCTGTAGTGTACTGGCAGGGTATGCTTTTCACATTCTTTTTTTTTTTTTTTGACAGAGTCTTGCTCTGTCATCCAGGCTGGAATGCAGTGGCGTGATTTCAGCTCACTGCAAGCTCCACTTCCCAGGTTCACGCCATTCTCCTGCCTCAGCCTCCTGAGTAGCTGGGACTACAGGTGCCTGCCACCACGCCCAGCTAACTTTTTGTATTTTTAGTACAGACAGGATTTCACCGGGTTAGCCAGGATGGTCTTGATCTCCTGACCTCGTGATCTGCCCACCTCGGCCTCCCAAAGTGCTGAGATTATAGGCGTAAGCCACTGTATCTGGCCTCTTTTTATATTCTTAAGGAAGGTCCTGGGGTTTTCACCTTGCCAGATCACAAAGGGCTTTAATTTGCAGCCTGCAACATTGCCCTCAAGCAAGACCATTATCTGTACTTAAAAGCCTTGAAAGCTAGCATTGACTTGGCCTCCTTATGGATTAAATTCCTTTCAGGCAATGAGAACAAAGACACAACATACCAGAATCTCTGGGACACATTTAAAGCAGTGTGTAGAGGGAAATTTATAGCACTAAATGCCCACAAGAGAAAGCAGGAAAGATCTAAAATCGACACCCTAATATCACAATTAAAAGAACTAGAGAAGGGCAAACAAATTCAAAAGCTAGCAGAAGGCAAGAAATAACCAAGATCAGAGCAGAACTGAAGGAGATAGAGACACGAAAAACTCTTCAAAAAAATCAATGAATCCAGGAGCTGTTTTTTTTTAAAAAAAAAGATCAATAGATACACCGCTAACCAGACTAATAAAGAAGAAATGAGAGAAGAATCAAATAGATGCAATAAAAAATGATAAAGGGGATATCACCACTGATCCCACAGAAATACAAACTACCATCAGAGAATACTATAAACACCTCTGATAAAACAGTCTTTAAACCAGCAAAGATCAAAAGAGACAAAGGAGGTCATTACATAATGGTAAAGGGATCAATTCAACAAAAAGAGCTAACTATCCTGAATATATATGCACCCAATACAGGAGCACCCAGATTCATAAAGCAAGTTCTTAGGACCTAAAAAGAGACTTAGACTATCACATAATAATAGTGGGAGACTTCAACACTCTACTGTCAATATTAGACAGATCAACAAGACAGAAAATTAACAAAGATATTCAGGACTTGAACTTAGCTCTGGAACAAGCGGACCTAATAGACATCTACAGAACTCTCCACCCCAAATCAACAGAATATACATTCTTCTCAGCACCACATCGCCCTTGTTCTAAAATTGACCACAATTGGAAGTAAAACACTCCTCAGCAAATACAAAAGAATGGAAATCATAATAAATAGTTTCTCAGACCACAGTGCAATCAAATTAGAACTCAGGATTATGAAACTCACTCAAAACCGCACAACCACATGCAAACTGAACAACCTGCTCCTGAACGACTACTGGGTAAATAACAAAATGAAGAAAGGAATACAGACATTCTTTAAATTTCCACTCAGCCTCACTTTTTGTGTGTCTGCATCCTTGATCTCCATGGCCATGAGACAACAAACCTCAGGACACCCCAGACAAACGAGGCTGCTTCAATCCCACTTATATGAGGTGTCTAGGTAGCCAATCTCATAGAAACAGAGAGTAGGTTGGTGGTTGCCAGAGACTGGGGGCAACGTAAATGGGGGAGTTACTCTTCAACAAACACAACATTTTAGTCATGCAAGGTGAATAAGTTCTAGAGATCTACTATACAACATTGTGCCTATAGTTAACAATACGGTGTTATAGTTAAAAACTTGTAAAGAGGGTATATTTCATGTAAGGTGTCCTTATCACAACACAATGAAATAAATTGGAAAATGAAGGTGGTCCAGAGTTTACCATTGTTACCAGCAAGAGGGTTATTTCAATACAAACTACTCCGTCAATACCAGAGGCCATAGCTCTCCTTCCAGAGCTTTTAATTAAGGCCCAGGTAGGTCTTTGTTCCTACAAATGTCAGTGAGAGATTCAGCCTTGAACTTCAGTATTTGCTGGCCCAGCTCCCTGGCCTCCTTCTCAGGTAGCTTCAGGAGCGGGCACATGTGAAAAGGGGGAGACCCACCTTGTGCCCAGCAGACCCAGGCTGAAGGCAGTTCTCTGTGTCCTGAACACAAGCAACATGGAGGAGGCCTCATTCTGCCTTTGGGGTTTGGGGCCTGGCTCATAGCTCAGTGCTGCACCACAGCTCAAGAAATATCCTGTGGGAAAATCTGGCCATGAATTTGAGAATTTGAGAACCTCAAATATCTAATTTCTTAGTCAGTCCCTGTGTGCCTTGCTTGGTTTCCCTTTCTCCAGCAGATTCCCTCCCGAGCCCATGACACCTCTTCTGTATGAACAATGAATTGGCAAATGCCCCATGGGTGGCAGAGGAAGAGCTGTGATTGTCAGCTCACCTCAAAAGGGTCACCTATTCTCTGCAATTGTATTTCATCTAGTGTTTGTTGCTTCCACAGCTCTCCTTTCCCTTTAAAGTATGAATTTTGTGTCTTAAATTTTTAACTTTTCTAGCTGTTGTACTGGGAGTGTTGAGTTAATCTAGCAGTATCCCACAGAGAAGCCAAAGTCCTATATTTATTTTCTGTTATGTTTTTCCTGGCTTTTATTATTTTTTGTTTTCTTATATATTTTTTAATTGAGGCCATGCAGAAGAAAAATATGAGTGATAATTTGAGGCTCCAGGAAATATTATATTTCTCTAGAGGTTATTTAGTTTTGCTTGTGTCAGGCAATGAGGCTAAGGGCATTAATATCTCAAATCACCCAAATCTAGTCTAGGATTAGTTAGAACTCAGGATTCAGTTCCTATGAAGGATGATCTGTTTCTATTTCACCTTATTCCACATATTAGACTTCCAAGGTTTCTATGGAAAGTGTATTTTTATCTTATGGAGTCCTTCCTTTATTTGTGAGGCGTGAAATCCAAATTTGTCCCCCTAGCCCTTTGAACATTTTGTGAGGTTTTTGTGCTTAATGGAAGTTGAGCCAAATGAAAAGGAACACAGGTATCAAACACCACATGGGAGCTGAAGCAGCTAGCTGTATTGAACATGCTTCCCCCTCATGTAATAAATAGCATATATTCTTATCAAGCTGCAGCTGGCATCATAGGAAGCACCTTTTCTCTTTGCCTTTACGTCTTCTGATGTTTGACTGGGAATGAAAATCGTCTGTATATGTGATTCTTTCCTACTTGGTTGTGGCCATTATCTTGTTCCCTTACTCCAAGGAATTATCTAGATGTTGGATGATTTGGGGCTGGATAATGACGGATGTGAAGTTGTATTTTACTTGCTCATGGTTAGCTGGAATGTTTCCCTTACCATCTACCTAAGTAGTTTCCAGGCTGCCTGTATCAGATCAATCAGGTCCAGGTGAGCAGGAATAGAATCCAGAGCCGCCACATACACTGGGATATGAGGATGTCTGTTGAGTTGTGTTTTGTATAAATTGTGAAAGAAAACTAAAAACTTGGCACCCCAGTTCACCGTGTCAAAAGGAAAGAATTAAGGTGAAGGCTGAGTCATGCAAGAAATTGCCTTTCCTTTGGTTTCCAAGCAGATAGCTACAGATAAAAGGTTAAAAATATCCCCACCGGTAGCTACTCTACGTTCACCTAATCACATGCAAAGCGATGATTTACTGAGTGCAAGATGAATACATAACTGACTCTTCCCCTACCTGCCCCTTTTTCCTTGCAACATGTGGATTGCCATACCTTCTCTCTTTCCCCGTCAGCCCACTTTTCCCCTTTAAATATCGAAATCACCTTTGGAGAAAGACACAGACCAGATCGCCCGTGTCATCCGATGATTTTTTCTTTCCAGCATGTCCCTAACCTTGGGAAAATAAACTTCTAAATTGCTTAAGACCTGTCTCAGATACTTTTTGGTTTACAACCTTGACATATATCAGAATTTCAACCTATGTGATAGTCCAAGGAAGAGTGAAAATTACCAAGGAAAGTACACTATTGGAGCTATTCTGTTCTCCCTCCAGTCTGCTTTTCACCTTTAAATATTGAAGGCTTCTAAATCATCTCTGGAGAAAGCCACAGACCTGTCTTCTGGGCATTGTCTTAAACCCTAGCGAAATAAACTTCTAAATTGATTGAGACCTGTCTCAGATACTTTCTGGTTTAAAGTATTGTGACTATGGTCTTTGTACCTGCCGCACTGCCTCCTCCCCGTTTGATTTACCAATGCCCAATGAAGCCATGTTTTCAGCATGCAAAACCCAGGAAAGAAATTCTACAAAACTTGCCAAGCAAGAACTCAATGTTGCACGAAACTCATAATGATAGTGCAACAGCTCGTCGAGAGGGGAGCCAATTCACAAACAAGCATGAGAAAATCTAGATGAAGGCCATTTTACCAGCTCTAAAAAAGCTATTTCTGGCCGGGTGCGGTGGCTCACGCCTGTAATCCCAGCACTTTGGGAGGCCAAGGCGGGCGGACCACGAGGTCAGGAGATTGAGACCACGGTGAAACCCCGTCTCTACTAAAAATACAAAAAATTAGCCGGGCGTGGTGGCGGGCGCCTGTAGTCCCAGCTACTCGTAAGGCTGAGGCAGGAGAATGGTTTGAGGCCGGGAGGCGGAGCCTGCAGTGAGCCGAGATTGCGCCACTGCACTCCAGCCTGGGCGACAGAGCGAGACTCCGTCTCACAAAAAAAAGGCTGTTTCTGTTTATGAATTTAACTATAAATAACTATATAGTATAAATAACTATAATTGATATGAAAATATATAAAGTTATTCAGTTGTTAATGGATGCTTAAGTTGTTTTGATGTTTTGCTATTAGGAATGAAGTTGTCATGAACTTGCAATAGTTCTTCTTGATGTATGTTCAAGAGTAGTATTGTAGTGGTAACGTAGTATGATAATGTATATATATTTTCAACGTTACTATGTTATGCTGACTTGTTTTCCAAAATGATCCTAACAATTTCTATTTCCTTCAGAAGTCTGTTGGTAGAAACATTGACCCACATCCTTGCCGGGTTTTGATATTTTTATTGTTTTTCCAGTGTGGCGTTTATTTACATTTCTCTGACTTATAATGAAGAGTTTGAAATTTTTTCACACATTTACATGTTATTTATACATGTTGCTATAAAATGTTTCTTCTTACCTTTACCATTTTTTTTCTCAGAGAAATATAGTCATTTACTAATTGATTTGTAGGAGGTCTTTCTATGTTCTAGGTACTAATCGCTGTCATGGTTTAATATGTTGTAAGTATCTTTACCCAGTTTACCAAGAAAATTTCCTCTCTCTAGTGAGTGATTCCAATCAGCATATAAACATGCCACTGCATTTCCTTTTCCCTAAATCCAACTCTGCTAATGAATTTTTACTTCTAATCTGAAGGAAACCCTTAAAAATACTGGGCTGCACCTGTTATTTCCATTCCTCCTCATTCTTCTTTCACTCTTCACAGATCAGGCTACAATCCACATCTTTAACTGAACTCCTTGTCACTGACATATGTTAGCTCCATGTTGCCAAATCCAATGGTCATCTCTAGGATGTCATTTTATTCATCATATCAGAAGCATTTTGTGTAGTTACTACTGCATCATTGATGTATTTTCTTGACTTGTTACTAAGCCTCACTGTCTTGGGATTCTCATCACACAAGAATAACAGCCAGGTCTCAGCCTGCCTTGCCAAGTCTCCCATCTTCCCAACCTCTAAATGACTGAGGGCCCAGGACTCATCTCTTGCATTTGTTTCCTATGCATCTTCATTCCAGAAGCTCTCATGCATTCCCATAACTAAGCACAATTCTTTGTTGAAGTTTCTCTAACTTACATTACTAGCCTTGACATGTTGCCCATAGCTTTGAAGCATGGCTTGAAATCAAGCTTTGCATATTTCTTCTTGTTTTTCAAGTAAGTTTTGGCTATTGTAGATCCTTTGTATTTTCATATAAATTTTAGAATTGTCTATTGCCACAAAGAAACCCAGTGGGAATATTGATCAAGATTGTGTTGAGAACTGTTATTTCAAAAATATCGATTCTTCCCAAATCAAAATATATTATATCTCTTTACACATTTAGAATTGTATCAGTTTCTCTCATCAGTATTTTACAGTTTCACATCGCACATCTTTTGGTTCAGTTTATGTCTAAGTATTTTATGTTTCTATTGCTGTCATAATGAAGTGATTTTTAAATTTTATATGTGATATTCTGCTGTGGTGTATAGAATTACAATTTGTTTTTGTATTTTACCATTGTTAAATTCACACATTCTAGGCATTTTCAATAGCTCTCTTAGGGTTTTATATATAAGCAATCAAGCTTTCCAGGCTGTAATGTTTACTGTTTGCCAGAAGGAGTCTGAAATTATGTGAAATCTGCTAGGCTTAAACTAATTTTTAAAATAATAAAAGTTGAAATAAAAAGCTAGGTCAATTTTAAAAATAAAAAAATTTTAAAAATAGTTTCCCATGCCCAATTTTATGTTAAAATACAACCAGACATAGTTAAATGTTTTATATATGGTCATGAAACTAAATTGTCCCCAATTATTTTCATATTCCAGTTGATCTCAATTTCAATGGCTAGGCTAGCATTTGGGGTATAGTTTTCCTTTCATCCTGCTAATCCATTAATTATCCTTTTCTATATGTCCACAAATGTCAGAGGTGTTTGAGCCAGAGCAACTCCATCTTGAATAAGGGCTGGGTGCAATGAGGCTGAGAGCTACTGGGCTGCATTCCCAGGAGGTTAAGGCATTTTCAGTCACAGGATGAGATAGGAAGTCTGCACAGGACACAGGTCATGAAGACCTTGCTGATAAAACAGGTTGCAGTTAAGAAACGGGCCAAAACCCACCGAAACCAGCATGGCCACAACAGTGACCTCTGGTCGTCCTCACTGCTCATTATACGCTAATTATAATGTATTAGCATACTAAAAGACACTCCCACCAGCGCCATGACAGTTTACAGATGTCATGGCAACATCCAAAATTACCCTATATGGTCTAAAAGGGGGAGAAACCCTTAGTTCAGGA
Organism: Nomascus leucogenys; assembly: GCF_006542625.1. Classification (NCBI taxonomy): domain Eukaryota; kingdom Metazoa; phylum Chordata; class Mammalia; order Primates; family Hylobatidae; genus Nomascus; species Nomascus leucogenys. The sequence goes on along the minus strand of NC_044402.1, from coordinate 53,449,417 downwards.
ATTGCCCACCACCTTCCCGGAAAACTCATGAGTAATCCACCCCTTATTTAGCTTGTAATCAAGAAATGCTAAACCTACATGAAGTATGAACGATTCCTTACATTCCATCCCATGCACCACATCCTCCCTGTAGACTGTCTTGATTCCTTCAAAGTGATTGAATTATTATAATATTAGTGCCTATGTTCTCTACTCTCAAAAGTGCAAATGACATTAATAACTGAATTTATAATATTTTCTGCTTTGCTACCTTAGAGTGCCTGGTATTGCGAAGTGATCACAACGAATTTAAGACAATGAAGCAGTCCTCCCTCCCCATCTCCCTCATTTCCTCTCTAGCTCTCTCTCTCTGTCCTTCTCTCCTCCTCCCTCTCCCCTGCATTCTCCCAGGGTGGTTCAGCGGCAGAATTCTGCGGGGACCTTTAAGAGCGAGAAGCATATTCAGCAGCAGCAGCGGCAGCAGCAGCAGCAACAGCAGTTTTCCTATTCCTGCCCCCATCCGCGGCTTTGAACTGAGTTTACCACGAAATATAAAAACACAATTTTAGAAAGAAAGAGATTGGCAGTTAAGATTTGGGACGTTTCTAAATGGGACTCTCAGTCCTTCCCGTCACTCTGAAATCGCGGTGCCATCGTAAAATCTTGGAGGCGGCTCTTGAACAAACCTGTCATCTACTGGCCATGTGAGGAACTGCAACAGCCCGGTGGAGAATGTACTTCGCAGGGGTGGAGATCCTGTCAGAGGCCCCAAGAGGACCAAGTAAAAGAACCCAGGATGAATGGCAGGCCGGATGGGTGCAAACGCAGGAGGCTTAGTAGATCGGTGTGCTTTTCTTTAGCCTTCTTTCTCCCAATATTTGGAAGGGTCCCCTATTTCCAGTGTGAGACATGCCCGGATATCTCTGTGAGTGCAGCTTCTTTGGGGTCCTGGGAGGAGTGTGATGGTATTAACACATTCTGTACACCCTCTCCCCGCAATTCCCCAAGGGGGCATCTGCATTAGTTTAGGAGTCAACTGAGGTGGGTTTCACCGAAGCTTACATCTCTTCCTGGGAACTTGAGACTTAGAGGCTCCCACCTGCAGTAGAATCAATTTTAGGTAATTTCATTATTTTCAAAAATAATAGATGATCATTATGATTGTCTTAAACTTCTGTAACTCTTTCATAAAAGTAAATTTAAAAGTAAAATTTTATTTTATTTTATTTTATTTTATTTTATTTTATTTTTTGAGACAGAGTCTCACTCTGTCGCCCAGGCTGGAGTGCAGTGGCACAATCTCAGCTCACTGCAACCTCCGCCTCCCAAGTTCAAGTGATTCGCCTACCTTAGCCTCCAGAGTAGCTGGGATTACAGGCGTGCACCACCATGCCCAACTAATTTTTGTACTTTCAGTAAAAACAGGGTTTCACCATGTTGCCCAGACTGGTCTCAAACTCCTGACCTCAGATGATCCACATGCCTTGGCCTCCCAAAGTGCTGAGATTCCAGGTGTGAGCCACCACGCCCAACCTAAATTTTTTAAAATTTAAAGTTTTAGAGGAACTGATTTGTCAGACACTTTTTGTAAAGTGTATGACAGCCATGTATGTAAAGAGCTCAACTTAGACTGTAGGTCAGCCAGAACTAAGAATACCTCAGTCCTCATCCCTAAATGTTTGGGCATTTTACTATTCAGAAGTTCTACGGCCTGCCCTTCCTCCCTTCTTCTCTTTCTTCTCTTTTCTTTTCTTTCTTCTTTTTCTTTTCTTTTCTTTTCCATCCCTCCCTCCTCCCTGCCCCCTCCTTCCCTTCCTCCCTTCCTTCCTTTCTTCTTTCCTTCTTTCCTTCTTTTTTTGCCAATCAAGAAAAATGACCAGAGGTGCAGATTGAACCGTGGCCACGCTGTGAGGAAAGGCCTCCGTCTCGTGAGCACCACCCTCCCCTCACTGGCCTCGGGAATCCCAGGCCCCCCATTCACATCTGGGGGAGGAGTCGCAGGGCTTCTGCAGGTGCTCTCTCTCCTCCAGTCAGGCAGCAAACCGAGGGGGCTGTGGAGGACAAGCCACTGTGCCTCCAGGAGATGAGAGCTGCTGATTTTTCTTTCCTTTCCCTGAGGAAACGATACCTGTATCAGTCTCACTGCTGGGGGACTCCACAAAGTAATCACCTTTCTGGTGAGTTGATCTGAGAACTCTCAAAACACCTTTCAACCAGGTCCCCAAGAAACAGCTGATGGCGTCGCCTGAACTTCTCCATATTCATAGCAGCACTCCTGACATTGCTTGGATTGACCTTGTTTTCTTATCTTCATTTCTAACCTCTTCTATTTTTCTATCCACCTTCTTTCCAAGGCCTTCCACTCCCAGTAATGACACCTTATAGCATTACAGGGCTTTTGTATCATGATTATATTCTTACTCTATCCTTACAGCGGTACTTTAATGTGGGCCACCCACATACTATCCCTGTGTAAAAACTAAGAAAATTGAGACCCCTGAAAAGAACAGACTTACCCAAAGTAAAGCTTGCCCAAATGTATAGCAAAGCTAGAATGAAAATCTCAGTCAGCCTAAACTCAGGGCTTCTTTTGTCGTCTAGTGGCTGAGGGAGTTATGAATGTGGGTCACAGGTGACCTCCGCATTTGAAGAAGGATCTGTAAGTGAATCAATCGACTTGCGGAACAGCCTTGAAGCCGACAGTGAGCCCGTCTCTGCTGCCCTCTGGTGGCCAGGCCGATCCATGACTCCCCTCTCCTGTTCCTGCCCTCGCCGGATGCTTGTTTTTCCCTCTCCTCCGTTCTAGCAGTTTAACGCCTTGTTTTCCCGCTTCTCCTGGAGGTGGACTCTAGTCAGAATGGCAGAGATTGTGACTCTTTCTTTTCTCTCCCACACACCAACATCTCCCTGCACAAAATGGCCTCCCATAATATGTAGCATAATTTAGGACACGGTTCTTAGCACAGGCAGACCTCTGAGAAAGTGTATGCAGATGATTTGTGAGAACACACACACACAAGTGTAAACAGAGCTTCTTTACGCGGTGAGTTGGCGCTGATGTGACTGACCATAAACAAAAATTCAAATAATTCCGGCATTTGGCACCTAGAGATGATACTACAGAATGCATGCAATGAGCGGCATCTTTTCACACATTCAGGTGTATAAAGTAAATTTCTATATTTTCCTATTACGGATTTTAATTTGTATGCCAAGCACCATTATGTCTTCTGACAGAGGAGTTCATCTGGTAATTTCCAGATAAATTCAGTGGCTTTCACACAATTAATTTAATAGCAGCCGTGTGATTTCTAAGTTCTGAGGTGGGAGGTGGTGCAGGGCTGGTGTAAAAGTCTCTCCTCATATTTGTATCATCAGCTCCCATAATATGTCACTATCCCGTCATGTTTCCTGGTCGTCACTGTCCTTCCCACAGTGGTGACGATCACTGTTATGTCCTTGATGCCACTCTCCTCTTGCTGGAACATTCCATGCCAGCATTTTAGGCAGCAAACTTTCATCCCACTGTTGGAACCTTCCAGAGTCTGCCACTTCTTGCCTTGGAGAACTTTTCCTTTGCTGCTACTCTGAGAGGGACGTCTGTGGGCATCGCTACCATTCTGGGAACCAGAGGTGAAGTGGGGTTCATTCCCCTCTACTCTAATTGAGAGAGAACCAGGGTGAAGAGACCCTCCTGTTCTCATCCATGTTTAATTATGTTTCTCTTCTCTCCGAACCTCTCATCCTCTGCAGTGAGGGGAGGTTCTTTGTCTAGACTGAAGGATGGAGGGGGAAACCCTTACATTGAGAATCGTAACCGTAAGTCAGGGGACCCAATTATGGGCTGCTCATAATGGGAGGGAAAGAAACTTCAGGAAAAAATTGGCTCAAACCTTGTAACATCATAATGCTGCATATGCTTTTATTATTACATTGACATCAAAATCTACAATTAAATTAAAAATTGTTCTGGAGAACTCTTGAAATCCTGAGGCTATATCTGAGATCCCCTCTAGCTCAAGGAACACAGACTTAAGGGGAATGTAAAGGAAAATCTGGCAGAAACAAAAACACACACAAAATGTGCCTATCATTATACTCTTCATGCCCAAATATTATGCTGAGAAGCTTATTACATTTCTTTGGTAAAAATCTGAGAGTAATTAAACCTTTTATTACTCAGCAAAGGGAGATAAAGTACGTGAGTAAAAAGAGTAATAAAATAGCCAACAAGGGACCTTGGCCTGGAGCTCTGATCCTGGAAAGGGCAGTTCCTTTCTCTGGGCCTCTGTTTTCTCATCAGTGGAACGAAGGATGGCACGTTTGATACTCAGTTTTGCTTCCAACTCCAGCCCTATGAGTGCCATGCTCTGGTGGAGACTTGGCACTAGTTGGGAATCTTTAATGTGTGGCAAGGTGGAGGGAAGGGTGGACAGCACCCACACGAGGTGCTGTGGGACGGTGGGGTCTGCGTGAGGACCTAACTGGGGGGTTGCAGATGAGGCCTCCATGAATGCCTGGGCTTTCTGGGGAAGGTGAGAATTGCCAGTGTCATGATTTTGTCTGCACGTCTGCAGAATTCACAGCCGAACCCAGCCAAAGTCCACTTGTCCCCTGAGTTTCACTTTTGAGAGGATTATAGCTGGTAGGAGGCGAATGTGCTATTCTGATTTTCAGAATGCAATCTCATTTTCAGAGGGCCTCCGGGATTTGGCTCTGCCTTCAACTGGGGTGAGACGGCTTAAATCCTCCTCCACCCAAAGTTCTGGGGGAGGCCTCCACACTCTCTGGCTCTCCCACAGTTCTGTCTTTGATCAGCACACCCCAGGGCTCTGACTTGGTTTTGACCACCTGTTATGTGGATGAAGATACCTCTGGGGCCAAGTAAGAAGACCCAGTAGCACCGGGTTTCACCCCAAAGGAGAGAGGGAGACACGTGAGTGGTTTGGATTCCCTGGTGAAGGATGGCCATGGGAAGCTGGGGACATTGTCTCAGATTAGAGAGTAGGACATACGGACAGAATCAATGTCCTTTAGGGAAATGCTGCCACTTGTTACACTGCCTCCCACTTATATGTTATATTTATATCCCACTGTGCAGTCTTCAAAGTGCGACTGTGGCCCATTTGACCTTCACAGTGTTCCTGTGAAGCAGGCTGAGTGAGGAAGAAGCACTAGATTAAAAACAAGAAAACCAGGATCATATTATTCATTTATCATGGATGATGTGGGGCATGTGTCCCTGAGCCTTGACGTCTTCTTCTGTCACATGGTCATGACACAGCTGGGAAAACATTAGGATGATTGTCTCCACCAGACAGTAGAGAAAATAGAGGCTCAAGAAAGTAAAGAAAAATGTCCAAGGTCACACACACACACAAAAGAAAACCAATTCACTTTGTCTCCTAGAAATCTTATTTTAGCTTTCTCTATAAAAACGTGTTGTTTTAACATATGATAAACTATAGCTGCTTTTAATGTCTGCATAGATACATAAGCTTCCAACTTCATGAACTAAGTTAATTTATTCTTACCACTTAGTTACTATGGCTACTTGGCATTTTGAGGAGCAACGTTTGAGGCTTTTACTGAAAAAAGTTCTAATGACCCATGATACATAGTAATTTGCAGTTTTCTTTGATGTGAGTTTTAATAGTGCAGGATAGGACTTGAAATTCAGAATTGTTCATCATCTAATGCCTAAACATAAGCTACCACTTATTATTACAATTTAACACTTATACTTTATCCAGAAAATTAAATTACATTAAATATGGGTTTTTGAGAATTTGATGATACATTTGCATATTAGATCATATATCTTGACAACACCAAAATTTACTATATTTAATAGGAACAGCAGTTTCAGAAGATTCTTGCATTACATCCAAATAGTAAAACGGAGGGTTCAAAAGCTTATCATTTTAAAAGGTTTTTATTTAAAGATTGCAATTTAAGTCTAGTTATCTATTTTCAAAAAATGTGCCAAAGCTTTTCAGCATCCTGACTGCAAACCTTGTGGCAGGGCATTTCCTTGGCACCACCGGCCTTCTGGGCTGGATGATTCTTTGTTGTGGGGGCTGCCATGTGCCTCATAGAATGTTTAGCAGCATCCCTGGTTTCTACCCTATATATGTCCCCTCTGCCTAGTTGTGACAACTGAAAATGTCCCCAGACATTGCCAAATGTCTTCTAAGGGCAAAACCGCCTCTTTCCCCATTAAGAACCCTGGTCCAAGGTGGTTATTTTCCCTGATATATTCTCTCACCAATCTATCTGAGCACTGGAGAAGGTTAGGATGGATTCTCCCAACATTCTTCGAAAGCTTCATTGATTTGAGCAATTTTTTTGAGAGTTCACTTGTAGATTTCCCCTCCCACCGCTTTTATATAAAAGATCTACAGGAACACAAGCCTCTAAAGTGGTCTGTAGCAAGTGTGGGTTCGTTTTAGTTCACACGACTGAGAAATCATGCTTGGTACGGATGTTGTGGGGCTTTCTTTTCTCTTACTTGGTGGAAAAAAAGTTCCTGCTTTTCACAAGAGGAGTCAAGGAGGCATCAGCAACACCCTTCAGTCTAAGGGGAGGGAACTGATAAGTTTCAGGAGGCAAGGTGCTCATGGTCTGCACTGTCTGCTAACACCCAACCCCATTTTCACATAAATATCATACTGCCCTTTTAGATCTAGGTATTGTGAATGGGCTCATATACGTTTCCTTAGAGATATCTTATATGAAAGTACATATTTTTTATAAAGCAAATGGGCAATATTTGTGTAACAACAATCTCCTGACTCATTTGATTGTTAAATCTCCATTTCAGAATGTTGATTTTTCCCCATGTCCCATAAAATCTTACTAGCATTAGTTTCTGGGAAAGGGGGAAGCTGTAATTGACTTGACACTGCTCCTGAGCTGGTTTCTCTACTTTGTGTGAAGCAAGTTTTCTCTCAATAAAATACTTGACACCTCACATATAATAAGTCTTAGACTTCTTTCACTCTGAAGTTTGTATTTTTCAATGGTAAAACTAGCCTTCTATCCTTGTCCTGGTAAGTTTTAAACTTTTTAGTGTGTGAAGTATTTTTGTTAAGCTGGTACATTGGGGTTGTTGGGTTTGCCAATTTCTGCCAGTTGGGCTTTTTGTTTTTTTAATTCATTCGTGTTTTTAAGTCTATTCTAAAAGGCCACTTACAGATATTTTCCCAACTATCTTTCTACTACTCTTTCTTTCACTTTCCACTGCATCTCTTTGTCCCGGGTTCTCTGAGTGCTAGCACTGAATGTTGGCTTTCTGGCTGCAGTGTGGAGACGCAGAGCCGTCCTGCCCTTCCCTCCACGTGTAGAAAACTGTGGTAAAGAAAGGCTTTGCAGGAGGAGCTGGGAGGAGGACAGGAAAAAATATTTGAATCTTGCTCTGTAAGTTTTGCAAGCTCACAACAGATAAACCTAAGGAGTTTTGTTTGGTTTGGTTTGGTTTGGGGTTTTTTTTAATATTATTGTTCCTTTACTTCAAGTGTTTTTTCATTTCAGTCACAAGACTTCCTTATGCCTAAAAAATTGCTTAAAATATTGTCTCATGAAATTAGGGTTGTTGAAGCAGGAATAATTTCATAAAGATCTGTTGGAAGCCAAATGTCAGGATTGATGTAGGAAGACACACCGACGAAGTTGAGGGTGGTCCAAAGTCTGTTACAAGTTGGAAGGCTTTTGTAAGGAAGCTCAGGCAGAAAGAAAGGGGCTCTTCATATTGGAGTTGTCTTTTTTCATTGGAGGGTGCAATACAAAGGTTACAATCATTGGACACAGATGACAACATATAGACTAAAATATTTCATGCACAAAACAATCAGTAAAACTTTATGTTTCAGAAACAAATCCATATCCTTTTCGATGTCAGGAGGTTACATATTAATCACTACATCAAATTAGCTCAGAAGCTACACTGAAGCCGAATTACATCAACGTTTGGGTGTTTGAGCAGATCTCGTTATAGGTTACAGAGGTATCCTTCAATCAGACGTTATCTTACGTGTAGGAAAAGGCAAGGACTATGATTGCTTATCTTTTAAGGAGTAGAGTGACTCAGGCAAGAGAGATGGGAGTCCGTGTGCTCAATCTTGTTTTGTCTTTGAAGCATCTTTCTGGAGAGCTGCAGGTCATCACAGAATCAGGGGCTTTGTGAAAGTATGCTAGCAAGCAGAAATGAGCAAACAAGGCTTCTTACATTTGCTACATTGCCTCACAATATAACACGTTAGGTAAAGGGTTGGATGTGACCAATAATTGCAGAGAAATGGAGCCGAGCCCATTTTATTGACTGTGCAGGGGTTGATGTGGATTCTCTGCTAAGACTGCATAACCAGTGGAAGCCATGGAGTATGCTGGGTGTGTCACAGCCTCACTTAGGCACAGGGTTTCCTTGTGTTTGTTCCAGGGAGGATGGTGGATTTTCCAGGGTACAGTCTGTCTGGTGCAGTCGCCTCCTTCCTATTCATCCTGCTGACAATGAAGCAGTCAGGTAGGATTCCTTTCTCCCTTTACTGTATAGTCTAATGTCCCAGTGAGCTAGTTTGGGTCCAAAGGTCTAGAACAACATCTAAGAGTGTAAGTCTGGGGCTAAGGCACCTGTATCCAAAAAGGAACTCCTCACTTTTGAGGAGCTTCTCCACTCCCAGCAGCTCCTCCACTCCTAGCTGAGTCACCTTTGGAAAGTTACTTGAGCACCTCATGCCTTAGTTCTTTCATCTTTTTAATGAGAATAACAGCAGTAACTACATCTCAGAGGCCAGCACAGGCTTTAGGATTAAATGAGACATTAAAAGCACTTGAATCAGTGGTTGCACCACGTTAAATTATTAATTCACTCTAGTGCTTTGGGGTCAAGAAATGCAGCTGCTTCTTCCCATAAATTAAGCTGCAATAAAAAAAAATACTTGGAAATAAGAAATTAGAAGAAGACCTCCAAGAAATGGACTTGGAAATCTCACTAGCTGAATTTTGACAGTCAAAATGTTGCACCTTGAAAAATAATTATTTAAAAATTCAGTGTCAAAAAAAAATCAGTGTCAGAAGGAGACGTCAGAGCCCTGAGGAACATGCAGCATGGCGCAGTGGGAAAAAACACTGGACAGAGCGTCCGAGGGCGCAGGCTGTGCCTCGGCGCTGCAGAGCTGGTGTGATGCGATGAGGCTGCTGGCTTCTCTGCACTTGTGCTGCAGCTCCCTACCCTGTAACAGTCAATCTGATGGAATGTCTTCAGTTCTAGCTTCATATTTAGACTTCATCAATGAAGAATACAAGCAGATCTCCACTTAGGCTCTTTAGCCACCTTTTGGGCAGCATCTATTTGATACCCAGCAGCAGCTAAGTAGAGTGAGGTTCTTCCCAGCAGGACTGGATCTGCACAGAGAAAGAGCAAATGGCCCTGGAGCATTTAGGATGAGAAAGAACATAGCATACATGACATAAAATGATCAAACATAATGACATACATAACTGTTAAACATCTCTTCAATTTGCAGATAACAAGGAAGAGATCAGACATGTCTTAGAATTTGTTTGGAAGACCCAAAAATCTCTAGACAAACCAGTGTCCTTAATCCAGCACAAAATGTCCTTGTGAAAACTGCATTGTACATAGTCCCAGTAATTGGCCACTTGCCAACCCCAGGCCCCCCAGGGAAAAAAAAAAAAAGTTTCATATCTAAGAGAAGAGGAATCCCGAAAGGCTAAAAAAGCTAATAAATGGATTTATTATCTAAACTTCAGGAAAATAAAATGTTAATCACAAGAATAAGGTTTCCAATTTAAAAAGCCAATTTACATGAGAATAAATGACTCAAGGAATAAATAATTTACTTGAGAATAAAAACAACCCAGGTATGCTGGTGTTAATATCTTAAAGATGAAGAAATTAGGACTTCAAATCTCAAAATCTTACCAAGAGTAATAGATTTGCCCCCAAATCACATAGCTGGTAGGTGACAGACAGCAACCTCACCCACATTTTTGAACTGCATTTGTTTTCAGTACACAAAATTGACTCTGTAACAAACAGATGTGCAAATCATCATGCTGGATTTCTCTAAAACATTAAACATATATCTCTCCCTCTTCTAGTTGCCTCCATTTTGACAGGCTGGACACCCCAAAGCACGCATATGATTTTCTGATTGGCATTTCCTCATTCCTCCTTTTCACTTATTTTATAGAAGACTTTAGAGTCATTGGCCCTGCTCACCCTATCCTGGCCAGGGTTGGGGAAGATGCCCTCTTAACCTGCCAGCTACTCCCCAAGAGGACCGCAATGCACATGGAGGTGAGGTGGTACCGCTCAGAGCCCAGCACACCTGTGTTTGCGCACAGGGATGGAGTGGAGGTGACTGAGATGCAGACGGAGGAGTACAGAGGCCGGGTAGAGTGGATAGAGAATGGCATTGCAAAGGGAAATGTGGCACTGAAGATACACAACATCCAGCCCTCTGACAACGGACAATACTGGTGCCATTTCCAGGATGGGAACTACTGTGGAGAAACAAGCTTGCTGCTCAAAGTAGCAGGTGAATATCTGGGGAAAGACACAGGGTCTCAAGAGGCAGAGATATATTAATTTGTGGTAAGCTTTTTGGCAGTTGAGGAATTCCTTTTGAATCACCAAGGTAATTCCTAATGCTTAGTCCTCTACCCTGATTTACTTAAAAATAAGTGGTTCTGGAGTCTTCAAAGCAAGCTTAGTGTTAAAATATTTTCCCAAATTTAATTTGCACAGTTTTGACTGTTCTTGAGGATTATTTGAAATCCATGACATGCAGTCTTTAGCAATTTTGCTGAAACACACATTTGTGCTACCTAAGGCTGGTGCGCAAGAGCAAACCAATTGCCGCATGAGTGAACCCAGCTGACGTCCCTGCATCTGTATCACAGGGCATTGGTTGTTCTCTACCCAATCCCATCTATGCAGAAACTGAGATGTGAAGATGTTCTTTCCTTGTGAAATGCCCTCAGTTAGAAAGCTAGCAACGAGACTGAAGAGGCTAAGAATGTTGTGCTTTGGAGATTGTCATATACTAGTGTTCAGTGAATTGGGGACTCACAGATGCTTTTGGACACACCCACTGTGAATGGGAAGGTTCTTCAGATTGCTGTTGTATTAGCTAAGCAGGAAGGGGTAGGGAGGAAGGGGACAACTGAAGAATGGGTCTGTCTTATGAGAAGTAAACCATCATATGATTCCCTGACAGGGCTAACTCCTCCATGCTCTAAAGAGAAAATCAAGTAAATCCAATTACTAAGGTAAATGGGGAAAATCGTTCCCTGGAGATGTTAATGTCTCCAGCTGATACTGCTTCCTTCTTTACTTCCCTGGGAGGCTGTTTCCTCATAACTTTTTTTTCTTAACATCCATTACTGTTATTATGTTCAAGATGATTCAAAATGGATAGAGGAATACATATATTTCTGACATGGGGGGACAGGGAACGTACTGATGTATTTCAATATCAGGAACATTTACACATAAGTCACACATTTTCTAAGGCTCCAAGGGAAGGGAACGGGTCTCTCCTTTATCAGCAAGTGATTAAGACAGAATTCCCATTTATGGAAAATATAGGCCCCTTAGTTTGGGTTTGGGAGTTTCATGTTAAATAGAGAAAAAAAAATTCATGATTTCATAAATTGTTCTAAACTCGGATTTCTCAAAACCATCTTACCCATGGAATAGAATATTTAGCTACAAATAACTCCTCTTGGAGAATAGAATGTTTAGCTACAAATAATTCCTTATGGAGATTCGCATTTCACATGCTCCCGTTTATCCACTTGCTTCCGAAGATCACAGCCACCAGCAAAAGATGCAGGAAAAACAGGTCCCAGGGGAGTGATTTCTGACTTTGTGTTAAACATTCAGTCCAAATTGGGTTCGAGACATCATCTAAAATGTCAGACTACGTGCCCAATACAGATAATTTTAAGATGAAAAGGGCAGAGTTCATGGCACAGAGGAATAAATGCATAAATTACACCACATCTGTGTTTGCAGTACTAGAGGCATTGCAAAATGTCATGATGTCCCCCTTCTCTGATCCCCCTTTCTGGATCTGGAGAAAAGTACTGGTCAGATGCTAAAATGTAAAGACCCAGACCGGGGAACAAATAAAGTGTATCAGAACTCAGATTTGAATGGGGAGACTGTGGTCGACTTTCTGCTTCTCAGACTCCTGAACTCCAGCCATCTCCCTGTGAGCAACATCACTGGGATCTCAGCCTCTGTGATTTCTGCCTCTGTGGGCCCTGGGTGTCAGAGCTGTGGCTTCCCTCGCAGGTCTGGGGTCTGCCCCTAACATCCACATGGAGGGACCTGGGGAAAGTGGAGTCCAGCTTGTGTGCACTACAAGGGGCTGGTTCCCAGAGCCCCAGGTGTATTGGGAAGACATCCGGGGAGAGAAGCTGCTGGCCATGTCTGAGCATCACATCCAAGATGAAGATGGCCTGTTCTATGTGGAAGCCACCCTTGTGGTCAGGAACGCCTCTGCAGAGTCTGTGTCCTGCTTCGTCCACAACCCCATCCTCACTGAGGAGAAGGGGTCGGTCATCAGCCTCCCAGGTCAGTGCTCTGCATGTAGGACCAACATGCTCTCAGATCAGCAGGAAAGGTCCCAGGGACTGCACCACAGCACCTCATATTTTTATCAAGAGACATTATCTATCATATAGTAATATGTATTGAAAGCTATAAAACATTTATGACTGGAAATATATGCACTACATTTTAATTGAATAGCTGTTATGGTGCTTCCGTTATTTTTGAGTTCTACCTTTCCTTCTTCTGCATTGATTGTTTTTACTCACAAGTATTCATTGCATTGTAAAGAAAATAAAGCTATATTTCTTCAACTGAAATGTTTTCCCATGCTATCTTGTGCTGATTACTTCTAGAAATCTATCATATGAAGATAATCACAGATGCAGACAACTATTTGCATAATAGAATATTAATTATGGCCTTACTTATAAATAGCAGCAAAAATAACCAACCCCCCAATACAACAGTACAGTGTGGAATCTTGTCTTACTATACATTGTAGCATTAATGAAAAAGGATATTTTTAAATAATTTTAATGGTTGAAAAATCCCTCATGATGCACTATTCAATGATAAACATGACATCTACCTATAAATTGACATTTCCAATCACATAAAAATTATTGGCCTTAAATAACTTATAACTGCACTAAAACTTTCAGGATACCCTCCTCATTTGGATATAAGTATACAGTTATTCATATAAATGGAAAGATTAAAAAAACTTTAAAGTTAATGTTATATTTTAATTTTAAATGAAGCTGATTGTATATTACTTATAATTAGTCTCCCCACTTTGTAATTATAGGTGATACTGTTTATGTCCATATAATTTTGTACTTTCTGTGTATCTATAAAAGGAACATATGTTATTTTCATAGCTGATAGCTAAGTATTTATGCTGTAAATATCAGAAGAAACCAACAGAATCATGGGGAGATAGAAGTGACAGCATTTTTGTTGTGCAGAAAAAAGGAAAAAAAAGCTATATCATTGGGTAATCTGTGGGAAAGAATCAGTATTTTTCTGCATTTAATTTTTTTATGAATTGAGCTTTCCTATATGATGTATAAATTGCTTTCTTTTTTAAAAAATAGTTTCTCTCCTTTCCCTTACACCAAATTCCTTAATATGTTATTCTTGTTCTTTTTCCAGAGAAACTGCAGACTGAGCTGGGTAAGTACGAGGTGCTGGCACACACCTGCGGAGGGAGCCTCTGCCCTCCCCAGCAGAGGGAGGGGAGCTACCACGAGACCATGTGACCCAGAGGAGAAACTGAGGCATGATTTTGCCAGGTCTTATGTTCATTAAATACCAGAGGAGACCAGCAAAGTGATGGCCTCATTCAAGGAGGTTTCAGCTGTGTTACCTGACACTTTGGGGGCTCATGGAGATTCCAGTGAGCATCAGATGGACACCTATAGGGAGCACGGCATCATCTCTGCTCTATGTGTTGAGGGGAAAGGGTGCTGCCTCAGAGTGTGTGGGGGATGACAGCAGACAGCTGGCCGGGCCTGGAGGCCCTTTGAAAACACTTCACGTGTGAACAAGGGCAGCATCATTATGACAACCAGGGTTGCACCCACCACCTCCCTGCTCAACTCTGCTATGGGGTCCTGCACCTGCTCCTCACCCCAGTAGACCCCTAAGCTAATCACTATTGGGAGGGAGCTGTTACTTTCAGAGTGCAACCTGGGATCCTGTGACTGTGGCAATTTTTTTTTTTTTGAGATGGAGTCTCGCTCTGTCGCCCAGGCTGGAGTGCAGTGGCGCGATCTCAGCTCACTGCAAGCTCTGCCTCCCGGGTTCAGGCCATTCTCCTGCCTCAGCCTCCCAAGTAGCTGGGACTACAGGCGACCGCCACCACACCTGGCTAATTTTTTGTATTTTTAGTAGAGATGGGGGTTTCACCGTGTTAGCCAGGATGGTCTTGATCTCCTGACCTCGTGATCTCCCCACCTCAGCCCCCCAGAGTGCTGGGATTACAGGTGTGAGCCACCACGCGGGGCTTTTTTTTTTTTTTTTGAGACGGAGTCTCACTCTGTCACCCAGGCTGGAGTGCAGTGGCGCCATCTTGACTCACTGCAACCTCTGCCTCCCGGGTTCAAACGATTCTCCTGCCTCAGCCTCCTGAGTAGCTGGGACTGCAGGCACGTGCCACCACACCCAGCTAATTTGTTTTTTGTTTTGTTTTTTGGTGGGTTTTTTTTTTGTATTTTTAGTAGAGATGGGATTTCACCATGTTCGCCAGGATGGTCTCGATCTCCTGACCTCGGGATCCGCCAGCCTTGGCTTCCCAAAAGGCTGGGATTACAGGCATGAGCCACTGCACCCAGCCTAATTTTTGTTTTTTAAATCTTGGAGTTGGACTGAGAGTATTATTTTGCTGTACCTGAGATAAGTGGTTTAAAACATAACCAGCCAATGTCTGAGCCCCTTTGAATTTCCCCTTTACCTCCTTACTTGCTCCCTCCTTTTTATGGCCTCTTCTCCCAGCCCAAGGCAACCCACCTGCCTCCCTGCCTAGGTGCATAGAACGTGGATCCCTTATGTCCTCTTTCCATCAATACCTTGCTCTCCATCAAGTCACCTCCTCCAGGAATGTGTGTCCATGTGTGTGCTTTAGGTGAGCTTAAGCACACCTTTCAGCCCACAAAAGAGTTTTTGAGGAAAATCAGGATAACAAACACAACCCAATCTCTACCAGAGTCTACTATGGCACCTTCAACCCCATTAGGCCATAAACATAAAGGGAAGGGTCCCTGGAAGGCTCAAAGTAACTCCACAATCTGAAGAGAGACACATACCTGTGTACCTTACCCTTCTGAGATCAGGAAGCCAAGCTAGTGTTTGGGGCAGGTTGACACAAGTCTGTCTCTCAAGGTTTTAGGGGAAGAGTCACTCCTCTGAGTTCTCTGAGACCCACTGGAGACCCAGCACACAAAATACGACCCCATGTCCTGTTGTTCCTAAGTCATGGTGACCTTCCGGGGCCACAATTAACCAAGGTGGAAAGATGGAGCTTCCCTTTGCTTCCTGTCAGGTGGGAGAGGAGGGCTCTGGGCACGGAAGCTCTGCAGTTGCGCTCTGGTGATGGGACACCCAGCTCTCTATGGAAGTCCTAAGACTGAAATCGCTGCTTGTACTCTTACAAATAATGTTTTCCATTTATAAAAAATAATAGTTTTTAAAATATTAATTGCATGCCAGGCATGATGCTGAATGTGTTATGGGAATTATTTCATTTTTTCTTACAATAATTATAAAGTTTAATTGCTTTATCCTCATTTTACAGCTAAGAAACAATCTTAGAGACATACATGGTTTGCCAAAAATCATGAAGAAATGGTGGTTTACCTTCTAATCTACATCTATCTAACTTAAGAGTGCAAGTCCTTAATTACTTACGTGTGACTTTGTCAGCTCATTCATCTCTATTTTTCTCATCTTTAAGGTGAACAGGTTGAATTTAATCTCTAATGTAGTGTCCAGTTCTAAGAGATTAGATATAACTTAGCATATTTGAGAAATGAGATAGTGCATTAATTGAATATGCTGATTGAAAGAGGATTATGTGGTATGATGATGAGATTATCAGGTTTCGCGGAATCAGTGTATAATTCAGTGTACTTCACACTCCAGAAGGGAATTAATTTTTCAATGGATATTCAGAAGGCATTTCAGAACATACATACAATAACCAAAACAAAACAAAGCAATACATTTCAGCACAAAATTGTCTGGAAGGCTGTGTACAAAACTGTATAGAAAAAGGAGGTTAACTACTGCATGTTCACACTTGTAAGTGGGAGCTGACTGATGAGAACACATGGATGCATGGCAGGGAACAACACACACTGGACACCTTTTGGGGGATGTGGGGAGGGAGAGCATCAGGAAGAACAGTTAACGGATGCTGGGCTTAACACCTGAGTGATGGGATGACCTGTGCAGTAAGCCACCATGGCACACGTTTACCTATGTAACAAACCTGCACATACTGCACATGTACCCCGGAACTTAAAATTGAAAGAAAAAAAAGCGGGTTAGGCATAGCGGCTCCCAGGGAACTCATATTCTAGTAGAACATCAATTACTAACAAACAGGGCTGGGTGATTTTTCTAGCACTTTAAACTTTAGTTTTACTTGGATTCTGGACAAAAGGAGTTTTGTCGGTATCTGTAATGCATCAAATTAATTGAATCTCCATACTTAGGTTTTGCTTCCTTCAGTCTCCATTGAAGTCAATCTTAGCTCTTAATTACCTATGTCCGGCAGGGCAAGCCAATTTAAGATCTGATATGTGCCACAGGTCACGGACAGGGAATAAAATCCTCATATGGATAAAGGAGATGAGGAAACAGTCTGTTTTATTAAGTAATTTACCATAAGACATGTGGATGGAGAAACAGCCCCAAACTAATCCCTAGTCCATTTTTTCTGATTCTTGTCTTCAGACTTTAATAGATACATAGGAGAGGAAAATAACATTGTTTTAGGCAAAATTACAGGACAAAGCAAACAAAATGCTGAAAATAACTGGGAGTCAACTATTACCTGGAATGGAAGGTAATAATCTGAAAATTCAAATTGTGTTGACAGTGACTTTCCTCTCTACAAAGGTAGCTGGCGGTTTTTGGCCAATGACATAATGGGACGTTAACGCCTTTGGCCAGTGACTCTGTGCAGAGAACCTACAATTTTATGCTTGTGTTTCTATTATAAATGATCACACCTTATGCAAAACCATTCTTATCATTTAATAGAAAAGGACGACACTTAATTTAGAATAGAGAAAAATTGGCATGGGCAGGGCCTGATGAGAATGGAAAATGTAACATAACTCGGGCCCAGGAAAGCCCTCAGAGAACATCTTTCCCCACTTGGCACAGTGGGAGAATTAGACCCCTTTTCTACATTCATCATTGTTTCACAATTTGTACTTTGCCGACTTCCCCAATTATTGATCTTAAAATGTTAATCTTAATTTTCAAAATCATTTGAGGACATTCAACTGGTGTGTGTCTATAACTCCACCCATGTGGGGCATTGGGGAAATAAAATATAGTGGCTGGACCAGACTTACAAGGTACCATAAAGACTACCTAGAGGAAAGCTTCTTCAAATATCATTACCAAAAATCCACATGAGACACGTTTTTAAACCCCTCCCTATTACCACTTCAGAGGGTGGAGATGGCTCCAACGCCTTCAAGTCTCACAGGTCTGCGTGCCTCTGCTCACACTGCAGGGTCTTCCAGGCACTTAATGCAAACTATTTTGTTCAACACTGAAACATTATGATTTTGGTAGTTGTATAGCAAATTTATAGTTTAAGAAACTGAGGCATTAAGAAGTAGTTTAAGACAGATTAAGAAGTAGTTTAAAATCATACAGAATGGAAGTGTTAGAAGAAAAACTTTAGACAGACTAAATTTAGCAGAGTCTAACTGAGCAAAGGCATCCCAAAGGCAAACTAAACAAGGCATCCCTCAGAATCAGAACGGTTTCAGAGAATTCAAAGCAGCAATTTGGTCAGACAGCATTTATGGACAGAACATGGAAATAAGGTACAGAAAACAGAAGTGAGGTCAGAGACAGCTCTATTGGTTGCAGCCTGGCATTTGCCGATTTGAACAGGGTTTCAACAGTTGGCCGCCTGCAACTGACAGAAGTGCAGCAGCTGCTACTCAGCTATTTATTACAAAAGTGTACTCCTAAGTTAGGCTTAGCTCCTAAGTTAGGCTTATTCATAAAATAATTTTGCAATTAAAACTCCCAGAATAAAATGAGCAGTTTATAAATTTGGCCCCAGGATGCCTCTGTACCTGAGTGCTTATGTAACAAACTGCAACCTAAGTTAGGCTTTCAGTAGTTGACGTACTAAGTTAGATTGCAGTTTGTTATATAAGGAGTCAGGTACAGAGGCATCTGGGGCCAAATTTTAAACTATTCACTTTATTCTGGGTGTTTTTTGTTTGTTTGTTTTTAGACAAAGTCTCGCTTTGTCACCCAGCCTGGAGTGCAATGGCATGATCTTAGCTCACTGCAACCTCTGCCTCCAGGCTTCAAGCAATTCTTCCACCTCAGCCTCCTGAGTAGCTGGAATTATAGGCATCCACCATCACGCCCAACTAATTTTTGTATTTTTGTAGAGACGAGGTTTCACCATGTTGGCCAGGCTGGTCTTGAACTCCTGACCTCTGGTGATCCACCCGCTTTGGCCTCCCAAAGTGCTGGGATTATAGATTTAAGCCACCATGCCTGGCCTATTCTGGGAGTTTTAATTGCAAAATTATTTTATTATTGATCTGTAAACTGAAAAAAATACAGGTAGAAGCAGGTAGGGATTCAATTACTATTTTACTCGGACTGACACACATCATGGAATGATTCCTCCTTAAAGAAGAACAACCTCTATCCTGAGTCCATGAAACCCCCACCTAACCTAAGGATGACCTCAAACCTCACAGCAACCCTGGGATGCTCATGGTTTCTAAACTCCAATGGAGCTGTTCTTAGAGATGACATTATTGGTTCCATTTTGATTCTTTCATTGTGTTTTGTCCACTCTATTTAACAGCTTCTTTAAAAGTGATTGGACCTTCCAAGCCCATCCTTGTCAGAGTGGGAGAAGACATACAGCTAACCTGCTACCTGTCCCCCAAGGCGAATGCACAGAGCATGGAGGTGAGGTGGGTCCGATCCCACCGTTACCCTGCTGTGCATTTGTATATGGATGGGGACCATGTGGCTGGAGAGCAGATGGCAGAATACAGAGGGAGGACTGTGCTGGTGAGTGACGCCATTGACGAGGGCAGACTGACCCTGCAGATACTCAGTGCCAGACCTTCGGAAGACGGGCAGTACCGCTGCCTTTTTGAAAAAGATGATGTCTACCAGGAGGCCAGTTTGGATCTGAAGGTGGTAGGTAAGAATTCTAGATAGATATTTTGCATTCAATACCTGCTCCTACCACTTTAATATGCTAGTTCCTGGACAATTTCTCTGACATTTGAAATTTTCTTAATGCTCATTCATCATCAAATTTATATCAAATCCTCCAGTGTGTGAAACTGTCATAGTTACTTAAAATCCACAAACTCAAATGGATGAAATGCAATTATTTGGGCATAGAACTTGTATCTTCTCCAGTATCTTCAAAAACTGACCATATCTTTAAGGAAATCTGAGTATCTTACTACGTATTTTACCAAGACTCATTGTTTCACAGTGTGTTATTAGAATTCTGGGAAATGCAATAAAATTCTAGAAATTGTAATCATTTGAAGACTAAACTGGATCCACTGTGTAAACCAAAATTATAAATATTGACAGTTTTGGCAGGGACAGGGGAGGAAAGATGAAATCACTCCCTGCAGCATCATTTCCCACTGTCCGTGTGTGTGAGAATTGAAACGTCCAAGGTTAGCAGATGCCATTGAGCACATATAGGCCCAAGTCTTGGATATGCTACATGTTTCTCCCATGGATTTTGATTCTAAATTAATAAACACGTTTAGCCATGGGAGCGCATATTGAGAAGTTTCATCAGCCTCGTATTTTCTGCCATTGGACGTAGATATTTACAATGTTTCAATTTTTGAGAATATCCTCCTACTCCCTATTTTAATCCTGTCCGTGTGACCCATGCCCTGGCCATAGTTATTTTGTTCTCAGGGACAGAATAAATGTTGGATTTGAACATTTACCTTACCTCTTAGTCATCCCAGAATGATTTAGGAATACAAAGAATAAAAATAAGCAAACAAACAAAACAAGAAAGTGCTCCAGCCAGCCTCATCCCTAAGTGGAGTGCAATCCCCCTTAAGCTTTTCTCCCTTCCCCAAGCCCTCCACATCCCCTTCTTTCCTCCCAGTAAAATTGCTGCCCACTCATCCACTTGAAAGGACTCCAGGTTTTGGTTCCTTTTTCTCTGTCCCCAGGTCTGGGTTCTTCCCCACTGATCACTGTGGAGGGGCAAGAAGATGGAGAAATGTAGCTGATGTGCTCTTCAGATGGGTGGTTCCCACAGCCCCACGTGCAGTGGAGGGACATGGAAGGAAAGACGATACCATCATCTTCCGAGGCCCTGACTCAAGGCAGCCATGGGCTGTTCCACGTGGAGACATTGCTAAGGGTCACAAACATCTCCGCTGTGGACGTCACTTGTTCCATCAGCATCTCCTTTTTGGGCGAGGAGAAAATCGCAACTTTTTCTCTCTCAGGTTGGTGATTCCTTATGTTCCTTCAGGTTTGGAAAATAAATATGAAGACCAACTCAGACTTACTCATCGTATTGCTCTTCTTCCTTTTTGATTTTTATTTGCTGCTCTCTGACGAGGTCTCCTGCTATCCTCTGCAAAGCTGGTTTTCAGGACACCCAGGGATTCTACTCCCCTGAGTTTCTCTCTGACACCCTCAACTTGCGCCCTGCAATCATAATTATCATTGGATATACACTAAATTCTCGTAATTGACCCTGTCTTCACTCTCTCTAAATTCCCTTCTTCTGATGTGAAAACAATTAAATTACAGAACTTTGTGTTTTCCCCCTCATGGGGGATTTTCTTCTGGATTAGAAACTGATTTTTATTAATACTATCTTCATGGTTGCGGCTTGAGTAATTTTATCTTTTCCTCCTCAAGTCATTCCAGTGATTGTGTCATACAGTTGGAAGAGAGAAGGGAAAACAACTTGTCTGTGCATGTGTACATTTCTGAGACGAGCAAACACGAAATACTTGCATTCTCTCCTCTGCATCTCCAGAGCAGGGAGGAGCAGGCCAACTGCCTCCCGGGAGGCCCAATTCTCTCCCTTCTCTCCAGCCTAGAAGCTGCTCAGATGAAAAGCACAATCTTAATATTGTCCCAGTTTCACAGTTTCACGGGATTCTTGGGTTTCCATTTTAGAGTCCAGGATGACGTTTTTGGGGAAGACACTGCTTGTTTGGGGATTGCTTCTTGCTGTGGCTGTAGGCCTGCTCAGGAAGAGGAGCTGAAAGAGGTAAGTCAGGGAAACAGAAACAGCGGAGCACACTGCAGTGGGAATCGTACTGCGTACTTCCCCGAGCCTCCCTTTCCACAAGTCATCTATGGGAGGCAGTCAGTGAATATCCAGTAACTAAGGAAATGTGAGAAACAGGAAAGCCCAGGGCTTATCATGCAATCCAGGCTCAGTGATGCATGAGGTCAGTGTTTCCACTTGTAATAGAAGCAAAATGATTAAAAGATAATGATTTGATTTCCTGCTGCCCATTCCCCAGTGATCTAGTTAAGGAAGAAGAAAAAAGTGAGTGGCACAGCCATCCTTGTTTTCAAGGCTGAGAGCTGAGGTTCACTGAGATTTGTTGGCATAAACAATTTCCTATGATCTTTAAAAATGTGGTGACCTACTTGTTGGTGATTTCTGTGCTGGTGACTTCTCATGTGTTAGGGAGGCTGTTTTGTGTGCTCTAGAAAGTGCTTCCACTTTAAATTTCTTATGTCCATGAAACACTTGTCTTCCCATTTGGCTGTTAATAGAATGAAATTATATTGATTAATTATCAGAATGGATTCTCTTTCTTTACAGTGAATGTGACATTCGCTTGAAACACAGCTCACCTGAAACTGATTTCTTCTGAACAAAACAAGAGTGTGATCCATGGACATTCAGGCAGCCAGATATCCCACAGAGATCTGATATCTGCTCTATGGGCCAGGGGGAACTCCTGTCAGGGAGCTGGTACTGAGAGGTGGAGACTGGGGACGGGGCACGATGGGTCCCGGAGGTTGCCAAGCACATGTTGCAAGGAAAGAGTCATCTCTGTGTCATCTGACAGTGGGTTTTAGGCAATGGATTGCAAAAGAAATGAGTTCTGGGCCATCCCCTCTCTTCCAAGCCCCATCCCCTTGAAGGTGGCCCTTGAACAAGTCAGAATCCTCCTGACCATGCCTCTGAATACCTCTCCTCTTATATAACATGGTTGGCAAGTGCCCTATCTACACCTTCCCCAAAACTTCCTTCTCTGGGACTCTGCACCCGCTTCATTCTTTAGTTCCCTAATGTAGGTTCTCTGGACATTTTTTCTGTACCCACAAGAACATCTCCAACATATCAGGAAAATAACAATCTGGGATTCTGGAAACCAGAATGATATTCTGAGTCCTGATCATTTCTCCTTTCTCTAACTGCTTGAAGGGGGCTCCCATGATCATCGAAGTACCAACTCAAGGTGTTTTAATTCTACTCAGGAAAATCTGCTGGAGACTGATCTTTTCAGAGACCTATCCTGTTCCAGGTTCTCTGAGATCCGGCCTATCAATCACAATCTGACATCTGATAATCAAGGACCCTTAGAAAACCCCATGGTAAATACAAGTTAGCCTACAGGAAGAAACGAAAGGAATAATCAAGTATTTGGTCAGTTTCTTTTTTTCTTTTTTTTTTTTTCTGAGACAGAGTGTCACTCTGTCACCCAGGCTGGAGTGCAGTGTCGTGATCTCAGCTGACTGCAACCTCTGCCTCCCGGGTTCAAGCGATTCTCTTGCCTCAGTCTCAGGAGTAGCTGGGATTACAGGTGTGTGCCACCATGCCCAGCCTATTTTTGTATCTTTAGTATAGATGGAGTTTCACTTTGTTGGCCGGGCTGGTCTCAAACTTCTGGCCTCAATTGATCCACTCGCCTTGGCCTCCCAAAGTGCTGGAATTACAGGCATGAGCCACCACACCTGGCCTGATCAGTTTATTTAAGATGGTGACAATTAATTGTCCACATAGGTGGAACTGAGAAAATTAAAAAAAAAAAAAATACAGTTAAAAAAAGTGGGAGAAAATACAGCTGCATAAGAGGGAGAAAAATCTGATCACTAAAATATAATCTTGAAAATCTTATGAAGTGTTGTAAAATCCCTCCTCCAGACTTTTTGAGAAAGTTAATACAGGAAATTGAGTCAGGAAAAAAATTTTAGACTTCCCGATCCAAGCGAAAAATTATTTATCATCTATATAAACATGTCAATTTTATCATTAGAGCAAAATAAAGTGCACAATTTAAAATTAATGATTATAAAAGAAACAAATATAAGCAGTACATGTAACACAGTAAAAATATTTTAAAGTCATAATGAATTCAGGAAGATAAACTATATGTGGAAGACGGAAGAATGTCAACAAGACTTTTGGAAAGAATGTTATGAAGTGAGAAGACGAATGCCTGCCAGTGACGCTCTGCTGCTCTCCAGGATGGCAGACGTCAGGGGCACCGCGGTCCCGTGCGGATCACTCATGAACTGCACTCTGGACTTGCTCTTCTGGAACATCATTTTTTTTTTCTATTTTTAAACTCATAAATTTAAACACATAAATGTTAGAAACTACACATTATTCTTCCACAAATGTTTACACATTAATTTTAATAAACTTTTTTTGAATTGTGGTAAAATACATAACACAAAATAAAACTTACCCTTTTAACCATTTTAAAGTGTACAGTTCTGTGGTATTGTGTACATGATATTGCTGTGTGACCATCATCATCACTTTCTAGTTCCAGAATATTTTCATCGCCCTAAAGGAAACTCCATACCCACTAAGCAGTTACTACCCATTTTTCACCCCCTACTCCCCAGGTAATCTACTTTCTGTCCCTATGAACTTTTCTATTCTGAGTATTTTATATAAATGGAACCATAAAATATCTGTGTATGTGTATGCGTATGTGGCTTCTTTCCCTTAGCCTAATATTTTTAGAGTTCTTCCATGTCATAGCATGTATCAGTGCTTCTTTCCTTTTTTAAAAAAAAGTTAACAGACATTAAAGAACAGTTTTAGATTTATAACAAAATAAAATGGAAAATCCAGAGAGCTCCAAGATCCCTCCTCTCTTCCCCCTATTTCCGCTATTATTAATATCTTACATTAGCGTGCCACATTTGTTACAACCCATGAAAGAATAGTGACACATTATTTTCAACTAAAGTCCACAGTTTACATTAGGTTCACTTTTTGTGTTATATAATCTCTGGAGTTTAACAAATGATTTTTACATTTATATTGATCTATCTTTATATTTATGAAGACTTAAATTTATTAGTAAATATACTAGGTTTACCTGAAAATATTTTAACATTATTTTGATTTAATGTAATTAAAAATAATTTATTGCACAACATCTAAAGGTTAACTATTACTTTTCACTTACTTTTGAGTCTTCCTTCCTAGTGAATGTAGCTCTTTGCTTGTTAGTCTGTGCTCGTGAAGGCCCTATGAATAAATATATCCACTTTCCAGGGAGAAAGTCTCACGAAAATTGGTTTTTATCAGTCACATTCTCTCACTGTATATTAGAAAACATACTTTCCTATGGCTTTCCAAATTGGTGATTAATTTACTTTCTGAGTTCCAGTTCCAGTTAGAAAAGCCACAGGAAGGAGAGGGGTTGGGGGCGTGAGGATGATGCCCCAGTCACTGGAAGTCCCTGTGGCTGATGGGTGGGTAATTGGGTTGGTGCCTCAGGATGCAGTTCCCTCCCCTCCTGGCATATAGATAGCTGGGTGTAGTCATTAAAGCGGGGCCACTCTCAGAATAGATGTGCAGATTGGCTGGATCTCAGTTTCAGGGAGAGGACAGGAGGAAGCCACAGAGACTAAATTGTTAACTCCCTGACATTTTCCTCCTTTGTCAGTATAATTTAACTTCCAGGAGGATAGTGATTTTTCCTTTTTTGTCTAGCCCCACAACCTATAAAAATGACAGATATTCATTGATCAATAAACATTTGTAAAATGCATGAATTGTCTCAAAAAGTGATATTTATTGAATATCTTACCTGTTGAATGTACTATGCTAAGGCCTAGAGATACAATCCTTAATAAGACATAATTCCTTCCCTCAGGTCTTTCTTTTTTGCAGTGGAGTCACTCTGTTTTTGGAATGTCTTATTATACCTTCATAAACTTTACTAAAAATGGGAGTGCCAGAGTAGTCCAGCAATAAAGAATTAATTGATGTAGCCAGGTGGTGAATTCACTTTTCCAGAAAGGATAGGCCACTTGGAGACTCTGCACTACTTATTGATTTACTCAAAGCTACAAATGAAAATAAGATGGACACTGTTATCCCTGACATGTCTAAAGCTCTGAGTCCAATAGGCCATCTACCTTCACATTTTCTACCTTGTCCACCTCCAGCCACTGCTCCCCAGTCTCTAGGCTTAGAAGGACAAACACTCATTAAAATGAGTAAAGAAGTGACAAGTTAAGAATCTTGTTGTAGAAAAAATAAGAATTTAGACTCTGAAGAAGAGATAGTAAAACCTCCTCTTGAACCTCATGCTGAATGTCCTAAGTGTATAAAAAAGTAAAATGTCTAAGGCTGAACCTGTCACCCTTCGTGTTCTATACCACAGTTCCACCTCATTTGTTCCTGTTTTGTTGTTACCCCCACGTTTAGGGCTCGCATGTCCAGAAATCCCTTCTCATCCACCATGTCCATTTGATTTTAACTATTAATATTTTATCACCATTTATTTACCTCTGTCCTGCCTTGATTATTTCTTGATGAAATATGTAAGCCTCCCTTTAGGGTCAGTGAAATTAGGACTAGGCTCTGGATTGATTCTTCCTGGCTTCGAACACTGGCTTTGCCACTTAGTGTGTGACGCAAAATTTCACCAAGGAGATACATCTGCAGGAGAGGTTGTTAGAGGGACTTGTGGTTTACAGATCTGCAAATAGAAAAAAAAACTAAGGGGATCTCTTCCAACATCAAGAAGAAAGGGATCATTTAACAGGAGAAGCTCGGCCGGGTGCGGTGGCTCATGCCTGTAATCCCAACACTTTCTGAGGACAAGGCAGGCAGATCACAAGGTAAAGAGATGGAGACCATCCGGGCCAACATGGTGAAACCCTGTCTCTTATACTAAAAATACAAAAATTATGGTTTCCAGCTTCATCCATGTCCCTACAAAGGACATGAACTCATCCTTTTTTATGGCTGCATGGGAATTGAACAATGAGAACACCTGGACACAGGGCAGGGAACATCCCACACCAGAGTCTGTCGTGGGGTGGGGGGAGGGGGAGGGATAGCATTAGGAGAAATACCTAATGTAAATGATGAGTTGATGGGTGCAGCAAACCAACATGGCACATGTATACATGTGTAACAAACCTGCACATTGTGCACATGTACCCTAGAACTTAAAGTATTTTTAAAAATACAAAAATTAGCTGGGCATGGTGGTACATGCCTATAGTCCCAACTACTCAGGAGGCTGAGGCAGGAGAATCGCTTGAACCTGGGAGGCGCAGGTTGCAGTGAGCCAAGATCGCGCCACAGCACTGCAGTCTGGTGACAGAGTAAGACTCCGTCAAAAAACAAACAAACAAACAAACAAAAAACCACACAAACAAACAACAGGAGAAGCTCATATTCTATATCCTTGAAGACAAACTTGATGATAAACAGCTGGAGAAGTCAGATGCAGCAAGGACAAGGGAAACCCTCAACAGTGGGTAGAACAGGTCAGGAAGAAAAAGAATGTTACTGTTAGCAATGACTCTTGCTACAGATGTTTCTTTATTTCTACTTTACTGCTTTCTCTCCTAAAGTATAAACTGCAACATTGACTCCTCTTTCATTCACATTCTCACATAGGACACAATTCTGGACTTGCTGACCAGTGAGAACTTACTAAAGAAAAGGGCTCTTTCCTTCCGGAAGGCTTGGGCTCCTCCTCCAATGATTTACAATTATTCATGAGCCTTCTCCGTCCCTTGTCAAAGTCCAACATTAGTAGTTGATGGTACACTAGAGCCTGAAGAGCAAACACGCTGAACTATTAAAGTACTTGAACAGATTCCTGTGCATCTCCAACAGTGGTAATGTAGTGAGAATTCACTCTACTGCAATACTTCCCTTCAAACGCCTCCCCTCCTCCATATTTGATAACAAAAATAGTAAGAAGAGATTTCCCCTGTAAATGTAGCTTTAAAATTATATACTTCAACACACACTCAGCATGAAAACAGATGAGAAACCCATGTGCTTGTTTGGAGTTTTCTTGTGAGAAATTGTTGCTGCCCACAAATGGCAGCACTGGAGGAAATCTCCCTGGACATTTTCCAGTTCTCTCACTTCACTTTCTGCCTCTCCCTCTTTGATAGAAGCTGAAATCACACCTAGTGAAACTGACCTACTCACTATCCGAGGACAGCTTTCCTGGTGAATGTACCTAGAAGACGCTCCAGTGGAGACAGCAGAGGTACCAACACTTCGCTGCTTATTATGCTAATAGAACATTAGCTTCCTGGGCAACATCTCTATCACAACTCGTTAAAGAAGTTACAGAGGTACCTGGAAAAGAATCAGGACAATTTTCACGATGATCTAAGCAGAAGGACACAGACGTGCCAGCACCCTGAAGGCTAGAATAAGGATGGAAAATCCCACAGAAGGTGATTCCAGTAAGAGAATAGATGTGGGACTAATCGACCTTGTTGTGAAAAGACACATCTCCAGCCTTGCTGTCCTGGAAACCTTCTGTCCTATGGTGGGGAGAGGGAGGCTCCTGACAGAGTCTCTGGGCAGGAAGTGAGAGCCATGACCCTTCCTTCTTCACATGTCACCATGCAGAAATTCTTCTCTGGACTTTCTACAGACCACCACTCTCTCTTCATTGGGCTGAACAAACACCCAGAGCTCATCTCATTCCTGGTCCAACTTCTGTCCCCATTATTTACTTCTACCTCCCAGTAATGTCTGTCTCCCCTGTGGTAAACCCAGAACACTGAAGATGGTTTCGGATTCCCCTTGTCCCTGGTGTGTGGGGGCATCACAGTTCTGGGGAACATTCTCTGTTGAAGAAGTGTATCTTCTACCCTCAGATCGGTTGAGGTTGGGATGAGCTGCATCTGGATCCAGAGAAACAGCCATTGCATGTATAGTTGGGAAAAAAAAAAAAAAAAAGGAGGAAAGCTGCAAATACTGGGAAGGCAGAAAGGAGAAAAACAAGAGGGAGAAAAGTGGAAGGTTAGGTAAAACTGTATTCCATCCTAGGAGACACACGGTGTGTAAGTCCCAGAAGGCTAGGGTTGGACAGGATCTTCAGTAACCATCTATTCCAGACAGGCTAGGACTGTCTAGCCAGGACGGCTGTCACACCTGAAACACTTCCAGGGTGAGGTTTTCAGGATGGGGTCCTCCCTATTCTTCAAATGCCGGTTACTTTATTGCTTGTTCTTAAACTTAAGTCCTATAGTATCTCCAGTCATGGTGTGTCCACTTTCATTTAAGCCTCTTCATTTTCATTTTCTGTGGGTTTATGTAATAACTGGACCATCCACTTCTCATACACCTTTATTATATTTCTAGTGATTGAAATCCCAGGCCTTGTAGTCAAAAAGATCTGAATCTTGGTAATTGCTCTTCCCTTAGTCGCTCTGATCTTGGTGATGTTACCTTGCTTCTTTCAGGCACACCTAACTCTCATAATAAGGCAAATAACTATGACATTCAGCACAGGACTATTGTGAGAAATAAATGAGATAGCGTATAGGGAACTTAATGCTATGACTTCTCTGTGATGAACACTTGGTTCATTTTAGCTTCCAATATTTATAGTAACACTAATAGCAGAGGTGATAGTAGCAATAGTACTAATACTGGTAGTAATTAATCTTCTTTTCAAACCAAACATCCTCAGTAATTAAAATTTTTCTCATCAGAATTTGTATTTGTAAATTAGAATATGTTTGAATTTGGGGAGGATTAAATTAATTAGGAAATGTTTGTAGGTGCAGGGCTATTTGGAGTAAAGTGACATGCGTTAGAAATTGATAGCCCACAATTCTAGAAAGACTCTAAGATGGTCAGGGGCCATTTTCCACTTCACTGAGATGCAACAAGCTCTTCTCCATCTCAGGCTGGTTAAACAATAGACTAACTTCTGAGCAAATTATCTTTCAACGCTATTCACATGAATACATCCACCAGGTTGCTCAAGTCTCAGCTTAAATATCACCTCACTGGAGGAACTATTTGCACTATTTTGTCTCTTGGAAATCTCTTATTCCTTCATAACATTCATCACAATTTATTTGTGTACTTTCTCATAAAGCCAGAAATCTGATCTGCTTTACTTATTTGACATTGAATAAATGGTTGTATATATTTATGCTGAATGAATGAATGAATGGTCTCAGAACATAAAAAATCTGCTAACATTCCAGCATGAAATATAGACAGAGAGTGAAAACCATGGAATGAATAACCAATAAACAAATGCAAAATTTTCCCATTTGTATGGAGGAGATTATGTGGGGCAAAATAATGTCACTCACCTGCTTCAAACCTTTCTTCAGTCAAAAACAAAAACAACAGCCTGGGCGCTGTGGCTCACGCCTGTAATCCCAGCACTTTGGGAGACCGAGGCGGGGAGATCACAAGGTCAGAAGTTTGCAACCAGCTTGGCAATATGGTGAAATCTCATCTCTACTAAAAATATGAAGACATTAGCCAGGCATGGTGACGGGCACCTGTAATCCCAGCTACTTGGGAGGCTGAGGCAGGAGAATTGCTTGAACCCAGGAGGCGGAGGTTGCAGTGAGCCGAGATCGCGCCACTGCACTCCAGCCCACGCAACAGAGCGAGACTCCATCTCAAAACAACAACAATAACAACAAAAAAAAAATCACACGGGAAATAATGGCAAGAACGTGTCTTATGTACTACTGAGATACTCTTCTCCCTCCCCCCTGTATCTTTCTGGACTCCTAGCTTCAAAATAAAATTTCCAGAAGATGGCACGTCTCTGGAAAATGCCTAGGAAATGCCTCATTAAATCCTGGGGCAGTCGAAGCCACAAGACAACATTAGAGTTACTCACTAGCATATAGCTTTGCTTTTCTCCAGTCTAAAATAAAACAAATGAATTACATTCTCTCCTTCACAAAACTTTCACTTCAGAGTATGAAATTACTGAGACCACATGAAACTTGAAGGTTTATGACAGTGCTATATTTCTAGGTTTATCATTTCTTAAGAACAGTTCAGGGTATTTGTCTTTTTTACATATCCTGTTCTACTTTCCACATTTTCCACATTCCACCAACACATCAGCAATGAAACACGAGGTCCTTTTGGGAGAAGAGGAGGATAGGCTTGAATCGTGGGGTGTGTTGCAAAGACGAAATGTTTATGTGCCGCCTCGACACTTTCAACCCTCGCATAGATCCAGACGCATAACCGTGAGTTCTCCTGCTCTCGCCAGATATGCCCCCACCAAGCGGGAAAATTTCCCACCCAGTTAATTCCCCTATTCATCAAGCCAGCTGAACCCTGCCTGGTTCTCAGCCTATGAGGCCTCATCTTCCTGTCAGCCTGCATTTATTCAAGCAAGCCAATCAATATTTCCTTGGAAAACAAGGGACACCTCACCCTCTTATTACTACAAAGCCTGCCTCCTATAGCCCTTGCTGGTCCACTCTGCTCCCAAGTGCAACCCCGTGAGGTCCTGCACGGCAAGAAGTGTCCTCCTCCCTGAGGTCCAAGTTTATGTGGCTAATCGACTGCTGTCCATCTCATCTGTCCAGTGTTGGGTGTCATGGGTTTGACCACTTTACACTATTTAGTATAGGGATCCCTCCCTCACCAACAAGATGAGAGAAGGCAACAGAACAGAGGGGCAGATGAGATGGTTGGCCCAATCATCACTTCAGCATAACTCACCTTGCTGATACAATTCCTTTCCTCTTACTGAAAGGGAAGAACAGCCTGTGAGATGCCAAGTACACAGCATGGAGTAAGGACTCAATCTCCTCTATAACTCAAAGAAAACAGAGAATTTACTAAACTCCTTCCTGAGTGGTTTTAAACAAGAAGAAGAAGAGGAAGAGGAAAAAAAAGAAGGAGGAGGAGGAAGAGGTGGAGGACGAGGGGAAAGAGAAAATGACAAAACAGATTTTACAGAAAAATAATGTCCAAAGTTTATTTTCTTGTTTATGTCACAAGCTCAAATCCTAAATGTCACTTTTATGTAACTAGATCAAGGAATTTACCTTAACTGAGGTTTACTATATTTTTCTCACTTCATGTTTATACCAATGAGTTTTCTCTCTATATTGGATTCTAATATTTTTTCTCATGGGGGCCCCAGGCTCCATGACTTGTTGAGGTCTTGGAGTTCTAATACAATCCTACACATGTCTCTATGTCCCAACAGGTGCCACCTATCTCCATAGCCATGCTTACAAACCCATGAATTCACAAACCCTACCGTGGCTGAGTCACAGATTTACCTTTGGCCTTCCTTTCTCTTTTTCTTCTTGGCTTTCCATGCTCTCCCCTTTTTTTCTGTTTTTCTTTCCAGGCCAAAAACACAACAGCACTCATGCAAATCACAAGTATGGGGAAAGTCGCAGCAAATGCTGCCTCCCAAGGGGAGAAGAAGGGATCTGACACAGGCCCCAAAACCTCATCAACAACATGCACCAACAAGCCTATCCCATCCCAGGTCCCAAACATTCCCTTCCTATTCTCCTCTTGTCCCCAAAATGAGCAACTCTAACCTCAGATAGAAGTGGTTTCCATTTGCTCTTGTCCAAACAAGGGGTTCTTCATGGAGCAGGACACTTTTCCCTTTGAGCTGTCTCACACTATGAGGGATACATCTATCTGAAACAATGCATCATCATCATAGGTCTTGTCCTCAGAGAGAGATGATATGTTCCCTCCCTTTGCATCTTTCCATTGCACCTCAGGTTGGCAAAAACAAACAAACAACAACAAACAAACAAACAAACAAACTCTAGTTTGTGCATGTCAGCTCGATTCCTTCATTTTCTGGACTTACCTTATGAATGTGAGGACTAGAACCCAGGCCTTGAGAGAAGCGTCATTCATCTGAGACCTAGCCTCTTCATCGGGAAATCCCTAACATTACACAGCAGTGCCAGTGGAGGGAGATGGAAGGAGCACACTGTTTTTGGTGGGAAGACAGTGTTTCTTTCTTTCTCCCATGAGAGAAATGTGTATCTGGGGTTCAAAAACCTTAGCAGACTTGAAACTCATACTAAAACTTACACTAAGACTTGTACCAAGGTCGGGCGCAGTGTCTCACTCCTGTAATCCCAGCACTTCGGGAGGCCGAGGTGGATGGATCACTTGAGGTCAGGAGTTTGAGACCAACCTGGCCAACATGGTGAAACCCTGTCTCTACTAAAAATACAAACAAATTAGCTGGGTGTTGTGGCAGGCACCTGTAATCCCAGCTACTCAAGAGGCTGAGGCAGGAGAATCACGTGAACCTGGGAGGCGGAGGTTGCAGTGAGCCGAGATCATGACATTGCACTCCAGCCTGGGCAACAAGAGTGAAACTTGGTCTCAAAAAAAAAAAAAAAAAAAAAAAGACTTGTACCAGGGCCTGCCACACATTCTCTCCCCAAGGAGAAACAAGAAAATAGAAAAGGGGCAGAGTAAAATTTGCCAATGTTGAGTTCTTTCAGAAAAACATTTATATATCTATCTATATCTCTCTACTTCATTCATTGGAGTCTCAAGGAAAATGATCTTTCTGAGCTTATAATAAGATTTCTGGTAGCCAGTTCCTTAAACAATATCCCTTTGTACTTCTTTTTTCAAATTTTCTTAATTCCTCTGAGTAGAGATTATCTAAAAGATGAAGGTATCCAGGTAAAGGTAGTCCATGAAGAAGTCAAGTATTCTATTTTTTTTTACACTCACTCTTTTCTTTTCCCTTTCTACTTCCTCCCCTCTTTTTTAATTCACCAGAAGCCAGGTTTACAAGTGGATCTAGGCAGCCAGCACCTTTATCAAGCATAGCATTACCAGAATTATTGAAGATGGTCTTCAAGAATAATGACCATCCTGACTTCTAAGGCTATATGTTATTTTGCTGTTTTTTAACCTAATATCACTTGGTATGGATCTTCTTATGTCTCACTGAGTCCTACTCCAGTTCTTCAAATGGACGAAATATATTAAGAAGCTCAGCTACATCTCTTTTTGGCTAAAAAATATGACACAGCTAATGTTTACTACCAGACCTTGACCTGTCAGGAAGGACACATTTCTGGGAATGTGGAACAGAAAGCAATCAGGAAGAAAATCCATATTCTTAGAATTGCCTGAGGGAGCTGCCAAGTCTTAAGCACAGGAAATGAATGTGAGTGAAACTGGTCCTGAGCAAAATAGAGCAGATCAAAGGCTAGGAAGCAAGGCCAGCCAATAGACCAAACAGACCTTGCACCTCCTGGAAGAAGGTCAAGCCAAGATGCACTGGCTTTTGAATGCCTGTTCTAGAGCAAATCTAAGGAGAAAATTGCAGCCTGCTCCCAGCTCTCTACAGCTACTTTGAAAGTGGAAGTAATAAAAATCACCCCAGGAGACTTAGGACGGGACTGAGCTACAGAATGATAGGAATTCTAATGTGAGCTACTCAGTGTAGCTCCCTTCTCTCACTTGCAAAGGGCTGAAACCACATTATTCAGGGAGCAGGAATCATCTTCCTGTATGATATCCAGGTCTGTGGATCATCCCAATGTTCAACTCACAAAGTTAACTGATTTAAAAATAAAACCAAAAGAAGCACACTTCTCCGACCACATCATGTTCACCGATGGAGGACATGTGCAGAGCTGTGCAGGGGAAATCACAGCTCAGAAATGCAGGGCTCTGTGCTTCAAGAACCTTAGGGCTTCAACAGTAGAATAGAAATTATAACACAGTTGTACAGTGCCAGAATAAAATGTGCTCAAAAGGAATTGTCTTTCTGTTTCACATTCTTCCCAAGTTTAAGTCTTGTTTCTTCATGTCACAAAGGTTTATAGATAATCAGAGACACAATTAGCAATTGCATAAATATTAGTATTGAGCCACTAATAGTTTGGCCAAAGGGAAACCTAGAGTTCTAAATAAATATTCTCTAGACCCAGGGAGGTACATTCCACCTGTTAAGAATTCAGATTTATTTGGATATAATTTGCATAAAATGAAATGCATTATTTGAAATGTACATTTCAAGGGGGTTTCACAAATGCTTATGCTAATGTAACCATTACCTTGATCAAAATATGGAACATTTCCCTCTCTTGAAACTTCCCCTCATGTTCATTGTCAGTCAATCCATCCCAGGAAAAACTATTCTGATATAAAGCATGATAGCTTAGTCTTGCATATCCTAAAACTTCGAAAACAACAAAAAGTAATCATACAGTGTATATGCTTTTTTATTTAGCTTCTTTGGCTAAATAAAATGGGTTTTGAGATTTCACCATGTTGTGTGTGTCTATATTTATATTGCTGCATATTATTACATTGTGTGAATATTCTACCATTTATGCCGCTGCAGTTCTCTTAAGTGCTGCCTCCCCATCTCACACGTGCCCTTCTCACTCCACTCAAGCCCTTGCACGCTGTGCTAGCCAGCCTTCTTCCAAAGCTCTCCTGTCTTACTTGGACTCTAACTTCCACCTAATGGTTTAGGTCTGAAATATTAGGGAATGGGAAGGAAAACTGAAGGAGAAAAGGAAAAGTTTGAAGACACCATTTTTTCCCTCTTTCGTTTACTTTGGAATTTATGGTATGAACTTCTGTGTGTATTCTATTTCAAAATGTAAATAGATTAATACACATTTCCAAGAAAGCCAGAAAAATAAATTTGGAAAATTCACATACATAGCTTGTGTATTTTCCCCAATAATAAAGAATTGTTTGAAAAAAGTCGAGCAATCTGCAGAGAATATTTTGAAGGAATTACACTGAATACATACAGAGGACCTAAAGTTTCTGTGTTTAAAAGAGAAAGATGTGGAAGGGGAGAGAAGGAAAGGCATCTACAAGATATGATTACAAAAAGCAGTTTTTAGAAATAGTGTGAAAGATGTAATTCTATTTGCTTAAGACATATGGTCCGATAGACATCAAAATCACACAAAAAATAATAGGGTATTTATTTCTAAGTACTGCAAATACAGGTATTTCTACTTATAATTTTTGCTTATCTCTAATTTTCAGCTTTCTCTAACATAAAAAAGTAAAGAATAATGTGTGTAAGATTTTAAACATAAAAATATGAAGTGTAATAGGAAGGAGTTATTTGTAGGGAATAAGGGATTGGGGAAACAATCAGCAGACCCAGGAATGACAAACTGGCTTAAAATAAGAACTAAATGTGTTAAATCAGGCCAAATTTGACTGAAGAAAGTGTCTGTACTCACCGGGGTAATGAATTACAACCTAACTCAGTACATGAACAAACTAAAAACCTAACTTAGCAATTTGCTTTTGTAACAAACAGCTGAATTTTAACCAATCACATGTGGCCAACTGTTTAAACTGTGTTCAAATAAGGCAATGCCACTCTTTAACCAATCAAACCCATCTGTACTTCACTTCTATTTCTATGCATCACTTAACATTTTCTGTCCATAAATATTCTGCAACTATGTTGCAATGGCACAGTTGCTTTAAACCTGTTCTGTTTCTGATGGCTGCCTGATATGCTCAGCTAAACTCTGTTGAATTTATTATTTTTATATTATTTTATTTTTTTAGAGACAGTGTCTTGCTCTGTTGCCCAGGCTGGAGTGCAGTGGCCCAATCATGGTTCACTGCAGCCTTGACGTCCTCGGCTCAAGCAATCATCCCACCTCAGCCTCCTGAATAGCTAGGATACAGTGTTGCACCGGCATGCCCAGTTAATTTTTTTTTTAGAGATGAGGGTCTTGCTATGTTCCCCAGACTAGTATTGAACTCCTAGCCTCAAGTGATCCTCCTGCATCTGCCTCCCAAAATGCCGGAATTACAGACATGAGCCGTTACACCCAGCCTAACTCTGTTGAATTTAATATGCCTAACTTTTTTTTTTTTTTTTTGAGATGGAGTCTCACTCTGTCACCAGGCTGGATTGCAGTGGCATGATCTCAGCTCACTGCAACCTCCACCTCCCGGGTTCAAGCGATTTTCCTGCCTCAGCCTCCCAAGTAGTTGGGACTACAGGTGCATGCCACCATGCCCAGCTAATTTTTGTATTTTTAGTAGAGACAGGGTTTCACAGTGTAGGCCACGATGGTGTTGATCTCTAGACCTTGTGATCTGCCCACCTTGGCCTCCCAAAGTGCTAGGATTACAGGAGTGAGCCACCGCGCTTGGCCTAATGTTTTCTTTTTACAGATTGATGTCAGAAGCAGGACCCAACGTTAGACTCCAGTGACCCCAGGAACACCAGGCAACTGGGCAAGGCACCTACACAGCTCATTGTATTTATTGCTCTCTCGTTTGTAACTGCAGTTGTAGGTAATTTTTTTCTCTTGGGTTCTGGGTTCCATGCACATGTACTTATAAAGTCTACAGTAGTGTACAGCAACGCCCTAGGCCTTCACATTCACTCACCACTCACTCACTGACTCACCCAGAGCCACTTCCAGTCCTGCAAGCTCCATTTATGGCTAGTGCCCTATACAAGTGTGACATTTAAAATATATATTTTATATTCTATTTCTTGCTGTACGTTTTCTATGTTTAGAATACACATACACTTACCTGTGTGTTACAATTGCCCAAAGAGTTGGGTACAATAACATGTACAGGTTTGTAGCATAGGAGCAATAGGCTATCCACACAGCCTAAGTGTCTGGTAGGCTATACCATCTAGGTTTGTATAAGCACACACTATGATGTTTGCACAATGATGAAATCACCTAATGCATTTCTCAGAACATATCCCCATCATGAAGTGATGCATGACTCTGTGTGTGTGTGTGTGTGTAGAACAACACTATTATACAATGTGATCTAATTTACACTAGAAGCACAAAAAAGTGAATCCTGAGGTAAGCAAAATTTAAAATTCACTTAGGAAGTTTGGGAATCCCTGTATGGAATTCAGACTATCACCAAAGAATCTAACTGCATCAGGAATGCATTAAAGAAACTTCACTGAAGGGAGAAAATGGTGGTAACTTGTAGGAAGCGAATTTAAGGATGTGGTGGCTGATCCAGCAAAAACTCATGACAATGAGGTGACAGTAGCCCACACGGCTTTATTTTGGCAAAACTTTGACAAGTTTGCATGTGTGGGAAGTCTCTCATAGCATGAACAGTCCAGGGGCTACAGAGACACCATCTGGAAGGGGAAGAAGACATGAGAATTCAGGGGCAGAGGGGGAGATGAAAGGGAGCCCACATGTATAGGTGATATCACTCAATAGCACAATGGGGAGGTTCTGACCTAGAGCACTTTGAAGGACAGCAGTGACTTGGGTTTTTGTTTGCTTTGTTTTGTTTTTGTCCTAGAGTTTATCTTATCCTGGCTAGCACATGTCAGGTACAGCTTCAAGGGGTATGCAAAGCAGGCAAACTTTAAATTGCTAAAATTCTGTCCATTTGGGTTATATTTAAAACAATTCGATGTGTAACATTTTTAGTTCCACACTGGTAGGCTTTTAAACTCAAAGTCTTAGTCTGCTGTGGAAAAATAAA
Organism: Nomascus leucogenys; assembly: GCF_006542625.1. Lineage (NCBI taxonomy): Eukaryota > Metazoa > Chordata > Mammalia > Primates > Hylobatidae > Nomascus > Nomascus leucogenys. Next base: position 53,411,369 of record NC_044402.1, on the reverse strand, counting down.
CAGCCTAAGGGCCAATATATAAGACCCATTTTTGGCTCATTTGTATAACACAACCTTGGAAATAAGGACTGTCTATAAGAATAAAGACAAAATGAACCACAGATCATTGTATCTTAGTTGAAAAAATTGTTTCCTACAGGGATATGAATCTACAACTCTGAAAGGATGATACATGTATACTGGAATTAAACAATTAAGTAAATGGATGGTGATGGTGGGAGTGATAGACAAGCAAGACACAGATAAGGGAGGATATAGATAAGCAAAAAGAAAAGCTAGAATGACCCATGTGTTACCAGACTGGATTTGGAAACAGTATGAACTCATATTGAGCTTATGGTTACATAAATAAATATTTATAGATATGTATATATTCATCGGTTAGTATACACACATACATTTATTTCCTTGTTCTGCCAGCCAAGAGTGCCTGCAGCAAATGACATCCCAGTAGCAACTCACACTCCTAGAGCTAAGATTTTGGTTTTCAACACCATTCTCCAATAAAAGGAACCAGGGCTCCCTGGAGAAATGGCTGATTCTAGGCCAGAGCATGTAATACCAGAAAGTGAGAAACTGCTCAAAACAACCACAACAACAAGAACGAAAACAAAGAATAACAAAAGTAAACACAATGATAGGAATATGTCAAAGAGGCACAGGGGTCAACTGAAAGACCTCCCAATGGACCACACTGGAAAATTTTAAGCAAAAACAAAAGAGAAGTTATTATTGAATTACAGCCCAAGTATAAAATAAATATCAATGATATTTACAATGAAATAAAAATGATTACATAATTTAATAAATTGAGAGATATTAGACACATCTTCTGTGTGGAAGAATTCCAAATAATTTATGTAGAAACTGTCCTCCCAAAAAGGTGGAACGTAACTTTCCACTTCTTAAGTGTGGATTGTACATCGTGATTTTCTTCCAAAAAGTACAGTATGAAAAGGGGTAGGGGAAGAAGTAATTTGATAGTGAAGAAATCTGACAAACATTACCTCAGCCAGGTGATCAAGGTTAACATCATAGTAAGTCATGTTGATTATAGGTATCCTTGATATTTTGTGATGAGAGTTGTCCTACACATTGGTGGTTTTATCCCCCAAACAAATTGCTCCTGTCTAACCATTTAAAAAATCAACAAAACCCAAAATGAGAACATTCTATAGAGTACCTTCCTCAAAACTGTCAAGGTCATCAAAAACAAGAAAAGCCTGAGAAACTGTCACAGACAAGAGTTGCCTAGGTTGACATGACAACTAAATATAACGAGGTATTCTGGATGGGATCCTGAAATGAAAGAAGAACATTAGGTAAAAGTAAGAAAAACCGAATAGAGTACAGGCTTCAGTTGGTCACAGTGCAGCAGGATTAGTCCATTAGTTGTGACTACTGAACCATACAAATATAAAATGTTAACAATAGGTGAAATAGGGAGTGAGGTACATGGGACCTCCTCTACCATCTTTGCAACTTTTCTATAAATCTAAACTATTCTAAAATAAAATCTGACTTCAAAATATATGTAAATAGACATACATGTACTGCAGTCCACAATTCTTAAAATCAACTAACATATTTATTTTGTTACATATTTATTTAAAAATTAAGAATTGATTGAAAAATGGGGACAATAAAAAGAAAATATATATATATATAAAGAAGTATTCAAAAATCAATAGGAGAGAATCTTCCAGAGATAAGGAAAGTTAGACATCTACAGATTGAAAAGACTCATGAAAGGTCAGAGTAATAGGGTCAGGGTAGAAATCCTCACCAAATTCATCTGTATGAAAAAGCCGCCTATAAAAGAGCATGAATCAAACTGGCATCCCATTTCCCATCAGCATTATTACATAATAGAAACCAGTACAGCAATGCCTTCTAATTTCTGAGGTGATCAAGGTTTAATATTTAGCTAGAATATAAATAGCATCTTGGGAGAAAGTATTTTTAGTTATGCATGGTCTCAGAAATCTTACCTACTACATAATCCGTTGGGAAAATATTGAAGATAATACCCCAGAGGAATGAAGGCCTAAGCCAAGAGACTGGATCCAATCCAGTTGAATAGTGATAAGAATTTCAAAGTAACAAATGGCAGGAGATTCAGAAAGTATTCAAGGTTGCAGAAGCTATGACTCCGTTAAAATTGTAAAGTGGAAACTCAAGGATCTATTTCTGGTAAGTTTTAGCTTAAAAGATTTGTATTAAAGGATATCACATGGCACACCACATAGAATGTGTAAGTCCCATCAGTGCTGATATGATTTCTGTAGGCGATTGCCCTCTGATGTTTGCAGAGCGTACTGCAAGTACATAAGCCTAAGAATATTAGCAAAGCACATGAAAATGTGTTTCCAGTGTGTTTTAACCTGTTGAAAGATACTAAGAAAGAACCAACTATTAACAGTCATGCGAGGATATCTTATATGAATACGTAAATTTAAAATAAATGCACTGTTTAAAGCTTACGAGTAAAACAGGTGTTACCATGAGGAAGCAGCAGCAGGGAGGAGGGAGCCCCAAAGCTGGTGTGCATGGGAAGGGAACGTCTCATAGGAAGGGACTATACAGGTCTGTCTGGGGCCATGACAGGGAAAGAAGTATAAAAATGAAGAATAAGGGACTCTTATTTGGAAGAAATTGGAAAGCAGACAGAGAATTCCTCCTTAGGGAATAGCACAAAGAGAGGATCATTGATGGGCAAGAAATACTTCAGTAAGAGGATCAGAATTCAAGTTAATTCCACAACCAAATGTTGAAGCACTGTCTTTTCTTTAAAAATGTGGAAAATGTCAATGGTCACCAATTGAGACCTCATAAAAACTGTGGAAGTCTAGGTGATCCAATTTACGTATTCAATATAAGAACTCTTTAACTTAAAGTTGAAGTTGAATATCCATCTTAAGTTGAATATATTCAGAAATGTTCTTTTACAATGATAGGTACACCTGTCCCCTATCCATGTAAGACTACAGAGCAGCTGCTGAGATCTGGAAAGGTTCCCTGAACCTTTTGAGTTTGTAGACTCAGTCTTTTTAGTTGGAAAAGAGGCAAAGAAGCTCCAGGTTGCTGGATATATTTTCCAATCTATCTTAATGCACCTTTATGATTCAAGAAATATATTTTGCCTATGCAAAGGAATGTCTGTAATCATCATTTTCAAGTAATGCGGGGAGCTAGACCTGTATGCATCTTATATAGGCCTCTTATATACAAGCACTTTTACAATGTTTGGAGTGTTAAGCCTTTCCTAGGTCTGCATATTGAATTTAACACCCACATACACGTTTATTCCAGTGAGAAAGGAAAGAAACTTTTTATCTGAGTAATCCAAAAATGATCAGGCCCACAGAATCATGTACCATTTTCCCCTTGAGCTAAGTAACCATCTCTTGAAGCTGCTTGCCGTGTGGACACTTGACTGACTGCCACCACAAGTAGCTATAAATTAACCTAACAATGCCATACAATGGACACCATTACTCATACCTGGTAGTTCAACAATGTGCAGCCAATCACTAACCAATGTTATTTCTGTAAACCAATGAGAATTCCTGGCAATTCTGTCCCAGCCCACTCCTCGTCCCCTTTTTGCCTTTAAAAACCAGCTTGTGACAAAGACCAAACTTTATATCCAAGGTTACTTAGGTCTGAGTCTTCCAGGTAGCTGTCCTCATTTTGGCTCAAGTAAACTCTTTAAAATTATATTTGTGCCTCGGCTTCTTCCTTTAGGTTGACACAAGTCTTCCTTTGAAACTTACTTAGGTATCTAGTAACCTCATTAAAGATTTGGGTTTTCATCTCCCAAACAGACATAGGTATGCATGATATTGTGAAATATCTATTTGGTCTTTGGCCTCATCTCCTGGCATAAAACTCCTGAAATCCTTAGAAACTCCAAAGTGATGTCTTTTTCTATGTTAATGAGTTGACTGATGGTTGGCAGCCCCTATGTAGCTTCTGGATGACCACTCATTGCTGGAAAGTCCAAGGAAGGATTAGAGGAGTGGGACTTTCAGCCCCACCCTCAACTTCCTAGGAGGGGAGAGGGCTTGTTAGGGTTTGGATATGCTTTGTTTGGACCCACAAAGTTTCATTTTAAAATTTGATCCCCAGTATTGGAGGTGAGGCCTGGTTGGAGATATCTGGATTGCGGCATGGATCCTTTGTGAATGGCTTGGTGCCATTCTCATGGGAGTGAGTGAGTTCTCACTCTTAGTTCTCTCAAGAGTAGATTGTTAAAAAGAACCTGGCAGCTCCTCCTCTCTTTCTTGCTTCCTTCCTCTTGCCATGGGATGCCTGCCCCCCTTTGCCTTCCACCATGAATGGAAGCTTCCTGAGGCCCTCGCCAGAAGCAGATACTGGCACCATGCATCTTGTATAGCCTGCAGAACTGTGAGCCAAATAAACCTCTTTCTAAATTAACAAGCCTCCAGTATTCCTTTACAGCAATATAAACAGACTAAGAAAGGGCTGGAAGGTTAAGTTGACAACGAATAGCCAGTGATTTATTTAATCAGCCATGCCTGTGTAATGAAGCTTTCATATAAACCTAAAAGGACAGAGTTTGGAGAGTTTCTGGACACCACTTCGGAGTTTCTAAGGATTTTAGGAGTTTTATGCCAGGAAATGAGGCCAAAGACCAAATAGACATTTCACAATAACATGCATACCTATGTCTATTTGGGAGACGAAAACCCAAATCTTTAATGAGGTTATTATATATGTAAGTAAGTTTCGAAGAAAGACGTGTGTCAACCTAAAGGAAGAAGCCGAGGCACAAATATATAACCTGAACACACGGGGGTTCCTGGAAGGTGGTACGTGGTGGAGGGCACATAAACTCTGCACCCTTTCCCCAGTACCTTGTCCTATGTATCTCCTAATCTAGATCCTTTGTAGTATCCTTTATAATAAACCAGTAAACATAAGTGTCTCCCTGGATTCTGTGAGTCTCTCTAGCAAAATGATCAAATCTGAGGAGGGAGTCATGAGAACCTCAGTTTATACTTGGTCAGTCTAAAGCACAGGTAAAACAACCTGAGGCTTGTGATTGGCACCGGAAGTTGGGGGGGGCATTCTTGTGACACTGTCTTCTCAACCTGTGGGATGTGATTGAGGTAAACACCACTGGAGTTAAACTGGAGGACCCCCAGCTGATTGCTTGTTTGTTGTATGTGGAAATGACCCCACACATTTGGTCACAGAAGTCTTTTGTGTGGATTGTTGGGGGTGAGAGCAGAGGAAAAAGCATTTTTTCCCCACATTTTGTGTTTATTTTCTCTCTTAGTATGGATGATGTTATTATACATTTTTCCCTGTATTTTTGTTTATTTTTTATATATTTTTTAAAGTTTTATCTTGCTTTCAATTGACATATAATAATGGTACATTTTCTGGGGTGCAGTGTGACGTTTCAATACATGTATACATTATATAATGATCATATCAAGGCAATTAGCATATCCATCACCTTAAAAATGTGTAATTTCTTTGTGATGAGAACATTCAAAATCCTGTCTTCTAGCTACTTTGTAACATACAATACATCATTGTTAACTAGGTCATCCTACTCTGCAATAGAATTCTAGAACTTATTCCTTCTCTGCAACTGTAATTTTGTACCAGTTGACCAACCTCTTTGTACCAGCTCACTCCTTGTCCCCTTTTTGGCTTTAAAAATCTGCTTGTAACTTCTCTCTTCCTCCACCCTCCCCAGGCTCTGGTTATCGTTTTTGTAGTCCCACTTTTACGAGTTCAACTTGTTTAGATTTAACATATTAGTGGGATTATGCAGCATTTGTCCTTCTGTGCTTGGCTTATTTTACTTAACATAATGTCCTCTAGATTCATCTATGTGAAATGACAGGATTTTATTGTTTTTAATGGCTGAATATTATTCCATTGTGTATATATACAACATTTTTTGAAATCTATTCATCCATTGGTGAAAACAGGTTGATTTCCATATCTTGGTTATTGTGAATAGTGCTGCCATAAAAATGGAAGTGCAGACATCTCTTCAACATACTGATTTTTAAAAATATATACCCAGTTGTGAGATTGCTGGATCATATGGTAGTTCTATTTTTAGTTTTCTGAGGAACCTCCATACTGTTTTCAATAATGGCTGTACTAATCTACATTCCCAACAACAGTGTATGAGAGTTCCTCTTTCCTCACATCATTGCCAACATTTGTTATTTTCTGACTTTTGAGTATTATCCATTATAACTAGGATGACGTTCTTCTTATCTAAGCATTGATATTAATGTTGGAGGTTTATGATGTTGCAGATTTACAGACTATAGGTCACAGTTGATAGTAGGAGTTGGCAAACAATGGCCCACAAGTCAATTCTGGTCCACAGCTGATTTTTGTAAGATTACAATCTAAGCATAATTTTTACATTTTTAAGGGGCTGTGAAGAAAAGAATGATATGTGACAGAACCTATGTGTGTCTCACAAGCTTAAAATATTTATTATTTAGCCATTTACAGAAAAAGCTTGATGATCCCTGGTCTATAGAATTGATCTCCCACGGGCTATGCAGGCACTTTCTGAGCAGTTGTACAAGGTCTTCCTAATTGCTGAATGTTTTACATTTTGCATAAGACTCTGTTAAGACTGGTTTTTCTTTCCAACCTCTGCATTGGATACCTGTTTCTCTTTTAAATTAATAAAAATTATTTATAATGAGAAAACCTAACCCAGATTATTCTGATTTATTAATTCATTCCGTTTTTACATGATCTCTTGTTTTTCTCCTGTGTAGCAAAAAGCTCTATTCAAAGAAGACCAAAATTAATACCTGTCAATTATTCCTCTAGTCTGCAGTTGGGTACACTATGGTGATTCTTACATAAATAAAATTACATACCTGAAACATACTATAAAACTAGCTATATGTTAGTTCTTTGTAATATTTGACATATAGGGGTACTAAATCTGCTTCCAGATATTCCAGTGGTAAATAACTTCTCCTGTCAGCATGAGGCAGACATATCAGTCTAGGCTGACTAAAATACTTTTTAAAAGAACAATATTTTCCTAAAGAGGACTGTTATGGGACTTGATCCCAAACTGCCAAGTTTCATAAATAGAACCAAGTATAATATAAACATACATAAATTCATGAGACTTATGATACAAAAGGAATTTAAGCCACTTCCAAAAATACTATTATAAACATTTCCAATAAGCTAAGACATAGTGAATACACTTTTATATTTCATTTATTATTTTACATATTTGTATTATTTTATTTTATGATTTGGGAAACAGTAAGTTTTATGACAGGGATTAGCACTTATTAGAATAATATTGGGTTAGGGTTCAATTAGAGCATATTAAATTGATGGACTTTTATGTTGCTCTTCTGATATATTCTATTTCATTATTTACTAAAGCAACAATTGGTGTAAAGCATGTCCTTTATAAGTAGCAATTTTTTAATGTATGCATAAGACCTACACAATAACAACAAGTATGTGTTCCTGGAATAATGGAAGATTTTGGAATAGTCTGATGCTACTAATAGCAACTTTCAAACCAGGCATTGGAAGGGACAGTACTGCAGGGTATGTTAATATTTGGCCCAGAAATAGGAAAAGAGAAGATAGACGGCAGATTCCACTGATGAGCAAAGTCTCCATGAGAGCTCATAAGAAAGAAGAGGAAACAATGGGGCTCGAAGAGCACTGTTTTGACCAAAGAAATAAGGTTTATTTTATGCACCATGGTCAACGTAAGGAAGAGTAGAGCAATAATTTTGCAATACCCCATAACTGATGTTCTTTTACTCCTGTATCTTAAAATGAAAATAAGTTATATATGCATATCCAGCAACCTCTTTCAATTTTTCTTATAAGAGAATCTCAAAGGTCTTTTGAAGGAACCATACCTTGTTGTTTATAGTACATGAATTTTGAGTGAAGCTCAAGACCCTGGACTATGGGTGAAATAGGAGATTAAGGCCTAGCTAGTTCATATAACAAAGCTTCTTAACCACAATAATTGTTTCAGGAGTAAGTGTGTTACCTATGTTTATCCATTCAAAGGGAATCTCTGGATTTGAGAGAGAGAAACAAGGATGGGAAACTCAGTATCTTTCACTGGGCTTAAATTTGTTCAGATATGAGACTGGTTGCACTGTGGATCACCCCAAAGATGAACTCTACTTCTATTTGAAGCCAATTTGAAGGAGAGCAGAATCAAGAGAAGACAACCTGGGGCTGACACTGCATTATATCTGGAAGCTACTCAGCTTTGACATTTTTTTCTATCACAGAAGACATTAAACTCATTTTCATTTTTGCATGTATTAGGCTTCCTATCACTTTTAAAAGGAAAATTTCTAACATGTATATCAATGTTTTTTATTACTGCTGTTGTTGAGTACCTAGTATGTGGAAAGCTGACTTTGGTAACTATAAGGATTTTATTGTTCTTCTACATTTTTCTGACAGCCAATGCCATAGGTTATGGCAACTGCTTCCAGTGATATGAAGAGACCTAGATGCTCTTAAAGTTGTCTATGTTCCATATCTCACATGCGCAGTCATCCTGCTTTTCTCTTGCATTTCATATACCAAGATTATAATCTTTGCATTTTTGTTTATTTGTGAAAATTATAAGTTTTTCCCCTGAAACCTAGATTGTGTTAATGGGATATTTGGCAATTTAAGAGAAAAACAAATGGTTTCAGTATATATTTTTTGGTAGAAGATGTCTTGGTTGATTTATGGAGTTAATTATTTTTTCAATTATTATAAAAGGACTACCTAGGTGAAGTAAGGATTCATAGTTGAAATTGAAGACTTTAGCATTAATAAGAAAGGTTAAAAAGAAACCAAAGATAACAACAATATAATTTATCCATGTTAATTGTTTAAATTTATGAATCTTAGTGAGCCAAAGTGTCAAGACTATCTTTAATGGGTTTTTTTTTTAGTTTTTTGAGACAGTCTCACTCACTCTGTAGCCCAGGCTGAAGTGCAGTGGCGCAATCTCAGCTCACTGCAACTTTCACCTCCTGGATTCAAGCAATTCTGCATCTGCCTCCCAAATAGCTGGGATTTTCGGTGTGCACCACCACTCCCGGCTAATTTTTTGTATTTTTAGTAAAGACAGAGTTTCACCATGTTGGCCAGGCTGGTCTCAACCTCCTGACCTCAAGTGATCCATCCACCTCGGCCTCCCAAAGTGCTGGGATTACAGGCGTGAGCCACTGCGCCCAGCCAAACATACGTTTTCAGAATACCACTTGCAAATATGTGTCAGTAGTGTGTGGTGGTTGAACATCAATGTGAGAAATATGTTAATAGAATTATGAAATATGTTTGAAATATGGTTTAGGGGCATGACTGGGGGAAGATTAACTAAATCCATTGAATAATGTATGTAGGGATCCAGAAGGTCTGTTTCAAGTGTGTTAGAAAAGTTTGGCAAATTCCATTAGTTGTCCATTTGCAGTCAATCCCAGGTTTCCTCATTGGCCCAAGTGCTATCCAATTGCTAATTTATCTTTCCCTTCCTTAATTATGCAAGCAACCAGTCAGCATGAGGTGGGAGAGGAAGATGTGGGCATGAAATCATTTTGAATGTTAAATCAATATCTGCGGAAATTATTTTAAAAAGATTTTTATGTGGAAGGCTGTAGGAGCTGATGGGACCCAAAATTGAAATTGGGTTGCCCCCTTCACTAATGGTTTGTCAGCTTTGAAGTCACGTCTCTGGCTACACAGGGGAAGTTGGAAAGGGGCCAGATAAGACTATGGAGAAATAATAGAAGAAAGAATATTCAAGGAAACATAAATAGACAACTCACTTTATTTGCAGGCAATGTAAATCGTGCATCTATTTAACAAGTATCCTTTTGATAATTAATAATCATACTCAAAATTAAAATTTATTCAGTTTTTTTGTTTGTTTGTTTGTTTTTTGAGACAGAGTCTCACTCTGTCGCCCAGGTTGGAGTGCAGTGGTGTGATCTCGGCTCACTGCAACCTCCGCCTCCTGGGTTCAAGTGATTCTCCTGCCTCAGCCTCCTGAGTAGCTGGGATTATAGGCACATGGTACCATACCCGGCTAATTTTTGTATTTTTAGTAGAAACGAAGTTTCATCATATTGGTCAGGCTGGTCTCTAACTCCTGGCTTTGTGATCTGCCCACCTCAGCTTCCCAAACTGCTAGGATTACAGGCGTGAGCCACTGCGCCTGGCCGAGTGTTTTTACAATGTCAAGTTGACACTACTGGATGCTAAAAGAGTCATGTATGATATGCTATTATGTCTTTACAATGCCTTGGAAATTTGGTATTATTCCCACTTTATAGATGAGAAAAGGGAGGCTTAAAATAACTAAACTGGAAAATGATCTAGACTTCACATTCCAACCACGTGGTAGTGCCAGTGCTCACTATCCACGATAGAGAGGGGTTAAGAAAATACACGTCGTATTTCTTGTCCTCACACCTCACGCACTTGTCCTCACGCACTTGTCCTCACACCTGTGATTTTAATGTGAGGGTGCAATGCAGATAAACATTGCTTGGCCACTTCTGACCAAGCCTCCTTTCATTGTGGTTTTCTCCACTGGGAACATGTACCTTATGACCATCTACAGCACTGCTCCCCTCCCATACTCAGACATTCACTGGGGACTATAAAAAAAAAAAAAAAAAAGCCAACAACAACTACCAAACTAAAAAAATCACTTTTTATTAAGTGACTAGTAACTGAGGCTATCTAAGACTTAACTAACCTGACTGGAGTTGAGACAATTTCTCCTTTTTCTTTTTTTCTTTTTTTTTTTTTTTTTGGATATAAATGTCTCTTCCAGCTCACAGGCAGATACAAAAAAAGGAAAGGACACTAAAATGTTCAGCAGCCTGTACTTCATCCCACAACAGACCTGCTCAGCTATGGCTGGCCCAACAGCAGAGGATAAGGAGCCCCACCTTTAAAATCCCACAGTTTTAACATACAGATGAAATTTTAATGGTTAGCAATAAATCTGAGATCATGAGGTTTTCTTAAAGAATACAATTGAGATGAAAAACTGGATACCCCAATATACTGAGCTTTACAAAATATCTCAAGTTAGAAACAACGCAGGTGGCAGGAAATATTTTTAAAAATCAGTTGAGAGAGAAGGCTCTGAACAAAAGATTCCTCCAGAAATGATTCATAAACTAACATGCTAAAGTATCATATGGAGCTCGCCACCCTCTGGCTTTATCTAAAATTAACACATAAAAAATTAATTAGTATAATAGACATAAGGAACTCTAGACGATTTCTCAACATTTATAAGATGGCTATAAATTTTATTTGGCACAATCACAGAGTAAAGACGTTTACTTTTCTTCACAGAAAGGGTCTTATTCTTGTCATCTCATTTCAGTGACCACTCTTGTAATACATTCTTCGAAATGAGAGTGTTTAAAAAATAAGGAAAATGAAATAACACATTAAAGATGGCATCAAAGGACACTGCCATAGCTTTACTCAAAGACCAATAATGCTTTACCGACCCTCACGGTTTTTAGTGACATACGCTAAATTGGATGGGTGATACCCATGAAAATAATGATATAGATCAAGAACACTCAATTAGTTTTTGGTGAAACTCTTAATGAGAACAGAGTTCAAACATTTCCTGGTGCAATAAGACCGACCTTGAGTGATGCACTGCCTCCCTCCTCACCCTGCCTTGGAAGTCTGTGTCAGCAGAATAGACGAGGGATGGGGGGCATGGAGCTGTCAGCCTAGGCCTGTGCAACTTGATCCCAGGTGCACAGTACAATCACTTGGGAATAGTTTTTAAATCACTGATTTATAGGCCTACTTTTCTGTCTACCCTAACCATTGAGAAATTTCTATTTGATTAATCTGAGATGGGCAATGACACTTTTTACAAAGTTCTTCAGGTTGAGAACTGCTGATCTAGAAGCAGGGTTAATGTTTCAAACCAGTTGAGTAGTCAAATGGATTTTGATGCCACACTTCATTGTTCTGTATCCCTCAGAACTTGCATTTTTCAGCAAGGATAAAGAGAATTGGTACGGCTGATTGACTGACCAAAAATATGAAGATTTTCGTATCCTCACTAACAGGCATTTGGGACTAGTTTTGTATTTTTTGATGGTTGTGACACAGAAGGCTGCAGTTTGTTCCCTAACTCCATTCCCTCTGCCTGACCTCTCAATCTACCCAAAGTGGATGAGAGATGCTATGAATTGGCCTAATTCAGGAATAATAGGGACACAATAGAAACCGCCTCTGTTAGGATTAAAGGTTGAGAAAGTAAGGAGAATACAGAGCTTCCTTCCATAACGGTAGGAAGGCACCAAATTTGAAGAGAGTAAGGCTCCTAGTGCCACTGCCTAAGAGGATTGAGGTGAGTAGCATAGGTAAGTTCTGCTCCAGGCTTTAGATCACAATTCTAGTAACATAGCACAGTGAGAACATTTTCATTTTTTCTGGACAAGTTTTGCCTCCCCATCGACAGGTTACATAAAGGAAACCCAATTTTTCATTCATCAGCAAAGACTTTCAGGAAAAGGGAGGAAATTTTCCTGTTCTCTCTTAAATGTTGTCAAAAGATTTAAAACTCTTCATCCTTTTGATTCTCTTTACTTCAGATTCATGAGATAGAGCACACTATGCACAGGGCCAAGGCATCTGTAACCAAGAGATGACGAGAAAGAGAGGTACGGCAGAAATAAGCAATAGTCTTTTCAGTACACAGTGTCTTAAGCTCCTACTTCTTGATTTTTTGCTTTTCCATTATTGACATCTGATGTTAGGTAGACAGGTAGGACGAGGGGAATTGGCATGTGTGAGGGCAAAAATCTCACATGGAAATCACTAGATCTCTATAATAGGACAAGTGTCTATGAATTAGCAATGAAACCATAAGTTAGGATAATGCCTTGATGAGAAATGTTCTGGAAATAGCAACCAGATGCTGGTATCAGAAGGGATGGGGATTCATGGTGAGGGTCAAGGCAGGCATTTCTGTGTTTCAAATATTTATTACAATTGAACTGAGAGAAAGTCATGTATCAAGGGCAAAGCTGCTGCATTCAAAGAAGAACTACTAGGATTCAGCTTAGTCTTGCATTTTGGGAACCACTGTAGTAAGTGAGTAATCATAATCCAGAGAGAAGCCACACTCATGACAGATTCTTAGTGGATTAATTATCTATTACTGATAACAAATTACTCGGAAACTTAGTGGCTTAAAACAACAATTGCATATTATCTTACAGGTCAGGAATTTTGGAACAGCTTAGCTGGGTAGCTCTGGCTCAGTCTCTCATAGGTTGCAGTGAAGCCATTGGCTGGGGCTGCAGCCATCTGAAGCCTTGACTGGGGTTGGGGGTCTCTTTACAAGAAGGCTCATTACATGGCTGTTGACTGAAGGCTTCAGTTCCTCACCAATGGGCCTCTCCACTGAACCACCTGAGTGTCTTTAAGATTTGGCAGCTGACTTCCCCCAGAACAGGTGATGAGAGAGAGAGAAGAGGGGAGGGAAGTGGGGGAGAAGAAGGAAGACTTTAATGTTTTCATGACCTAATATAGGAAATAACATACCATAATTTCTGCTGTTGTCAACTGGTCATACCGACCACTCCTGCTATAATGTGAGGGACTATGCAAGAGTGTGATTATCAGTAAGGAGAATGGTGCAGGGTTTTGATATGTAGTCTTTAATTTGGTTGAATTGATCATTCACAGGACAGTGTTTTGTGTTTGTTTAATCCTGCCTACCTACCCCCTCACCTTTATTCTGTTTCTAGATAGAGGGAGGCTGGTGTGGTGACTCAAGCCTGTAATCCCAACGTCCCAGCACTTTCGGAGGCCAAGATGGGAGGGGAGCTTAAGGACAGGAATTTGAGACCAGCCTGGGCAACATAGTGAGGCCCCATTTCTACACACATCAAAAAAATTAGCTGAGTTTGTTGGCACATGCCTGCAGTCCCAGCTACTCAGGAGGCTGAGGCAGGAGGACGAGGATTGCTTGAGCCTGGGAGATAGAGGGTGCAGTCAGCCATGTCTGTACGACTGCACTCCAGCCTGGGTGACAGAAAGAGACAGAGTCTCTCTCTCTAAAAAAAAAAAAAAAAAAAAAAAAAAAGAATAGACGGATTGGCATTCTTTTCTGGAGAGAGAGCAATTATGTCCTCCTGACACAGGATTTCTTCTCTTCCCTTTGGATAAAGGATATTTTGCTCATTCAAAAGATTAAGAAAGAAAAGCTTGGCAGTTCCACTTGTATTTTTTATTACAGTCTTACTTGACTATAGGCCTAACTAATTTTAAGGACGCTGGGTTTATAGAAGAGAATGATGTGAAAGAGGATGTTAGGACAACCTCTGATTCCTAGAGGGAGGGTATAGCTTTCTCTTCCATATTTGTGAAGCAGGATTTTCCAAAGACATGAGATTGAAAAAATTGTGGATGTGAGAAGACATAAATTTCATTAGGATGATGAAAAATATTTTTTTCTCTCACCTCAAATTCATATCATCAGTGTTATAAAGTAAGCTAGGGTCGATCTTCCTTTCAACCCAGTAGTCTTAACAGTCTCAAGAAGATTAGGCTTGAATTTCTACTCTCAAACTCAAAATTTTGTAATCTCTCTTTTTTAAATGATTGAAGTGTAATTTACAGACATGTATTTTTACAAGCACAGATTAAAAGTATTAACAATTGAACATACCCAAGTAATTCATACCTCAGTCAAAAAAAAGAACATTAATTTTTCACAGGCAACCAATAGTCTGATTCCTATCATCAAAGTTTAATTTTGCCTTTTCATTAACTTCATATGGTAATAATACACTATTTGCTCTCTTGTATCTAATTTTTTTCATTCAATATAATGTTGAAATCATGTATATTGCTGTCTATGTTCTTTTAATATTTTAAGTTGAATTTCATTGTATGAATATGCTTCAGTTTTTTCCACTCATTTTTCTGCTGATGGATACCTGGATGTTTCTAGGTTTGGGCTATTATTAATAAAATTGCTATGAACATTCTCTTTCAAGTCTATTGTGGACACGTATTTCATTTCATTTACACTTTTCATTCCATATACAATGTCTGGGTCAAAGAATAGGTATGTGTTTAATTTTATAAAATACTACAAATCAGTTTTCCAAAGTGGCTGCACTATTTTACATTCAAATAAGCAATGTATGAGAGTTTCAATGACTCCACATAACCAATAATTGATATTTTCAGCCTTTTAAATTATATCCAGGTTAGTGCGTGTAAAGTAATAACTCATTTTGGTTTGCATTTTCCTGACGATTATGTTGAATTCTTTGGTCATCTATCTTCATTTATGAAATATTCATTCAAATCTTTGTTCTATTTTATTGCATTATTTAATATTTTTATGAAGTTGAAGAAATTCTTCAAGTAGTCTAGATACAACACTTTTGTTAGGTCTCTTCCTTTATGTAGGTATTTTTACATTTTTATCTGAAGGGTTTTGCAGTTTTCAGTGTAGGTATCTTGCATATACTTAGTTAACTATATTCTTAACAATTTTATACTATTTGATTCTATTGTAAGTGATATATTCATTTTATTTTCCAAATGTTAATTACCAATGTATGGAAATAAAATTTATTTTCATTATTAATTTTGTACACTGAGACCTTGCTAAAATCCCTGATTAATTATTCTAGAAGTTTGGTAGTTTTATATATTCCATTCGATTAGCTAAGTACTTAAGCACATTATGTGTGAATGACAATACTGTCTTCTTTCTTTCCAATCTTTATTACGTTTATTTAATTAATTAATTAATTAATTTGCTTTATTCCTCTGGCCAGGTCCTCCTCACTACTGGAAGTACTAATAGTGGACATTCTTTCCTTGTTCTCGATTTTAGGGGTAAAGTGAGCAATACAACACTACTGTTTGTGATGTTAGCTTTTGATTTTTCCCTGGCACTATTTAGTAGACTCAGCAAATTATCTTCTATTCTTACTTTGCTAGAGGATATTGTTGCTGCTGTTGTTTTATTTTTAAAATCATGAGTGGATATTAACTTTTATTTTAAAATGTTTGTGCCACCTAAGATTATATAGTTTTTATTTTCTTGTTTTTAATTTTGTTTTTGCTTTATATTGTTACATATATAATTTTGTAATTGTTGTATTAATGTATTACAAAATTTATATTTTTAAGATTAAACTACACTTAATTGTATGTATTTTGTTTTTGGTTTTTTTTACTGGATTTATCTTACTACTATTTTAATTAGAATCTTTGCATCTGTGCAAACAATTCTGTAGGTTTTCTTTTCACTCTCTTCATAGTGTATTTTGACGCAGAAAAGTTTTTAATTTTTACAAAGCCCAATTTATGTAATTTTTCTTTTGTTGTCTATGCTTTTGGTGTCATTTTAAAGAAGATATTGCCTAATCCAAGGTCATGAAGATTTTCCCCCTGTTCTCTTTTAAGAGTTTTACAGTTTTATCACTTAAATTTAGGTCTTTGGTTCAATTTGAATGAATTTTCACACGGCTTAAGAGTCCAACTTCATTTTTCCTGCATGTGGATATCTAATTTTCCCAACACCATTTGTCAAAGACCACCCTTTCCCCATTGAATGGTCTTGGCACCCGTGGTAAATGAATTGAGAGTTCACTTCTGGCCTCTCAATGCTTCTCCACTTGTCTCTGTATTTTTCTTTATACCAGTGCTGCATGCACTCTTGATTACTGTTACTTTGTATTAAGTTTTGAAACTGGGGAGTGAGACTCCTGCAAATTTGTTTCTTGTTTTTCAAGATTGTTTTGGTTACTTGCGGTCCTTTTATGTTCCACATGAATTTTAAGAGAGATTTTTCTATTTCTATCAAAAAAAATTGCCATTAAGATTTTAGTAAGGAATTACATTGAATCTCCCTATCACATTGGATAATATTGTCACCTTAGTAATATTAAGTTTTCCAACCCATGACTGTAGGAAGTCTTTTAAATAAAGAGGTATATCTATATTTACATAGGTTTGTTTTCAGTATTTATATAATTTTATATGCTTTACTGGTATATAAATAAATTTGACTTATATTTAATATTTTCTTTTTTAATAGATAATAATTATATATATTTATGAGGCATAATGTCAAGTTTTGACAGATATATGTACCTCAAAACTATTTATACATTTCATACATAGCATATATATTATGTACAACATAATGTATATTATATATTACATATATTTATAGACTATAAATATATATGAATATGTAACTATAAATAATATATAACTACATATTCATAGATACATATAACTATATACAAATATATGAAAATATAAAAATAAATCTATATATTATATATAGTGGAATTATTAAATTAAGCTATATAGTGAATGACTGAATTAAACTGATTAACATAATCACCACTTCACATGCTTATCAATTTTTTTTGGTGAATAGACTGAAATTTCCTCTTCGTAATTTGTAAAATATACATTATTATTAGCAATATATTTCAAAGACGTATTCCTCTTGTGTAACTGAAACTTTGTACTCTTTGACCAACATCTGCTCATCCTCCCCACCATCGCCCCACTTCCCCAGCCTGTAACCACCATTCTACTCTCCACTCCTATGAGTCTGACTTTTTAGATTCCATGTATAAGTGAGATCACAGTATTTGTCTTTCTGTGCCTGGCTATTTTACTTAGAATAAAAAGAATCAGATTGCACCTAGCTCAGTTTACCTTTGACTCTAGGTATAGAAATAATAAAAACACAAAAATCAAACAGAAATTATGTGTGTGTCTATCATCTATCGATCTATCTGTCTATCTATCTATCTATCTATCTATCTATCTATCAAATGTCTATTTAAATACCATCTTTGACATTGCCATGGAGGATTATTATCCATATCATGATAATTTACTAGATTGGCCCAGAGAATAGATAAACATTGGTGTTACCATACAATTTATAAATGTAGTTTTTAAAGAAAATGTCAAAGTATGTGATTCAATTTGTAAAGTATATATTCTCATTTGGAATCTCTAAATGTAATATGTTTGTTTTCTCAACAGTATTACCCTGTTTCCAAATATTGCTTAAGGAGCCAATATGTCACAAAAGTTTTGCAGCCAAGTAAATAAAATAAAATAAAATATGTGTTTATTTTTACTCTAAAAACTATACATGCCTCTTTATTTATAGAGAGCTATAGCTATATCTGGATATCTATAAGACAAAGTTTTTTTTACATTTAATCCACATATTTTGAACTTTTTAAAAAGATTTATTCCTAGGTAGTGTGTAATTTTGATGATAATGTGAATTGTATTTTCTTTTCAAATTGTATGTTCTCTTCGTTTCTGTCTTATAAAAATATGCTGCTTCTTGGATATTATTCTTGTATTTAATAACCTTGGTAAACTTATTAATTCCAAAAATTTAGCTGTAGAATTTGTTGCAATTTCTAAATATACAATAATGCCACCTGCATATGACAGTTTTATTTGCTCTAGTCCAATATTTGTTGGAAGTCCCCACCTCTGATATATATCCTTTTGTCAGAGTTTGCTATCGAAATACTAAGATACCCTATATTCCTGTTATTCTAGAAGTTAAGAAACAAAGTCAGAGCTAAAACTTGCCAACTGGTTGGACCCAGTAACCCAGACAGGGGACAGACTTTTCTTGTTAGATCACATCTAAGCCATGTAGGCTTGAGACACAGATTCTGGAACCTGTGGGAAAGAAAAATGTGTTTGCAGATACAAAATATGGATTTAAAAAATCATCAGGGAAAGAAAATGTCTATGGCAAAGTCTCTACTAAAAATACAAAAAATTAGCCAGGCGAGGTGGCAGGCCTGTAGTCCCAGCTACTCGGGAGGCTGAGCAGGAGAATGGCGTGAACCCGGGGGGCGGAGCCTGCAGTGAGCGAGATCGCGCCATTGCACTCCAGCCTGGGCGACAGCGAGACTCTGTCTCAAAAAAAAAAAAAAAAAAAAAAAAAAAAAAATCATCGGGGAAAGAAAATGTCTATGGCAAAGGGCCTAAGATTAGAATCTACTACACTCAGCTAAGTTGCACTCTCATCTAAGAAGTTCTTATCTAAATAACTGTCCTTTAGAAGCCCTCTGTTAATCAATAAGCTGTATAATTAGACATTACTTTCTTTTCTGGCAACTACTCCCATTTACTCTATTTCTGTTCACCTTTCTTCCCTTCCTTAGTTTTCGGACGTTGTCTCAGGTGTATCTTTAGACCCTTTAACCCTGGTCTGCATGAAATTCCATACTTATATTTATGCTCTCCTTAATGCCTAGGTATTGGCAATCTTTGGGAGTCATTCCCTTATCCCCAGTGGGGGAAATACTGCTACACATTTAAACGCATTTCAGCACTTTAGTAGTTCACAAACTAGACAAAAGTACTGTCAACGATTGCCTGGATAACTCTAACAGTAGTCTCCTTGCTTCTTCTTTTCCTCCCACTACTGTCTTTTCTTAACACAGCAGCAAAATTGTTTTATGTCTTTATGCAGACATAGGTAAAAACATGTCATTTGCCTACATAATGACCCATCTCTTTATTTCACTCAAGTTAAAATCAAAGTCCTGTCAGTAACTCACTAGATGTTACAATTTTTTTTGAGGCGGGGTCTTGCTCTGTTGCCCAGGCTGGAGTGCAGTGGAACAATCATAGCTCACTGCAGCCTCAACCTCCTGGGATCAAAGGGTCCTCCCCTGCCTCAGCCTTCTGAATAACTGGGACTACAGGTGCATGCCACCATGCCTGGCTAATTTTTTTATTATTTTGTAGAGACGGGGTCTTGCCATCTTTCCCCAGCTGGTCTTGAATTCCTAGGTTCAAGGGGTCCTCCCACCTTGGCCTCCCAAAGTGCTGGGATTACAGGCATGAGCCACCATGCCTGGCTGATCCATTACCTTTCTAACTTATTTTCCTACTGTTGTTTTCCTGGATCAGTTCATACCAGTGACACTGGCCACTTCATATTCCTTGAAAACACCAGACACATTCCTACCTTATGGTCTTTGCTGTAGTTTTCTTCTCTGCCTGGAAAACTCTTCACTCAGAAATCCACTTAGATATCTACCCTACTTCCCCCAAGTATTGCCTTCTCACAGAGGTACATCCAGGATACTCTATTTAAATCGAAATCCCCCTGCAGCTGCCAGTAGTTCTCTTTCACTGACTGGCTTTTTCACTTTTCACAGAGGTTACCACCTTCTAAGATACTGAAACGGGAAAGGTCTTCTTGTCCCCCACACAGGGCTTGCAACAGCGGGAGTGGCTCACTTCTTCAGTGCCCTGCTGCTCAAACCTCTAGGGCGAGCATACAGACGGGCGGGACGTGGGCTCTGGCCCCACGGCAGCATCTAGGGGTGTATGTTTACAGTTCCTGAAGCCCCAGTGGGCATGTGTTACTGTGTGCTCTTTTAGTTTTGCCATGTATAGGCAGCTAGTGTTAACTAGCTCAATTAGACCCTCTGCCTTATTGCAAGGACAGAGGACTTTCTGTATCCCAGGTTCTTGCCTTGGTGTACCAGAAAAATCAGATCACACGTGGGCTTGAAGAATGAAAGCAAGGTTTTATTGAGTGGAAGTGGCTCTCAGCAGATGGGGGAGCCAGAAGGGAGATGGAGTGGGAAGGTAGTTTTCCCCTGGAGTCAGGCTGCTCAACAGCTGGGTTCCCCTCCAACTGACCTGGCCAAACTCCATGTTGTTCTGCTGGTCAATGGCCTGCCAGCGTGCCAGCCTCTGCTGGTTCCTGTTGGCATGATCTTTAACCGATGGGTCCCTCTTGACATCCAGCCACTTGTGTGTTCTTCCACTGATGTGTTCCTTTCGACATCCAGCCGCTTGTGTCTCTGCCTGCTAGGGCCTCAGGATTTTTACAGGCACAGGATGGGGGCATGGCAGGCCAGGGTGGTCTTGGGAAATGCAACATTTGGGCATGAAGGCAGGAGTGTCTGTCCTCACCTAGGTCTGTGGGCACAGGCCCAGGGGTGGAGCCCTAGCCAGGGACCATGCCCTTCCCTTACCAGCACTTCCCTGCCCCTCTTCCATATCACCTCCCCCGTCTGAAGAGGTACATCTAACTGCTGTTCAAATATGGATGATGACGGGTCTTAGCTGCTTCCTGCTGATAGGGGCATTGTTTTGGGGAAAACGGCAGTCAGATTCTTCCCAGAGGTCTATATAAGGGTTCCTAGCAAAGGGGAGCCATCATCCAAGGCTCCAGTTCCCTGACCATTTGGAGGTTGATGGCTTCCAGGTGTGAGAGAAAAAACAAGTTTTATAAGGTTAAGTATGCATGGATTATATATACTTGGGTATGTATACCCAAGTTATACACACTGTAACTACATCATACATACATACTATACATACTACAATAAATATGTGTATTATACAAGGAAAAAAATTAGTACCAAAGATTACTGAGATAAGAAGTGAAATATACTAACAACATCATTGTACCCTGAGATGTTTCACCCTGGTGAAAGAAATTAAACCTTGTATGGGAGTGAATAAACTTTTAGAATGAGACAACTGTTCTGACCATATCTTTAGTAGTTAACAGGTGTACCCTGGGAATTCTGGGGTTTGTGGGCTTGCCTGGTGGCCGTTAAAGCTTCTGTCTCTTTCCTGTATTTCCTCTCTCTTTCCTGGGCCTCCCTCTCTGTATTGTAAAAGACCAAGGTGGCCACTTTCAGAAGGTCCTCTAATGT
Organism: Nomascus leucogenys; assembly: GCF_006542625.1. Classification (NCBI taxonomy): domain Eukaryota; kingdom Metazoa; phylum Chordata; class Mammalia; order Primates; family Hylobatidae; genus Nomascus; species Nomascus leucogenys. The sequence continues at coordinate 53,389,578 of NC_044402.1, read as the reverse complement.
ACCATCAGGTCCCAGGGCCCGTTTCTGCAACTTCCTCCTGATGTCAGGAGCTGCCTGAGTAATAAATTTATACTTTAGGGTTAGCTGTCCCTCGACTGAATCAGGAGATAGACAGGTATGTTTTACCAAGGCCTCTCTTAGTCTCTCCAGGAAGGCAGTAGGATTTTCATCAAATCCCTGGTTGATCATGGACAACTTAGTAAAATTGAGAGGCTTGGTCTTAGTCCTACAAAAGCCTTCCATTATGCACATCTTAAAGTGTCTCCTCTTCCAGTCTTCCACCTGTCATTGGGATCCCACTTAGGGTCATTCACTTTTACTGCTTCTCTTCCAGTTGGATAATGTTCGCTCCCTTCCCTGATGCCATATGTGATACAAAGCTCATTCCCAAATCTCTTTGCTGCTTGCAGAGCGGCCTGCTTCTCAGTGTCCATCAGGGTCTGATTCAAAAGTAGCATAACATCTCTCCAGGAGAGTTTAAATATGTGGGTGAAAGTCTGGAAAACCTCTATATATCTATAAGGGTCATCCGAAAGCTTGCCAAGATCCCTCTTGATTTGCTTTAAGTCATGTAGGGAGAAGGTGACCTGGACCTTACTGGGTGCAAATTCACTGGGCATTTGTTGGAGGGGCAAGAGTGAGACTGGTTCAATGTTGAAGGTGTACCTCAACACACACACACACACACACACACACACACACACACAGTTCCTTGACACAGACTAGCATAGCGTTTGCTTTGGTTCTAGGCATTGTCTGTGTTCAATCATTAGCTAATGACTAAGCTAACTGGGCAGAAACATCAAATGTTACATTCAGGAAAGAATGGAGACTTCATAAAATTAGATCAGAAAACTCTTTAAACAAACAAACGAACAAGTAGTAATACAACAAATGCAACAACAGCAAACTCTGTAGAGGGAGGAAATCTGGTTTCTAAATTGCAACATTATAATATGCAAAATGTCTAGATTTCAGCAAAAAATAATGAGGCATGTAAAGAAAAAAGAAATCATGACCCATGAACAGAAAATAATAAAAAGAAACTGTTTCTGAAGAAGCCCAGACATTGTAATTAGTAGAATAAGACATGTCTAAAACATAAAGCATAAGAATGATGTCTCAGCAATTTGAGAATATCAGAAAGAGAAATTATAGAAATAAATAGCAATTCTGCAGGTTAAAAATACAATAGCCAAAATGAAACACACACACACACACACACACACACACTAGAGGTGCTCAACAGCAGGAAAAGTTCAGCAGGCAGAACAAAGAATCTTTGAACTTGAAGATGGGACAGTTGAAGTTATCCATTCTGAACAATAGAAGAACAAATTTCTTTTAATGAACAGAGCATATGAGACCAATCTGACATCATCAAACATCCCAACATAAACATAATGAGATTCACAGAAGAAAAGAAAGAAGAGAAGGGAGCAGAAGGAATATTTGAAAAATTGATGGTCAAACCATTCAAAACTTGATGAAAAATATTAAAATATGAAAATAAAATATTAAAATAAAAAATATGAAACATCCAAGATGCTGAACGAATTCCAAGTAGGAAAGAAAGGAGATCCACACTGAGACACATCATCATCATCAAACTGCTAAAATTCAAAGACAAAGAGAAAATTTTGACGGTAGCAAGAAAGAAGAGTTTCACCATGGGCAGGGGATCCTCAATAAAATTAAGAGCTTATTTATCATCAGGAACTGTGGAGGCCACAAAGCAGTTGAATGACGTATTTAAAAAGCTAAAAGCAAAAAGAGATACCAACTAATAATTCTGTACCCATCAAAACATTCCTTCAAAAATGAAAGACAAATTAAGACATATCCAAATAAACAAAAACTAAGAGAGTTAGATGCTAGTAGACTTGACCTATAATACATGCTACGGGGTCTCTTTCAGGCTGAACTGAAAGGACACAAAACAGTAACTTATATTCATATGAAGAAATAAAAAATACTGATAAAAGTAACCACATAAGTAAATATAAGACATATGTATGAATGTAGCCAGGCATAGTGGGTCATGCCTGTAATTCCAGCACTTTGGGAGGCTAAGGCGGGAGGATCATCTGAGGTCAGGTGTTCTAGGCCAGCCTGGCCAACATGGTGAAACCACGTCTCCACCAAAAATACAAAAATTAGCTGAGTGTGTGCCTGTAATCCCAGCTACCAGGGAGGCTGAGGCCAGAGAATCACTTGAACCTGGGAGGCAGAAGTTGCAGTGAGCCGAGATCTCGCCATTGCACTGCAGCCTGGGTGACAAGAGCAAGACTCCGTCTCAAAAAAAAAAAAAAAAAAAAAAAGTGTTAATTCTCATCACTCATAGTCAACATTTTACTGGATGTTATTCTCAGAAAAATTAGGCAAAAAAAATTAATAAAATACATCTGTCTAGGAAGTACAACTATTTTTATCTGCAGATGATATCATGTTAAATATAGAAAATCCTAAAGAACACAGATACACACGCACACACAGACACACACATGTGCACACACACACTTAAAGCTAATAAGTTTAACAAAGTTGCAGAACATAAGATCAAGACACAAAAGTTAGGTATATTTCTACACACTAGCATTGAAAAATGAATGTAAAGATGAAATAAGGAAAAAGTTCCATTTACACTACCACCAAAATAATAAAACATTTAGGAATAAACATAACCAAGGATAACTTTGGACTTAGTTTGTTCTTTTTTTCTTTTTTTTTAAGACAGAGTCTCACTCTGTTGCCCAGGCTGGAGTGCAGTGGCACGACCTCGGCTCACTGCAAACTCCACCTCCCGGATTCAAGCAATTCTTCTGCCTCAGCCTCCCAAGTAGCTGGGATTACAGGCGCACGTCACCATGCCTGGCAATTTTTGTATTTTTAGTAGAAACAGGGTTTCACCATGTTGGTTAGGCTGGTCTTGAACTCCTGACCACGTGATCCACCCGCCTCTGCCTCCCAAAGTGCTGGGATTACAGGCATAAGTTACCACGCCCGGCGTGTTCTTTTTCTAGTTCCTTGAGGTGTAATGTTAGGTTGTTTATTTGAGATCTTTCCCTTTTTTTGGATGTAGGTGGCTTTTGCTATAAACTTCTCCTTTAGAGCTGCTTTTACTGCATTCCGTAATTTTTGGTATGCAGTGTTTCCATTTTCATTTGGCTCAAAATGGTTTTTATTTCTCTTTTAATTTCATTTTGACCCATTCATTATTCAGAGCATCTTATTTAATTTTCACATATTTGTGATTTTTCCAAAATTCCTTCTGTTATTTTCAGTTTCATTCCATTATGTTCAGAAAAATATTTGATATAATTTCAATCTTCTTAAATTTGTTAAAGACTTGTTCTGTGGCTTAATATATTATTTATCATAGAGAATGTTTCATGTGCTTTGAGAACAATGCAGCTATTGGATGAAATGTTCTGTATATGTCTTAGGTTCACTTGGTCTAATGTATTTCAAATCGAGTGTTTCCTTATTTATTTTATGTCTGGATGGTCTCTACATTGTTGAAAATGCAGAATTGAAGTCCACTAATATTATCGTATTGCCAGATGGCAATCTTGCAATCACTTTTTCGATTTATTAATATTTACTTTATATATTTAGGTATTCTGATGTTGGGTACATATATATTTACAATTACTATTTGCTCTTTATTAATTCACCCCTTTATCCTTATATGATGACCTTCTTTGTCTCTTTTTATCGTTTTTAAAAATCTATTTTTTCCTGATATAAATATAGCCACATTTGCTCTCTTTTAGTTATACTTTTCATGGAATATCTTTTTCCATTCCTTCACTCTCAAGTCTATGTGTGTCCTGAAGACTGAAGTGGGCTATTTTAGACAACATATTGTTGGATCTTGTTTTTTCTTTTTTCAAAATCATTCAGCCACTCTGTGTCTTTTGATTGGAGAATTAAATCTATTTACATTTAAAGTAATTATTTACAGATAAGAACTTACTACTGACATATTGTCAAGTTTTTTACTGTTTTGTAGTTCTTTTGTTCCTTTCTTTTTTTTTTTTTTAGATGGAGTCTCGCTCTGTCCCCCAGGCTGGAGTGCAGTGGCGCGATCTCGGCTCACTGCAAGCTCCGCCTCCCGGGTTCACGCCATTCTCCTGCCTCAGCCTCTCCGAGTAGCTGGGACTACAGGTGCCCGCCACTACGCCCGGCTAATTTTTTTGTATTTTTAGTAGAGACGGGGTTTCACCGTGGTCTCGATCTCCTGACCTCGTGATCCGCCCGCCTCGGCCTCCCAAAGTGCTGGGATGTTCCTTTCTTATAATCTTGTTGTCTTCCTTTGTAATTAGTAGTATTTTTTAGTGCTTTGCTTTCATTTCTTTCTTTATCTTTTGGGTATCTGTGGAGATTTTTTCTTTGTGGTTACCATGAGACTTACAAAAAATATTTTGTAGTTATAATACCCTAATTTAAGCTATAACACCTTAACTACAATACAGTACAAAAACTCTACACTTTTGTTTCTCACACACATATACAGTTTATGATATTGATATATTTATATGATGTGTCTGCAAACCAATTACTATAGCCATAGTTATTTTAAATACATTTGTTTTTTAACTTTTGTAAGAGTGATTATACACTACCTTTACAATATTAGAGTATTCTGAATGTGGTTATATATATACACTTACCATTGGGTTTTATACTTTTTCTTTTTTTTTTTGAGACGGAGTCTCCCTCTGTCGCCCAGGCTGGAGTGCAGTGGCACGATCTCAGCTCACTGCAAGCTCCGCCTCCCAGGTTCACGCCATTCTCCTGCCTCAGCCTCACGAATAGCTGGGACTACAGGAGCCTGCCACCACGCCCAGCTAATTTTTTTGTATTTTTAGTAGAGACGGGGTTTCACCGTGTTAGCCAGGATGGTCTTGATCTCCTGACCTCATGATCTGCCCACCTTGGCCTCACTTTTTCTATTTTTATGTTATTTATTGTCCTTTTGTTTCAACTCCAAGAACTCCCTCTAGCATTTCTTGTAAAGCTGGTCTCATGGTGATGAACTCCCCCAACTTTTGTCTTCAGATGTCTTTATCTCTTTATCTCTCCTTCATTTGTCATAAATAGCTTTGCCAAGTATAGTATTCGTGGTTGGTGTTTCTTTTCCTTTTAGCACTTTAAATCTGTAACCCCACTTCTTCCTGACTTGCAAGGTTTCCGCTGAGAAGTCTGGTAATGGACTTATGGGAGATCTCTTACATTTGATGTTTCTTTCAGAATTCTCTCTTTGTGTTTGACCTTTGACAATTTGATTATAATATATCTTGGAGTATGTCTTTTTTGAATTGAACTTGCTTGGGATGTTTTGATCGTCTTCAATCTGGATGTTAATATCCCTCTCAAGATTTGGAAAATTTTCAGACAATATTCCATTGATTAAGCTTACTGCCCCTTCCTCTTTTTCTTCTTTTGGTACTTCCATAATTCATATATTTGTATGTTTGATGGTGTTCCATAAGTATGCATAAAACACTTATGGAAAAATAATCTCAACAATTTTGAGATTATTTTTGGCAGGTGGAGCATCCTAAAACTAGAAGGCATCACCTTCCTCTTCAAGTGACTGACTTCTTAACTTAGAAATCACCACCACAGGATGCATAGAAGACTGAAACAAAATGTGGCTTTGTGAATACAGTGTGGGCTTTGGAGTTAGAAACTCTGCCATTTGTTGGCTGGGTAACTTCTAGTGTCTCTCTCCATCTCAAAGAATTTCAATGTACAGTTTATTAGGGATTAAACAAGTTTGTGCTTATAAGGTACCCACTATAGAACTTTGTAGTCAATAGACACTCAGTAATGGGTGTTTATTACTCTCTTTGTTCTCCACAGTGGCTTATGAGATCCCATTTACTGGCTCACTCTTCCTAGCACCACAGACCTCTGGACTGGATTTCTTCTTGCTATCTAACTCCAACAACTTGACTTCCTTTGTTCACCTTCATTTGTTTCAAGGCTCTTCTTTTTTTAACTTTTAGTTTTAAGGGTACACGTATGTAATTGTTTGTTATATGGGTAAATTGTGTGTTGTGGGGGTTTAGTGTATAGATTCTTTAGTCACCTGGGTAATAAGCATAATACCCAAAAGATATGTTGTCTCCCTCCTCCTAGCCTCCACCCTTAAGTAGGCCCCAGTGTCTTTTGTTCCCCTCTTAGTGTCCATGTGTTCTTGTTGTTTAGCTCCCACTTATAAGTGAGAACATATGGTATTTGGTTTTCTGTTCCTGCTTTAGTTTGCTTAGAATAGTGGTCTCCAGCTCCATCCATGTTGCTGCAAAGGACATCATCTCATTATTTTTTATGGTTGTGTAGTATTCTATGGTGTATATTTACCACTTTTTCTTTATCCAGTCTGCCTCTTTTTAAATATAGTCATTTTTCTCATTTTTAATTATCAAATATTTATAAAATGCTTATTCTGTGGAAGGTTCTCTGCCTCAAGAGTTACAAACATTAGGCCGGGCACGGTGGCTCATACCTGTAATCCCAGCACTTTGGGAGGCCAAGGCGGGTGGATCACCTGAGGTCGGGAGTTTGACACCAGCCTGACCAACATGGAGAAACCCCATCTCTACTAAAAATACAAAATTAGCTGGGTGTGGTGGCGCATGCCTGTAATCCCAGCTACTTGGGAGGCTGAGGCAGGAGAATCGCTTAAACCCAGGAGGCAGAGGTTGCAGTGAGCCGAAATGGCACCACTGCTCTCCAGCCTGGGCAACAAGAGTGAAACTCCGTCTTCAAAAAAAAATTAAAAAAAAAGAGTTACAAAGATTAATGATATACAATCTCTGGCCTTAAAAATCTCTGAAAAACTAGAAATAATTCTAAAGGCCAGATAGAGTGAGTCCCCTTCCAGTATCCTATACAAGTTCAAGGTCCTCCAAAGTATTATTAAATCTTCCTAGCCTTTTGATCCTCCTCTGCCTTTTCTCCTGCCTCGCTAATGTTCTAAGTCTCTGTTATGACACAGATTCTAGAACCTTCACAGGCCAAACTCCCATCATTTGCTTAGGTCTGATCAATCTGCTCCACACAATTTCTCAGTGATCCTCTGCATCTCTGCCTACAAGGGCCTCCCTGACACCCAAGTTCATATTGCTCAGAAACAGTGAACTTGAGTTTTTCGTTTTATCTTGATCTCTCTCTGACAAAGAAATCCAGATGATGCGAGACCTGCTGAAGACAATACGTGGAAAATGACAGTCTTGGGTATGGACTAACTCCCTCTTTGAGGCTTCCTCGACTCTAATAGTTCAGGAGTCTCCTCTTAGGGACTTAGGGACTTTAACACAACTGCTTCATCTTCCTTGCCTGCTTCCTTTTCAAAATCAATATTTTTTCTTTCACTCTTATTGATTCCTCCGGAAGCCTGGGGGAAACAACCCACAGTTAACTAAGCTCTAGGCTGATAGTGCTGGTTTCTCCTTTGGTTTCTAGAGTTTAAACTGAATAAAGAAAATAACCATCCTCCGTAGCACTAGGAAAATTCCTTAGCCCATTATCTCACTTCCTGTAGTATGGTCACTCTATAATCTGCCTCAACTCAGAAATAATGATTTCCTCTCATTTTCCCTATTAATAGGGTGGACCATCTTCTAACTGCCCTATAGACAGGGCATTTCAGACACTAAAGGAAGAAAGGGAATATACAGTAGTACTGAGTACACCATCTAGTTATCCCTCCCTCCCCGATGAGTTATTTAACACTAGAAAAAAAAATTCACATAATAGAGGGCATATTGACTACTTGCTGTTCATTTTAGAGGTACATTAGAAGAAAATCTCCAAAAGTTGATTTGGCAGGAGAATTTTCTCACAGGACCAAACACCTAGAGATTCAGTAGACAAATGCCTAATCTGCCCTGGTTGGAGTCGTGTTATTACATCTTGAGATGGATTCACCTATTGTTTGCTTGAAGTAGTCTTAATCTGGGTGTAATCTACTTTCCTAGTCTTTCAGAGCTCAATGTTCTCCAGAGTTTTTGCTTTCACAGGCAGATTTATGGTTGTTTTTTTCTTCTTTCCTTTCTCTCTCTCTCTCTCCTTTCCTTTTTTTCTCCCCCGATCCTTCGTAGCCACTGCCCTTTATAACCATATGATATTGTCTGAGATTTTTCTCTCCTATGACTGCAAGACTCTATCTTACATCAATTGAACGCAGATCAATGACACATAAACAAACACAAGTTAAGCAATCCCAGCATGTTTTATCCTACCAACCACAATAACAAACCTCGCAAATATCCATCTTATCATGAGCAGGTTGGCGAGTGATGACTGAAAGGTTTTTCTGTGATAAGAAATTTCTGTCCTTTGCTGTGGCTTTCATTAATAAAACCACCTTCAGTCAGCATCCTTCAGTCAGGGTGCTGAAAGTTTTTGATCACTCACTCATAAAAATGTTTTGAGTATAGATTTCCTATACAAGTATATTTTTAAATGTTATGAATTTATAGCTATATATATATATAGATACAGAAAATCTTGCAACTTTAAAGGTATGAGCTAAAATTACACAGAAAATAGAAGTTCTAATATTTTCCCCATACCCCAGTGGATAGCTTTGTAGACCACTGATTCCCTTTAACATTCTTCCTGCCTGGGGAATAAAGGGTTCAATTAAGGAGGAAATCTGTCAGATTGTGCCAACTCTAAACCAAGGGTAGACAGCATCTGAGCTTCTTAGTACGTGGCCAAAGAACCAGTGTAAGAGCTAAAAATGGGCAGGGGCGGGAATGTGAGGACAGTAATATGAGGCAAATAAAAGAATAAAGAAGTTGAAGTAGCAGAAAGGGGAAAGAAAAAAAAAGTCTATCTGGTGGATAGTAAGAGGTGATCAGAAGTTGTTTCTGGTAATTTCCTGGTCTAAATAAGCATGTTTACAGGTGAGTTTTTGTTTTCAGAAATAACTTTGGCTGTCATCCTGACACTATTGGGACTTGCCATCCTGGCTATTTTGTTAACAAGATGGGCACGACGTAGGCAAAGTGGTGAGTAACAATGAGTCAAAATGAAGATTTCCTGTGAAAACCATGGAGGGAGGGATGCCAAGATTCAGTCCAAGTTCATCTCTACTTATCAAACAGCTAGCTACTTTGCCAATATTCTGGGAATCTGTTTCAATACTTGAGTCAAAGAATCTCTGACCTATTAGTGATTCTCTCTGCACTTTTAACTCCCAAAGTTTACATTATCAATAATGTCAAACAAAAAATCACAGATAGATAGGCCTGGAGCATTGGCTCACACCTGTAATCCCAGCACTTTGGGAGGCCGAGGCGGGCGGATCACAAGGTCAGGAGTTCAAGACCAGCCAGACCAACATGGTGAAACCCCGTCTCTACTAAAAATACAAAAATTAGCTGGGTATGGTGGCAGGTGACTGTAATCCCAGCCGCTTGGGAGACTGAGGCAGAAGAATTGTTTGAACCCAGGAGGCGGAGGTTAAAGTGAGCCGAGATCACGCCATTGCACTCCAGCCTGGGTGACAGGGCAAGACTCCGTCTCAAAAAAAAAAAAAAAAAAAAAAAAAAAAAAATCACAGAGTTTAGCAAAAGTAATAAGAACACTTTAAAAGAAAATTACCTGAGCTCCAAGGGAAATTACCCGAGTTTAAAAAAAAAAAAAATAGAAGTGAGAAGGCAGTATGTTGCTAAATACCAGTGTCTAGTATTATATAAAAAGAATTGGAGACTTTTAGTGACTTAATTTGGGGAGATGATAAGAAGAGACAAATACAGAGTAGTACTTGTCGATGAAACAAAGATGGAGCTTATAAAAGCTAAGACCTATTTCTATGCTATAAGGTCTGCCTTTCCTGAATTTTTCTGTTTCTCTCCCACAACTTTCTAATCAGCTATATTCCCTCCCTGTTTCCCACCCTCAATGCCTGTGAGCCCTCAAAGCATAAGTAGTGTGAAAAGATAGGTAAAACAGGGCTGATGGGAGATGTGGAAAATGGGTGAGAACAACAATGCATTATATCAGGAGGACCACCTTGGTAAACAAGAAGCACAGCTTAGAGTGAAAAGAGTTTGATCAGAGGAAGAACACTTCTCCTAAGTAACTAATAAAAACATTTTGCCTAATTCTTCCACAGAAATGTATATCTCCAGATACGATTCAGAACAAAGTAAGTACTTATACTCATGAGAAAAATATAGTATTTATAGAATTTTCACAAGTCAGGAATGAAATCTGTCTTGTTTACAGTTGTGTTTCCAGAACCTTGCATAATGCACCATTGCATGAACTGAACTGCTTCTAAGTGAGTGGGAGAAATCTACCAGAGATTTCTGAGCAGTACTGAATGCCAAACTGGAGTTGGGGAGAATTAATTAATACTGGGTAGGCCCGCATAATTCTGAGGCTCTCTTCAGATGCTTCCTGTGGTCTGAGAGCAGCAACAGAGATATTAACCCACGGAAATAGCAAACTCCTCAGGCACTGGAACAGATGGTTCAGTAAAAAGCCTAAATCCATTTGTGAAGACGGCTTTAGTGAAGTGGCCGGACAGAAAAATATAATGTATCCTAGAATAACGAGAGTGAACACAGAGTAATTATGATTGAGAAGAGTACCAACTTCAGGATGTGAAGAAGTGAAGAAGACTTTCCATGGAAAGGTCTGGAGAGATGCCAAATTTGCTAAGAAAGATAGCACAGGATTGGTATAAGGCAAAAACTAGGAGATTATTTGCTGAAGTATCAAGAGGTAAAAGAAACTCTGAAACTCCTTCTGACTATCATTTAGCCTGGCTAATATTATAAAATTGGTGATTGACACAGTCACTTATCATCGTCAGCTCTTGCAGCTTATGCACAATTCCTAGTTCCTGCAAAGTAAATTAATTCACATCATTATTCACCATTAGGAGTTCATGTTTACATTAGTTCTCAGAGTCTTAAATAAAGCCTCATTAATAATCAAGAAGCAAAATCATGTGCTCTCCCTTTGTTTCTAGGTGCTCGACTTCTGGACTATGAGGATGGTAGAGGTAAATAGATTAGGAACTACTAGACAGTTAATGAAGGAATATACTCTTTAGAGTGTGAATCAACTCATCTCCCTTTGAGCATGATTTGTTGAGTCAGCATATCTTTCGTTTTTACAATGTCCAAATGCTTATTACTCCTCTCTCTCTCAAGAAAAATTGTGCATTTTTCTCAGAAAAGGTAAATAATTCTCCTTCTTAAGACCTTCAAAAGAATTCATTTCCATCTTCTGTTTACTTCCAACATATTAGAAAGGTTAAAGAACCTCTCTGAAACAATTTCCTGGATGTTTAAAATGTGGATAAAATGAATATGAAAGGGAATAGTATATGTGAAAATACACTTTGAAAGCCATACAGTATAAGAGGTAAACAAAGCTTATCCCCATTTCAGGTGAAATTTATGCTCAAAAGATTGAGACTTACTCGAGTTCACCTAGTTGAGGAGGGAGCTGGAGATCAAATTCAGGTTTTGAAATGTGATAGTTATGGGAAGACGGCAATGCGCTGTCTACTTTTTTGAAGGGACACACCAGTACCACTAATTTCAATGTACCATGGCTATCCCTAACCCTCACACCCCAACACTCAATGTTCTCTTTCAATATCCACTCACTAGGGCTGCCTATAAATGTTCCCTCAGCTCTCTCTCTCTTTCTCTCTCTCTTTCCTTCCCTCTTTCTCTCTTTCTGACTAGTCCTATCTCCAGAACTCAACAAGAACCACTAGAGAGCTACCTCTCATTCTTGCTGGAAGCCACTAAAGTTGTCCACACCAGGCCCACCAGCTACACCAGAGCTATAAGGTTATGAGATTGTGGATGTGGAAATAATTACACACACACACACACACACACACACACACACAAGCTACAAGCATATAGATCCCTGAGAGTTGAGGAAAAGAAAAGAGAAAGTAACTCAGTCACTTCGGTTGCTGTCCACGCCCTACACTTGGACTCTTGGTCCAACCTCCGCCTTCTCACCTCTATGATTCATCTATCATGAACAACAAGAGTGAGGAGCACAGTGCCATGGCATTCCCTCTTTATTTTCTGAAATGGAACCTAAAGAAAATGGGAATATCTGGGAAACTAGCAAATCTCTTAGTAGTTGGATTGAGACTAATGAAAAACTTATTATTATTATTATTATTTTTTGAGACAGAGTCTCGCACTGTCGCCCAGGCTGGAGTGCAGTGGCGCAATCTCGGCTCACTGCAAGCTCCGCCTCCTGGGTTCACGCCATTCTCCTGTCTCAGCCTCCCGAGCAGCCGTGACCACAGGCACCTGCCACCACGCCTGGCCAATTTTTTTTTTTTGTATTTTTAGTAGAGACGGGGTTTCACCATGTTAGCCAGGATGGTCTCGATCTCCTGACCTCGTGATCCGCCCGCCTTGGCCTCCCAAAGTGCTGGGATCACAGGCATGAGCCACCACGCCCAGCCTGATAAACTTAATTTTTAATGAACTGTTAGTAAAGTTAGTATGTTTTTTTCTTTCCTAAAAGATTTTTCTTCTCAGAGATCTAAAAGAGTAAGAGGTAAACATTTTTATCTAACAAAAAATAATACAGACTTACTTGTTGAAGTAATATCTCATTATGTTTTTATCTTCTCTTTTAGGATCCCGACATGCATATTCAACAGAAAGTGGTAAATTATTGTATTGCTAAGAAATTAATATAGGAGTCTGTTTATGAGAAATTAAGAATCTTATAATTTTTCTTCAATTCTCTAGACACTTCGTATGATAACCGAGGTAAGTATACATAGAGATTTTTGTAAAATTAAAGGAAAATCAGTGCTTCTTCCTGCCACAACATAAAAGGCTGTAAAAACTGACCAAAATTTTAAAAAGAAGAAGAAGAAATCAAAGTAGTTACAGAATATTCTGAGAAATGTTCACAAATGTTCACCATCACGCTATGAGGCACCATTTTCCCCAAAGCTATGCAATCCCTCTCCTATCCAACTCCTAATTATTTATCAAAAGTAATATGAGAGAAAGGCATCAGCAAAATAGTAGAATAGGAGCTTTCTTCCCACACAGAAGCATCAATTTAGACAACTATCCACAGATGAGACAATACCCTTGTGGTAGTCCAGGAGTCCAGCAGAGAAGTTCCAGCACACTGTCAGGTTATAAAATCCTAGAACAGATATATTAAAGAGGGTAAGAAGAACAGTTTCACTTTACCCACATCACTCCTCCCCCAAGGTGGCACAACTCAATGCTGAGACAGACCCACTTGGCCTACAATTTCTCCCACAGAAAAAACGTGCAGAACTTAATGAGTGCCCACATCCCCCAGCCATTCAGGATGCTGTCCAGTAAGCCTACTTACTTCTCACTCCACCCAGAACATTGAGATGATCAGCATAGTTGAATGGTTAGGAGAGGCTGGGAGCAGGGAAAAGAGACTGCAGAATCCACTCATCAGAAAGCCTCATCAAGAAGCCTGCCATTCAAGATGCGTGACCTATGCCCCTTGCACTACTGACCCATAGGCATGCCTTTCACACATTTCACTCTCCCATCTAGGCTGAGTCCCCAAATGAGCCACCATGGACAACAAAAGGAAACATCTCACAGTCAGTTTGACTTCGTGGGATCGGAAAAAAGGACACAAACTTGAGAAGTCCAGAGCACCACCCTAGGGAAAACAAAGGGAAGGCTCTCAGAACCTGGACTGGCTTTGCAGGATTGAGAGAAGGCACAATCTTAGAAATCCCATCTAGCCTGGATGTGGTGGTTCATGCCTGAAATCCCAGCACGTTGGGAGGCCGAGGCAGGAGGACTTCTTGAGCCTAGGAGTTCAAAACTGGCCTGGGCAACATAGTGAGACCCTGGCTCTAAAAAACAAAAATCAATCAGTTGGATGTGGTTGTGCACACCTGCAGTCCCAGCTACTCAAGAGGCTGAGGTGGGAGGATTGCTTGAGCCCAGGAGTTTGATGCTGCAGTGAGCCACGATCATGCCACTGCCCCACTCTGGGTAACAGAGTGAGATTTTGTCTCAAAAAAAGGGAAAACATCCCATCTGTGAAGTAGGCACAAACAAATACTGAACAGGGTGACTGTTTCTTCAAATGTGAAAAAGCAAGACAAGACTTCAAGGACATAAAAATCAAGGAAACATGACACCACTAAAAGAACACAATAATATTTCAGTAACTAACCCCCAAAAATGAAGGTTTGCCTAAAAATCAATCCACCAGTTGCCTGACAAAAAATCCAAAACAATTGTTATAAGAAAGCTCAGTGAGCTACAAGACAACGCAAACAATATAATGACATCAGGAAAACAACACAAGAACAAAAGTAGAAGTTCAACAAAGAGAAAAAAACAAAACAAAACAGAGCCAAACAAATTTTGGAGCTGAAGGGTGCAATGACTAAACTAAAGAAAAAAGGGAATAGAGAGCTTCCAAGATGATGGATCAAGTACAAGAAAGAATAAGAGAAGTCAAAGACCAATCATTTAAAATTATATGGTCAGAGTACAAAAAAATACACAAAGAAAAGAAATGAAGAAATATGCACAAGGTTTATGGCACACCATCAAAGAAGCTAAATTTTTGCATTATTGGAGTCTCAGAGGAAAAGAGAAATAAAATAGAACAAATGCTTATTTAAGCCATAATTGCTAAAAACTTTCCAAATCTGTGAAGAGATATAGACATCTCGATATATGAAACTCAAAACTCTCCAATCGTATTTAACCCAAAGAAGACTTCTCCAAGACATTATGTCAAATTGTCAATAATCAAAGTTAAACAGAGAATCTTGAAAGAAGCATATCACATTTAAAGGTACATCAAAAGGATATTAGCACTTCTATGCAGACATTTTCTAGGCCAGTACACAGTGGGATGATATATTCAATTTGCTGAAAGAAAAAAACTGCCAACCAATAACTCTTTACCCGTAAAGCTGTTTTTCAGATCTGAGAAAGAGATAGTCTTTATCAGACAAACAAAAGCTGAGGGAGTTTATCACCAATAGATCTGCCTTACAAGAAATGCTAAAGAATGTTCTTCAAGCTGAAATGAAAGGCCAATAATTAGTAAAATGAAAACATATCCAAGTATAAAATTCGATGGTAAGGTAAATATACAGTCAATTCAGAATATTCTAATACTGTAATGATGGTGTATAAATAACTTTTAATGCTAATACAAAAGTTAAAAGACAAAATATTAAAAATATATAATTTGTTAATGGATATACAATTTTTTAAATGTAAATTTTGACACAATGTAAAAAGTAGAAAGAATAATATGTAGAGTTTTTGTATGTAATCTATTTTAATAATCTAAGTTATTATTAGCTTAAAATAGACTGTTGAAACCATGTTTTATGTAAGCTTATAGTAACCACAAACCAAAAACCTATACTAGATACACAAAACAGAAAGATATTAAAGCATACCACTACAGAAAATCAGCAAATCACAAAGAAAGACAGGAAGAAAGGAAGAAAGGATATACAAAACAGCCAGAAAACAACCAAGAAAATAGCTATATTAAGTCCTTAACTATCAATAATTACTTGAACGTAAATGGATTAAATTCTCTAATGAAAAGACATAGAGTAGCTAAATGTATTTAAAAACAAGTTGCAACTATCTATGCTGCCTATAGCAGACACACTCCAGCTCTAAGGATACATGTAGAATGAAAGTAAAGGGATGAAAAAAAGATGCTCCATGCAAATGGAAAACAAAAGAGTGTAGGGGTGGCTATACTTACATTAGGCAAAATAGACTTTTAGTCAAGAATTATAACAAGAGACAAAGAAGGTCACTATATAATTATAAAGGGGCCAATTCATCAAGAGGATATAAAAATTATAAGTATGTATGCACATAATGTCAGAGCACCTAAATATATAAAGCAAATATTTACATAACTGAAGGGAGAAACAGACAGCAATATAATAATATTAGTGGACTTCAGTAACCCATTATTGACAATGAATAGATCATCCACACAGAAAATTAACAAGGGAGAAAATAAAGTTACCAAGAATACCCAATAGGGAAAGGATAAATGTTATTGGGAAAACTGGATATCCATATGCAAAAAAAAAGAAATTGGCCCTTATCATATACCATACACAAAGATCAATTCGAAATGGATTAAAGACTTTAATGTAAGACTTGCCACTATAAAACTCCTATAATAAAACAGTGAAAAGCTCCATGACATTGGTCTTTGCAAGTTGTTTTATATGACACCAAAAACACAGTAACAAAAGCAAAAATAGGTGGTATCTCATCAAAGTTGTTTCTGGACAACAAAGGAAACAATCAACAAAATGAAAGCCAACTCACAGAATGGGAGAAAATATTTGCAAACCATCTATCTGATAAGTGGTTAATATTTGTCTTAATCTGTTTCTGTTGCTTATAACAGAATATCTGAAACCGGGTAATTTATAAAGAAATGTATTATTATTTCTTACAGTTATGGAGGATGGAAAGTCCAAGGCTGAGGGGGCGCATGTGGGCGCAAGAGAGCCTTCTTGTTAGTGGGGACTCTCTATAGATTCCTGAAGTGGTACAGGGCATAACATGGCAAGGAGGCTAACATGCTGCGCTTAGGTCGTTCCTCTTCTTATGAAGCCACCAGTTCCACTTGCATGACAACTCATTAATCCATTAGTGGATTAATCCATTTATGTGGGTAGAACCCTCATGATATAATCACCTCTTTAAGGCCTCACTTCTCAATGCTGTCACATTGAGGATTAAGTTTCAACATGAGTTTTGGAGGGGACATTCAAACCATAGCAATATCCAAAATATATAAGGAACTCATACAACTCAAAAGCAAGATACAACTCAAAATACAGCTGAAACAAATAAGTTGATTTTAAAATGGACTAAGGTTCACATCTGTTCATGAACCTTAGTCCATGAACAGACAATTCTTAAAAGAAGACATTTATGCAGCCAACAGACATATGAAAAAATGCTCATCATCACTGGCCATCAGAGAAATGCAAATCAAAACCACAATGAGATACCATCTCACACCAGTTAGAATGGCGATCATTAAAAAGTCAGGAAACAACAGGTGCTGGAGAGGATGTGGAGAAATACGAATGCTTTTACACTGTTGGTGGGAGTGTAAACTAGTTCAACCATTGTGGAAGACAGTGTGGTGATTCCTCAAGGATCTAGAACTAGAAATACCATTTGACCCAGCGATCCCATTACTGGGTATATACCCAAAGGATTATAAATCATGCTACTATAAAGACACATGCACACGTATGTTTATTGCGGCACTATTCACAACAGCAAAGACTTGGAACCAACTCAAAAGTCCATCAATGATAGACCGGATTAAGAAAATGTGGCACATATACACCATGGAATACTATGCAGCCATAAAAAAGGATGAGTTCATGTCCTTTGTAGGGACATGGATGAAGCTGGAAACCATCATTCTGAGCAAACTATTGCAAGGACAGAAAACCAAACACTGCATGTTCTCACTCATAGGTGGGAATTGAACAATGAGAGCACTTGGACACAGGGTGGGGAACATCACACACTGGGGCCTGTTGCGGCAGCAGAGAGGGATAGCATTGGGAGAAATACCTAATGTAAACGACGAGTTAATGGGTGCAGCACACCAACATGGCACATGTATATATATGTAACAAACATGCACGTTGTGCCACATGTACCCTAGAACTTAAAGTATAATAAAAAAGAGAGAGAAAAATAAAATAAAACAAAATAAATAAAATAAAATAAAATAAAATGGACTAAGGACCCAACTAGACATTTTCTCAGAGAAGACATACAGCCAACTAATAAATAAAGGTGCACAACATTACTAATCATCAAGGAAATGCACCTCACACCAGATGGGATGCATTCAAAAAGTCAATGGATAACAAGTGTTGGCAAGGATATGGAGAAAAAGGAACCCTTGTACACTGTTGTTAGGAATGTAAAGTAATACAGCCATTATGGAAAACAGTATTGTGGTTCCTCCAATAAATTAAAAGTAGAACTACCATATGATTCAGGAATGCTACTTCTGGGCATATATTCAAAGGAAATAAAAATCATTATATTGAAGAGATATTTGCACTCCCATATTCATTGCAGCATTATTTACAATACCCGGGATACAGGAATAAACTAGGTGTCCATCAGTGGATGAATGGATAAAGAAAATGTGATACACAGACACACACACACACACACACACACACACACAAAGAAATATTATACAGCCTTAGGAAAAGAAAGAAATCTTGCCATTTGTGACAACATGGATGAATCTGGAAGACCTTAGGCTAAGTATAATTAGCCAGGCATAGAAAGACAAATACTACATGATCTCATGTATATATGGAACCTTAAAAAGTTGAACTCAGAGAGCAGAAAGGTGATTACCAGAGGTTAGGGGGTGGAAGAAATGGGCAGAAGTTGGCCAAAGGGTACAAACTTGCAGTTTTATAACAAATACGTTATGGAGACCCAATGTACAGCATGGTGACTATAATGTATTATATACTTGAAATTTACTAAGAGAGTAGGTCTTACATATTCTCATCACAAAATGAAAAATAGAAGTAAGTATTTGAAGTGGTAGATATGTTAATTAGCTTGATTGTGGCAATCATTTCACAATGTATACATATATTAGAATCACACATTGTAACACCTTAAATATATATAATTTTTATAATTATACCTCAATAAAGCTAAAGAAAAGAAAAAAATAATCTGAGTAGTCAAGAGAAATTCAACATCCCAGATCTCACAAATGCTAACTACTCATTGAATTAATTCAAGATGGATTAAAGACTTAAATATTAGACCTAAGACCATAAAAACCCTAGAAGAAAACCTAGGCAATACCATTCAGGACATAGGCATGGGCAAGGACTTCATGTCTAAAACACCAAAAGCAATGGCAAGAAAAGCCAAAATTGACAAATGGGATCTAATTAAACTAAAGAGCTTCTGCACAGCAAAAGAAACTACCATCAGAGTGAACAGGCAACCTACAGAATGGGAGAAAATGTTTGCAATCTACTCATCTGACAAAGGGCTAATATCCAGAATCTACAATGAACTCAAACGAATTTACAAGAAAAAATAAACAACCCCATCAACAAGTGGGCGAAGGATATGAACAGAACTTCTCAAAAGAAGACATTTATGCAGCCAAAAGACACATGAAAAAATGCTCATCATCACTGGCCATCAGAGAAATGCAAATCAAAACCACAGTGAGATACCATCTCACACCAGTTAGAATGGCAATCATTAAAAAGTCAGGAAACAACAGGTGCTGGAGAGGATGTGGAGAAATAGGAACACTTTTACACTGTTGGTGGGACTGTAAACTAGTTCAACCATTGTGGAAGTCAGTGTGGCTATTCCTCAGGGATCTAGAACTAGAAATACCATTTGACCCAGCAATCCCATTACTGGGTATATACCCAAAGGACTATAAATCATGCTGCTATAAAGACACATGCACACGTATGTTTATTGTGGCACTATTCACAACAGCAAAGACTTGGAACCAACCCAAAAGTCCATCAATGATAGACCGGATTAAGAAAATGTGGCACATATACACCATGGAATACTATGCAGCCATAAAAAAGGATGAGTTCATGTCCTTTGTAGGGACATGGATGAAGCTGGAAACCATCATTCTCAGCAAACTATCACAAGGACAAAAAAGCAAACACCGCATGTTCTCATTCACAGGTGGGAATTGAACAATGAGAACACTTGGACACAGGAAGGGGAACATCACACACTGGGGACTGTTGTGGGGTGGGGGCAGGCGGGAGGGATAGCATTAGGAGATATACCTAATGTAAATGACGAGTTAATGGGTGCAGCACACCAACATGGCACATGTATACACATGTAACAAACCTGCATGTTGTGCACATATACCCTGGAAATTAAAGTATAATAACAAAAAAAAGAAATCAAGGAATAAATTCTTAAAAGTTCATCACATTAAGGTATGACTTGTGCAATAAAATTCCAAGGGTGCAAAGAAATGCTGCTGTTGTCTACTGTTGTCATTTACATCTCATATTTCTTGGGAAAAAACCTCTTCAGTAACAGTCCACCAGAACACCAGATTTAACCAGTGCAAGAAGCTAGCCTCAATGTTAGGAATTTAAGGGTACACAGATAAGCAAAATAAAACTACACACCATAAGAAGGGAGGAGAATTAACATGTACTCAGCACCTACTATATGTTAGTCACTCAGGTGAGCATTTTTTTCATTTTATTAATATTTAATATCTACAAATAACCCTGTCAACCACACAAAGATGAGCTACCCAAAAATCCCTCCCTGGTTGTCCAAGGCCTCCAGTAGCCTACAGGTTGCTTTGGTGCATATTAGGAAAAGGTGTTCCTTCCTGCAAGTGAATGCAGCCCCACCCCGGAGACACTGCTGGGGATTTCAGTTCCCTTAACCCTTTGTGCAGTGAACCAACCTATATAATCATAGCACACGTGTCCTGAAGATATATGAAAGGCATCTCACTCTTAACATGTGTAAAACCCAAGCCCTAATCCCTTCTACACACTGGTGCTAGCACCTGTATTCACCTAATTGTTCAGACTATCTACCTTGGAATGATATTTAACTCCTTTCCTACTCTCTTCATCCAATCCACCATCAAATCCCATCTCTGATGCTTTCAAATTATACTCCAAATCAAACCACCTTCCACCACCATGAAAATCCTTGCCCAAACACCAATATCTCTTGCCTCCTACCTTGTTTCCTTGATACTCCTCTTGCCTTCTTATAGTCTATTCACCTCACCACAGCGAGGGAGATCCTTAATAAGCAGCTCTTAAATGCATAAAGTAATTTACTATTGTTATCCCTAATTTACAGAAGAGAAACTTATGCTTAAAAAACATTAATGACTTGCCCAAGGCCACAGGACTTGCAAGTGATGACCTGGGTAGGAATTTAGAATTGTCTAATTCCAAATTTTAGGCAGTCAGAGAGTTTATTCTTATGTAATTTAGTAATATCTTAATTTTTAATTTCCTGTTTACAGATCTTTAGTGTACAAGCCTACAATCTTAGTATCTTTCTAATCTGGGCTCCCTTGCATTCTTAAGGAAAAACTTGAATCAGTAAACATTTTATTGTTGTTTTAATAAGTCATACTTTAAAATTCATAAACCCAAATGACTATTTCTATGACTTTCCAGTCCCCCTAACATAATCTATAAATCTCAGTCATCCTAAGTTTCTAGGTTCCCACGCCCTACTAGTCTTCCCTCTATTATTTCTAGACATAGGAATATAAATGTACTGGTCAACTTGAGACTATAGAAATCTTCTGGCAGGAAGATATTAATATTAGGTAAGGTCATTATGTTAGTTTAGGTACATGAAATTTAGTACTCAAAGTTTAGTTTAACTTAAATATATCACATATAAAAGCTGCCACGGTTATTCCAAAATTTTTTTGAAATTAAATTTATTCTTAGTATTTTTCTAGCGAATGTAAGTGCAGCACATGAAAGTTTTTATAAGAAATTTCAAGTGCAGCATATTAAAGTGTTCAGCATCTCAGTGGTATTTTCCATTTTTGTGGCAACTCTATTAACATCTTGATGTATTTTCCCTTTTTTTTTTTTTTTTCATTGAGACAGAGTCTTGCTCTGTAGGCCAGGCTGGAGTGCAGTGGCACATTCTCGGCTTACTGCAATCTCCGTCTCCCAGGCATAAGCAATTCTCCTGCCTCAGCCTCCCGAGCAGCTGGGATTACAGGCATGCACCACCACGCCCGGCGAATTTTTGTATTTTTACTAGAGACAGGGTTTCACCATGTTGGCCAGGCTGGTCTCGAACTCCTGACCTCAGGTAACACACCCACTTCGGCCTCCCAAAGTGCTGGGACTACAGGCGTGAGACACCGTTTTTAAAATCCCCATAGAACCATGAGAAACAAGAAACATTATTATAAAGCAGAGAATGTGTTTTGTACTTAATTCCCATCACAATGACTGCCAAGTATGGAAGGAGAGCACTCATTTTCAGAAAAGAAGCAGGAAAAAAAATACTATTGTCTTTACATTTCTGAGTAGATCTTTAACTATACTTTAGTGAAATATCAAATGATATTATGATTCAACATAATTTAAATCAACTACAAAGCATCAATATTACTATTTACTTTTATACTTTTATGAAAACAACAGTGATAACATGACTAGTTTTTCATGTAATTTGCTTTGTCTCCAGATCTTTTAGAAAGTCTGTTTCCATGACATCACTAAGAAACAAGTTTTAGATCACAGGATGCACATTCAGTCGCAATCAATATGCACATTTGCATTCATTATAATTTGCCATATTGTCACTGAACTTGAACTCTCAGTCAGCTGAGTAAATATTTTGCCATTCCTTCTTTTATTTGACCTCAACTTACCTTATAACTATACATTCTTCTGTTTTAATGTTTGTATGTATAGTTTATTATTTCTTCTCACTACATGTATTTACCTTAATTAATCTTTGCCTGTTTTTTTTATGTTATTAAACTTATAAATTAAGCCATGAGGAGATTTTGTCTCCAGTTTCTTGCCTAATTGGATATTTGAGAGTGTTGATTGGGTAATCCTCTGTAGTGATACCAAAACTACAGAAATAGAATATCCAAATTGATTTTTCTTTCGTTTGTGTTTTCAGAGGGATCCAAAAGAGATCACAGTAAGTATTATCTTGCTTCTCAACAAAAATTTGCTTCTTATTAGCAACATTTCCCTAGATTGTAAATGCTTTGGAGGAAAGAGAAATCCTGTCATATGACAAGTCATATGAATACTAAGCAATAGATAAAGTTTTCTAGTGCTGGTTTAGAATGATCTGGCTGGGAGAAAAGGAAAACAATAGAAGAAGTGATGAGCAAGAGAAAAGGAAAGTAATAAAGATAAAAGGGAGAGAGAGAGAAGAAAATAGAGAGGGAAAAAAGGGAGGGAGGTATTAAGGCAGTAGGAATGGCATCTGCCTACTAAAAATTAAACCCATTTTTAGAGATGGAAAGCATATGCAGTAGCTGGTGGGAGTGGCCGTCAGTACCCATCACCAGATCAGTGATGACTCCCAGGGCCTAGACTTCAACTCCTGAGAAGGGGGTGACAGCGACTGAAGCTGATATGTAAAGATTAGGGATCCAAATTCTCATGATTCACCTCATGTTTTCTGTGTGTATTTTAGCACCATCAGCCAACTCTCTAGGTAAGTGCTTTGTAGTTTTCTTTCAATTCCACTGTCATCTGGTTTGCAAGCCCTATTTTTTCTGTATTTTTTCTTTTAAGAAAGTTTTTAAAATTAAGTATAAAAATAATTAACACTTGTATATCCACAACTTAGATGTGACAAATTGATAATATTCTTGTCATATTTCTCAAGTTGTCATAGACATATTCCACTCCCTTCTTCCCAAAGGCTTATTAATATATTTTAAATATTTAAGTCTATTTACATATATTTATAGTCTCTACCTATCACTGAACAAAATATAGTATCTTTTTTTAATGTTTAATTTTACAAAAATGGCATCTGTCCGATAGTATCATTACGATTTCCATTTTTCTCCCAAAATGTAGTTTTGAAATCCAGATTATACACTTTGTTGAATAATATTCCACCTTATGAATATACAATATTTTTCTATTATTTCTCCTACCGATGCGTTCTCAATGTTTCCAATTTCTGCTATCACAAATAATGCTGCAAAGATAGTCCTTAAGTAGATGGAAAAGAGTTTATCCAGGGTACATACCCTGAAGTAGGATTAGTGTTCACATTGTATATGAGCATTTGTGTAATTTATGCATATTTTAAATTTTACTAGCTATTAATTAAGCTCCTTGGTAGTTACATAGAGGCATACAAAAATAAATAAATGTTTCCAATTTCTCTGCATTAGTAACAATCCCAGATTTTGTCATGTTTTTCTATTATTGCCACTTGAATACATATACAATTTTTAAAATCTGCATTCCCTGCTCACTCCTGAAATTGAGTATCTTCTCATAGGTTTACTAGCTAGTTAGGCTTCACCCTATATAAATTGCTTGTTCATTTACTTTACCCGTTTATCTATTAGTTATTGATCTGTAGGAATTCTTTATTATTATGAAAGATCAACTTTTACATGTTATGTTAAATATTTGCAATTATCTCATCCAAGTCTGTCTCTTAGCTTTAAATTTTTATGCTGTCTCTTGACTTTTAGAAGGCCTCTACTCACTCTCCCCCAACACCACACAATTTATTGTAATAAAATTTGTCAATCTCTTGTTTTCTTTCAGAGTTTCTGCTTTTTTGTTTCTTTGGCCTTATCTGGGTATCACAGAGATTTTATCTAATACTTTCTCTCAATAGTTTTAAAATTTCCCCTTCTACATATAGGCCTTTATTCCAAATGGGGCTTTGTTAATTGTTTTTTGGTTTTGGTGAGTGATTTTAGAAATAATACAGGTGAGATCTAATTTTCCTTTCATCTGGAAAACCAACTAGAGGGATTTCTTCTCCTCTTGTTCCAACTAGATTTATTGACTGGTGCATTCTTTCTCTGCTGATTTGTAATGCCATCTTCATCTTATATATTTCGTTTTTCCACGGATTTTATTTTCTGTTCCAGTGATCTTTTGTCTTTTACTGAACCAATACTACATTGCTTTCACTACTAAAACTTTATAACATTTATTATAAAAAATAGCACATTATCTTTGTTCTTTTTCAGAAATGTGTTGGCTATTCTTTGACCTTTTCTCTTACATGAGAATTTCATAATTTCTCAAAATCCATAAGAGTCATATTAGGATTTCATTGAAATTTCATTGAGTCTGTAGATTAATTTGTAAAATCAATTATTCCCATGTATTAACATGGTTGCCTACTATTCAAATTTTCTCATATAATCTTCAATAATGTAATATGATTTTCTTCAGAAAGGTCTTGCATGTCTTTTGTTGGATTAATTCTTATACACATACTTGCTTTTTGTTTCGGATGTGAATACTATCTCTCTATATGGATTTTACAAATAATTATTGTTGGAATATAAGTTATATGTTGTACATTTGAGAGTAGATTTTGTATCTAGCCACCCTGCTGTGCTCTTAGAGTTCTAATAATTTTCAGATTCTCTTGAATTCTATATGTAAAAAATCATGTCTTCTGCAAAATCTGATAATCTTGAGTTTCCTTTTCCAATTCTTGAAACCATTTTCTTGTCGTAGCTTGGGCTATGTATATCTATGGGTAAAATTCCTTCTCTTTACTTTTGCTTTATTTTTGTTCCTTTTTCTAGCTTGCTATATGAAACTCTTAATTAATTTCCAGACTTTCTCATCTTCTTTTTTTATTTTATTTTTATATGGGACACCACGAGTTTTCATGCCATCCTTACACACGGGCCACGCTAATCTTCTCTGTATCATTCCAATTTTAGTATATATGCTGCCAAAGTGGGAGCTCTTATTTTCTGATATAAGTATCTAAGTAACTTCTAAATGCTGCTGAAACTCATATCCTCATATCCAGTCATATCCTCATGACTATTTTTTGCTTCCATTCTACACTGTCTGATATTAACATTGTTCTAACACCTTTGTTTTAATTAGTATTTGCCTATTTTTCATCCTTTTATTTTGAACCTTAAGAGTTTGTTTTTGTCTTGTGTCTTTTTTAAATGGCATATTGCTTGACTTTGTTCATATTAACAATGTAAAATTTTCTGTTTCCTAATAGATGAATTTAGTTCATTTTATATTGTGAAATGTTATATGTTTATCTAAATGTTTCCAATTTATATTGTGTTTTCAACTTACAGTACTATGCTCTGTTCTTTCACTTTTAAATCTTCTTTCCTACCTTCTGCTAGTATATTAGATTTCCTTGTTTCTTTTGTTTTACTTAGTGTTTTTCTGGATTTTGTTTTATGTATCCTGATATTTGTAACATGCATACTATTTAATTTTTCTTTAAAACTTAAAGATAATCAGTATCTTCTTCCAACACTAGATAATAACCTTTATTTGACCATCTTCCCCCCAAACTATTCTTTCCACATTCTCCATCTTGTTTGTGGTATTCTTTTTAAAGACAAAATAATCATTTATTTTTCACAATTAATTATTACTTAGACTTACAACAATATTTCAGCATTGTTTTTGCTTAACATTATTTGCTACATCCTGTGTCTTTTCTCTTTTATTTCTTGCCTAAATACAATCCTTTACTGGTTCTTTAAACTCTACATGTATGTGAAAAATTTTCTAAGCCTTCATATGGCTGAAAATAGCTTTAATTCACCTTCAGTCTTAAATGAAAATTTAGCTAGGTATAGAATTGAACATTATTTTCCCTCAGTACTTTGAAGATTTATTCCATTTGCTTATTGTTTATTATTTATTATAGTTGATAAGAATCTATTACTAGTTTGATGTTTGTTCCTAAGTAAATATATTTTCAAGATTCTCTTTATTTTTGTGCTCTGCATTTTAATTATAATGTTTATAGGTGTGAGATTAACTTTTTATGAGTGTGAGATTATCCTGAGCAGGATAAATGAAGTGAATCTCATACCCACAATGGAAAATCCCAAATGCTTCCATTTATTCTGAGCAGGATAAATGAAGTTAATCTCACACTCATAAACATTGAAGAGTTTCCATTCTGTGGACTCAATCTTTCTTTAATTACAGAAAAATTTAACTTTAATTGCTATGAATTTTGCCCATATTTATATCTATATCTATCTAACAACAAACTGTAGTCTCTACTTCTAAAATTACTATGTATGTAAAGATTTTCCTTCCATCTTTCAGATCTTGCAACTTCTCTTTTATATTTCTCATCTGCACTGATTTAGCCCCGGATCTTAAAATCTCAGTGGTTTTCCCTAATAGAATTTTATTTCTTACTTATGAGAAGTCCAAAACAAGAATTCTAGATTGGCAGATGGCCCTTCTCTCAGCAATGTCTTAGGCACTCAAATTCATCTAAACTAATGACTCCACCACCTTCAAATAATGGCTTCTAAGTTCATCATGTTAGTCCACATTAAGTGAACAGAAAGAAAAAAGCTTGAAGATCATGAGTGGATGACTTTACAAACAAGCCTGGATGACTTTCATATCACTTCTAACAACATTAGATTGGCTAGAACTCAAGCATATAGCCACACCTAACTACAAGGGAATTTTGGAGAAATAGTCAACCATGTTGTATTAGTTTTCTATAGCTGCTCTAACAAATTACCACAAACTTAATGGCTTAAAACAACACAAATTTATTATCTATCAGTTCCATAGGTTATAAATCTGTCATATATGTCTCACCGGACAACAATCAGGTTGTCAGCTAGACTGCATTCTTTCTGGAGGTTCTAGGAACAAATCTGTTTCCTTGCTTTTTCAGCTTCTAGAGGCTGGCCACATTCCTTGGTTCATGGCTCCCTTCTTCTATCTTCAAAGAGAACAAAAATGAGTCAAGTCCTCACATCACACCATTCTGCCCTTCTTCCACTGTAATACCTCTTTCTCTTACTCTCTTTTATCTCCCTCTTCCACTCTTAAAAATCTTTGTGATTATATTAGGCCCACTCAGATATACCAAAATCATCATCCTATTGTAAGGTCAGCTGATTAGCAACTTTAACTTCATCTGCAATATTAATTCCCTTTTTCCATGTAACCTAACATATTAAACAGGAAGATAATCCCAGGTTCTTACAATGCATGAGGCCTATGGCCTTGATTTCTGCTGGTGATCAAGTATTTAAGCCTCAGTCCCCCAACAAGGTATCACATGAGTGGTGAAACTTCTCATTCATTACCAAGAATATGGGTTCCTTCTTGATATATTTTTCTTGAATATATTACTTCTCTTTTTAGTTTTCAAGCTCAGCCCTACTTTATAAACTTTAAAAAATACCGTGTTCAAAGTAATCACTTAAAGGAGAGGATGAAATATTCCCCTCAATAGCAAGCACCCTTTCAGTAAGCCCCGAGGTTCTAAATACTTTCACTACTTTGACTCTTTAGCTTCTAATATTATTCAAGAACTTCCTGATTTGGTCTCTTGCTATTCTTCATCTCCACAGGGCACAAGTGAGTTTTGGAAAGTGGAAACCCCTGTTGAAGCAGTTAGGTGGTAATTGTTTGGTGTAACAAAAAATCTTTTTGAACAAAGGGAAAAAAGAAAAAAAATTAAGGAGAGAGAGGAAGAGGTGGAGGAAAGTTAGAGAAGGAAAGAACAGAGCAGCAGCATCACCAATGAAAGAAGACTTATAGGGACAGAAAAATGTCCTTAGATTGAGAAACTAGCAATCTCCAAAAATATTTTTTATTCTCTTACCAAAATTGAAAGACAGGTTGCATAGATCTTGTAGTCCCACCTTACCACAAAAGTATTGCAATCCATACGTAGATATCCAGCTGCTCACCACACTGCGTTGCAATTTATACCAGGAAATGAGTTGTGACTCATTTCTATCCTCTTTCCCACGACCTTTCTGCAATATAGTGTCTATGGCATCTAAGTTCTCCCTGGGACAAACAGAACTCATTCTTCTTTTGTTGTGTTTTATTTTAGCACTGTCTCGATCAAGTATTGGTAAGTTCCTTTACTTTTCTTCAATTCTGCTGACATTTAGCCCCATTTAATCAAGAGGATATCTTCCTAAACTTCCCAGACTTCTTCGCTGCAGCACAGCAGAAGCTTAAGCTTCACATTTCTCCAATTTCTTTGTTCTCCATAACCAGACACTTCAATAATCAGTCAAAAGTAAATGCAAGTTTCTAGTGGTTTATTATGATGACATGAAGAGAGCAATTTCCAAACCTGAAGTGTTGGAAAAACAGAGTAAATAAAGGATAAGAGCAAGAAGTTAGTAAGGAAAATAAGATGAGGATGAAGATAATATAGAATGAGGGATAAATGATATTAGCTGTGTCCTCAGAATTTTAAAGCTTTACATGGCCAGCAGGAAAGGGCAGCTTTCCCTGAGGCATCCCCAAGTCAGGCTGGCAGCAATGGAAGAGATGGCTAATTCCCTATCTCCCTGAGCTGCAACCAACACTAAGGGTTTGGTGCTCCCAGGCGTTCCTGGTTCTGATACTCATTCCTGCCCTGTCCCCTGCAAAAAAAAAGAAATGGATAGTTTTTGAGCCAGACAACCACATGAATTTTTTGTTTGTATTTACCTTTAGGAGAGCAAGGGGGGAAATTTCGTATTTCCAAATTCTAAGTCTCTTTAGTGTGTCACAGAACTAAGGAACATTCCCTAACCCTGCTGAGCTCTTGTCCCTCACTTCCTTTTCCTTCCCCATCATTGAGCATTTTCTCTAAAATTAATGAGACCTTCGAAGAATGAGAAGTCCACCAATTAAAGAATAAGGAGAGGATTAAAATGGTTTTAGCTGGCAATCATAGTTTCAGCAAAACAGTAATAAATTCATTAACTTAGGAATAGGAGGGAAGAAGAGAGATGTTTGTGAAGAGACCAGGGAACGGGAGTAGGGGACAAGGAGAGGGTTGTAATTAAAGTAAGTCATGTTTCTTGACTATTTACAGATATTACACATGAGGAAAAAATGAAATTTAAAGATATTATTTAACTTGACAAAGGTATATAGCTAGCAAAAGAGTAAAACTGAGGTTCTAAACACTGGCCTTTGGACTCCAAGTCCTGAGGTTGTCCCACTACCCCCAGGACATCATTAAATGTATTTACTCTTCCAGTCCAAAGTATTGTTTGGAAATAAAATGTTTGTTCCAAGGAATTTAGAAAATCATGCATATGTTAAAAATATATTACTTCAATTTTTAAAATGTAATTTGAAAATCTTAAAATGTAAATTAATATAAAATATCAGAATTAGTGTGCTAATCCAATACTGTGCCATAACCTTATCCCATGAATAAGGCCGTTTTGTTGTATATACAACTGTTAACAGGTGCCCTTAGAAAGCTATCAAGCTCAATATTTTATTACTTTTATAATTAAAACATGTTTTATCTAGTTTTACTTTGTTTTCATCTAACTTACGGAAAGGGTAAAATATTTGGGAGTTGAAACATGCTAAACAATAAACTCAAATCTTCAGCTTCTTCAGCAAAATCTGCAGAGGACCCATGTGAGACAGGCTTGCCATAAAAACCCTCCAAAGGGAAAATCATTTAGAGCACTGCAGCTGCTATACCTAAGACAATATAAGTATTTCATAGGCAGCATAGATTCTAGTGAGGTAAGACAGAAAATAAACACATAAGCAAACAAATACAATGATTTCCCTTTCTAGATAATTCCTACTATGATTACTAGACTATCATAGTAAATTCTACGGAGAAAACAAATTAAGATAATATGATAGAGCAAGACCAAGAAGTGAAGGCCTTTAGCTAGGAGATTAGAAGAAACTTCCCTGAGGAGATATCTGAACTGACTCTGAATGGCGAAAAGGTGGCAGCCACATGAGGATCTTAAGGAAGAGTATCTCAGGCAGAAAGAACACCAAGTTCCTGAGAGGGGAAGAAGAGTAGCATGTATGAGAGATTGCAGGAAGGCCAGTTGTGAAAGATGGTGGAGGAGTTTGAAAGGTAGGGAGAGGCCAGATCACAAAAAGTCTTTTAGAATAAAATATGGAGAACAATTCTGAGCACCACAATAAGCCACTGTTTTCATCAAGGAAGGGATAAAGCCACATTTATGCTTTAAAAAAGCAACCCTGGCTTCTGGTAGAGAATGAAATGGGAGAGAATGACCATCATACTTATTTATGATGGCAAGAAGGAGAGAGGTACAGAGTAAAGTCTCATCTGTGCTTCAAAGACAACAGGAGTTTCTACTAGAGAAGACATTGTTTGGAAACAGCAATGGCGAGCAAAAATGACATTTATTTACATTCAGGCATGTATATGGGTATGGATTTTTTCTAAAAAACAAGGAAACAAACAAACAAACAAAAAACCAGACATCACAGCCTCAACAACAGAGTGAGACCCTGTCTCTACAATGAATAAAAAATTAGCCGGCATGGTGGTGTGCGCCTGTGGTCCCAGCTACTTGGAAGGCTGAGGTAGGAGGATCGCTTGAGCCCAAGAGGTCAAGGCTAGGGTGAATTGTGATTACGCCACTGCACTCCGGCCTGGGTGACAGAGTGAGACCCTGTCTCAAAAAAAAAAAAAAAATCACTAAGAGGGCTGTAAGAGACATGGTTTTTTAAAAATGTTATCATTTTTAATTGACAAAATTGTATATATTTATCTTATACAACATAATGCATTGATATATGTATACATTGTAGAATGACTAAATCAAGCTGTTAACATATCCATTTCCTCACATACTTTTTGTGATGAGAACACTTAAAATCTACTCTCTTAGCAAATGTCAAGTATAACACATTATTAGCTATGATCACCATGTTGTACAATAGATCTCCTGAAAGTATTCCTTCTGTCTAACTGAAATTTTGTATGCTTTGAGCAACATCTGAGATACAGTATTAAAAAAAAATTGAGATAGAATCTCATTCTGTTACCCAGGCTGGAGTGCAGGGTGCAACGTCGGCTCACTGCAACTCCACTTTCTGGGCTCAAGCGATTCTTGTGCCTCAGCCACCCAAGCAGCTGGGATTACAGAAGTGTGCCACCATACCCGGCTAATTTTTGTATTTTTAGTAGAGACAGGGTATTGCCATCTTGCCCAGGCTGGTCTTGAACTCCTGGCCTCAAGTGATTTGCCCTCCCTGGCTTCCCAAATTGCTGGGGTTACAGGCATGAGACACCACACCCAGCCTTGAGATACAGTATTTTTAAAAGACAGTCAGGCACATTAAAGCAAGATGGTGAAGAAAACATTTGGAGAAGTTAAAGATATAGGAAAATTTGCTGATATGAATTTCAGACAGCATGGTGTGTTTAAGGGAGTAAGGAGAGGTGGAAGGAACATCCAATTAGCAATTATAAAAAGCATTATGATAATAAGCATCCTTAAGATGAGGATTGTCTTCGGATGGTGAGTAAATTAAATGAGGATATGACACATTTTGGGATTAATCTCAAAGGATGATGAGTAATTAGTTATATATTTAACTGAAAGATGCATAGGGCCACCAGGAAGCTATTCATCCCTGAAGCTCAAGATGATGCGTGGTCCTACAGAATGGATGAGGCCCTCTTGAGAGATAAGTCTCATAGGCAATTCACTGGACTGTGGTAACTTGAGAAAGGGCCTCTCAAACCGGAACCTCAAAGGACTTGATCCTATTATTTCCTTGAAAATCTTGAACTAGCGTAGTGCCCAAGATAGAGGAGGCTGTGGTCCCTTACCTATACATGTATAAACAGATAAGGATTGCAATCTGAAATGATGATATAATAATATGTGTTGAGCATTATGCTCCAGGCTCTGTCCTAAACACTTTTTCTTCATAATAATCCTAGAAAGTAGATATTATTATAAATCCTATTTTTAAAATGAATAAACTTAGGCATAAAAAAAAAACAGGCAGAGTAACACAGCTAGTAAGTAGAGGAACAAGGATTCAAACCCAAGCATTCTAGTAGTTGATGGCCCATTGTACTTACTGAGACCTAATCAATGGTCCCCTTTCTAAAATGATTTCAGTGAGAATTATATACTTTATAAACCAATTAACTCAGACTGATGTGGATTTTTATTATTATTCCTCAGTGCCAACTCCAGGAACCATATTTCAGTTTATTTTCTATTTCTCAATTTAGGAAAGGGAAATTAGAGCAAACAGATAATAAGAAGGGAGTACACAGGAAAACTAAGGAAAGTTTAATCAAGACTAAGGTCCTCCAACTCCTCAAAGCAAGTAGAGGAAAAAGAAAAAAAAAAAAAAAAGACTAAGGGCCAAGCATGGTGGCTTACACCTGTAATCCCAGCACTTTGGGAGGCCGAAGTAGGAGGATCCTGGAGGCCAGGAACTCAAGACCAGCCTGGACAACATAGTGAGGCTCTGTCTCTACAAAACAATTAAAAGAATTAGTAGAGCATGGTGGCATGCCTGTAGTCCTAGCTACACGGGAGGCTGAGGTGGGAGGATCACTTGAGCCCAGTAGTGAGAGGTTATAGTGAGCTATGACAACCACTGATCTTCAACCTGGCAGCAGAGTGAAACCCTGTTCCCCAAACAAACAAACAAACAAACAAACAAAAACTAAGGTCTTCCGAGTTCCCTTAACAGTTTCAACCTTTACAAAGGCTGAGAAGAAAAGGAAAAGGGAATCACCTTCTCTGCTCATCGTCAGTCTAACATGTCATTCTGGGCCTTGACCACACCACCAAAGTATAAGATGCCTAAACAATCCATGAAAAAATCACACTACAGCTGGCATAGAGGATTTGATACTCCCTGGGGAGGGTAGTGTGAGGGATTTTTTTTCTGATCTTCTTTTCAAAGGGGGATTAACGCTGATGCTTTTAAGCAATTGACGTGCACTTAGAGATGCGGGTATCTAGCACAATTTACAAGGGAACTGAGCAAGTTCTTGGTTGTTTCAGTACCATAAACCCTTGTTTGTCTAGGGATCTTGTCCTCCTTATTTGCCTCTTTCTAAGCAGGCCCTGTTTCTAGAAAGTCAGCCTTTTTGCTTCTCCTACCAAAACTTACCCTAAGGCTAAAAGGCCCAAGAACACAGGGCTTTAGTTTGTGAATTTAGTCTCATTGAATCATAAAAGTTGAGCAGAAGAAAAATTATTAAACCCTGTCATAGATCAGTTAAATGCAGTTCCAAAAGATGGTTAGAATTATCAAACTTTGCATAGTCACTTAACAGTCAATGTAAGACAAATAAGACTAATGCCCAGATTTTCTCCACTGAATATAGTGAGGGTTCATTCTATGGTAGCTTGTACAAATTACTATCAAAGTTAATATCATTAAACCTTCTACAAGCCTTGCCCTAGAATTTAGTTTATTTTACAAGACAAACATTTTAGAGCTGAACAAAAAGAACAGAAAAAAAAAATGCTGGAGAGGGAAGATGGTCAGTATGTTAAAGAAAAAAAAATTTAAGGAATATTCAGAAAGAAGAGAAAATTGTAAAGAATATGAAGGAAAACGTGCTGAACTTAAAGTCAAGCAAACTGGAAGCTAAAACTGCCTTTAATTTTTTGCATACTCAGGCACAGCCCTTCCCTTTCTCAATCTCGGTTTTCTTTTCTTATAAAACTAGAACCTTTGTAACATTGCCTTTCTTTGGTTCTTGAGGCTATCACACTAGGGAAAGAAGACTCTCCAAATTGAAAAGATGAAAGAAAGAGGGAGGGAGAAACGGAAAAGACAGGAGAAAGGCGGTGAATGAAATCAGAATATTGGAAATAGAGTAAAGCTGAATATTCCCCTGAAACTTTCACTCCTGCATAGTGTCTAAGGGGGAAAAGACATGGGACCACTTTCAAGTGTGGCCACTTTATGAGCCTACCTACAGGGGAATGGAAAGTCTAATAAGTTTCCATTAGAAACTTTCCATTAGGTCCGATCCATGGGACCACACTTTATGAGCCTACCTACAGGGGAATGGAAAGTCTAATAACCTGAGAGAGGACACGATTTCTGGGAAGAGTTTTGGGAAATTGATGGATTACTGAAACTTTAGACTGACTTGAATAATTGTTATTGTTCTTTAGCTTTACCTCGAGGATCCATGAGTAAGTTTATCTTCCTGTTTCAAACTCTGGTGTTGTTGGGCTCCTATACTAGGCAGAGGACTTCTCTCTGTCTTAACTATTTCCTGTTTCCTGCTATGTCAGGGTGACAGGGCTTAAGACTCATAATTCTTCACCTTGTCCTTCATTAGCCATCTTAACTGGATCATGCCCACCTTTCTCACCTTTCCCCCTCTCTAAGACAATGAGACCTCTCACCTTGCTTAAGCAAATTATTTCATTCTTGCCTTTGACCACATCCTCTCACCCCCTTATTTCTTCAGAAGTCATTGCTTCTCTCTTCTACATCTTTAAATATTTTCCTTCCTTTAACTGCTTCTCCTTAAGGTATAGAACAGGTTTGATTTTCTTCCATCTCAAACAGATCCTCCCTTGACTATGTCCCTCTCTAATCACAGCCTACCTTCAAGGGAGGAAATTATGCTGTTCATTCTAACTGTAGGCTTAGGAAAAAGTTATTGCTCACTTCTTATCTGAACTATGCACTATTTCTCCATGAATTGAGATTAATAAGACCTACTAAAAAATCACTTTTAAAATAAATTTGCTTGTTAATTATTTTCAATTTACAGAGGACTATTGCTTAGCAGTTAAGCATGCAGACTCTAGAGCCAGGCTAACTGGGGTTGTATCCCAGCTCCCTACTTACTATTTGTTTGAACATAGGCAAGTTATTTAATCTCTCATTAAAATTTCAAGTCAGTTACATAATTAATTTCAACAACCAGTTGAAAATTAATCAAATACAAGAACAGAGAAGAGGCTGGGCACCATGGCTCACACCTGTAATCATGACACTTTAGGAGGCTGAGGCAGGTGGATCACCTGAGATCAGGAGTTCGAGACCAGCCTGGTGAAACCCCATCTCTACCAAAAATACAAAATTAGCTGGGCCTGGTGGTGCGTGCCTGTAATTCCAGCTACTCGGGAGGCTGAGGC
This sequence comes from Nomascus leucogenys, assembly GCF_006542625.1. NCBI lineage: Eukaryota > Metazoa > Chordata > Mammalia > Primates > Hylobatidae > Nomascus > Nomascus leucogenys. Next base: position 53,353,851 of record NC_044402.1, on the reverse strand, counting down.
AGGAGAATTGCTTGAACCCGGGAGAGGAGGTTGCAGTGAGCTGGAATCGCAACACTGCCCTCCAGCCTGGGTGACAGAGTGAGACTCCATCTCAAAAAAAAAAGAAAAAAAGAACAGAGAAGTGAGGGAAGCTGGAAAAAATGAATGGAGAAGGGAGGAAAACCAAAGAGGTAAAGTTTAAATAAACCTTCTGGAACTGATTTGAATTGTCAAAAAAAAAAAAATGAACACATTTTCTAAATGAAGGGAAGACTGTGACAGGAATGAGGAGCAGGGAAGTGAGGAAATCAGCAAAAAATCCAAAACAGATAATCCTGGCTGGACAGGGTTTTTTTTCTGATCTATGTGCTTTTCCTACAAAAGTTCTCATACTGACTATTACATTTGTGGTTGCATATTAGGGTCACATTTCCTACTAGCAAAGTTGTTTCTTGTTCAAAGATGGAATTAAATATATCATATTTCATTATTTTTTCTAAAAGGTATCAAAACTTCCAGATGCTTCACAATCTGAACAAGTTTATTACTCACAAGTTTTAATTAAATGTGATCCAACCAATACCTATCCTTAAAATAACGAAAAGGAAGGGATTCACTTGCCTATCCCAACTCAGGCCACAAACCATATGATGCTGATCTCAAACTGCACTGTTGTTGAAGTATAGATGGTGCTCACTTAAATCATCTCTTCTTATCTGAAAATAGAGCTCCCAAATTAGCCAACACTAGCCCAGTGCCACCTGTAGATGTGTTTTGTTTGGCCAGGACGGCATTATTTTAAATTTTGAATTTGAATGCCTCTGGGTAGGGCATGTACTTTTCACCATCTCTATCCCTTATAACTAGCAGATTCACAACCATGAGACCTGCTGAGCCGCTTAATGCAACTGAGTTTGTGATCCCGACAGAGAAAATCAGGAATTCTGTCTGGTATGGAAAATGTGGTACTTTCTAAAAGAACTAACTCTGATGCTCCCATTAGGAAGAATATCCACGGAGACAGTGTCCTTAATCCAAAACACACAATATTCAGTATTTTGGCAGGATATGTACATCGTAAGTTTTTTTATCTTCTTCTGCACTCTGTAAGGCAACAGGTAAATACCTTCCACTGCCCTGCTTATTTGTCTTCAGCTGGGAAACGCCACAAAATACTCAGTTCAAGAATTTCCTTTCTTGGCCCAGTATGGAGGCTCACGCCTGTAATCCCAGCACTTTGGGAGGCTGAGGTGAGGGGATCATTCAAGGCCAGGAGTTTGAGACCAGCCTGGCCAACGTGGCAAAACCCCATCTCTACTAAAAATACAAAAATTAGCCGGGCGTGGTGGCACACGCCTGTAATCCCAGCTACTCAGGAGGCTGAGGCACAAGAATGACTTGAACCCAGGAGGCGAAGGTTGCAGTGAGCTGAGACTGTGCCACTGCACTCCAGTCTGGGTGACAGAGAGAGATTGTCTCAAAAAAAAGAAAGAAAAATTCCTTTCTCCTCATTATTCCATATTACTTTAGGTCAAGAATGGAATGTATATGACCTGTGTTACATTTCTGCTCATGCCTTTGCCTATGGCAGAAATCAGTAATTGATCATGATTCTCTTTCCTGCTCAGCCCACATGTATCCTAAAATTCTTCTCATCTCCAGATAGTCATTAATAATTGATCAAAATTAAATATGCATAACTCAAGTATACTTATCACTCCTAACATAGGTTAATATCTTAAATCTTAAAAAATCTTAAGTATATGAAAACTGTCCTTTTAAAATTATCTTTATTTGGTGGTAGGAGTGGCTTCACCTTCTCAAGAAACTGACAGTTCAGTGATTGATGGCCTAAAATACCACATAGAAAAACAGACATCTCTTCCCAAATGCTGAGGGCAGATCCTGTCATTTCTGGGGAAAGCCACTATTTCCCTCCCCAAAACAGCAAAGTAACAAATAAGCGAAAAATAACTATACACAAAGAAGGAAACAAATTATTCAATTATTTTAAGAGAAAAAAACTGCAAATTTTTCAACATCTTAAAATATGATTGGTTATTTCTCAACAGAAGCAACAGAGATTAAAATGATATAATTAAGGTACTAAGGTACACAAGAAGATAGGGTTATTTAAAGGATTAAAATAACACAAATTAATAAATCAAAAATAAAAACACAATTAAGTGGACACTATAATGCTTTGTTGTCAGGACTCAGAACTTTCCAAATGACAGTCAGAAGTAAGAGGAAAAATTAAAGCAGAAAAAAGTAAAATATAGTAGCTTACTACTTTGCCGAAGTGTTTCATTCATTTATAGTTACTGAATATTTCTTTCCATAACATTTCTAATACAACTTTTCAGCTTTCCCTTCTGTTATTACTCCTGATTTTTCACTGCAATTTCACAAAATAAGTAAGACAGCGGACACAACTTCTGTTTTAGAGATGAGAAAATTAATGTTCAAAACATTTAGTGATTTGCCCAAAATCACAGAGCTACAGAATAGCAAAACTGGGACTCAGGTTTTTAACCTCAAGACTGTTTATACCACACCTGGGGAGGGGGAAGAGGGAATGGGATTGTCTATCTCCATGCCTTCTGAAAGTCTAAATCTAAGTAATATTACACTTTTCAATTTTTATTATAGGTAGTATAAAATGTTTAAAAACAACTGAAGAACCTCCATGTAAGTTTCCCATATATACAACTCAGTCCTTTTTTTACTGACACCTAATAATTGTACAAATTTATGGGATACATGTGATATTTTGATACATGCATACCATGTGTAATGATTTTGATTTTCTATAACGTGCCTGCTACCAGAGGAATGGGGAGGGTGGTGAGAAGGCACATAAAGATGGAAGAAAGGAGAAAAACTTGCAATTTTACTGTTCTCTCTTTCTTTTACCAGTGTGAGGAATGTGAGGCTGGTTTCAAGATCCTCTAAGTGACTGATTAACTTTTTCCTTTAGCAAAGTGGAAATTCTTATAATAAAAACTAGATTAATTAATGAAATTGTGAAAAAGATTCTGGGGCCAGGGAAAATTATCTATAACCTTTAGAAGGATTTGACAGCAGGAAGATAATGAAAATTAAGAATAAGAAAAATAACTGCAGGGAGTATTATTTTAACAGTCTCCTAAGGAGAAAAGGAAAATGCCTACTTACCTTCTTGCTGCCTTTCCACGTAAATCAAATATGTAGTAAATGCTTGACCCTTGAGTCATGCTCTCTCCAAACTCACCTTTTTTGTTTGTATTTTAGCCAGAACTGCAGGAGCCATTAGTAAGTTCTTTTTCTGCCCTTTAATTCTCATGTGCTTTGCTTTACTAAACTGTTAGAATATGTAAGACATTCATATTCCTAGATTTTTTTATTTCTTTCATAAATTGTCCATTCCTTTCCCCTTCTTTATTCCCTATTCTTATCTTAATAAACTGGGGTGCCTCTGTAAGAAAGTACTATTACCTTTAACTTTTCCAAAATCTTGAGATTCAACAGCAAAGGGAAAAGAGTTAAGAACAAAAAATGGTCAAGTGAAAGGAAGAAAGATTCCCCTGTGAGAAAACCCAGTAACACTCAAAGAAAGAGGCTTGACGGTGGGCATTCTACTTAAGACCCACCAAGAAAATTTCAGTGACATGCAGTGAGTCCCAGCTAACTGACCGAGCATCCCAGACTGTCACTGATGTTTCTGTGGGATGTATATCCCCTGTTATGAATAAACAATAAATCTGAAAGAAGTATCCAGATAGAATTTTAAATGAAACTGTAGCATATATCTCTGGAAGAAGCACTGGTTGGGAATAGAGAATAAGGGATAAGTGAGAGGAAGTTGATTTAAAAGGGAAAAAAAATGGTAAATGGAAACAATGACTTTTATATGATCTGAGATTTTACCAGCCCTTTATGGCCTTGATGCTTAAAGTGGGTCCGAGGACCTGCATCAACATCACCCTGGAGTTTTAGATATGCAGAATCTCAGCCTATTGCCCACCCCCAACCTACTAAATCAGACTTTGCATTTTAATAAGATCCCCGGGTGATTTGCGTGCATACCAAAGTTTAAGAACCATTGCTCTACAGGATTTTAATTCTCTGCCCTGAGAGAGGAAATAAAAAGATGAATGCACTTGGTCCAAATTTAACCAGCTTTTCCAGCCCTGCAGATTCCCCACACCAAGAGTGACCTTAAAGCCAAAGACAAGAAAGATTAAACTCATCAGGGTTTAATTCACTTCTTAACATATTTCTATCCTTCATTTTTGAGGATGTTCAGAGCTTGAGCCCCTGAGACAGGACTAACTCTGACGGAAGGAGAAAAAAAGTGATTTGATAATTAAAGCTCATGGTATATCACATCCTGTGTCTACTCCTCTTGGAGTATTTACACAAATGAAACATTATTAAAATAATGAAGTCAAACTTTGAGAGCAAATACTGGGTAGGTATCATAAAAGCACATATTAGGCCAAGCACAGTGGCTCATACATGTAATCCCAGCGCTTTGGGACGCCAAGGTGAGAGGATCACTTATAGCCTATGAGGTGTAGAGAGGTGTGGTGGGGTGTGTGTGTGTGTGTGTGTGTGTGTGGTCATAAGGAAGAAGACTGTTACTGCATTATTAACAAGTATGTGGGTCTAGTGTCTCAATTCCTTTGCCCACTACTCATACCTATAAATGTCTTAAGTCAACCTAGCAGTTTCTATTCCATCGTACATGGCAGGCCAAGTTACTCTGTTGAATAAGGGCCAAAATCACTACAGAGACAGCAGTTCCCACCGTCTCCTTCAGATGAGGCTATAGATTCTAGCTAAGCAAGTTCAAATTAGCCAGCTGGAAGACAGGCAATGGCCTGTGTAATCTCCTGAGATACAAGCAGGACACCCGTCGGGAAAGGGGAAGGAACCCTGCCTGACCAAATGTGCGTCCCCACAGTTCCAGCTGGCAGATTCCAGCAGTAACTGGGGTCCTCCAAGACGAAGAAAGAAGCATTTATAAACTTTATTTATTCCTCCGCTGAAGTGGAAATTTTGCTCCTGGTGTCTACATTTGTGATGTTTTCCCAGAAAGAACTTTAATGCAAACAGTATTTTCTCATTAGTTCTATTTTGTTTTTTCCATATTTTAGCTCGAACTATTAGACCTATAAGTGAGTTCCTTTTCTGTTTCTCTAACGTTCTTTGGCCAACTGTAGGATATGGGGTCCTCTCCACATCCTAACTGTTACCATTTCTACCCCTGCAGGATTTCTCACTCATACTTCTTAATTGTATTCAAATCTTCTGACACCTTCTGATGCCCAATCAATCAGACACAATATCCTGAATTGTTACTGAGTTTAGGACAAGGGAAAGCCAAATAATTCATGTTTAAAATTGTATTTTAATTATTTATATTTATTATTTTTAGTTACTTAAATTTCTCATTTAAGATGGATGCTGAATGATTTGATCTGGCAGGAGGGTTATGCAGCTTCCAGGCTAAGATTATCTGCAGTCCCACAGTAGTTGTTCTCCTCTGGTTGAATTGCTTCATAGTTTCTTTAGAAACAATACTGGTAAAATGAAAATTCTGTTAATATCAAACCACACTTTCCTCCTTTTTGTATTTCAGTGCAATTCACAGCCCCTATTCGTAAGTATCAAGTTTGTTTTTCCACTCTGGTCCTTTTGATATCTGACCTACAAGGTCTTGGGGCCTGATCTGCCCTGCATTTTTTTAAATAATTTCAACTTTTATTTTAGATTCAGGTGGTGCATATGCAGGTTTGCTAATGGGTATATTGTGTGATGCTGAGGTTTAGGGGTGACTTGCTTTTTTAACACTGTTTTTCTCAACTCCCCTGGCATTCCTATTACATAGTTTCCAAAGAGGCCATGCACGAAATGTTAAGAAATCTCACAGGCTAACACTTAAAAATATAAGCCAAAACAGCCCTCTTATGATCCATCAGCAAGGGAAGGTACACCTTTCAAATAAACCATGTCTCTAAGGAAACTAGGGGTAAGGGGCAAGAAAATGTAAGAAGAAAAATAGAGGCATAACAGATTAATATGGAGTGAGTCTTTCCCAATCCTCTGAAGATTTTCAACCATCACTGAAAGCAGGAGGAGGCCTCCATTCCTGTACATCCCTTATATTGTGCAACAGGGAGCCTGCCTGAGGCTCGCCATACAAGCAACTCTTGATCTTCCCGTTGTTTCTATTTATGATACTCCCTAGAGTGAGTGTTGGGAAATGGGAATTTCCTTCACAGTGGTGAAGCATACTGATATCTTTTTCTTTCTCCCTCTTTCTCTCTCACAGCCGGAGCTACAGGACCTATCAGTAAGTTTGCTGTCTGATTCTCACAGTGAGCATTTTACTTTCCTGCAGTATCTTAGGGATTGCTACCTGGTTTCCATGTAGGGATTTCAAGGGTTTGGAGTTCACATTTTCTTCAACCCTTATTTTTCTTCAACCTAGCATTTCAGTAAGTCATGATTAGCTCTGTGAATGTACACTTCACCAATAAAAAAAAACTACAAAGTGGAGAATGAACCCTTGCAGATTTCCAGTGGCTTCTCAGCATCACACAAGGGATTTTTAGATGAGGAGGCCCTTATATGCACTAGTTTGCCATAGAAAGAAAGTCACCACTTCTACTACTCAACTGCAGCTGAACTTGACAATAGTGATGCAGATTCCTACTACGGAAAGTATACAAATGAAAGTATATAAATAAAAAGTATATATAAAATATATATATAGCTGCTGATTTCTTTTCTCTCTTTTTTTTTTAGAGCTGTCTCAAAAAACCATTGGTAAGTCATCTGATTCTCAATTATAATGCCTTTTGGTACTTTACTTAGAACATCAATCTATTTTTATTTCAATTATTCATGCCCAAGGACTCAAGGATCAAGTCCTTCTGCCACCTCATAATCTCACCCAATACTCCAGATTGGACTCATCCAGGTTCTGCAATAAAAATATATTAACTATGAAGCTGAAATGCAAAGTGAAAAATATCCCGCTAGAGATGGTCCTAAGCTGTTTCCACTTTAGCATATAATCTAGCTCTGTAGAGCCAATACTTAATAAAGACTTAGAACCCAGCACCTAAACTTCCTGCTTTGCTTTCCATGCAAATAATTTTTCCATTATTAGATTATCTTCACTTTGTAAAATAATGCAAATTTTAAGTTTCCTTTCTTTTTTTTTTTTTTTTTTTTTTTTGAGATGGAGTCTCACTCTGTCATCCAGGCTGGAGTGCAGTGGCACGATCTCTACTCACTGCAAGCCCCACCTCCTAGGTTCATGCCATTCTCCTGTCTCAGCCTCCCGAGTAGCTGGAACTACAGGCACCCACCACTAGGCCCGGCTAATTTTTTTGTATTCTTAGTAGAGATGGGGTTTCACTCTGTTAGCCAGGATGGTCTCGATCTCCTGACCTCGTGATCTGCTCGCCTCAGCCTCCCAAAGTGTTGGGATTACAGGCGTGAGCCACCGTGCCCGGCCTTCCTTTCCTTTCTAATTGCCCTGAAAAGTTCCCTCCAGAAGAGTTAGGCTCTATTTTCAGCAACTTTTAGCAACCTAGTCACATTCTTTGATCATCCCTATAATGTCTACTACTGTTTTTTTAACACTCGTGTACATTACTTTGTTGCATCTAAACAACATTCAAATGGCAATGGGTAAGGCAGTTATTATACCCATATTTAGAGATGAGGAAACTGAGGGTCAGGAGTCATTTCTCAAAAAAATAAGAGGATGGGTTAGTTAATAAAATTAAGACTGAAGTTTTACTAACTCTTCATTCTTTCCACTATCATTTTTGGGTGTTATAACAGGTTATTAACAATGAATAAAATGAACTTCTAATATTGAGATTAAAGGGTAGTAAAGGCCTAGAGGAGATAAGGTGAGAGAATGAGTAACACAAATAGTAACAGATAAAGAATGAAGATGCAGTTTAGAGCGAGATAAATAGGAGAAAATTTAAAAAGCATAAAAATAGGAAGAAAATGGGAAGTAGAAAGAGTAAGTGAATTGGCACATAAGAGAATAAAGAAGAGAAATGAGTATGTTGAGAAAGAGAATAAAAATAAAGGTACAAAAAGTCACAAATTGAAACGGAAAGGGAGGAAGAAAATAGAGAAAAACTGAAGAAACAAAATTTTGAAGTGATCACCTATCCAAGGATTTAGTAACTTATGTAAGAGGGCAGGTATCCTAAGAGTTCTACTTCAGAATCAAAGATACATATTTGTAGATACAGGCAAAGCAACTATTAAGTTAGCATAATATCTAAATGTGTAACTGGTTTACTGCTCATAGCCAAGGGTATCCAGATCTGGAAAGCCATCTTCCAGGTGTTTTACACAGGAAAAAAAAATTCAGAGTTAAAAGTTCAAGGATTATTGATCAAAACTTGGATATTTCTCATTCTGAGTGACACTGAAGTGAAGGATTATTAACTGCAATGCCCACTGGGTGAGGATATGGTCTTTTTAGATTCAATTAACCATGCAGACTTACAAGATTACCATAGCTCTCATCTGGGAACAGTCTACTCAGTAGGACCTAAGGCAGGAAGCACAGCTTGCCAGCAAGGGCATTATCAGCTATCCCTCTGCTGTGGGAGTAGTACTCGCCATGATCTATGCAGGTGTCCACATAGCCACCTAGGACCTATTCTGTTTGGTCTTCTGTCAGTTGAGTTGGGAGCTGACCTGGCTTAGAAACCCCACAGGTCCACCAGGAACTAAAATCTCCTATGAGAACCCCATACACATTACCTGCAGGGATCCCGTAAGGAATATGACCAAATACATGGGTCACTACACTCAGGGAAGCCCAAAGTTATGGCTTCTTAATACATATTTACAATTCTCCCAGTTCAGATGCAGTCTAACATCAAGGATCATTCTTATGGAAGCAGTGTTGCTAAATAACATAACAGGCTTTCGGCCGGATGCGGTAATCCCAGCACTTTGGGAGGCTAAAACCAGCGGATCACAAGGTCAGAAGTTCGAGACCAGCCTGGTCAATATGGTGAAACCCCATCTCTACTTAAAAAAATACAAAAATTAGCTGGGTGTGGTGTTGTGCGCCTGCAGTCCCAGCTACCCAGGAGGCTAAGGCAGGAGAATCACTTGAACCCAGGCGGCAGAGGTTGCAGTGAGCCGAGATTGTGCCACTGCACTCCAGCCTGGGCGACAGAGTGAGACTCCGTCTAAAAAAAAAAAGCAAAAAAAAAAACATAACAGGCTTTCAATATTTATCAGGTCACCAGGCCATCAGAGCTAGAAAATCAACTGAAGGCCAAATTCTCATTAAAAACTGAAGGTTTTGGCCAGACATAGGCTCACACCTGTAATTTCTGCACTTTGGGAGGCTAAGGCAGGAGGATCACTTGAGACCAGGAGTTCAACATCAGCCTGAGCAACAACAGAGCAAGACCCCATCTCTACAAAATTTTTTTTAATTAGCCAGGAATAGTGGCATGCAGCTGTAGTCCTAGCTACTCAAGAGGTTGAGGTGGAAGGATCACTTGAGCCCAGGAGATCGAGACTGTAGTGAGCTAGGATTGCACCACTGCACTCCAGCCTGGGTGACAGAGTGAGACCTTGTCTCAAAAAACAAAACAAAACAAAACAAAAAACAGAAGGTTTTGTTGACTCTTTGCTCATTGACTCTAAAGCTAATCAAAGCAGCAGTCACTTCTCTATCACTCTCCAATAAGCTGGAAGCTGTGAGAAGAAGAAACTAGATTCTTACCTCCTATTCTAATGTCTACCTCTGGAACATATTAGTTGATCAGAAATAAAGATTTTAGCGAAAGAACAGTCCCTTGAGAAAGAAATATCTTCTACTCTTACTGACAGGAAGTGTTTCACCTTTCCCTACTATCAGTAATGTTAATACCTAATAACAAAGTGTCGCCTTTCCCTAGTGTCTCTTAGGTTGGCAAGGATCCTATAAAAACCTTCACCTTGGGCTGAAATATTGCAGTAAATGCTAAATATCCTTTTTCCTTTTTTCTATAGTTAACATAGTTGGATTAAGTCTCCCTAATGATCTCATAACTGATATCACTTCCTCTCCCCTGCTCTACCTCTCAAAGCCTCACTTCTAGGATAAAATTAGTGAAAAATACACTCTCCAGTCAAATAACCGTACTAATATGCCAATTTGAATTTCTTTTTAGTGCAAACTCCAGGACCTATTGGTAAGCTGCCTGTATATATCAACTTATCTCTATTGTCTTCTTACTATGTCTGAAGGAGACTGGCTCCAACTGTTTAAGTATCCGGGTTAAAGAAGCTGAAAATCGTATTTCGTAGACTTTCATTTCCCCATATCCTAACTGTTAGGTTTTGGAGGGAAGGCGAGGGTTAAAGAAAGACACAGAGAGAGTGGCAGCTCTACAGCAAATGTAGGCTTTATGTCCAGCATTAGACCTACAGAAGTGGAGAACCAGCCTAATGCCAGTGCCCACCGCTGCTTACAGGCTGGGGATACTTATAGGTATAGGTGGGAGGGGTCTGGGTAGTATGGCTTGCTGGCCGGCAGGATATTGATAAGATGTTCCCATGATGAGGGGGTTCTGGCCCTTGTTCCTGCAGAATGTAGTGTTCCTTGCACTTTCTCCCAGCTGAATACGATAGGGATGTTTCTTTAGTTGGGCCTTTGTCCACCTTGTGGTCAGGTGGTTAGGCAGAATGTTTATCACAGCCCAAACCCCCGTGGAATGTTTCACTTTGACCAAGGTCTTCGAAATAGCTGGAGGCTTACAAAATGGTGCACTTTGGATTAACACTAACCATCTCTCTGGGCAACAAATTATATTTTAGAAAATGGAATTTCCATTACCTTAAAATTCATAATAGGCATTGTTCTAATAATGATTATAGTGGCTTGTCAATAATCATTAGAATAACTTCCTAAGGCAAAGGTGTAATCGAATCTGGAAAAGAATATAAGAAATGAACAAGAACATAAAAGAAAGATAGCTGAGAGTGAAACAGAGTGATCTGAGGAAAAAACACTGGGGGAATATGGGGAAAGGAATGCAATTAAGGATCTCATCTCCAACACCTATAATGAAAAGCAAGAATGAAGTGGTTATGCTAACTAAAACAGGGTTAATAATCTCCTAAAAGAAGATCTGGTTCTTATGGAGAGGCTACAGTACAGCAGCAGTGCAATGAAAAATATTTAATCCTGAATACTGAGGTTTAGTAATTCCTGAGAAAATCATTTTCACTGTTTGCCTTTGGAAAACATCACTAATAGAGGTGTTTTGGGGCCAGGCGCAGTGGCTTACACCTGTAATCCCAGCACTTTGGGAGGCCAAGGATCACCTGAGGTCAGGAGTTCAAGACCAGCCTGGCCAATATGGTGAAACCCCATCTCTACTAAAAATACAAAAAATAGCCAGGCATGGTGGCAGGCACCTGTAATCCCTGCTACTCAGGAGGCTGAGGCACGAGAATCACCTGAACCCAGAAGGTGGAGGTTGCAGTGGGCCAAGATCACCCTACTGCACTCCAGCGGTAGTCCCAGCTACTCGGGAGGCTGAGGCAGGAGAATGGCATGAACCCAGGAGGCAGAGCTTGCAGTGAGCCGAGATCATGCCACTGCATTCCAGCCTGGGTGACAGAGCGAGACTCCATCTCAAAAAAAAAAAAAACAAAAAAGCTACAAAAATGAGCCAGACTTGGTAGCAGGCACCTGTAATCACTTGAACCCGGGAGATGGAGGTTGCAGCGAGCTGAGGTCATGCCACTGCACTCCAGCCTGGGCAACAGAGGAAGACTCTGTCTCAAAAAGAAAAAAAAAAAGAAAGAAAGAAAATAAAAGAAAAAGAAAATGAGACTGACAAAAGTAACAGAGAGATGTGGTCACTGGTGCCATGGAGTTTACAGTCCTAAAAGATAACTTGGGAAAACAAACCCAAAATGTGTAGAGGGCAGGCAGCATCCCACACAATCACACTATGACCATTAAAGCTGGATATTTACTGCCTTGAATTCTGGTTCTAACTATCCTTTTTGTGAATGAATAAGAGCCATTTGTTATTGACTATTCCCCTGAATCAAGACTGCTTTTCTCAATACTCACAGTTATTGCCAAGACGTACAGCCTTGGAAGTTCTCATAATTATTACAGGGAGGATAAACATAAGCCAGCTCACCTCAGAGGATCTCACTGGGGCCAAAGGAAGGGTCACATCTGGTCCACAGTTCCCTAAAAGCCACCATGTGCCAGAGAATCTACATGGATACATGAATTCCCTTTCCCTTTTCTCCCCTGCTTGACTCCCTCTCCCTTATGTGTAAACACTTTAAAAATATGATAGTGTATAAATGAACATTATATTGCTATTTTATTCCTTCCTAGCTTTCCCCTAAGTTATAAGCGATTTGGAGAAAGTGCAAAATAAACTGATTAAAATTTAAATGACTTTAACAAAAATTAGTGGCTCCCAGCAGCCCTAGTAAAGAAGAGTAGAAAGAAAACTTTTCAAGTCAATAAAAATTATTGGGTAGAATATTCACTGTTTGGGTAATGGGTACACTAAAAGCCCAGACTTCACCACTGTGCCATATATGACATAAGAAATCTGTACTTGTACCTCTTAAATATAATTAATTAATTAAAAGGTTAGTGAAAAAGAGTGACTAAAGAAAATGAGGCTGGGGCCAGGCACAGTGGCTCATGCCTGTAATCCCAGCACTTTGGGAGCCTGAGGCAGGTGGATCACGAGGTCAGGAGTTCGAGACCAGCCTGACCAACATGGTGAAACCCCATCTCTACTAAAAATACAAAAATTTGGCCAGGCATGGTGGCTCATGCCTGTAATCCTAGCACTTCGGGAGGCTGAGGCAGGTGGATCACTTGAGGTCAGAAGTTCAAGACCAGCCTGGCCAACATGGTGAAACTTCATCTCTACCAAAACTATAAAAAATTGGCCAGGCGTGGTGTCGCATGCCCATAATCCCAGCTTCTTGGGAGGCTGAGGCAGGAGAATCACTTGAACTTGGGAGGTGGAGATTGCAGTGAGCCGAGATCGCACCACTGCACTCCAGCCTGGGTGACAGAGTGAGACTCTGTCTAAAAAAAAAAAAAAAAAAAATAAAAATACTAAAGTTAGCCAGGCATGGTGGCACATGCCTGTAATCTCAGCTACTCAGGAGGCTGAGGCAGGAGAATCGCTTGAACCTGGGAGATGGAGGTACCGTGAACCAAGATCATGTCACTGCCCTCCAGCCTGGGTGACACAGCGAGACTCTGTCTCAAAAAAAAAAAAAAAAATGAGGCTGGGCGCAGTGGTTCACGCCTGTAATCCCAGCACTTTGGGAGGCCCTGGGGGCCAGATCACTTAAGGTCAGTAGTTCAAGACCAACCTGGCTAACATGCTGAAACCGCGCCTCTATTAAAAATACAAAAATTAGGCCCGGCGTGGTGGCTCACACCTGTAATCTAGCACTTTGGAAGGCGGAGGAGGGTGGATCACGAAGTCAGGAGATCAAGACCACCCTGGCTAACACAGTGAAACCTCATCTCTACTAAAAATACAAAAAAAAAAAAAAAAATTAGCCGGGCGTGGTGGCAGGTGCCTGTAGTCCCAGCTACTCAGGAGGCTGAGGCAGGAGAATGGCATGAACCCAGGAGGCAGAGCTTGCAGTGAGCCGAGATCATGCCACTGCATTCCAGCCTGGGTGACAGAGCGAGAATCTGTCTCAAAAAAAAAAAAAAAAAAAAAAAAAACTACAAAAATGAGCCAGACTTGGTGGCAGGCACCTGTAATCACTTGAACCCGGGAGGCAGAGGTTGCAATGAGCCGAGGTCATGCCACTGCACTCCAGCCTAAGCAACAGAGCAAGACTCTGTCTCAAAAAGAAAAAAAAAAGAAAGAAAAAAAAAGAAAAAGAAAATGAGACTGACAAAAGTACATATAAGTACAAGTTTAAGACATTATGAACCTCTAGAAGTGTTTCAAGCATTTACTGTCCCTAAATGAAATGAGAAGGAAGAACAAAGCCTCACTTTATCACTTTACAACCACTCTCCTGCCTCAGACCAGCAGAAACAGGTCTGAGGCTACAAAGCACAAAGTAAGGCACGTAACGCCGGACATGCACTGAACTGTCAGATTTTAGAGCCCCCCATATCCTCTCTGCAGTTACCCTCTTTAAGCCTATCAAGGGATAACTGAATTCACTTGGTTCTACACATGTTGATTTCTCCATTTTGTGTTCCTTCCATTTTTTACCACCAGATGAAACTTCAGAAATGACTGGTTAAGTTCCATGTCTATTGTATGATAGCTGCCTTTGGCTTCCTATAGGGCCTGGCATACTTTTCCTCTCTGCTCATTTCTGTCTTGCGTATGTAGAAACTCATATTTCTTCATCTCTTTTGCTTATTCCACTATTTAGCTGCTGCTCCACTCCTATAAGGAATGAATAAAGGAGAATACCAAACCCAAAATAGAGAGATAAACTTCGGAAACTACCCGAAGTTTATAGTGACTTGTCAACCAGGGAAAGGAAGGATATTTGTATGAATAAATGAAAGCTTTCGCAGGATGGCAGAAATAGGGAGAAGAAAGGTAAAGGCAGCACAGTTTAAAGAAATTACCAATCCCCTGCAGGATTTCCAGCAGTAACTACTCACTGCAAAAAGGGAAGGGATCAATCATCTCCCTTTCCTGCAGCCTCCTATACTAAGCAGAAGGCAGAATCCCCACAAGGCATGATGGCAGGTATATTCCCCAGCACAGCACTCTATGCCCCTGCCCTAAGAGAGACGTTTCTTCCATTGCCATTTCTGATATTTCCTTTCAGGAAAGTAGTACGAAAACTAGCTCCTCTTTCAGCAGCCTGTACACATTGATTTGTCTTTGTTTTTCAGCTACAAGATCCTCTTGTAAGTTTGACCATTTCCCTTCATGACTGAAACTCAGCTGTCTCCAGCAGTGTCTAACATATCTTAAGCCAAAATGTATGCATCCACATTGTGATATGATAATGTTCCAATTTCCTTGGTCCCTTATTTTTCCATTACTCAGAACACAAATAGATTTTTTTTCAACATCATGATCAGACTATTACACTTAGCAATCAACAGCATTGGTGCAAAAAAAAAAAATCTACATTAAAACCCTTTGTTGGAATGCGTTACACTTTCCACAGAACAGAAACTCAAATAACCTGTTATACAAGTAGTCACAAATATAGTCCTTGAGTTTTTTGCCCATACACATGAGTATTAGTCTAAAACATGTCTTCTTTGTACCAGCTAGGTCCTGTCACCACTGTGCTTGGCTGAGTTCACAAATCTGTTGTAACCTGTAGCTTCCCTGTCACTTCTCTGGCTCTCCTCTCCTGCTAACCTTTGTTTCCTAATTAAAATCTTCTGCCACTGCCATAGCTGCTGCTGCTACTGGAACCGCAATAGCCACTTTGGTTTCATGGTTTGGCAAAGTATTGGCCTCCACCATCATAGAGGCCAGAGCTTCTGCCTCCAAAGTTTCCTCCCTTCATGGGTCCAAAATTTGAAGACTGACTGTTGTAATTGCCAAAATCACTATAGCTTCCACCACTTTCAAAATTGCTCCCATCATTACCAAATCCACTATAGCCATCTGCACTGCCACCATATCCACGACCACCACAGCTGCCACCAAAGCCACCATGACCACTGAAGTTTCCTCCATGATCAAAGTTGTCATTCCCACCAAAACCACCTCCACGACCACCACCAAAGTTTCCAGAACCACTTCGACCTCTTTGGCTGGATGGAGCACTAGCCATCTCTTGCTTTGACAGGCTTTCCTAACTTCACAGTTGTGGCCATTCACAGTGTGGTATTTCTGAATGACAGTCTTATTCACGGAGTCATGGTCATCAAAGGTTACAAATGCAAAGCCCCTTTTCTTGCCACTGCCTCCGTCAGTCATGATTTCAATCACTTCAATTTTTCCATACTACTCAAAATAATTTCTTAGGTGATTTCTTCAGTGTCTTCTTTAATGCCGCCAGCATATATCTTTTTACAGTTAAGTGGGCACCTGGTCTTTGAGAATCTTCTCTTGTGACAGCTCTCTTTGGTTCCACAACTCTTCCATCCACCTTGTGTGGCCTTGCATTCACGGCTGCATCCACCTCCTCCACAGTGGCATATGTGACAAACCCAAAGCCCCTGGAGTGCTTGGTGTTTGGATCTCTCATGACCACACAGTCTGGGAGCGTTCCTCACTGCTCAAAATGGCTCCTCAGGCTCTCATCAGTTGTTTCAAAGCTCAACCCTCCAATGAAGAGCTTCCTCAGCTGTTCTGGCTCTTTAGGAGACTCTGACTTAGACAAGACGGCTGGGAGAAGAGAGACTTTAACGATGCTTCTTCCGTGGCATCCATGGGCAGAAAGGCCTAAATACATTATAAGTTTCTAGAACATTCACTGACTTGCATAAAAAATAAAGTCCAGAGAAAAAAGTTTTTACATGACTCTAAAGAATGTTAATTAGGAACTTTCCATGCAGAGGGAAAAAAATGAGAGAAAAATGATATAGATCCATTTCTGCTTTCTAGATAAGTCATCTATACAGGCAATTAGTCAGTCAGTTATTTGTTTCTCTGTGGTACACTTAACAAAGTCCACTGATGTCTATTGGAACTTGAGTTGCAACATGGAACTTGAAGTTCTATTTTCTCAGCCTTTTGTTTTTCCATTATCCAGAATTCAACCAGCTAATAATTAGTTTTCTGGAAATTTCTAGTGCCTTTGATTTAAAAAAAAAAAACTGTTCAAGCAAGTATATCACTAGTAAATTTACCAATAGTAAAAAAATGAGTAAGAAAAGAAACAAGAAGGGGGCAACAAAAAGTATCTTTGCTTGTTTTTCAGTCAGATCTTCAGCATCCTCACACAATCAGTAAGTCTATGTGTTCATTTAATTCTCTCCTTTAGGACTCAGTTGGTCTCTAGTGGAGTCCAAGAGTCTTTATCTACCCATATTGGAATACAAAGGGCTTGAGATACATCTTGGCCTCTCGCTGTCTCATTATCAAAACCTCTCTGGATTATTAATGATGTACTGGAAAGTTTTAAGACTACCAATTTACAGTCCCCTGCAGGATTTCAAGCAGTTACCAGTCACTGCAAAAAGGGAAGAGATAAGTCAGAGCAGAGAAAAAAATTTTACAAAATTTCAAAGCCCATCAACAAGAGACTATCTTAAAAAGGGAAAAAATGGTAGGAGAGATAGGAGTAGATAAGAAGTTTCTATAACCCTTTTTCATTTGAGCTCCTGCCGTATCTGGTCTCTTTTTCCACATTTAAATTCTAAAACATCTAAGAAAAATTTATATCACTTTTTAGAGACTTCAGAGGATTTACACCTAAACTTTAAATAACAACTTTAAGTTGTTATCTCCTCCATGTTTTGCTTTCACGTGACACCTCATTCTCTCACCTTTTAAATAACTCTATGGAAAAAATCAAACTTACTATTTTATTAAAAATAAGGGGCAGGGGAGAAAGTTTATCAGCAGGTCAAAATGATATATTACAAGGGACTTAACAAATTGAAAGACAATTTGAGCAGAGGGGAAAGAAAAAGGAGATAATTGTCTGTGGTCTATTTACAAGCTGGATTCATTTCACTTGCCATCAGTAAGTCCGTGTTTTCACCACTGTTGGATTCTAGAATCTCTCCTTTCCCTGGTACTGCTAAGATTTCCAGGCTTGGGGTGCATACTACTTTAATCATTTACTTTCCCATCATCAAAATTCCATGAAGTTATTAATGATTTTTTGAAAGTTTACATTCTGCTGATTCATATTAAAAGTAAATGAATACCAAAGGGAAAGTTTTCCCTATTGCTATAATGACCTACCAAGAAGAAACTCTCTACATAGAAAGCAAAATATCATGGGAGAAAAAGCAGTTGCTAAGATACCTGTCTGTTTTTCAGCTGGTCCACCTTCAGCACCCCACGGTAAGTTCAATTTCTTTTTCTACTGTTTTCTGTTGTTGTTCTTGTTGTTCCCTGCAAGGCTTAGAGACTTGTTTCTACCTTGCTCATTTCTAACTCTGTGTGCAGCTACCTGACTCAAAGCTTCCAGTTTCGTCTGCCTTCTGCTCATCTAGCTTCTCCCTGAGAAGGAAGTTATATTTACATAATTTCAAACATATATTTACTTTGTATCTCCTCTAGAACTATTTAAGTGCTTTAATTACATTATCTCATTTAATCCTTAGAGTATTTCCACTAACCCCTTTGTAAGAGATAAGAAACTGAGCCAAATACTTACTCAAGAATACAGAGTCATAGAATCATAATTTGGACCCAGAAAGGTGTCCAAGATTCTCCCCTACACAAATATACCTCCCTAGAGGGAACCTTGTTTCTTTCAAAGAAATCTTCACTGATATCTAATTTGGTTTTTAGGTCCACCCATGGCACCCATAAGTAAGTATAACATCTCTTTTTCTTCTTTGGTTCTCTATGGTCCCCATCATTTCACTTCTGTCAAAGTGGTTTGAGTTTCCCATTCTTCTCTTGCTTCCTTATTACCCTTCATCCCCTATAATTTTTTTAAAATGCTCATTAAAAGCGGGACTAAGCTAGCATTCATCAACAATAAACTGAACAATACTATGAAATAACAAGTAGGAGGAATTATCGGGGGGTGGAGAGAGAAAGAGAGAGAGAGATGAAATCCAAAATGATATCTAAATGGAGAGAGACTTTCAGTGTTCTTTCAAACATTATAGTGCAAGATCCAGTGGTCTTTTCCCAACACTATGCCCAAAGCTGTTCAGGTCCGGTAAGTGGAGAGGGCCTTTAAGGAAACTGTACCTTTGACTTCATCATTACATCATCACTGCTAAATCTTACATCTAGTTTTGCATTATAAAACTAATCTAAAACCAAATAATCTATGGGGTGGTTTGGAATACCTCCTTCATTGCCCACCCAAGTCCTCCCCTCACGGACTCCAGCAAAATATATTAGATAATACTATGTGTTTTCTATTTGAGAAAAATTAAATGGATTTCTGTTTGCTTATTTTTCAGTAATTTCGCAGAGAACCGCAAGTAAGTACTTTACTTCTCAGCTGGTCATATGTGGAGACTTTTCTTATCTTAGATGTTTCTATTTCTAAGTGCCTCGTATTTCTCATATTCATTTGCTTCTACGTTACCCAAAGTCTTCAAGATTAGGACTGCAAGTCAACCTTTTTGATTCGTAACTGTAGTATTTCCCATTATTTTAGTTTTAAACTCAACTTCCAAGGTAACACATACCAACAGTGACTCAATATTTAAACCAGGTCAAGCACTGACAATGATGATATTTAATATAGAATTCATGAAACCACCTTTCACACTACATCCTAGTTTTCCAAAATGCAAATTTGGTTCTCATATCTCAGTTACAAATGATTTAAGCAAACCCAGCATCGCTGGGATTCCTCAGCCTGAACTTAAATCACACTAATATTAAAACCCAAAGTTCCCGTCATGGTTAAAAACGCAGATGCCAAAAGAGCCCAGGCAGGTCAGTAAATGTGTGAGATGAGGTGAGTCTCCTGGGAACTGTGTAAAACTGGGAGGACACATATAGTCTGAAGAGGGTAGCTGCTGCCCTGCTCCAGCCAACCTCTTCATGCAAGAATTCAGATCCAGAGTTGCCAAAGCATCTCACTTAATCCAGATAGTAGGTAAATTTTTCCAAGTTTTAAACATGACAGACATCTGGGTTACTCTAACAGATTGCAAACATACTTATATACTCCCCTCTAGTTCCATCTAAACACACTCTGGATACAGTTTTCATAATAACATTTTACTCATTTCAATAATGTTAGGACAAAGGCATTGGTATTTGAGAGAGGAAAATCGGACCTATTAACACAGAATTAGCCAGTGTCTCTCCAAAGTCCTCATCCACACATCTTTCTGAAGCCTGAGCAAAGAGGCTGATCAGCTAAGTATTCTCACTGAACAGATGAAAATACAGAGACAGTGGCTCCGACCCAGGGATGAGGCTGCAAAATCCATATGCCCATGTTTGGACATAGGCCCTATAATTGGGTACAGGGACCAATGCCCACCTGAGGTCAGGAGAAGGGATTACTGGTCTCACAGCTAGAAATTACAAGCCAAAATCCAAATTGAATGCCTAGTGTCCTTTTCAGAGACGTCATCAGAGAGTATGGGCAGGAAAAAGATGTAAAAATCCAAGACCGAATAGATATGTAGGGTCTTGGATCCTATATATCATCCTAGTAGAGAGGATGAAAGAAAACATGCCAAAGGAACTAGGGATTATACCACCTGCTTTTTGGATAGCTAAGTGTTGGCTGGCCAATCCCATTATTGGGTATAGACTCAAAGGAATATAAACCATTCTGTCATAAAGACACATGCATGGTTATGTTAAACACAGAACTATTCACAATCGCAAATACATGGAATCAACCTAAATGCCCATCAATGGTAGACTGAATAAAGAAAATGTGATACATATACACCATGGAATACTATGCAGCCAAAAAAAAGAATGAGATCATGTCCTTTGCTGGAACATGGATGGAGCTAGAGGCCATTACCCTTAGCAAACTAATGCAGGAACAGAAAACCAGATACCGCATGATCTCATTTATAAATGGGAGCCAAATGATGAGAACACATGGACACACAGAGGGGAAAAATAGACACTGGGGCCTGTCAGAGGGTGGAGGGTGGGAGCAGGAGAGGATCAGGAAAAATAACTAGACTTAATATCTGGGTAGCAAAATAATCTGTACAACAAACCCCCATGACACAAGTTTACCTACAAAACAAACTTGCACATGTGCCCCTGAATTTAAAATAAAAGTTTAAAAAGTGTTACCTGGCAATATCTTTAAATGAAAAATATACAGCCAAGCTTAAGCATAAAAAAGGTGGGTAAGAATGATTTCCAAGGAGCAGAAATTGAATATAGGAACACATTGTAAGAAGAAGCTAAAGTTAAGCTCTTGGTGGGAACTGTGAGGGGATGAAAAAATAGAGGTGGCAGCTTTGCCGCAGGGGCAAAGGTAGGGTTTCAACATCTGCTCCCAAATGACAGCAAAAGCCTCAAGATCCAACATGCAGAAAACTGAAATTAGGCCCCTCTGAGTAAAGCCAGTAGCAGAAAATACACTGCCTCCCCATGCAAAGAAGCCAAAATATCTTCACCCATCTGCCCCAGGCATGAAAACAGAGCCACCCACACAGGTCCAGAGTTAGATCTGTCAAGGGTGCAGAGCCCTGCTGGAGGTGTGCTACCCATGCAGTGTGCATAATATTCCAAGTCAAAACAGCTAAGATCTGGTTCAGGGACAGTGTACCCAGGAAGTTAGGACAATAGCCACCAAGAGAGGATCCACAACCCAGGGTATTTATATCATAGAACACCCACAAAAGATAGCCCCCAAGGAATAAGAAACTACTAAAAGTTATGAAATCTATGAGGAAACCCAGCACCATGTGAGTGATACCTCACAAGCCCCAACAAATTGGAGAATTCCAACCCAGAGAAATATAACTAGAGCAATCTGAAGAAGACTAAAATAAGAAACCTAACAGCATTGAACAAGTCAAACACTAAAAGAAAAAAAATAAAAAGTCTTCAAAGATATTAATGCATTTTAAAAATATATGTATTCAACAAATATATATTGGCCTATTGTAGGCCAGAGATTATCCTAAGCACCGGAAATATAGCCATGAGCAAGGCAAAGTCCTCGCACTTAAGGAGTTGATATGTTGAGATAAAACAGGCAAAAAGTGGCAAGTAAACATGTAGTAAATGTCAGGCAGATAAATTCATGTAGAAAAATAAGAAGAGTAACAGACTAAAGAAAGATGGTATAGAAGGGGGCGTGTGCTTCAGGCAAAAGGAACAAGTACAACATGCACAGGCCTGCTATGGGGATGCAAAACAGCCAGCCAGGCTAGAAAGTAGGAGGCAGAGCAGGAGGTAGGGCCACAGCGACAAGAGCCAGATTATGTCGGGCCCTGTAGTCCTTAATAAAAATTGCAGATTTCATTCTAGGTGTCATGAAAGGCAACTGAAGGGCTTGAACAGGGAAATGATAGGGTCTACTTTGTAAGTTTAAAAGATCACTCTATTACTGTGGAGGATTAACTGGGGTGAGAGCGAGGGCTCAAGAGAGGAAGCAGGAAGACCAGTTAAGAGGCCTGAAACTAAAGGTGAGTGTGGCAAGGAAAGAGTGATCAGAGTGGAAGTGGGAAGAAGGTCTTCAGATTTTATTTATTTTGGGGGCAAAGCCAACAGAGCCTGCTGTTGGACTGAATGTGATTTTAAGGGAAAAAGAAGACACCAAGGGTTACTCCTAGATTTGGGGTCTAAGAAACTTGACGAATGAGACTATTTTTTGATTTAGGTAGCGGAGAAGAGCAGATTTATAGGATGCTATTGTGAGTTCAGTTTTGTATATGTTAGGTTCTAGATGCCTGGGACATTTAGGACTAATTAATTAAATAGTCTGACCTTGGCAGGCTTCAAGCATGTTTTCTGGAAAATATCTCCTCTCTGTCCCTTAATGATGCATTAGAACCCATAATTTTATCTTTTTTATCTTTGTAAATAACAGCTTTATTGAGATAATATTCACATATGACACAATTCACTTATTTAAAGTGTGGAATTTAATGCTTTTTAGTATACTCACTGGGTTGTGCAACCATCAACAGAATCAATTTTAGAACATTCTCATCACCCCTCAGAAAAACTCTGTTTAGCAATCACTTCCCAGTATCCCCCAACCCAAAACCCTCTCCACACCATAGCCCCAGGCAACCACTAATCTTCTTTCTGTCTCTATAGATTCAGCTGTTCTGGACATTTCATACAAATGGAATCAAACAATAGGAGGTCTTTTGTGACTGGATTCTTCAATTTAGCATAAGGTTTACCAGGTTCATCCACATGGTAACATGCAGCAGTACTTCAGTTCTTTTTATGGCCAAATAATATTTCATTATATCTTTGGTTGGCTTTTTTTAGCTTTCCTTTATTTACTTGTAAGGAAATATTATGATAAGTAGTATCAACTTGCTTTCTTTATTTTTATTTAAGTTTTAAGTTCAGGGGTACATGGGCAGTTTTGTTACATAGGTAAACTTGTGTCATGCGGGTTTGTTGTACAGATTATTTCATCACCCAGGTATTAAGCCTAGAACCCTTTAGTTATTTTTCCTGGCCATCTCCCTCCTCTCACCCTCCACCCTTCAATAAGCCCCCAGTGCCTGTTGTTTCCTTCTGTGTCCATGTGTTCTCATCATTTATCTCCCATTTGTAAGTGAGAACATGTGGCATTTGGTTTTGTCTTCCTGCATTAGTTTGCTAAGGATAACGCCCTCCAGCTCCATCCATGTTCCTGCAAAGGACATGATCTTGTTCTTTTTTATGGCTGCATGGTATTATATGGTGTATATGTACATTTTCTTTATCCAGTCTATCGTTGATGGGCATTTAGGTTGATTCCATGTCGTTGTTACTGTGAACAGTGCTGCGATAAACACATGTGTGTTTCTTTATGATAGAACAATTTTTATTACTTTGGGCATATACTCAGTAATGGGATTGCTGGGTCTAATGGTAGTTCTGTTTTGGGGTCTTTGAGGAATTGCCACACTGTTTCGCACAATGGTTGAACTAATTTACGTTGTCACCAACAATGTAAAATTGTTCCTTTTTCTCCACAGCCTCCCCAGTATCTGTTATTTTCTGACATTTTGATAATGGCCATTCTGCCTGGTGCAAGATGGTATCTCATTGTGGTTTTGACTTGCATTTCTCTAATAATCAGTGATGTTGAGCTTTTCTTCATATGTTTGTGAGCTGCATGTATGTCTTCTTTTGAAAGTATCTATTCCCTTTTTTTGCCAACTTTTTAATGCGGTTGTTTGTTTTTGTCTTGTAAATTTGTTTAAGTCCCTTACAGGCACTGGATATTAGACCTTTGCCAGATGCATAGTTTGCAAAAACTTTCTCCCATTCTGTACGTTGCCTATTTACTCTGTTGACAGTTTCTTTTGCTGGGCAGAAGCTCTTTGGTTCAATTAGATCCCATTTGTCAATTTTTGCTTTTGTTACAGTTGCTTTTGTTGTCTTCATCATGAAATTTTTGCCCATTCCTATGTCCAGAATGGTATTGCCTAGGTGGTCTTCCAGGGTTTTTATAGCTTTGGGTTTTACACTTAAATCTTTAAATGATCTTGAGTTAATTTTCGTATATGGTGTAAGGAAGGAGTCCAGCTTCAATCTTCTGCATATGGCTGGCCAGTTATCCCAGTATCGTTTATTGAATAGGAAGCCCTTTCCCCATTGCTTGTTTTTGTCAGCTTTGTTAAAGATCAGATAGTTGTAGTCATGTGGACTTATTTCTGGGCTCTCTATTCTGTTGCATTGATCTATGTGTCTGTTTCCTACTAGTGCCATACTGTTTTGCTTACTGTAGCCTGGTAGCACACCATAATTTTCTAATCATGTTAAATTATTAAAGACACTCAGGGCCAGGCACAGTGGCTCATGCCTGTAATCCCAGCACTTTGGGAGGCCAAGGCGGGCAGATCATGAGGTCAGGAGATCGAGACCATCCTGGCTAACACGGTGAAAGCCCGTCTCTACTAAAAATACAAAAAATTAGCCGGGCGCAGTGGTGGGCGCCTGTAGTCCCAGCTACTCGGGAGGCTGAGGCAGGCGAATGGCGTGAACCTGGGAGGCAGAGCTTGCAGTGAGCCGAGATAGTGCCACTGCACTCCAGCCTGGGCGAAAGAGCAAGACTCCGTCTCAAAAAACAAACAAACAAACAAACAAACAAAAATCACTCAGGCGAACCCCTCTGAAAACCCTCTCCTCTCCTAGTGGCCAGTCTCAGGCACACTGACTCAGAATAGGGAGGAGAAATACAATGTGCTTCCCCTTCCTGTCCACTCTCCTTGTTATAATTCCCACTGTTGTTATAATTCCCACTGTGTTGAGGCTGAGAGGATGGATTTGGGGCATGCAATCTCCTTCCTCTGTTAGTTGCAGGTTCTTTTCTCTGAGAACCTGAGACTGACTGTCCTTTGATGTTATCTAGAGCAGACACCCAAATGTCTTGCAGAATACATATTTGAGTTCTTTGGAGGAACCTACAAGAACTTGACCAGTTCTGAGATTCCACTGCATAGTCCCTGATGTGGGAGTAATGAGTCTAGTCTTGCCCATTCCAGAGCCCCTCAGCTCCCTCTCCAGCAATATACTTCATAGCCTGTACTACAAAGATGCCCTTACCAAGTAGGTCACCCACTTGAGTGACATACTAGCAAGAAGGCTCAAGCCTATGAAATGGGAAAGGTTCCTTTGTCCCCCTTGCAGTGCATGTGATGGGGAGTGGCTTGCTTCTTCAGTGTCCCACTGCTCAAACCTCTAGGGGAGCATGCAGATGGGCAGGCTGTGGGGCTTTGATCCCATGGCAGTGTCTAGGTGGGAGTTTTTACAGCTCCTGAAGCCCCAGTGGGCATGTGTTACAGGATGCTCTTTTAGTTTTGCTGTTTTAATTTTGCCATCTTTAGGTTGCTTGTGTTAAGCAGCTCAATTAGACCCCCTTCCTCATCACAAGGACAGAGGAATTTCTGTATCCCCGGGTTTCTTGCCTTTGGTGTACCAGAGGAATCAGATCGCACATGGGCTTGGAGAACGCAAGATTTTATTGAGTAGAAGTAGCTCTCAGCAGATGAAGGAGCCAGAAGGGAGATGGTTTACCCCTGGAGTCCAGCTGTTCTGTGGCCCGACTATTCTCCAACTGCTCCAGACAGATGCCCCATCATTCCGCCGGTGGGTGGGCTGCTGGCCTCCCGGTGCCTATTGGTGTGCTCTTTCACTGGCATGCTCTTGACGACCAATGGCTTGTGTCTTCTTCCACAGAAGTGTTCCTCATGACATTCAGCTGCTTGTGTATGTGCCCCCTAAGGTCTTGGGTTTTTACAGGCCCAAGATGGGGTTGTGGTGAGCCCGAGTGGTCTTGGGAAATGCAACATTTGGGAGCAAAAGCGGGAGTGCCTGTCCTCACCTAGGTCCTTGGAGGTGGAGCCTTAGCCAGGGACCCGCCTTTCTCTACCCAGCACTTCCCCAATTCCTGTATTATTTAAAGAGACCAAGCTCTTCCCTTCCCAGCACTCGTGTGACCTGGATGTCTGTTGCACTGCTTACTGAACCCTCAGCAAGCTCAAGCATCCTTATCACAGAACAAGGACACTGCACTACTGTCTCTCTCCAATTTTACTTTCTTTCAGATAGGCACAAAACAAATCAACAAATCCACTATTCAACCAGGAGATGGGTTGCCACACATCCTTTCTCACAGATACTCCCAATCACTGTAAGCAAATCTCAAAGTGCTACTCATTTGCCTTCAGAAAAAGAAAGCACTATTCCTTCCTCCCCTACAACATCATCCCTTTGTTAACTACTCACAACTCCAAAGACTTAAATCTCCTGCCCTTTACAGTTGTTTGCTTATGTTGGCTTGGAAAAAGGGTGACATCTGAGATAGGAGATAGTTTGGTCATCATCCGTCAAGGCCTGCCAGCAGCACCTCTGCACTGCACAGCTTCAAGAATCCTTTCCCTTTTAATTATGGAATTGGCAACCCTGCAATCCCTCCTGAGGGCTTGTCTCACCTCAGTTTGCTGAGGAGGGGAATGGGAAGTTACAGCCTCCTTTTCCTCAGCTCTGTGATCCTGCTTGTCAATTTGGAGATAACAAGAAAGTCTCACTCGACATTCTGCCCCCCATCCAAGCATATACTCTATATCAAAAAGCAATTAAATATTTGAGTCTGAAGATTTAGGGAGAGACTGGGTGGGAAATAAATTAGACAGTAATCAGCATATAGATAATATTTAAGACCACTGGATTAAATTAGGTAACCAAAGATGTATGTAAAAATGAAGGGGTAAGGATTAATCAGTTTTAGAAGTTTAGAATAAGGGAAAAATCTAACTAAGCATATAGAAAAGGAGTGAGCAGGGAGAAAGGAGACAAGTAAAGGGGGGAAGGGTCTCGCAGAACTCAAGAGAAGATGTATTTCAATATGGAAAGAATGAACAACAACATCAAAAATAGCTAAGCATTAAATTTTTGGAGTAAGAATTGATAATGATTTTTGCATAGATATCTGAGGAAAATCTCCCTGATCATTTAAGGATTTTAGTGGCTTGAAGTTGCTATTTCCTTGATGTCTTGCTTTCACGTGACTCATCATTATCTCAATTTTTAAATAATTATATGGTGTATTAGTCCGTTCTCAGACTGCTATCAAGAAATATCTGAGACTGGGTAATTTATAAAGAAAAGAGGTTTAATTGACTCACAGTTCCACATGGCTGGGGAGACCTCAGGAAACTTACAATCATGGTGGAAGGCACGTCTTCACAGGGCGGCAGGAGAGAGAATGAGTGCAAGCAGGGGAAATGCCAGGTACTTATATAAAACCATCAGATCTCGTGAGACTCACTCATTATAATGGGAACAGCGTGAAGGAAACCACCCCCATGATTCAATTACCTCCACCTGGTCCCGCCCTTGACATGTGGGGATTATGGGGATTCAAGGTGAGACTTGGGTGATGACACAGAGCCAACTAATATCATATGGAAAAAGACAAAAATTTACTATTTAATTTAAAAATAGAGAGCAGAGGGGAAAGTTTCTCAGTAGTTTAAAATGCAGCATTATGAGGGAAATCACAAATGGAAAAACAAGTTGAACAAGCAAGTAAAGAAAAAGATAATTTTCTCTCTTTTATTCACCAGCTGGATCCATTCCACTTGCCATCAGTAAGTCCATATTTTCACAAATGTGGGGTCCTAAAATCTCTCCTTTCCCTGTAGTATTAAGATTTCTGGGATTGGGGTACATACTTTTCTAATACTTTAACCATACTGTCATCAAAATTCCATGAAGTTATTAGTGATTTTTTGAAAGTTCATATTCTGCTGATTCATATTAAAAGTAAATGAATACCAAAGGGAAAGTTTTCCCTATTGTTATAATGACCTACCAAGAAGAAACTCTCTACATAGAAAGGAAAATATCATGGAAGAAAAAATGGTTCCTAAAATACCTCTCTGTTTTTCAGCTGGTCCATCTTCAACACCCCGTGGTAAGTTCAATTTCGTTTTCCTACTGTTTTCTGTTGTTGTTCTTGTTGTTCTCTATAAGGCTTAGAGACCTGTCGCTACCCTGCTCATTTCTTTTTTTTTCTGTTTTTGAGACAGAGTCTCGCTCTGTTGCCCAGGCTGGAGTGCAGTGGTGTGATCTTGGCTCACTGCAAGCTCCGCCCCCCGGGTTCATGCCATTCTCCTGCCTCAGCCTCCGGAGTAGCTGGGACTACAGGCGCCCACCACCAAGCCCGGCTAATTTTTTTGTATTTTTAGTAGAGACGGGGTTTCACAGTGTTTGCCAGGATGGTCTCAATCTCCTGACCTCATGATCCGCTTGCCTCGGCCTCCCAAAGTGCTGGGATTACAGCCGCGCCCAGCCTGCCCTGCTCATTTCTAACTCTGTGTGCAGCTACCTGACTCAAAGCTCCCAGTTTCCTCTGCCCTCTGCTTATCTAGCTTCTCCCTGAGAAGGAAGCTTACATTTACATGATTTCAAACACACATGTACTTTGCACTTCCTATAGAATTATAAAGGTGCTTTAATTCCATTACCCCATTTAATCCTTAGAATCACTCCACTAACCCCTTTGTAAGAGATAAGAAAATGACCCAAATACTTACCCAAGAATGCATAGTCATAAAGAATTGGAGCTGTTAACAGAGAATTAGCCATTGTCACCCAGAGCTGTGTGACTACCAAGATTCTCCCCAACACAAATATCTCTCCCTAGAAGGAAACTTGTTCCTTTCAAACAAATCTTCACTGATATCTAATTTTTTTAGGTCAGCTGGCAGCACCTATAAGTAAGTACTACATGTCTTTTTCTACTTTGGTTCTCTTTGGTCCCCTTCACTTCACTTCTGTCACAGTGATTTGCGGTTCCCCTTCTTCCCTTGCTTCCTTATTACCCTACATGGTCTATATTACAGAGAATCTTTTTAAACACTAATTAAAAGAGGGACTAAGCTAGGATTCATCAATAATAAACTGAACAATATTACGAAATAACAGGTAGGCAGAATTATTGAGAGATGAAATCCATAATGACGTTTAAATGGAGAGAGGCTTTCAGTGTTCTCTCAGACATTATGATGCTATTCAAAGGAAACAGAAAGATACGGCAGTCTCTACCTGAGACTATACCCAAAGCTGTCGGGTCCAGTAAATGAAGAGGACCTTTAAGGAAGCCCTACCTTTGACTTCATTACATCATCACTGCCTAATCTTACATCTAGTTTTGCATTGTACAGCTAATCTAAAACTTATCTATGGGGTGGTTTGGAATGCTTCGTTCTTTGCCCACACAAGTCCTCCCCTCACAGACTCCAACAAAATATGTTAGATAATGCTATGTTTTTTCCATCTGAGAAAAACTAAATGGATTTCTTTTTGCTTTTTTTTAGTAATTTCACGGAGAACTGCAAGTAAGTTCTTTATTTCTCAGCTGGTCATATTGGAGATTTATCTTAGATGTTTCTACTTCTAAGTATCCAAAAGATTGAGACTCATATTTCTCATATTCATTTGCTTCTACATTACCCAAAGTCCTCCAGGTTAGGACTTCAGGACAAACTTTTTGATTCATAACTGTAATATTTCCCATTATTTTAGGGTTGCTTTGTTTTGTTTTGTTTTGAGACAGAGTCTCACTCTGTCACCCAGGCTGGAGTGCAGTGGCGTGATCTCAGCTCACTGCAACCTCCACCTGCCAGGTCCAAGCGATTCTCCTGCCTAAGCCTCCCAAGTGGCTAGCAATACAGGTGCAAGCCACCCCGCCCAGCTAATTATTGTATTTTTAGTACAGACAGGGTTTCCTCATTTGGCCAGGCTGTTTTCGAACTCCTGACCTCAAGTGATCCGCCCGCCTCTGCCTCCCAAAGTGCTGGGTTTATAGGTGTGAGCCACCACGCCCAGCCCCATTATTTTAGTTCTAAACACAACTTCCAAGGTAACACATACCAACAGTGACTCAATATTTAAACCAGATCAAGCACTGACAATGATGATATTTAATATAGAATTCGTGAAACCACCTTTCACACTGTGTCCTAGTTTTCCAAAATGCAAATCTGGTTCTCATATCTCAGTTACAAATGATTTAAGCAAACCCAATATCAGCTAAGATTCCTCAGCCTGAAATTAAGTCACATTAATATTAAAACCCAAAGTTCCTGTCAAGGTTAAAAACGCAGATGCCAAAAGAGCCCAGGCAGGTCAGTAAATGAGCGAGATGAGGTGAGTCTCCTGGGAACTGTGTAAAACTGGGAGGACACGCATAGTCTGAAGAAGGTAGCTGCTGCCCAGCTCCAGCCAACCTCTCCATGCAAGAATTCACATCTAGAGTTGTCCAAGCATCTCACTTAATCCAGATAGTAGGTAAAATTTTCCAAGTTTTAAACATGAAAGACATCTATGGCCTTCTAACAGATTTCAAACAGTTCCTTCTAAACACACTCTGGATATAGTTTTCATAATGACAACATTTTACTAATTTCAATAATATTAGGACAAAGACATTGGTATTTGAGTGAAGAGAATTGGAACTGTCAACAAAGAATTATTAGTGAGTGTCTCTCCAAAATCCCCATTCACATACCTTTCTGAAGCCTGAGCAAAGAGGCTGATCAGCTAAGTATTCTCACTGCACAGATGAAAATACATACTCAGTGGTTGAGACCCAGGACTGAAGCTGGAAATTCCAGATGTCTATGTTTGCACATGGGCCCTATAATTGGGAACAGAGACCAAGGCCCACCAAAGTTCAGGAGAAGGGATTATTGGTCTCACAGCTAGAAATTACAAGCCAGAATCCAAATTGAATGCATAGTGTCCTTTTCAGAGGAGTCATCAAAGAGGATAGGCAGGGAAATAATGTAAAAATCCAAGACCCAAGGAGTAGGGAGAGAGAAAAAAAGAATGCCAAAGTAACTAGGGGTTATAACACCTCATTTTTGGCTGGCTAAGTCTTGGCTGGAAATATTTTTAAATGAAAAATACACAGCCATACCTAAGCATAAAGAAGGAGGGTAAGAGTGATTTCCAAGGAGCAAAAATGGAATATAGGAACACATATAAAGAAAGGAAAGCTAAAGTTAAGCTCTTGGGAAGAATGGTGAGGGGATGAGGAAACAGAGGTAGCAACTTTGCCTCAGGAACAAAGGTAGGGTTTCAACGCCTGCTCCTAGACGGTGGACAAAGCTTCAAGATACAACACGTAGAAAACTGGAATTACACCACTAGGAGTAAAGCCAGGAGCAGAAAATACACTGCCTCCCCATGCAGAGAAGCCAAAATATCTTCACCCATCTGCCCCAAGCATGAAAACAGAGCCACCCACACAGGTCCAGAGTTAGATCTGTCCAGGGTGCAGAGCCCTGCTGGAGGTGTGCTACCCATGCAGTGTGCATAATATTCCAAGTTAAAACAGCTGAGATCTGGTTCAGTGGCAGTGTATCCAGGAAGTTAGGACAATAGCCACCAAGAAGGGATCTACAACCTGGGTATTTATATCATAGAACACCCACAAAAGATAGCCCCCAAGGAATAAGAAACTACTAAAAGTTATGAAATCTATGAGGAAATTCAGCACCATGTGAGTGATACCTCACAAGCCCCCAACAAGTTGGAGAATTCCGACCCAGAGAAATATAACTAGAGCAATCTGAAGAAGACTAAAATAAGAAACCTAACAGCATTGAACAAGTCAAACACTAAAGGAAAAAAAAGAAAAACCTTCAAAGATATTAATGCATTTTAAAAATATATGTATTCAACAAATACATATTGGCCTATTGTAGGCCAGGCATTATCCTAAGCACTGAAAATATAGCCATGAGCAAGACAAAGTCCTTGCACTTAAGGAGTTTATATGTTGAGATAAAACAGGCAAATAATGGTAAGTAAACATGTAGTAAATGTCAGGCAGATAAATTCATGTAGAAAAATAAGAAGAGTTAACAGACTAAAGAAAGATGGTATAGAAGGGGAAGTGTGCTTCAGGCAAAAGGAACAAGTACAACATGCACAGGCCTGCTATGGGGATGCAAAACAGCCAGCCAGGCTAGAAAGTAGGAGGCAGAGCAGGAGGTAGGGCCACAGCGACAAGAGCCAGATTATGTCGGGCCTTGTAGTCCTTAATAAAAATTGCAGATTTCATTCTAGGCGTCATGAGAGGTAACTGAAGGGCTTGAACAGGGAAATGATAGGGTCTACTTTATAATTTTAAAAGATCACTCTATTGCTGTGGAGGATTAACTGGGGTGAGAGTGAGGGCTCAAGAGAGGAAGCAGGAAGACCAGTTAAGAGGCCTGAAGCTAAAGGTGAGTGTGGCAAGGAAAGAGTGATCAGAGTGGAAGTGGGAGGAAGGTCTTCATATTTTATTTATTTTGGGGGCAAAGCCAACAGGGCCTGCTGTTGGACTGAATGTGATTTTAAGGGAAAAAGAAGACACCAAGCGTTACTCCTAGATTTGGGGTCTAAGAAACTTGATGAATGAAACTATTTATTGATTTAGATAGTGGAGAAGAACAGATTTATAGGATGCTATTGTGAGTTCAGTTTTGTGTATGCTCGGTTCCAGATGCCTGGAACATTTAGGACTAATTAATTAAATAATCTGACCTTAGCAAGCTTCAAGCATGTTCTCTGCCATGTGTCTCCTTCCTATCATTTAATGTCTCAGAACTCATAATTTTCTAGTTATGCTAAATTATTTAAAACGCTCAAGCCACCGCCTTTAAAACCCTCTCCTCTCCTAATGGCCAGTCTCAGGCACACTGACTCAGAATAGGGAGGAGAAATACAATGTGCTTCCCCTTCCTGTCCACTCTCCTTGTTGCCATAATTCCCACTGTTGTTATAATTCCCACTGTTGAGGCTGAGAGGATGGATTTGTGGCATGCAGTCTCCTTCTTCTGTTAGTTGTAGGTTCTTTTCTCTGAGAACCTGAGACTGACTGTCCTTTGATGTCATCGAGAGCAGACACCCAAATGTCTTGCAGAATACATATTTGAGTTCTTTGGAAGAACCTACAAGAACTCGACCATGCATAGTCCCTGATGTGGGAGTACTGACTCTAGTCTTGCCTATTCCAGAGCCCCTCAACTCCCTCTCCAGCAATATACTTCATAGCTCGTACTTCAGAGATGCCCTTACCAAGTAGGCCACCACTTGAGTGTCATACTAGCAAGAAGGCTCAAGCCAGGATGTATTTTGCACTGCCCACCGAACCCTCAGGAGGCTCAGGAATCTTTATCACAGAACAAGGACACTCTGCACTGCTGTCTCTCTCCAATTTTACTTTCCTTCTATTCAGATAGGCACAAAACAAATCAACAAATCCACTATTCAACCAGGAGATGGGTTGCCACACATCCTTTCTCACAGATACCCCCAATCACTGTAAGCAAATCTCAAAGTGCTACTTATTTGCCTTCAGAAAAAGATAGCACTATTCCTTCCTCCCCTACAACACCATTCCTTTGTTAACTACTCACAACTCTAAAGACTCTTAAATCTCCTGCCCTTCATAGTTGTTTGCTTATGTTGTCTTGGAAAAATGGTGACATTTGAGATAGGAGAGCTAATTTGGCCATCATCTGTCAAGGCCAGCGAGCAGCACCTCTGCACTGCACAGCCTCAAGAATCCTTTCCCTTTTAATTATGGAGTTGGCAATGCTGCAATCCCTCCTGAGGGCTTGTCTCACCTCAGTTTGCTGAGGAAAGGAATGGGAAGTTATAACCTCTTTTTCCTCAGCTTTGTGATCCTACTTGTCAATTTGGGAGTAACAAGAAAAATCCCACTAAACATTCTGTTCCCCATCCAAGCATATACTCTATATCAAAAGGTAATTAAATATTTGAGTCTGAAGATTTAGGGAGAGATTGGGTGGGAAATAAATTAGACAGTAATCAGCATATAGGTAACATTTAA
The DNA here is from genome assembly GCF_006542625.1 of Nomascus leucogenys. Lineage (NCBI taxonomy): Eukaryota > Metazoa > Chordata > Mammalia > Primates > Hylobatidae > Nomascus > Nomascus leucogenys. The sequence goes on along the minus strand of NC_044402.1, from coordinate 53,319,720 downwards.
GACCATTGGACTAAATTAGATAACCAAAGGTATATGTAAAAATGAAAGGGTAAGTATTAATCAGCTTTAGAAGTTTAGAATAAGAGAAAAATCTAACTAAGCATATAGAGAAGTTGTGAGCAGGGAGAAAGAAGGAGAACCAGTAAAGGGGAGGTCTCACAGCACTCAAGAGAAGATAGTATTTCAATACGTAAAGAATGAACAACAGCATCAAAAAAGGCTAAGCAATAAATTTTTGGAGTAAGAAATGACAAGGAATTTTGCAAAATTAATGTCATAAGTAACCTTGATAAGATAGGAGGGAAGAAATGCCTAAATGGAGGAAGTGAAGGAGATAATAAAATTTTAAACAGTAAGGCAGCTGATATGGCATATGACAGCTAGTATAGCATGAAAAGGCCACCAAAGGCTGGAGTTCTGACAGGTTGTGGCTTACCTATTGGGGAATAAAAGAAAGACTATCCTTTCTAAAAAGATACAAAAAGAAATATATATATATATATATATATATATATATATATATATATATATTTGAGAGATAGTTTGAAGAAAGAACAGGCATATTTAAAAAAAAACCAAGCTGAAATCTTGAAAATAAGTTATTAAAATTGAAGCAATAGTTAGATAATATATAAATTCTAATGTAACTATATGTAAATAATATTTAAGTATTATTAATCACAGTTTAAAAGAGTAAACTGGAAAATAGAACTGAGGAAATCTCAGTTCAAAATAGTACATGGAAAATATTGAAAATCTCAGCTCAAAATAGTACACAGAAGACATTGAATATATCAAAAAGAAAAGCTGTAAATAGAATGAGGTCAAGTATAATAGGAATTTGATAAGAGAGAATTAAAAGAATAAATGTCAGGTAATACTTTTAAACATAATAATTAATAATATTCCAGAAGAAAACAGACATAAATCCTCAGATCAAAATGGTCCACTGAAAGCTGACATTAGATAACTTTAAAACACAGACAGATATATATGCACACATACACACACACACACTTACATGTGCCAAAACTCATTGTAGTAAACTGACAAACAGACATTAAAAAGCAAATCATAAAGACAACCAGAGAAGCAGATCACCTGCAAAAAATCATGTTAACACTAGACATCTCATTAGCAATAATACGTGCCAGAATACAACAGAACGAGAATGAGATCCAAACAAGAATGAGATCCTATCATTTGCAACAACCTGGGTGGAAATGAAGGTCATTATGTTAAGTGAAATAAGCCAGGCATAGAAACACAGACTTCGCATGTCCATACTCATTTGTGGGAACTAAAAATTAAAACATTGAACTCATGGAGATAGAGAGTAGAATGATGGTTACCAGAGCCTGGGGAGGGTAGTCAGAAGAGAGGAAAATTGGGAATGGTTAATAGGTATAAAAATAGTTAGACAGAATGGATAAGATCTAATATTCAATAGCACAACAGGGTGACTATGGTCAAAGGAAATTTATTGCACATTTTGAAACAACTAAAAGAATATAATTGCAATGTTTGTAACACAAAGAAATGATAAATGCTTAGGGCGATATTCATTTAACCCTGATGTGATTACTACACATTATTACACATTGTATGAGTGTACCAAAATATTTCAGGTACCTACTTGCACCTACTATATACCCATAAAAATTAAAAATAAAAAAGTTTTAAAAAGAATACAACAGAACAATATCATCAAAAGACTGAAGGAAAATTACTATAAACTCATATGATACAATCAGCAAAATTATCATTTACGAATGAGACTGAAATGAAGTCATTTTCATATATTCAAGAACATAGAAACTCATTAAACACAGGTCCCCAATGAAAGAATTATCAAAAGGACATACTTCAGGGAGTTTACTTTTGAGTAAAAACTCAAAAAGAAGTTAGAACCAAGAAACATATGTAAGAAAACAAATCAACAAAACATGATAGTAAATCTAAAATGTTGACTATAAAGAAAAAAAAGAGAAGGAAGAGAAGGAGAAGGAAAAGAAGCAGAAAGAGGCTGAGCACAGTGGTTCACGCCTATAAGCCCTGCACTTTGGGAGGCCAGGGCAGGTGGATTGCTTGAGCTCAGGAGTTGGAGACCAGGCTGGGCACCATGGTGAAATCCTGTCTCTACAAAAAATGCAAACATCATTTGAGTGTAGTGGTGCATGCCTGTAGTCCCAGCTACTCAGTAGGCTGAGGTGGCAGGATTGCTCGAGCCTGGGAGGTCAAAGCGGCAGTGAGCCGTGATCATGCCACTGCACTCCAGCCTAGGAGCAAGACCCTGTCAAAACACAAAAAAAAGCAGGAAGAAGAAGAAGGAGAGAGTGAAGGAGAAATATATTAGTGTGCTTTAAAATGAGTAGACCTAAAGCATTAGGAAAAAAAAAGAGACAAGGCTAATGATTATGAACTAAGATAATTTGACAAAAGGTCAGATGTACTGATTAACTTTTCATCTTACTAAATATATACATTTGAATATTTATGGCAAAAATAAAAGACAACTATTAATATAATAGAAATGTGACATACACCTTCTGAACCCATAGGGAAAATAAAAAGAAGAAAGAAAACTATATTAGTCCACAAGAAAGCAAGAAAAAAGAAAAAGAGAAAGCAAATAAAAAGCAAATTTTTTAAAATGAGGGTTAAAAAAGTCTAAATATGTTGCTTAGCACAATATCATACAATAGTAGATTAAACTCACATATTAAAAGCTAGAAACTCTCAGATGTAATTAAAAGAGTTAAATTTTTTTAATTTTTCTATTTTCCTGTAAAAAAAAATAAGAAACATAGCTAAACTCAGGACAAAAAAACCAAACACCGCATGTTGTCACTCACAGGTGGGAATTGAACAATGAGAACACTTGGACACAGGAAGGGGAACATCACACACCAGGACCTGTTGTGGGGTGGGGGAGGGGGGAGGGATAGCATTAGGAGATATACCTAATGTAAATGACGAACGAGTTAATGGGTGCAGCACACCAACATGGCACATGTATACATATGTAACAAACCTGCACGTTGTGCACATGTACCCTAGAACTTAAAGTATAATAAAAAAAAAATTTAAAAAAAGAAAAATAGCTAAACTCTATTAAGAAATATACCTAAAATAAGGTGACACACAGAAAAATTTAAATGAAGGAATTTTAAAACATACCAGGCAATTGGCTGGGTGCAGTGGCTCATGCCTGTAATTCCAGCACTTTGGGAGGCCAAAGCGGGTAGATCACTTGAGGTCAGGAGTTCCAGACTTGCCTGGCCAACATGGTGAAACCCCGTCTCTACTAAAAATACAAAATTAGCCAGGCATGGTGGCACATGCTTGTCATCCCAGCTACTTGGGAGGCTGAGGCCGGACAGTCACTTGAACCTAGGAGGCAGAGGTTGTGGTGAGCCAAGATTGCACCATTGCACTCCAGCCTGAGTGACAAGAGTGAAATTCTGTCTCAAAAAAAAAAAACAGGCAATTAACAACAAAACAAAATTTGATATAATTGTGCAAATATCGGATAAAATATAAGTGAAAGTTGTGAGCTTATAGCATAGCCTTTGAAATACATAAAACAAAAGCTGACAAAATAGCAAAGACATCTGTAACTAAAGATATTTCAATAACATTTCTCTCATAAAATAAATAAATAAAACAGACAAAAATTAGTAAGGCTAGAGAGGCTTTGACATAATTTTAGAAAGCTTTATCTAGTAATGTACACTGAACATTCCACCCAGCAAGCACAGATGGAAAAGTTATTAACTTGACCACCAATTCCTTCAACTAGAGCAAGCCTCAACTAATTTCAAAGTACACTTCAACATAATATAAATCACATTTTCTGAGCACAAGGCAACAAAATAGAAATAAATAACAAAAAATATTAACATATACATATTTAGAAACAAAAAAGCATACATCCAAATAATCCACAGGTTACAAACAAAATTGTGAGAGAAATTACAGAATATATAGAAATAAGTGAGTATAAAATCAATACTTATCAAAACACTTAGGATACAGCCAAAATATCATTTAGAGATAAATTATTAGGGTAAATGGTTTTAACAGAAATTATTCATTAATAAAAATAGATGAACAAAACATGAGCTCCAGATGATTAAAAAAGGAAAAATCTCAAAAGTAGGACACAATAATAAAAATGTCCTACTTTTATTAGGCAAAAATTAATGAAATTAAAAGTATTTAAGAATAATCAACAAAATAATTTTGATTATTCTGAAACAAAATTAAAGAAAAGGAAAAGCACTAACAATACAAGGAACAAAATCTAAATGTAGAGAGACAGCAAAATTTCCTCAAAATCATAAGAAAATGTACTAAAAAAATGGAAATACTGCAAAATGAATACTTTGTTAGCCTAGCCAAATCATCCATTTTGCCTGAGCATTTGACATTAAACATGACAGTCAGAAAAACCTTGTATCATGAGATAAACTGAGGATGGCAGCAGGTGAAAAAAGAAGAAAAGAAAACCAGAAGGAAGGGAAGCAGAGAAGGAGGGAGGGACGGAGGGACAGACAACTAAACTTATATGTTCTTAAATTGAATAATAGTTCCATTTAGCCCTGGAACCTAAAATAAAGCCTTAAGTTCATATGTTTTACATTGCTGGCTTTCTAATGGAAACAATTTTAGTGCTGATTTTTACAATAGTGATACATATAAATGTAAGTAACCAAACCCAGGTTTGGCTGCTTGCAGCTGAAAAGCCAGATATGAGAGACAAGGGTTGGTGGGATGAAAAGCAGATTATATTGGAGAGTCAGTAAACCAAGAAGGTGGAGAACCAGCATTCTAAAGTACCATCCTTCTAATGTCTTTCAGGCTGGCTGGGGGTTTCTATGGGAGGGGGGGATATGGGAAACTGCGCAGGAATTAGAATCAAGAGATGACTGAGGAACACAGAGATCTGGGTGCTAGCAAGAGTCAGAGGAGGTTGGGAACGTCTTTGCCCTTGGTCAGGTCACAATGCTCCCGTAAATCTTTAACAAAACATAATTAGTTGTTTACATAATTCCCCCTTAGTCGCACAGTTAGTTTCAAAAATTACATGATTGCTGTTTTTGCATTTTATCTCAGTGTTCTAAAATTGTCCTAACTTACATGCAGGAATGGGTAAAGGTCCTTTAAACAAAAAAAGAGTTCATGTTAGTTATTTTGCTGTTTCACTGTCATACAAATGTGTTATGACCCTTGCCAATATATAATTATGATGGAGAATTATTTTTCCACCAATGAGAATAATCAGCAAACTGACTAACTTTATAGATTATGCCCCTTAAACTCCTGCTACGTCTCTTATTAAGTGAGCCAGTTCTTCTGAAGACAGGACTTGCTTGCAAGCACTGCAACTTAGAAAAGAAAAATGTTTCTCAGTCCCAATTTGCCTCCAGTTTTTATTGACAATACAGACCTTTAAAAAAACATATGACCTGGCCAGGCGCGGTGGCTCATGCCTGTAATCCCAGCACTTAGGGAAGCCGAAGCAGGTGGATCACCTGAGGTCAGGAGTTCGAGACCAGCCTGGTGAACATTGCAAAACCCCGTCTCTACCAAAAATACAAGAATTAGCTGGGTGTGGTGGCGCACACCTGTAATCCCAGTTTCTTGGGAGGCTGAGGTAGGAGAATCGGGCTGCTTTTCTTCATGGCCCAATAACGAGATGCAGATGAACTGAGAAAGAAGACAGTTTTTATTTATATAAGTAGGTACAGAGAGAAGGCCTGGAAATTTTTGCCAGACCAACTCAAAATTACAAAGTTTTCCAGAGCCGATATACCTTCTAAGCTATATGTCTACGTGTAAGTGTACATTCATCTAAAGACGTAAGTGATAAACTTCTTCTAATCTATGACTAAGATGTGAGTCCTGAAGACTTTCCTCTAGAGCTTCAGAAAATTTACTTAATCTAAATGGGTCTAGGTGCTGGGGTGATCACCCTTATCTTGTCTCCTGCTAAATCATGGAGGTTTATGGAGTTCCTTCAGAAGACCCCCAATAAACTTGTTTGTGGAGGCCTGGGGAGTTTCTTCAGACCCCCTAATAAACTTGTTTTAATCCTAAACGGGTCCTGTTAAGAATTCCTTCATAATCTTGTCATGCTTCAAGGCCCAGGAGAGGCCTAGGCAAACTCTTGATGGGCTTGTTACATTCCAGCCTGGCTCTATCAGCTTTTAATATTTACCTTAACCACTCAGTCAGTGCTGAAACAGTGGTTATGGAGGCCTGCGCTAGTGAGACCCGCCCTGCCACAGTAAGGCAAGGAGTAAGTAAACTTAGTAACGGAAATCTAGAAGGAGAATACAATGAACGGTGAAGAAGAAAACAGATATTTTGAGATTAGAGACTGAAATAGGAAAAAAAGTAAAAGAAGCAAAACTTAAAATAACTCTTGAAGAGTTTTAAATTCTCATAAAAACTGAAAAGAAAAAGAAAAGGTGCTAAACTCAACTACATTTTAATTACAAATAAACTTTCTGTACTGTAAAAGAATAATACAATGACAGCTAGTATAATGGTAGAGATTTGAAAGGAAAACATGAAAAGACAAAAAAGACGATGAAGAGATAACATAAATTAGTAACCTATAACTATTAGCCAGTCTCCTGAAAGAATGTGACCTAGTTTAAGAATGTTTTAAAAATATTTTATTTCATTAGAAAAAGTGGCCTTCACTCATATAACCCATCATACATGCCATTCAAAATGGCCTGGATATTTTAAGTTATTAAAGTGGAGTTAAAATTGACTTAATAAGAGATAGCATATTCCTAGAAGATTTAATGTTTCTCAAAGGTCTGTTTTCTGGTGTTCCAAGTGGATTTTCAATAGGAACTCAGTACATAATTTAAAAAAAAACTGATTTGTTTTATTTTATTTTTAGCAATTGGTCCAATAGCAACCAGTAAGCTCCTACTGTTTTTCTCAGTTTCCTCTGGTCTTTTGTAGCATCTCTATTCCTTTATTTGCACTGACACTTCTGTTGTTTTTGGTTTCTATTTTGGTTTAGTTTGGGTCTTTCTTTCTTTCTTTCGTCCGTTCGCTCGTTCTTTCTTCTTCCTTCCTGTCTTTGTCTTTTAAATAAATCAAAGGCCCACAGAAACAAGAAACCACATAGAAAGGACTAAAAACAAGTTGTTCTTCTGGTTAGGGAGTTAAGTTGCAAAAGAGAAGCAAGAGGAAATAATGCTGGAAAAATATGCTGGGAAGACCATGGAAATAATACACCAAGAAGTTTGTATCACAGTCTGAAGCCACAGGGTCACAACATGAAACTCCAAAAGATAAAAGGTAGAAATAATAAAAATGAGAAGAGGTAGCAAATGGGAGTAGAAGAAGGGACAGACTGCAAAATGCAAACAGAGAAAACACTAAAATAGAATTCAAGATAAAAAAGAAAGATTGATCTTTGCCTTTTCCTCCATAAAGTTTATTACATCTAAACTTGGAGCACTACTGCTGCAGAGATTAAGCCTTTTCTGACTTCCCCTCCTTGAAAGAATTGGGACTTGCCTCTCATAACAATCAGGCAAATCACACAAATTTACTTTGTGTAGGTCTAAATACACCAAATTTTTTAAACGATTACCAGAGTACATTAAAAACATGACCTAACTATATCCTATCTACAAGAAAGTCACTTCAAATTTAACAATAAAAGTAAAAAGAATGAAAAATATATGCCATGAAACATTAATTTTTTTCAAAAAAAAAAAGGCAGAAGTGGCTACATTAATATCATGCAAAGTGGACCTCAATGCAAAGAAATTTACCAGGGACAAAAGAGGGACATTATATCATGATAAAAATATCAATGCATCAAGAAGATACAGAAATCCTAGATATGTATGCACCAAACAACAGTGCTTCAAAACACACTGGAAAAAAAAAAACACCTACTAGAACTAAAGAGAAACACAAAAACCCACAACTACAGTTGGAAAGTTTAATGCCTTATTCTCAGCAATTGCTATAACTACTAGACGGAACATGAAATAGGTGAGAGAATTAGCCAGGCAATATCTGAGGGGGGAACATTTCAATCAGAGAAGACAACAATTAAACCACCCTAGGGTAGGAACATTTCCAGACTATTTGAGGAAAAGCAAGACAGCAAGTACCATATAGCTGGAACAGAATGAAAAGTGACATAAAAAGAAGCTATAAGAGAGATTTGGAGGGACAGATCTTCCAGGGCCATCTTTGAAAGCCACTGTTGTGATTTTGACTTTTGTTAAACCAAGATGGGGAACCATTGGTGGCTCTTAAGCAGCAGTCTTGCTGGCACTTTAAAAGGGTCCCGCTAACTGCTGTACTGGGAACTGACTGGGAGGCAAGCGTGAGAGCAGAGAGCTCAGTTAGAGAGACAACAATAAGTTGGACCACATAAAGGTGGTAAAAACTGTCAGGTTCTTATAACACACTAAGGGATCTGTTGTCTCATCATATTTCATTGTATTCTGCTAGAAGTCTTTATGGTACCCTAGAAAAAAGAACTAGGGAATTGGGAGTAGGAAAGAACTGTATTTCTGTTCCAAAAATGCTACCATTAACCTATTTTCTTGTTTTGATTTTCAGGAATACCTCAAGTTCACACTAGTAAGTTCCTAATATATTTTTAATACATTAGTTTCTTGTAGGGCTGGGGTGAGCAAATTTTTTCTATAAATATTTTTAATGTTTTGTGTTTGTTTTTGTTTGTTGGGTTTTTGTGTTTTTTGGTTTGTTTGGTGTTTTTGGTTTTGTTTTGTTCTGAGACAGGGTCTTGCTCTGTCACCTAGCCTGGAGTGCAGTGGTATGATCATAGCTCATTACAACCTCCACTCCTGGGCTCAAGCAATTCTCCTGCCTCAGCCTCCTGAGTAGCTGGGACTACAGATGTGTGCCACCATGCTTGGCTAACTTTTTTTTATTTTTTGTGGAAACTGAGTCTTGCTATGTTGCCTAGGCTGGTCTCAAAGTCCTGGCCTCAAACGATCCCCCTGCCTTAGCTTCCTAAAGTGCTGGGATTACAGGTATAAGCCACCATGCCCAGCCAAATATTTTAAATTTTATAAACCTTAAAGTCTCTGTCACAACTACTCAACTCTGCTGTTGTAGCACAAAAACAGTCATAGACAATATATAAAAGAATGAGCATGGATATGTCCCAATAAAATACTACTTTAGAAATTGAAATTTGAATTTCATACAATTTTCATGTGCCACAAAATATTATTATTATTATTATTTCAACTATTTAAATATGTAAAATCCATTCTTACCCCACAGGACATGCAAAAATAGCCAACATACTAGATTTATTCCATGGGCTGTATTTTGCCAACTCCCATTCTATGGTTTAAATACCCTAACTCCACATATGTATCTCTGGTAAACAATCCTGGTATTATGTGTCTTACAATTTCATGCTTTCTTATTATTCTGTGCTTTTTTTTTTTTTTTAAGACAGAGTTTCACTCACCCAGGCTAGAGTGCACTGGTGTGATCATGGCCCACTGCAGCCTTGACTTCCTAAGCAATCCTCCCACCTCAGCTTTCCGAGCAGCTGGGACTACAGGCGCTTGCCACCATACCCAGCTAATTTTTTCTATTTTTTTGCAGAGATGGGGGTCTCATTATGTTGCCCAGGCTGGTCTTGAACTCCTAGGCTCACGCCATCCACCTGCCTCACAGCCTTCCAAAGTGCTGGGATTACAGGCATGAGCCACCACGCCAGCCTATTTTGTGCTTTCTATGTTAGGTTTATCAAGTAACATCAACACAAGAGATATACCTATATTTCAGTACTTGGTAACAACTGTATCTTAAATATTTCGTACCAGGCCAGGCATGGTGGCTTACACCTGTAATCCCAGCACTTTGGGAAGCCAAGCCAGGTGGATTGCTTGAGCTCAGGGTTCCAGACCAGCCTGGGCAACATGATGAAACTCCGTCTCTACAAAAATATACAAAAAATTAGCTGGGTGTGGTAGCACGCACCTGTAGTCCCAGCTACTCAGGAGGCTGAAACTGGAGGATCGCTTGAACCCCGGAAGTGGAAGCTGCAGTGAGCCATGTTCATGCCACTGCACTGCAGCCTGGGAGACTGAGACCCTGTCTCAAAAAAAAATATTAAAAAAAATTCGTATCAAACAATGTCAAAAAATAATGTTAGCACACATCTTCTAAGCAAGACCATTATATGTCCTATATTTTATAAATTGTAATCTTGACATTCTAGATAAAATTGCTAATGATCAATGATAAGTAAAGTTGATTTAAAGTAGCTTATCACAAGGTCTTTGTAAACTACACCGGGCAAAGAGAAGGGGGAAGGGAAATGAAGTTTCTTCACATTTAAATAAATGAAATTTAGTTGTTAATGACACAGATCCCACTCAATGCAGAGGCTTGAGGACTGGGAAGAAGAGAAAGCCCAGTACCTACTGATGTGTTTGCCTTTGTCTCTTTCAGTGGACAGTTCTGGAAAAATCAGTAAGTTTGGATCATTTTCTTGCCTTACCTATTTCTGTGCCTAGGACCTTTAAGTTCTTTTTCCCAAATGTTCTTGTATTACAAGTTCCTCTACCTTACAGCAGTCAATATTTCTTCAGTAAGTTATTTCCTCATATTTCAATTTTAATTCTTCTTATCTATTTTCCTTTTGTAACAAAGTCTAATGGTCTTGTGTTTGATTCTAGTTATTTACTACCAAAGATTATTGGTAGCATATATTCCCAGCTCATCTATCAGAACAGAGCCTATTTCCTCTGTGCTATAATCTGGCAACTAATAATTTTTACTAAAAAAGAAAATCCTCTAAGATTGACAAAAAGAATATGTGTCAGGGCGAGATGTGATTTTGGTAATTGACCAACAATACACATTTTTCAAACTGACCAGAACAGTGAGCAAAAAACTGTTTTGCAGAAGACATATGAAAGACTTATCAAAGAACAAAGAAAGGCAGGAAATGCAATAGTTTATATTTCAGTAGAATTGATATTACCTACCCAAGATTTCAAATCCCTATATTAATTAAATGGCATCCTAAAGATAACCCTCTGTGTGGAGTGGGATATGGAGCATTGGCCAGCAACACTCCTGAGAATGAAACAGAGTTTTATGCTCCCTCCAAGTCCTGTTTCTAAATTCACCTAGGAAGGATACTATTGGAAGGTGGGTTTCTCTTGAGTTAGAAAATCCTCACTGATCTTTCTTTTGTGTTTTGTTTTTAGCACTGACTCCTGTGGGTAAGTTCCATATCTATTCTCAACTCTGATATTTTACATTGCTTTTAATTCTTTTGTGACCTGACTGTTTCTACTCCCAAAATAGAGGCCTGTGCTTCTAAGGCCAATATGAATGTTCCTATCTTCCAGAAACTGCCAAGGCTCCCCCCGGCCTCCACTTTTCTTTTTGAGACAGGATTTGACTATGTTGCCCATGTTGGTCTTGAATTCCTGGGCTCAAGTGATCCTCCTGCCTCAGCCTCCCAAAGTTCTGGGATTGCAGGTGTGAGCAACTGTGCCGGGCCCCAAGTTTTTAAATAACTACAATTTAAGAGATTGCTGTAGAGAAGATGAAGCTCATATGAAAGGGTGCCACAATCTCTGGCCATCTTCTAGGCTCTGAAAAAGAATCTCCTCCCTGATTCTCAGGAAAACATAATGAAAGGAAGATTGGTTTCTGAATTCCATTAGTTATTTGCTGGGAATTTAGAACTCTTTTTTAGTTATAGGTGAAGTCCCTCTGAATCATATTAATGGGGGAAAAAACTAGTTAAAAACAAAATACCATCTCCTTTCTGTTGCCTTCTAAATAACTACCTTTGAAAGACAGTAGCTATTGAGCATTGACTATGTATTGTGCACTGTGCTAGGCGCTTACAAAAGTAGCATCTCTTATTCTTACCATATCCCTGCCTGGTAGCTATTATTATTCCCCATTTTACAGATTAGGAAACTAACTCAGGTATTTACCCAAGGTTAAAGAGTTGGTAAACATTGGTGTCAGGATTTAAACCCAGGATGTCCTATCTCCAAAATACACACTCTTCCCACTCTTCCCATACTAACACATTGCCTCCTATACTGAATCACAAAGGTATTTTTTGTGATTAGTCATGAAACTTTATGGAATGTTTGTAAATACAAATATACATCTACAGAAAAGCTGGATAACTAAATGTACACAAAAGGATATTTTTAAAAATAGAAGACCGCATTTAAATCAATGTTTGACTTTTTTAACTGTTTTCTGGATTCAGTTTTATCTCTATTAGGATTACTTAATATATGGCTCAGCTCTTCAAGCAAGGAAACCATACAAAACAAAGTAGAATAATAACTTTTGTTTAATTCTGTAAATATATGATCAAAAGAAGCAAATAAGACTTAAACCTAGTGAGACATGTTTCAAGCATTTCAAACATTCCAAACACTGACACAAACACAAAATATGTCCTTATATTTAATCATGTTTAAGCCTCATTCTTCTTTCTCAGTTCACACTAGAAAGAGAGTGGGTTTGGAGGGAAAGGAAGGCAGGGAGATGAAGTTGAAAGGGGCAATTAATTTCTTTTTTTTTTTTTTTGACAAAGTTTCGTTCTTGTCGCCCAGGCTGGAGTGCAATGGCACGATCTTGCCTCACTGTAACCTCTATCTCACAGGTTCAAGTGATTCTCCTGCCTCAGCCTCCCAAGTAGCTGGGATTACAGGCGTGTGCCACCATGCCCAGCTAATTTTGTATTTTTAATAGAGACAGGGTTTCACTATGTTGGTCAGGCTGGTCTCGAACTCCTGACCTCAGGTGATCCGCCCGCCTCAGCATCCCAAAGTGCTGGGATTACAGGCGTGAGCCACCACACCCAGCCGGGGAAATTAATTTCTTTTGATTCATGGTACAAGAAACGGTATGCATTCAGAATAATCATAATGCGCCAACATCCCTCAAATGCTCTCCTCACATAGAAAAAGTGATAGGACTGTGATCTTGTGAGTTTCTCTTACAAAAAAAAAAAAGGTGGGCTCTGATGATTGATGTTGTATGTCAACTTGACTCAGAAGAACCCTGACTAATACAAGGGCTCTGAGAAGGGATCACAGGCCAAGTCTCTTCCCAGAGATAATAAATTTTTAATGAATACTAATTTTTTAAGTTGCCAGAGAAAAATCTGTTTAATCTTTTAAAAAATTTTTTGTAAAAGATATATTCTTGGCCGGGCGCGGTGGCTCACGCTTGTAATCCCAGCACTTTGGGAGGCCGAGGTGGGCGGATCACGAGGTCAGAAGATCGAGACCACAGTGAAACCCCGCCTCTACTAAAAATACAAAAAAATTAGCCGGGCGTGGTGGCGGGCACCTGTAGTCCCAGCTACTCGGAGAGGCTGAGGCAGGAGAATGGCGTGAACCCGGGAGGCGGGGCTTGCAGTGAGCTGAGATTGCGCCACTGCACTCCAGCCTGGGTGACTGAGCGAGACTCCGTCTCAAAAAAAAAAAAAAAAAAAAAAAGATATATTCTTATTGATATAATCTTTCAAACACATTTTTCCCAATTGATTTTTTTCCATTTCTTTTAAAAAATAGAGATGGGGGTCTCACTATGTTGCCCAGGCTGGCCTCAAACTCCTGGCCTCAGGGGATCCTCCCATCTCAGCCTCCCAAAGTACTAGGATTACAGGTGTGAGCCACTGCATCTGGCCCCAGTTGATATTTTTAGAAAAAGGAGGTTAAGGTTTAATTCAATGTTCAAAGAAAGGTTTAAGATAGATTAAACCAACAAACATCATCATCCCAGCAAACTGAGTCTCTTATTTCTCACCTCCTCATTCAACTAATAAGTATATGATCTTTTAAAATGTAATTCATAGCCTGAGAACTATAATGATTCATCCCTCTGATACTGAATAGATCTTTTACAGTCTAGATCCAATTGTGCTCTCCCTGACAACCACTGGATTAAGAACCTAAGATTAGTTTCCTAATAAAGCCCACATTTTATTTTCTACGTTAAGTATCATTTAGATAGAATTGTTAATGTGATAGCTATTTCATGATATCTTTTAGCTTTAACAAAAATTAATCCAATTTAAAAATTTTAATAATTACTTTTTAATCAGCTTGAATATATTATGATGATCCCCAAAGTCTTGATTAAATCTTTTGATTGTATTAAAATTTTGTAGTATGGGCTACTGCCTGCAATAAATGTATTTGCAGCCAGGGCTTCCAAGTCTTTATATTATGAAGACTTACACTGTACGTGTTGGATGATTATGAGGTCCAAGAGAAGGAAAAGATGTATGAACTATCTTGAAATCTGGGAGAAGAAAGAAAAGAACTTAGAATGTGGTGGAATAATGATTTGTGGCTTACTTCTGCAATGCAAAGTTGAAATAAAAGTGAACCTCACTTTATGGGATAGCTGGATTCCTCAAAAATAAATCTTGTAAATCTAATCTATGTTAATTAAATTCAAGATTTAAAAGATGACAGCAAATATATTAAAATAAGGGTATGAAGATTCTATTAGAAGTAACTAGAGATATTTTTCAGTGTAGTGGGAGAAAGAATAAAAAGTTTTTTAATTCTGTGAAATTAGGAAAGGCATAGCTAGAATAAACACTGGGTGCTTCAGGAAATCCTATGATACTTAATTTTGGTTTACAAAGCCTGTATAATTTAGAAGGTAAATTCAGGTTAAAATGAGTCATGAGGTATTACACACAGTAGCAAATAATTACCCCCAAGGGATAGTAAAACTAAAAATATTCATAGCTTAAGGAAAATCAGCTTATGTGAGGAGTACATTCCATGAAATTCTTAAGGTTAGAAGCTTCAGTGGAGCATGATCTACACCACCATACCCCTAAACAAAACAAAATAAAACAGTGTCCACTGGTAGCACTGTCGAAGATCAAAATATTCTGAACTATTTTTCTCAATTTAGCAATGCTTGAAATATATTACCACTGATTTTCATTAGGAAACTGAAAATTGTCTAGAATAAAATGTCAGTAAGCATATTTTAATGACGAACTCCAGATGGGGACATATACAAAAAGGTTCAGAAAACATTACTGCAATTTTCCTAATGTTATTTTTATTTGGATGTCAACAGCTGAAAATAATAAAAGAAAACACTGAACTACAACAACTCTTTTGATTTATAATTAGTTTCTTATCTAATACAGGTGTGCCTCATTTTTATAATTGATAAAATTCTGAAGTTACGTGTATGCCAATTTTTCAAACATCAAACCCTAAATGTAAAAAACGAAAAGTCCAATAATTCATTTTTAAGCAAGAAATTTTCCTGTAATTGGCTGAGTGTGGTGGCTCATGCCTGTAATCCCAGCACTTTGGGAGGCCGAGGCAGGCGGATCACCTGAGGTCAGGAGTTCAAGACCAGCCTGACCAACATGGAGAAACCCCATCTCTACTAAAAATACAAAATTAGCCGGGTGTGGTGGCGCATGCCTGTAATCCCAGCTACTTGGGATGCTGAGGCAGGAGAATCCCTTGAACTCGGGAGGTGAAGTTTGCAGCGAGCCGAGATCGTGCCATTGCACTCCAGCCTGGGCAACAAGAGCGAAACTCTTTCTCAAAAAAAAAAAAAAAAAATTTTCCTGTAATACAATTAACCACTCCTGTAAATTATTTGTTGGAAACTAAGAATGCCTTGTCTTGATTGAATTAGAGAGTTTTTTCCTGTACTATCTCATTGGGAAGTAGTAACGGCCAATATTTATTGACTACTTATTATGTCCCATGCACTGTACCAAGTGCTTTTATTTAGATAACATTATTTAATCTCATAACACCTCTTTGAGGTAGCTACTACTATTGCCCCCATTTTACAGACAGAAAGTAAAGTTTGCCAAAGGTTACCCAGCTAGGCAGGTGTGGAGGCAGGATTTGAACCAGTCTGTCTCCAAAGGCTATGTTACTTTAACATTTGTCTACAATATTTAGTAACTCTACAAACTGAGCAGATCAAACTAAATATAAAAACAGTGAATCTTTGAGGATTAACTGATTTACCTTAATAAACCCATTAAACCCAACTAGCAGGAATAGTAAACCTAAGTCTTCTTTTTTTTTTTTTTTTTTTGAGATGGAGTATCGCTCTGTCACCTAGACTGGAGTGCAGTGGTGCAATCCCAGCTCACTGCAACCCCTGCCTCCCGGGTTCAAGCGATTCTCCTGCCTCAGCCTCGTGAGTAGCTGGGGTTACAGGTGTGTGCCACCATGCCTGGCTAATTTTTGTATTTTTAGTAGAGATCAGGTTTCACCATGTTGGCCAGGCTGGTCTCCAACTCCCAACCTCAAGTGATCCGCCCACTTCGGCCTCCCAAGGTGCTGGGATTACAAGTGTGAGCCACTGCCCCCAGCCCAAGTCTTCGGATTCAGCTTTTATATTCAGTATTCTTTCTACTGTAGTAAATATTAAATATTAGATTTTCTCAAAGCAAGACATCTCTGCTCCATGGCAAGAACCCACACAACTCCTTGGTGGCTCAGATATTTCTTTTACTTAATTCAGGAAACCATATTACTTAAAAAAAAAAAAAAAAAGGAAATAAAAAATACCTAGCAGAAGCCAATAAATTCAGGTTTGTTAAATACACAGGAATTGAGACGTAACAGCTGATTTACCTGAACATGATCAAGGGACCTGAAATTTTTGTAGAGTTTGCAGATATTGCAAGAAGTAGTCTACAGTAATGATCAAAACTGAACACTGGAGTCTGACTACTCAGGTGCAAATCCCAGCTCCACCACCTACTGATTACATAACCTTATTCATATTCATTTAAGCATTCTGTGCCTCAGTTTCTTCATCTGTAAAATGAGGTTAATAATACCCTACCTGGTTGTTGTGAGTATCAAATGATTTAATACATAAAGTGCTTAGAGCAGTGAGTACTTGGTATGTGGTAAGCACTTGATAATTATCAGCTAGTACTGTTATTACTTTTGCATAATAAGATATGCTTTTATTCAATATGGAAAGCATTTTTGAGTTTCCTTTTTCTGTCTTGAGAAATATAATTATTGCTTCCTCCCACAATTTTTCCTTAAATAAATTCTATTTCTTTTCAGAATACATCCTCTGTTAGCCACTAAGCGTTATTCATTAGCCATAATCCACTGAACAAATGTCAGTTCATTTACAGTACATTTTACCTTTTCTCCCATTAATCTTCCAAATTATTGAAAACAGTCCAGAATTTTATCGATACTTTTATAATTTAATGTATAGAGAACCATCATTTTAGATAACTTGAGATTCAGAAAAATTTCAGTTTGTCAGTTTTAAGACAAAAAAAGGAACCAGTATCAAGGGGAAAAAAATAGAAATAAAGAGAAAATACTTGATATCTAAATCATGCCCTTTTGTTGTATGCTCAGTTATATTAACAGGTTACATGGATGAAGAACTTGCAAAAAAATCTTGTCCCAAAATCCAGATTCTAAAATGTGGAGGCACTGCAAGGTCTCAGAATAGCCAAGAAGAAAACAAGGAAGCACTAAAGAATGACATCATATTTATGAATTCTGTTGAATCCTTGAAATCAGCACACATAAAGGAGCCAGAAAGAGAAGGAAAAGGCACTGATTTAGAGAAAGACAAAACAGGAATGGAGGTCAAGGTAGACAGTGACGCTGGAATACCAAAAAGACAGGAAACCCAATTAAAAATCAGTGAGATGAGTGTACCACAAGGACAGGGAGCCCAAATAAAGAAAAGTGTGTCGGGTGTACCAAGAGGACAGGAGTCCCAAGTAAAGAAGAGTGAGTCAGGTGTCCCAAAAAGACAAGAAGCCCAGGTAACGAAGAGTGGGTTGATTGTACTGAAAGGACAGGAAGCCCAGGTAGAGAAGAGTGAGATGGGTGTCCCAGGAAGACAGGAAGCCCAAGTAAAGAAGAGTGAGTCGGGTGTCCCAAAGGGACAGGAAGCCCAGGTAGAGAAGAGTGAGTTGAAGGTACCAAAAGGACAAGAAGGCCAAGTAGAGAAGAGTGAGGCAGATGTGCCAAAGGAACAGGAGGTCCAAGAAAAGAAGAGTGAGGCTGGTGTACTGAAAGGACCAGAATCCCAAGTAAAGAACACTGAGGTGAGTGTACCAGAAACACTGGAATCCCAAGTAAAGAAGAGTGAGTCAGGTGTACTAAAAGGACAGGAAGCCCAAGAAAAGAAGGAGAGTTTTGAGGATAAAGGAAATAATGATAAAGAAAAGGAGAGAGATGCAGAGAAAGATCCAAATAAAAAAGAAAAAGGTGATAAAAACAAAAAAGGTGACAAAGGAAAGGACAAAGTTAAAGGAAAGAAAGAATCAGAAAAATCAAAAGACTCGAAAAGGGCGAAGGCAAGTAAAGGAAGGAAGTACAACAAAAAAGTGGAAGAGTAAGGATAAATTTTTTAAAGGCCCATAAGACAAGTGATTATTATGATTCCCATCCTCCAGATACAAACCATATCCCAGCCATTGCCTAAGCAGATTATAATTATAAAATCCCTTTCATCTTCATATCACAGTTTCTGCTCTTCAGAAGTTTCACCCTTTTTAATCTCCTAGCCACAAACTTCAGTTTCCAAATATTTGTTTTATAAGTTAAGACATATGATTCCGTCAAGAAAGACTGGATACTTTCTGAAATAAAACATTTTAATTAAAGAAATATACAGTAATTTCCTTTGACAAGTATGTCTATGATAGCCTTTCCAACGAATCAACCAGTAACTCCTCATGGCAGGCCTAATGTTTGCAAGGCACTGGTCTAGCAATAAGGGGTGTACAGAAAAACACAAGTCAGAGCTCCTGCAATCAAGTAGCTTATAACATATACAGTGATATATGTATACATGGCAATTTTTTAAGTAAAATCTAAGTTACAAAAAATAGTTTAGATGGACAACATAATCCATCGCGGGATGAGAAAGTAGAGGTAGTAACTTCATGGGGAAGGGAGTAGTGGTATACAATGTCACAGCAGATGGATAAGATGTTGACATGCTGAGTGAATTACAAAGAGTAAAAGAAAGGCAAAGGGTTAAAGGCTGTTGTGTCATGCTCCAGGTGCAGTAGGCAATTTTGCTGTTACAGCAGACTCATGGGAGGCATCCTGGGGTATAATTTTGAAAAGGAGAATATAAAGGGATTTGAAAAACAAGCCAGGAATTTATATTTTACTCTTCAGGCAGCTGGAAGTATTCGACAATGTTTGAGACACAGAGTGAAATGAATAAGGTTGTATCATTTTAAAAATAAGGTTGTATCATTTTAAAAATAAGGTTGTATCATGTGATTGTGAAAAATAAGATTAAAAAAAGAAACATCATAGGTAGTAAATATAATTAAGAAGTACTTGGAGTAAGTAATGGAAAGAGAATAAATAGAAAAAAATTCAAAGAAGAATCATTACTTCATGATGACTGACTGCATAGGAGTAAGGAAAAGTGAAAAAAACAATGGTTTCGAAACTTTTGAAACTAGGTAACAAACTAGGAACTAATTTGGGGGACAGGGAGGGAACAACAAATTGTTGTTTTAAGGGGATAAGCAATAACATTTGTCATTCAAGAGATATCTGGAATTAGCTGAGTACAGGTAACAATAGAAGCAATGAGTGAGTTCTTCAAAGGAGAAAGTACAGGACTAACAAAAGCAGAAGTCCAAGGACTGAGTTTGTTATACGTAACATATTGAGGAAATTTAACTAAGGGATAGGAAGATAGAAGAAAAACCTGTATAGTGGAATGTTCCTATAATTAAGGAAGATTAGAGTTTTGAGAAAAAAATGACTGAGACTTCAAGGAAAATAAGGACTGAAAGAACACTGTTGTTGCTATTTGGAGATGACTAATGAACTTCTTTTTTTTTTTCTTTTTTTATTATTATTATTATACTTTAAGTTTTAGGGTACATGTGCACAGTGTGCAGGTTTGTTACATATGTATACATGTGCCATGTTGGTGTGCTGCACCCATTAACTCGTCATTTAGCATTAGGTATATCTCCTAATGCTATCCCTCCCCCCTCCCCCCACCCCACAACAGTCCCCGGAGTGTGATGTTCTTCTTCCTGTGTCCATGTGTTCTCATTGTTCAATTCCCATCTATGAGTGAGAACATGTGGTGTTTGGTTTTTTGTCCTTGCGATAGTTTACTGAGAATGATGATTTCCAGTTTCATAAGAGCACTTTCCAAAGAAAGGTAGCTAGGAGAAGGAAGGTAAGCAGGAAGAATATAGAGATACAAGTAAGTAGTTGTGGGATGTGCCTTTCAAACATCCAAAAGAGTCAATTTCGTCTATTTTAAAATAATCATTTTTAGAAATTTTATTTTTATATTGTTCGATACTGTGCTGGTTAGCCCACACCCTGAATATTACATTTAGTCCAATCATAGGATGTGGATAAACTAAATGCCTTCAGGAGAGAAAGACTTAAGTGTGCATGAAGTTGCAGAATTCCCCTGGGAAGACAAATATGAGGAAACAATGAGAATTACTTTCAAATAGTGAAAGTTCATAAGGGATTAGAATATTTTGTATAGCCCCAAAGAAATGAGATCAGTGAATGGAATGTACAAAGTAACAAATTTTATCTTAGTAATAAGGAGAAGTGGAGGCCCAAAGAGTTTAAGCAAGAGTTTAAGGCTCATTCAGTGAGAATGCCATAGAGGAGACTCTCAGGAAACAGCTGAGTAATTGGAATAAGTTATCTTTATGGTCCCTTCCAAATAGACTTCCTGAGAGTCTATAATTCTAGTTATCAAATTCTTTGGACTAACTAGATGTCTTCCAAGGAACCTTTTCATACTGATATGCTATTCTTTGGAGACGTTTGATGAAAAAAGGAGAGAAACCAGACATTAGTCTCTGCCCAAAGTGTAAAATGTTTCACAAATGTTTCAGGCTACCCAACCACTGTAGGGACCAGCCCCACAGGGTCGGTGGGTCTCTCCCCGTGTGCGGAGACAAGAGAGTGTAGAAATAAAGACACAAGACAAAGAGATAAAAGAAAAGACAGCTGGGCCCGGGGGACCACTATCACCAATGCGCGGAGACCAGTAGTGGCCTCGAATGTCTGGCTGCGCTGTTATTTATTGGATACAAAGCAAAAGGGGCAGGGTAAAGAGTGTGAGTCATCTCCAATGATAGGTAAGGTCACGTGGGTCATGTGTCCACTGGACAGCGGGCCCTTCCCTGTCTGGCAGCCGAGGCACAGAGGGAGAGGAGACAGAGAGAAAGGCAGCTTATGCCATTATTTCTGCATATCAGAGACTTTTAGTACTTTCACTAATTTACTACTGCTATCTAGAAGGCTAAGCCAGGTGTACAGGATGGAACATGAAGGCGGACTAGGAGCATGACCACTGAAGCACAGCATCACAGGGAGATGGTTAGGCCTCCGGATAACTGTGGGCGGGTCTGACTAATGTCAGGCCCTCCACAAGAGGTGGAGGAGTAGAGTCTTCTCTAAACTCCCCCGGAGAAAGGGAGACTCCCTTTCCCGGTCCACTAAGTAGCCGGTGTTTTTCCTTGACACTGAGGCTACCACTAGACCTCGGTCCATCTGGCAACGGGCGTCTTCCCAGACACTGGCGTCACCACTAGACCAAGGAGCCCTTCTGGTGGCCCTGTCTGGGCATAACAGAAGGCTCGCACTCTTGTCTTCTGGTCACACCTCACTATGTCCCCTCAGCTCCTATCTCTGTATGGCCTGGTTTTTCCTAGGTTATGATTATAGAGCAAGGATTATTATAGTATTGGAATAAAGAGTAATTGCTGCAAACTAATGATTAATGATATATATAATCATATCTAAGATCTATATCTGGTGTAACTATTCTTGTTTTATATTTTATTATACTGGAACAGCTCGTGTCCTCGGTCTCTTGCCTCGGCGCCTGGGTGGCTTGCCGCCCACAAACCACAACCTTAAAAGAGTATCTCCATAATTTCTAGCACAATCTAATCCACTGTATGGCTATCTAATGTGTTCTCACAGCCCTGCCACAGGTATGGAAGCCTATGTTAATTTTAGAAGTCACAGAACCCTCAGGTCTTCGATGAGCTGCATAGGTTTAGCAAAACTGAGTTGCCAGAGAGAGAGAGAGAGTGAGAGGGAAGAGGATAGAAGACAGATATTAAACATGGATTTTAATATTGTAAGTTGCTTTTGTCATCTGTGGAAAATACACATTTAGAGATTTTACCAGCCTTCGTTGGCATATCTTTTACACACATTATGCTGTTATCAGGGAAAATTTTTGACCAGAAAGATTTTCACATAGTTAAAAGTATTAGATTTTCATCATTCTCATGTCATTTTTTCTATAGCCCCTCTGGTCCATCTGACAGCTAACTAGTAGGTTGTTTGTTTGTTTGTTTTTCCTCACTCTTCACCCAGGCTGGAGTGCAGTGGCATGATCTTGGCTCACTGCAACCTCCTCCTCCTGGGTTCAAGCGATTGTCACGCCTCAGCCTCCTGAGTGGCTGGGATTACAGGAGTGCACCACCAAGCCCAGCTAATTTGTGTATTTTTAGTAGGGACAGGGTTTCACCATGTTGTCCAGGCTGGTCTCAAACTCCTGACCTCAGGTGATCCACCGCCTCAGCCTCCCAAAGTGCTGAGATTACAGGCGTGAGCCACTGTGCCCGGCCACTACTAGGTTTTAGAAGGGTATGACTAATGCAACTTCTCTCAGATTTCTGGTAAGAAGCAGGGACCCTGTCAAGGCAATTACTAAAAACAGTAGATAGGCTTCGGCAACCCAGCTCAGCTGACTCCATATCTGTGTGTATGTCCCACTGAAGCAAGAATTCAGAAGAGATAGATCTATAGAAACCTCCCTGTATCTTCTCCATAACTTCTAACTTGGGGTCAAAACATTTGCACTCCCACTAGGTCTTTGAAGGCAAGTAAATCATACAATAGAATACTCCAACTATAAAAATTTTGTGGACCATTTTCTAAAGGCCACTGAAACACTGACAAATTTAAAGCAATTGTTAACCCTCTTGTAAAGATACAGATGTGGAAATCTTAAAGGACCCCAAAAAAAGGAAGTGAAAAAGGACAAGCTATCAAAATGACACCATGTTTAACAAAATGATGAAAATTTTAAGAAAACACATAAATATGTACTTCTAAGATAGTGGCAATATAAAAAGGAATGTGAAACTTACCTTAAGAAATCAATAGTAAATTTTGTTTTGCAAATAAACTAATACAAATGTCAAATGTCCTGTTCACAGAATGGAATGGAAGTCAACTCAATTAGTCATTTTTCATTTAGGAGCAGAACATAGGAAAGAAAAGCAGAAAAGTGAGTTTAGAGATAATGAAGCTGAGTGAGAAACACAAAATATTAGGAAACAAACAATTTATGTAAAATCAGTTAATGGGGCTATCCCAGTTAAAGACTCCCTGAGTTAGTAGTGCATTAAAAATGCAATTTCCTGGCTGGGTGTGGTGGCTCACACTTTGGGAGGCCGAGGCGGGTAGATCATGAGGTCAGGAGTTCAAGACCAGCCTGGCCAACATGGGGAAACCCCGTCTCTACTAAAAATACAAAAATTAGCCAGGCGTGTTGGTGCACACCTGTAGTCCCAGCTATTCAGGAGGCTGAGGCAGGAGAATTGCTTGAACCCAGGAAGCAGAGGTTACGGTGAGCCGAGATCATGCCACTGCACTCCAGCCTGGGCGACAGAGTGAGACTCTGTCTCAAAAAATAAAAAGAAAAAAATGCAATTTCCCATTTTCCCCTAAATATCTCTCACCCTAGGTTATAACTGACATATCAAGGAAGTGAATACAGGGAACTGGGAAAGGGGACAAGATATAGAAGGAAAAAACAGGATCCAAAGGAATAAAAGAATAAGCTGAAAAATTGATCAAAATATTCAGTTTTATATTTGATGAGATTCCTTTACTCTCCCCCTTAAAAACAATCAGGAATAGAAAAAAAACAACTAGTGTTCCTACACTCTACTTGAGAAGTTCCAGTTGTGGTTTCGAAGAAATACAAGCCTGTAATCCTAGCGTTTCAGGAATAAAGACACTCTTATCTATCATCATCCAGAAGCTTGAGCACTTGCCAAGACTGGGAAGTCAAACCTGAGATGCCACACTACAGATTATACACATTGTAAGCTAGGTCTCAATAAATTTTCTATTCAAATCTTTATTAAGTTTCTCTCTTCAAAAATTAAAAACTCACAGTGTTAATTTTCTATGAATCTCTCCACATCTTAATCTATGTTTATATAAAAATATATCCAAATATGAGTATATGTAGGAATTTTTTTCTAAAAATGGGGTCAAACTATAAACATAATTCTGCAACTTGTCTTCTTCGCCTAACAATACATCATGGACAACACATCAATCTAACGTTTTAATAGCATAGCATCCAGTAGTGTGAATGAATTACTGCTTATTCAACCATTTCCTTAAAGATAGACATTTAGCTTGTTTCCAACCTTTTGCCTTTGGCTAAATGATTCTGCCATTGCCAAATAATACTGCAATAAACATCTCTATATGTGATCAGGATTTTATTTCTCTAGGACAGATTTCCAGAAGTAGAACTGCCAGATCAAAAGAAATGTGTATTTTAATGTTAATAGATATTACCTAATTCCTTTTCCCCAAATTTGTAATAATTCACATTCCTATAGGAATATATGAGAGTCCTATCTTCCCCATACTTGCACTGGTGCTGGAAGCGGTAGCTATTTTTAATCTTTGTCTACTGAGAAAAGTGACATCTAACTGTTCCTTTAATTGTATTTTCCTGACTACTAGTGAGACTGAACATTTTTTCATAAGTTTAATGGTATTTTGAATTTTCTCTCCTGTGATTTAATTGCTTTTCAAACTGGTGGTTTGCCCTTTGTCTTACCCAGTTTTATGTGTTTTTGCATATTAAGTTTTTATCTGCCATTTGTGTTGAAAATGTTTTCCCAATCTACTCATTCTTTCTCTACATCCAATTCATCAACCTGTACCCTAAAATTATATCTTGAATCTGACTACTACACATCTCCTTCATCAAGAAGTCTAAGCCATCGCCATATCTCACCTGCATTGCTGTGCCTGCTTCCAAACTGAGCTTCTCCATCCCACTCCCCAGTCCCAACAGAATCGTGCTTTCAAAATGTAAATCAGATGAGGTCACTTCTCTACTCAAAACTCTCCAAAGACCAACCCCTATCAGTGTAAAAATTCCAACGTTGTTTTTTGTTTCTTTGTTTGTTTGTTTGAGACAGGGTCTCGAGCTGTTGCCCAGGCTGGAGTGCACTGGCGTGATCACAGTTCCCTGCAACCTCAACCTCCCAGGCTCAAGCAATCCTTCCATTTGGCCTCCTGAGTAGTTGGGACTACAAATGCACGCCACCATGCCTGACTAATTTTTTATTTTTTAGGTTTGGTAGAGATGAGGTCTTATGTTGCCCAGGCTGGTCTCAAACTCCTGGGCTCAAGCAACCCTCCCGCCTCAGCCTCCCAAAGTGCTGGGATTAGGCTGAGCCACCACGCCCAGCTTCACAAAAGTTCTTATCATGGCCTTCAAGGCCTTACAGTATCTAGCTTCTGGCTTCTCCTCTAGCCTCATCACCCACTCTCCATCTCCCTTCCACTGCTGCAGCCACACTGGCCTCCTCATTTCTCCTCATGCCTGCCAAGCATGTTCTTGCTTCAGAATCAGCCTGAACACTCTCCCTCAAACATATGCACTACTCAATTATTTTAAGAAATATGCTTAAATTTGACTACCCTAACTAAAACAGTACCCCCCATTCTCTATCTCTTTGCCCTGATGTATCTTTAATCCTAGCATTTATCACCTGACATCATATATTTATTTTTGTTTATTGACTTTCTACCCCACAAGAATGTAAACTCTAAGGGACTTTGTTCACTGCTGAATCTCCAGTGCCTAGAAAAGTGCCTCACACATAGTAGATGCTCACCAAAGATTTGTTAACTGAAATGAAGTAAATTAAACAAAGGTACATTTTACTATACAAAAATATATTTCATTTAGTCAAATGTGTCTGCCTTATGCTCGGTAACTTCTGGGCTTTCTAAAGGGTCTCTTTGGAATGCATATACACGATTAGTGAGAATGTAAGTTAGTTCAGCCACTGTGGAAAGTAGTTTGGATATTTCTCAAAGAACTAAAGGTAGAACTACCATTTGGCCCAGCAATATATACTTTGAGTATATATATATATATATATATATATATATATATATATACTCAAAGAAAAATTATTCTACCAAAAAGACACGTGCATTCATATGTTCATTGCAGTGCTATTCACAATAGCAAAGACATGGAATCAACTTAGGTGCCCATCAGTAGTGGACTGGATAAAGAAATGTGGTACATATATACCATGGAATACTACTCAGCCATTAAATAGAATGAAATGTCCTTTGCAGCCACAAGGATGCAGCTGGAGGCCATTATCCTATGCTAATTAACACAGAAACAAAACCAAATACGGCATGTTCTCACAAGTGGGAGCTAAACGTTGGGTACACATGAACATAAAGATGGGAACAATAGATACTGGAGACAAGAAGAGAGGGGAAGAAGGGAGGAGGATGAGGGTTGAAAATCTACCTATTGGCTACTATGCTCACTACCTGAGTGACAGGATCGTTCATATTCCAAACCTCAGCATTATACAATATACACAGGTAACAAACCTGCACATGTACTTGCTGAATCTAGAAGATGAAAAAATAAATAAATAAATAAATGGTCTCCTTGACTACTATGGTACACATATTTATATTCACTTAATTTTTTCTCTTTTACAGTTTTTATTTTCTATTTCTCTTCTACAATTCAATATTTAATCCATTTTGTTTATGGTGTGAACGGAGGTTTCACTTTTTTTCCTTCTTGACAGATATCTAATTATGTCAGTAGCATTTGTAGAATCAACTATTCTTTTTCCCCTAAATCATGCATTCTCAACAGGGGCCACATTGCCCTCCAAGGGGCAAAAACGAGTTCTAGGTGGATCAAGAAATCCAGTGATTTATTGTGATTTTTTCTTTTCAGGTACATATCACAGATGTTCAGTATCCTAAGACTTTGCTGAAGTTGCTTATCAACTTATGTATAAAGTACATAAGCAGATATATAGACAATAAAATACACAAGCAGATATACAGTATATTGGTAATATTACAATTTTGTAAAGTGAGGCAATTAGGATAAAAATGTCATATCATACTGCTTTGATTATACAGGGTATATAGAAAGTTTGAGTATCTATTAAGCATGGCTTATTCTGCTCTTTTTTCATTGTTTTCTTGGCTCTTTTGGAATATGTTCTGCCATACGAACTTTAATTTTACCTGACTCCCCTCGGAAAAAAATAGCATTCTGGCTGAAAATGAGTTAACTATTTGGAGATATTTGACATTATTGTTATTACTGAAGTCACTTCACCCAGAAATGTTGTATGAGTCTTCATTGGTTTAGGTCTTCATATTGGTGCTTTCACAAGACTTTACAGTTGGTGCTTTCTCGAAAGTTTGCAGAACTTCTTCATATTAGTTCTTCTTATATTTACTCCTAGGTACCTATAATGTTTTGTTGTCATTGTAAGTGTGATTTTTACTTTTTTTTTTTAATTTTAACAAGTAGAGAAAAGTAATTAATCTTTGTATTTATCTTGATTAATGTGACATCAGACTCTCATATTATTACTAATAGTTTTCTGGCCATTTCTTGAATTTTTTAGTATACTGTGTAAAGAGATACAATTTTGCTTTATACAATTTACATTTACGCATTTTTAGTATGTGTTCTGTGTATATAGAATCCAGATTTTTCCAGGAGGATAATTTCTTTTATTAATTTTAATGATATTCTTTCTTTTTTATTATTATACTTTAAGTTCTGGGATACATGTGCAGAACGTGCAGGTTTGTTACATAGGTATTCATGTGCCATGGTGGTTTGCTGCACCCATCAATTTGTCATCTAGGTTTTAAGCCCCACATGCATTAGGTATTTGTCCTAATGCTCTCCATCCTCTTGGCCCCCACACCCTGACAGGCCCCGGTGTGTGATATCCCCCTCCCTGTGTTCATCTGTTGTCATTGTTCAACTCCCGCTTATGAGCAAGAACATGCAGTGTTTAGTTTTCTGTTCCTGTGTTAGTTTGCTGAGAATGATGGTTTACAGCTTCATCCATGTCCCTGCAAAGAATATGAACTCATTCTTTTTTATGACTGCATAGTATTCCATGGTATATATGTGCCACGTTTTCTTTATCCAGTCTATCATTGATGGGCATTTGGGTTGGTTCCAAGTCTTTGCTATTGTAAATAGTGCTGCAGTAAACATACGTGTGCATGTGTCTTTATAGTAGAATGATTTATAATCCTTTGGGGGTATACCCAGTAATGGGATTGCTGGGTCAAAAGTATTGCTGGTTCTAGATCCTTGAGGAATCACCACACTCTCTTCCACAATGGTTGAACTAATTTACACTCCCATCAACAGTGTAAAAGTGTTCCTATTTCTCCACAGCCTCTACAGCATCTGTTGTTTCCTGACTTTTTAATGATTGCCATTCTAACTGGCGTAAGATGGAATCGCATTGCGGTTTTGATTTGCATTTATCTAACGACCAGTGATAATGAGCTTTTTTCATATGTTTCTTGGACACATAAATGTCTTCTTTTGAGAAGTGTCTGTTGATATCCTTTGCCCACTTTTTGATGAGGTTGTTTTGTTTTCTTGTAAATTTGTTTAAGTTCCTTGTAGGTTCTGGATATTAGACCTTTGTCAGATGAATAGATTGCAAAAATTTTCTCCCATTCTGTAGGTTACCTGTTCACTCTGATGATAGTTTCTTTTGCTGCGCAGAAGCTCTAGTTTAATTAGATCCCATTTGTCAATTTTGGCTTGTGTTGCCATTGCTTTTGGTGTTTTAGTCATGAAGTCTTTTTTGCCCATGCCTATGTCCTGAATGGTATTGCCTAGGTTTTTTCCTAGGGTTTTTATGGTTTTCGGTTTCCTGTATAAGTCTTTAATCAGGTAATTTTGTATAAGGTATAAGGAAGGAGTCCAGTTTCAGTTTTCTGCATATGGCTAGCCAGTTTTCCCAACACCATTTATTAATTAGGGAATCCTTTCCCCATTGCTTGTTTTTGTCAGGTTTGTCAAAGATCAGATGGTTGTAGACATGTGGTGTTATTTCTGAAGCCTCTGTTCTGTTCTATTGGTCTATATATCAGTTTTGGTACCAGTCCCATGCTCTTTTAGTTACTGTAGCCTTGTAGTATAGTTTGAAGTCAGGTAGCATGATGCCTCCAGCTTTGTTCTTTTTGCTTAGGACTGTTTTGGCCATACGGGCCCTTTTTTGGTTCCATATGAAATTTGAGACCGGGCGCGGTGGCTCACGCTTGTAATCCCAGCACTTTGGGAGGCCGAGGCAGGCAGATCACGAGGTCAGGAGATCGAGACCACGGTGAAACCCCATCTCTACTAAAAATACAAAAAATTAGCCGGGTGTGGTGGCAGGCGCCTGTAGTCCCAGCTACTCGGAGAGGCTGAGGCAGGAGAATGGCGTGAACCCAGGAGGCAGAGCTTGCAGTGAGCCGAGATCGCGCCACTGCACTCCAGCCTGGGCAACAGAGCGAGACTCCATCTCAAAAAAAAAAAAAGAAATTTGAAGTTGTTTTTTCTAATTCTGTGAAGAAAGTCAATGGTAGCCTGATGGGAATAGCATTCAATCTATAAATTACTTTGGGCCGTATGGCCATTTTCACAACACTGATTCTTCCTATCCATGAGCATGGAATGTTTTTCCATTTGTTTGTGTCCTCTCTTATCTCCTTGAGCAGTGGTGTGTAGTTCTCCTTGAAGAGGTCCTTCACATCCCTTGTAAATTGTATTTCTAGGTATTTTATTCTCTTTGTAGCAATTGGGAGTTCACTCATGATTTGGCTCTATTATTGATGTATAGAATGCTTGTGATTTTTGCACATTAATTGTGTATCCTGAGACTTTGCTAAAATTGCTTATCAGCTTAAGAAGTTTTGGGGCTGAGACGATGGGGTTTTCTAAATACGCAATCACGTCATCTGCAAACAGAGACAATTTGACTTTCTCTCTTCCTATTTGAATACTCTTTATTGCTTTCTCTTGCTTGATTGCGCCAGCCAGAATTTCCAATACTATGTTGAACAGGAGTGGTAAGAGAGGGCATCTTTGTCTCATGCCAGTTTTCAAAGGGAATGCTTCCAGCTTTTGCCCATTCAGTATGATATTAGCTATGGGTTTGTCATAAATAGCTCTTATTAGTTTGAGACATGTTTCATCAATACCTAGTTTATTGAGTGTTTTTAGCATGAAGGGGTATCAAATTTAATCAAAGGCCTTTTCTGCATCTATTGAGACAATCATGTGGTTTTTGTCATGGGTTCTGTTCATGTGATGGATTATGTTTATTGATTTGCGTATGTTGAACCAGCCTTGCATCCCAGGGATGAAGTCAACTTGATCATGGTGGATAAGCTTTTTGATGTGCTGCTGGATTCGGTTTGCATGTATTTTACTGAGGATTTTTGCATCAATCTTCATCAGAGATATTGGCCTGAAATTTTCTTTTTTTGTTGTTGTTGTGTCTCTGCCAGGTTTTGGTATCAGGACAATGCTGGGCTCATAAAATGAGTTAGGAAGGAGTCCCTCTTTTTTTATTGTTTGGAATAGTTTCAGAAGGAATGGTACCAGCTCCTCCTTGTACCTCTGGTAGAATTCGGCTGTGAATCCATCTGCTCCTGGGCTTTTTTGGGGGGTGGTAGGCTATTAATTACTCCCTCAATTTCAGAACTTGTTACTGGTCTATTCAGGGATTCAACTTCTTCCAGGTTTAGTCTTGGGAGAGTGTATGTGTCCAGGAATTTATCCATTTCTTCTAGATTTTCTAGTTTATTTGCATAGAGGTGTTTATAGTATTCACTAATGGTAGTTTGTATGTCTGTGGGATCAGTGGTGATATCCCCTTTATCATTTTTTACTGTGTCTATTTGATTCTTGTCTCTTTTTTTCTTTGTTATCCTGGCTAGCTGTCTATCTATTTTGTTAATCCTTTCAAAAAACCAGCTCCTGGATTCATTGATTTTTTTGAAGGGTTTTTTGTGTCTGTATCTCTTTCAGTTCTGCTCTGATCTTAGTTATTTCATGTCTTCTGCTGGCTTTTGAATGTGTTTGCTCTTGCTTCTCTAGTTCTTTTAATTGTGATGTTAGGGTGTCGATTTTAGATCTTTCCCGTTTTCTGATGTGGGCATTTAGTGCTATAAATTTCCCTCTAAACACTGCTTTAGCTGTGTCTCAGAGATTCTGGTACATTGTGTCTTTGTTCTCATTGGTTTCAAAGAACTTATTTCTGCCTTAATTTCGTTATTTACCCAGTAGTCATTCAAGAGCAGATTGTTCAGTTTCCATGTAGCTGTGCAGTTTTGAGTGAATTTCTTAATCCTGAGTTCTACTTTGATTGCACTGTGGTCTGAGAGACTGTTTGTTACAATTTCCGTTCTTTTGCATTTGCTGAGGAGTGTTTTACTTCCAATTATGTGGTCAATTTTAGAATAAGTGCTAAATGGTGCTGAGAAGAATGTATATTCTGTTGACTTGGGGTGTAGAGTTCTGTAGATGTCTATTAGGTCCGCTTGGTCCAGAGCTGAGTTCAAGTCCTGAATATCCTTGTTAATTTTCTGTCTCATTGATCTGTCTAATATTGACATTGGGGTGTTAAAGTCTCCCACTATTATTGTGTGGGAGTCTAAGTCTCTTTATAGGTCTCTAGGAACTTGCTTTATGAATCTGGGTGCTCCTGTATTGGGTGCTATATATTTAGGATAGTTAGCTCTTCTTGTTGTATTGATCCCTTTACCATTATGTGATGCCTTTCTTTGTCTTTTTGATCTTTGTTGGTTTAAAGTCTGTTTTATCAGAGACTAGGATTGCAACCCCTGCTTTTTTTTTTTCTTTCCATTTGATTGGTAAATATTCTTCCATCCCTTTATTTTGAACCTGTGTGTGTCTTTGCACATGAGATGGGTCTCCTGAATACAGCACAGTGATGGGTCTTGACTCTATCCAATTTGCCAGTCTGTGTCTTTTAACTGGGGCATTTAGCCCATTTACATTTAAGGTTAATATTGGTATTTGTGAATTTGATCCTGTCCTCATGATGCTAGCTGGTTATTTTGCACATTAGTTGATGCAGTTTCTTCATCGTGTCATTGGTCTTTATATTTTGGTGTGTTTTTGCAGTGGCTGGTACTGGTTTTTCCTTTCCATATTTAGTGCTTCCTTCAGGAACTCTTTTAAGGTAGGCCTGGTGGTGACAAAATCCCTCAGCATTTGCTTGTCTGTAAAGGATTTTATTTCTCCTTCCCTTAAGAAGCTTAGTGTGGCTGGATATGAAATTCTGGGTTGAAAATTATTTTCTTTAAGAATGTTGAGTATTGGCCCCCACTCTTTTCTGGCTTACAGGGTTTCTGCAGAGAGAGCCAGCCACTGTTAGTCTGATGGGCTTCCCTTTATAGGTAACCTGACCTTTCTCTCTGGCTGCCCTTAACATTTTCACCTTCATTTCAACCTTGGAGAATCTGACGATTTTGTGTCTTGGGGTTGCTCTTCTCGAGGAATATCTTTGTGGTGGTCTCTGTATTTCCTGAATTTGAATGTTGGCCTGTCTTGCTAGGCTGGGGAAGTTTTCCTGGATAATATCCTGGAGCTTGTTTTCCAGTTTGGTTCCATTCTTCCTGTCATTTTCAGGTACACCGATCAATCATAGGTTTGGTCTTTCCACATAGTCCCATATTTCTTGGAGGCTTTGTTCATTCCTTTTCATTTTTTTTCTCTAATCTTGTCTTCACACTTTATTTCATTAAATTGATCTTCAATTTCTGATATCCTTTCTTCTGTTTGATCAGTTTGGCTATGGATACTTGTGTACACTTCACAAAGTTCTTGTGCTGTGTTTTTCAGCTCCATCAGGTCATTTATGTTCTTCTCTAAACTGGTTATTCTAGTTAGCAGTTCCTGTAATCTTTTATCAAGGTTCTTAGTTTCCTTGCATTGGGTTTGAACATGCTCCTTTAGCTCAGATGAGTTTGTTATTACCCACTTCCTGAAGCCTACTTCTGTCAATTCGTCAAACTCATTCTCTGTCCAGTTTTGTGCCCTTGCTGGAGAGGCGTTGCAATCATTTGGAGAAGAAGAGGCATTCTGGTTTTTGGAATTTTCAACATTTTTGCGCTGGTTTTTCCTCATCTTTGTGGATTTATCTAACTTTGATCTTTGATGTTGATGACCTTGGATGCGGTTTTTGTGTGGGCATCCTTTTTGTTGATGTTGATGTTATTGCTTTTTTTTTGAGACACAGTCTCTCTCTGTTGCCCAAGCTGGAGTGCAGCAGCATGATCTTGGCTCACTGCAACCTCCACCTTCCAGGTTCAAGTCATTCTCCCACCTCAGCCTCCCAAGTAGCTGGGACTACAGGTGTACACCACCATGCCCGGCTACTTTTGTATTTTTAGTAGAAACAGGGTTTCACCATATTGGCTAGGCTGGTCTCAAACTCCTGACCTCGTGATTTGCCCACCTTGGCCTCCCAAAGTTCTGAGATTACAGGCGTAAACCACCGTGCCCAGCTGATGTTATTGCTTTCTGTTTATTGGTTTTCCTTCTAACAGTCAGGACCCTCTTCTGCAGGTCTGCTGGAGTTTGCTGGAGGCCCACTACACAGCCTATTTGCCTGGGTATCACCAGTGGAGGCTGCAGAACAGCAAAGATTGCTGCCTGCTCCTTCCTCTGAAGCTTCATCTCAGAAGGCACCTGTCTGATGCCAGCCAGAGCTCTCCTCTATGAGGTGTCTGTCAACCACTGCTGGGAGGTGTCTTCCAGTTAGGAGGCATGGGGGTCAGGGACCCCTTGAGGAGGCAGTCTGTCCCTTAGCAGAGCTCGAGCACTGTGCTGGGAGATCGGCTGCTCTCTTCAGAGCTGGCAGACAGGAACGTTTAAGTCTGCTGAAGCTGCTCCCACAGCCACCCCTTCCCCCAGGTGCTCTGTCCCAGGAAGATGGAAGTTTTATCTATAAGCCCCTGACTGGGGCTGCCTTTCTTTCAGAGATGCCCTGCCCAGTGAGGACGAATCTAGAGAGGCCATCTGGCCACAGTTGCTTTGCTGCACTGCAGTGAATTCCACACAGTCCGAACTTCCCGGTGGCTTCCTTAACACTGTGAGGGGAAAACCACCTACACAAGCCTCAGTAATGGCAGGCGCCCCTCCCCCCCACCAAGCTGGATTGTCCCAGGTCGACTTCAGACTGCTGTGCTGGCAGAGAGAATTTCAAGCCAGTGGTTATTAGCTTGCTGGGCGCCGTGGGAGTGGGACCCACTGAGCAAGACCACTTGGCCCCCTGGCTTCAGCCCCTTTTCCAGGGGAGTGAATGGTTCTGTCTTGCTGGGGTTCCAGGTGCCACTGGCATATGAAAAACAAAACAAAACAAAAAACTGCAGCTAGCTCGGTGTCTACCCAAACAGCTGCCCAGTTTTGTGCTTGAAACCCAGCACCCTAGTGGTGTAGGCACACAAGGGAATCTCCTGGTCTGTGGGTTGCAAAAACCATGGGAAAAACATAGTATCTGGTCCAGATAGCACAGTCCCTGGTCTGAATAGCACAGTCCCTCAGGGCTTCCCTTGGCTAGGGGAGGGAGGTCCCCAGCCCCTTGCACTTCCCAGGTGAAGCAACAACCCACCCTGCTTCTGCTCACCCTCCATGAGCTGCACCTACTTTCTAACCAGTCCCAATGAGATGAACCAGTTACCTCAGTTGGAAATGCAGAAATCACCCGCCTTCTGCACTGGTCTTACTGGGAGCTGCAGACCAAAGCTGTTCCTATTCGGCCATCTTTCCCAGGAACCTCCGATAGTCTTTATTTCAAATAATAATTTCTGATTTAAATTTTATTTTAAATAATAGCTTTTTGGTTAATATTTTCCTCTGCTTTGTCTTTCTCTATTATTTTACTTTTCAGATTCCAATACATCTTGTGAATAGAAAATAACTGGATCCTTTTTCCCTGTCTTAAAGTATAGGTCTTTTAAGTGGCAAGTTTAAACCGTTTATATTTATGATGATTACTGATTTATTCAGTTTTGTTTATGATACCTCACCTAGTGCTTTCCATATTGCATAGTTTTACAGTACTATTCCACTGTCTTTGCTAATGTTGTCTGATATTTTTATTCTGCTACATTTATGCACCCCAAAATTAGTCATGGTAAAATTATTTTTATAGTCTGTGTTTTTCAGATATATTCATCTGTTTACCAATATTGCTCACTATTTCTCTTTGTATCTTAATCCTTGCTTTGTGGTTTGATTTGTTTTTTGGTTTTTAGTTTTTTTTGTGAGACAGGGTCTCTCATTCTGTCACCCAAGATAGAGTGCAGTAGTGTGATCTCAGCTCACTGCAACCTCCACCTCCCAGGTTCAAGCAATTCTCCCACCTCAGCCTCCTATCTGGGACTACAGATATGTGCCACCACGCCCAGCTAATTTTTCTATTTTTAATAGAAACAGGGTTCACCATGTTGGCCAGGCTGGTCTCGAACTCCTGACTTCAAGTGATCCGCCCGCCTTGGCCTCCCAAAGTGCTGAGATTACCAGTGTGAGCCATCACACCCTGCCTGTGATTTCATTTTTAAATGAGGATCTGTGAATAATAAACCCTTGGGCTTTTGCCAGAAAAATTAACTTCGCCTTCATTATAAAATAATAGTTTTGCTGAATAAGGAACTCAACGTATTTTCTCAGCTAATTGAAGATGTTATCCATTGCCTTTTGGCCTTTGTTTTTGCTCTTAAGAAGTCTGCTTAATACCTAGTTAGTTTGCAGGTTGTTTTGTCTTTTTCTGTCTGGTAATATTTAGAATTTTGTCTTTGCCTTGGTGTTACACAGTTTCACTACTACATGTCCAGTCCATTTTCATTATTCCTGCTCTAGAAGTGCGCATCTTAAAACTTTAGAGTAATGTCTTTCATCAATTTTGAAAAATTCTTAAGCATTCTTTCTTTGAACTTTGCTTTTCCTCCATGCTTTCTATATTCTCTTTCTGGAATTCAAATGTATTTTGGATCTTCTCCTTCTAGTTTCTACTTCTGTTAACCTTGTTTTTATGTATTTTTAAGTCTGTCTGCAATGCAGTATAGACAACTTCCTCAGGTCTACCTTCCAATTCACTGACTTTCTCTTCAGTGTCTAATGTCCTGATTAGCCTATTGAGTTTTAGCCAATTACTAATATTTACTGTTTCTAAAAGTTCGATTTGCTTCTCCTAATATTTGTCCACAGTCTCATCTATGTGTATGTGTTATTATCACCCAAAGTTCATAGTTTAAGATTTATATTTTAAGATATCTTTATAGCAATGCCCCACTTCCCAGTACCAATTTTCTATATTAGTCTGTTCTCACATTGCTATAAAGAAATGCCTGAAACCTGGGTAATTTATAAAGAAAAGAGGTTTAATTGGCTCACAGTTCTGCAGGCTGTACGTTTTCTGGGAAGGCCTCAGGAAACTTACAATCATGGTGGAAGGTGAAGGGGAATCAGGCAATATCTTACATGGCTGGAGCAGGAGGGAGAGAGAAGGGGGAGGTGCTGCACACTTTTAAACAACCAGATCTCGTGAGAACCCACTTTCATAAGAACGGCAAAGGGGAACTCCACCCCCTTGATCCAATCACCTCCCACCAGGTCCCTCCTCCGACATTGGGGATTAAAATTTGACATAAGATTTGGGCAGGGACACAAATCCAAACCATATCAGGGCCTATGCCCATAAAATCAGCAGGAAGCAGTTACAGAAGATGGACCTCCACCCTTCTTCAGCCTCTTTAAGATTAAGGAGGAGTATCTAATATCTGAGGGGGGAATGAAGTAGGAGACTGGCAGGACTTATTTCCTGGTACTGAGAGGATAAGTGAAAAAAACAGCAGAAACTAGCAGATGGTAACAAAAGTAATCCCTAGTTGCCCTCACTACTCATTAGTATAAGACACCAGCACCATGACAGTTTTCAAATGCCATGGTAAGGACCCAGAAGTTATTGCCCCTTCCCATGACAATGACCGAGAAGTTACCACCCCTTTCCTAGAAAGCTTTAAAAAAACTACTCCCAATTTGCATTAACCCGCCGCTGATTGGCATATGATTGAAAGTGGGTATAAGTGGGTATAGAGTTGCCAACAGTCCATTCATTGCCAACTTGGCACATTATCTATGAGTTAGCCCTGCTCTGCAAGGAGCAGTAAAGTTCAATAAAAGATTGCTATCTAAAACCACTGGCTTGTCCTTGAATTCATTCCTGGGCAAAGTCAAGAACTTTCCTGGGCTAAGCTCTAATTTTGGGACATGTCTGTCCTGCTTCAAATGGATAAAGAAAATGTGATACATATACAGCGGAATACTATTCAGCTTTTAAAAAACAAGGAAATTCTGTCATTTGTGACAACATGGATGAACCTGGAGGACATTACGTTAAGTGAAATGTAAGGCACAGAAAGATAAATACCACATGATCTCACTTATATGTGGAATCTTAAAAAGTTGAACGAAGAAGCAGAGAGTAGAATGGTGGTTACCAGGTACTGGGAGCAGGGAAATGGAGGACAGAAAATGGGGGAATTGGGGAGTTGTTTATCAAAGGATACAAAATTTAGTTTCATAGAAGAAATAAGGAAGTCAGAATATCTATTTTATAATATGGCAACTATAAAAACAACGTTATTGTATTCTTGAAAAATCACTGAGCAGATTTTAAGTGTTCTCATCATAAAAAAGGATAAGTATATGAGCTAATAGGTTAATTAGCATGATTTAGCATTCTGTGATGTATACATATTTCAAGACATCATGTTATACATGATAATTGTATACAATTTTTATTTGTCAGTTTAAATAAATAAATTTTAAAATAAAGTACTCACATCAGGGAGATATTTGTATTTGCTAAGGTAACAACAACAATTTAAAATGCATAATACAAAACTAACAAAGGCTGATCATAGAATAATTTATAAAAATCATTCCAAAAGGAGGCCAAGAGGCCAGATGCAGTGGCTCATGCCTATAATCCTGGCACTTTGGGAGGCAGAGGCGAGTAGATTCCTTGAGCCCAGGAGTTCAAGGCCAGCCAAAGCAACATGGCAAAACCCCATCTCTACAAAAAATACAAAAATTAGCTGAGCATGGTGGTGTGCACCTGTAGCCTGAGCTACTCGGGAGGCTGAGGTGGCAGGATGACTTGAGCCTGGGAGGTGGAGGTTGCAAGAGAGACCACACCACTGCACTCCAGCCTGGGCAACAAAGCCAGATGCTGTCTCAATAAATAAATAGGAGGCCAAAAACATAAGAAAACATATAATACAAAATAGGTGAAAAAAATAGAAAACAAGCAATAAAATAATCTTAGACCCATATATATCAATCAATAATTCCATTAATTATAAATAGACTAAACGGTCACATTTTATTTGTTTTAAGATTTTATTTATTATTTCCATAGGTTTTAGGGGGACAGGTGGTATTTGGTTACACTAGTAAGTTCTTTAGTGGTGATTTGTGAGATTTTGATGCACCCATCACCAAGCAGTACAGTGAACCTAATTTGTAGTCTTTTATCCCTCACTCCCTTCCCACCTTTTCCCACTGAGTCCCCAATGTCATTCTTATGGCTTTGCATCCTCATAGTTTAGCTCCCACTTATGGGAACATATGATGTTTGGTTTTCCATTCCTGAGTTACTTCACTTAGAATAGTCTCCAATCCCATCCAGATTGCTGCAAATGCCATTAATTCATTCCTTTTTATGGCTGAATAGTATTCCACCATATATATATATATATCACAGTTTCCTTGTCTACTCATTGACTGATGGGTATTTGGGTTGGTTCCACATTTTTGCAGTTGTGACTTGTGCTGCTATAAACATGCATGTGCAAGTATCTTTTCTGTATAATGACTTCTTTTGCTCCGGGTAGATACCCACTAGTGGCATTGCTCAATCGAATGGTAGTTCTACTTCTAGTTCTTTAAGGAATCTCCAAACTGTTTTCTATAGTGGTTGTACTAGTTTACATTCCCACCAGCAGTGTAAAAGTGTTCCCTGTTCACCGCATCTATGCCAACATCTATTATTTTCTGATTTTTTTTAAAAGAACATGAAACTTTATTAAGAACATCTTATACTGTCATCAGATACAGCCAAAGAAAAACGGGTAAACAAACGGAAAGTTCATCTTCCCATGTGCTATTGCCACCTCAGAACAGACTCCTGTGTAGATGGCTGGAACAACAGTTGGCAACAAATGCTCTGTATAAATAATTCATTAAGTAACACAATGTTTCCTTTCCATACAGAGAAGAATTGGGCTTACATTTAAAGCTTTGATACAGTGCAACAACTATGAAACAAGACTACAGCTTTAGGAGCTATTTCTTAATAGAATACAAAGCAGTTTAGTAGCTGTATGTTATTTCAGATAGTGTAATTTTTTTAATGAAAAATTCAGAAAGGACATTCTAACTTTCCCAATTAGTTAATTTGTACTGTTGAGTTTTTTCTCTCTAAAGATTTCTCAGAATCAGTTCAGTAACTATACTTTAAAAAGATGAGTTGCTTATCTACAGTGATAATTGACAACTTAGTTTTGTGACTTTGCAAATCAAGATGCCTGGGTCATCCCCACTTTTGCTGATTCTGAAAGATTTCTTTAGAAAAACCCTGATTCAGAGAAATAGGAGCAAGGTGTTATCGCATTGTGGTTTTGATTTGCATTTCCCTGATCCTTAGTGATGCTGAGCATTTCTTCATGTGTTTGTTGGCCATTTGTATATCTTCTTTTGAGAATTGTCTCTTCATGTCCTTAGCTCACTTTTTGATGAGATTGTTTCTTTCTTTCTTGATAATATGCTTGAGTTTGTTGTAGATTCTGGATATTAGTCCTTTGTCAGATGTATAGATTGTGAAGATTTTCTCCCACTCTGTGGGTTGTCTGTTTATTCTGCTGACTATTCTCTTTGCCGTGCAAAAGCTCTTTAGTTTAATTAAGTCCCAGCTATTTATCCTTGTTTTTATTGCATTTGCTTTTGGTTCTTGGTCATGAAATCCTTGCCTAAGCCAATGTCTACAAGGGTTTTTCCAATGTTACCTTCTAGAATTTTTATAGTTTCAGGTCTTAGATTTAAGTCCTTGGTCCTTCTTGAGTTGATTTTTGGATAATGTGAGAGATGAGGATCCAGTTTCATTCTCCTACATGTGGCTTGCCAATTATCCTAGCACCATTTGTTGAATAGGGTGTCCTTTACCCACTTTTACTTTATGTTTTTGTTTGCTTTGTCAAAGATCAGCTGGCTGTATTTGGGTTTATTTCTGGGTTCTCTATTCTGTTCCATTGGTCTATGTCCCTATTTTTATACCAGTACCATCCTGTTTTGGTGACTATGGCCTTATAGTATAGTTTGAAATCAGGTAATGTGATGCCTCCAGATTTGTTCTTTTCACTTAGCCTTGCTTTGGCTATTTGGGCTCTTCTTTGGTTCCATATGAATTTTAGGATTGTTTTTTCTAGTTCTGTGAAGAATGATGCTGGTATTTTGATGGGAATTGCATTAAATTTGTAGATTGCTTTTGGGAGTATGGTCATTTTCACAATATTGATTCTACCCATCCATGAGCATGGGGTGTGTTTCCATTTGTTTGTGTCATCTATGATTGTTTTCAGCAGTGTTTTGTAGTTTTCTTTGTAGAGGTCTTTCACCTCGTTGGTTAGGTATATTCCTAAGTTTTTTTGGTTGTGTGATTTGTTTGTTTGTTTGTTGCAGCTATTGTAAAAAGTGGTTGAGTTCTTGATTTGATTCTCAGCTTGGTCATTGCTGGTGTACAGGAGAGCTACTGATTTGTGTACATTATTTTTGTATCCAGAAAATTTGCTGAATTATTTTATCAGTTCGAGGAGCTTCTTGGAGGAGTCTTCTGGGTTTTCTAGGTATACAATCATATCATCAGCAAACAGTGACAGTATGACTTCCTCTTTACCGATTTGGATGCCTTTATTTCTTTCTCTTGTCTGATTGCTCTGGCTAGGACTTCCAGTACTATGTTGAAGTGGTGAAAGTGGGCATCCTTGTCTTGTTCTGATTCTCAGAGGGAATGCTTTCAACTTTTCCCCATTCAGTATTATGTTGGCTGTGTGTTCATCATACATGGTTTTTATTACATTGAGGTATGTCCCTTGTAGGCTGATTTTGCTGAGAGTTTTAATCACAAAAGGATGCTGCATTTTGTCGAATGCTTTTTCTGTGTCTATTGAGATGATCATGTGATTTTTGTTTTTAATTGTTTATGTGGTGTATTACATTTATTGACATGCATATGTTAGACCATCCCTGCATCCCTGCTGTGAAACCCACTTGATCATGGTGGATTATCTTTTCGATATGTTGTTGGATTTGGTTAGCTAGTATCTTGTTAAGGATTTTTGCATCTATGTTCATCAGGGATATTGGTCTGTAGTTTTTTTTGTTGTTGTTGTTACGTTCTTTTGTTCTTTCCTGGCTTTGGTACTAGGATGACACTGGCTTCATAAAATGATTTAGGGAGGATTCCTTCTTTTTCTATCTTGTGGAATAGTGTCAGTAGGATTGGTACCAATTCTTCTTTGAATGTCTGGTAGAATTCAGTTGTGAATCCATCTGGCCCTGGACTTTTTTTTTGTAATTTTTTTATTACCATTTCAATCTTGCTGCTTGTTATCGGTCTGTTCAGGGTATCTAATTCTTCCTGATTTAAGCTAGGAGGGTTTTCTCCTCCCAGGAATGTATCGATCTCCTCTAGGTTTTCTAGTTTATGCACATAAAGGTGTTCATAGTAGCCTCAAATGATCTTTTGTATTTCTGTGGTGTCAGTTGTAACATCTCCCATTTCATTTCTACTTGAGCTTCTTTGGATTTTCTCTCTCCTTGGTTAATCTTGCCAATGGTCTATCAAGTTTATTTATCTTTTCAAAGAACCAGCTTTTTGTTTCACTTCTGTATTTTTTTGTTTCACTTCTGTATTTTCTTGTTTCAATTTCATTTAGTTGTGCTCTGATCTGGATTATTTCCTTTCTTCTGCTGGCTTTGGGCTTGGTTCTTGTTTCTCTAGTTCCTTGAGGTGTGACCTTAGATTGTCTATTTGTGCTCTTTCAGACTTTCTGATGTAGGCATATAGGGCTAAGAACTTTCCTCTTAGCACTGCCTTTGCTGTATCCCAGAGGTTTTAGTAGGTCATGTCACTGTTATTCAGCTTGAATAATTTTTTTAATTTTCATCTTGATTTCATTGTTGACCCAATGATCATTCAGGAGCAGGTTATTTAATTTCCACGTATTCGCGTGGTTTTAAACATTCTTTTTGGAGCTGATTTCCAGTTTTATTTCACCGTGGTCTGAGAGAGTGCTTAACATAATTTCAGTTTTCTTAAATTTATTGAGATTTGTTTTGTGGCCTATAATGTGGTCTATCCTGGAGAAAGTTCCACGTGCTGAAGAATTGAATGTATATTCTGCAGTTGTTGGGTAAAATGTTCTGTATATATCTGTTAAGTCTATTTGTTCCAGGGAATAGTTTAAATTCATTTTTTTTTGTTGGCTTTCTGTCTTAATGAGCTGTCTAGTGCTGTCGGTGGCATATTAAAGTCCCCCACTAGTATTGTGTTACTGTATATATCATTTATTAGGTCTAGTAGTAATTGTTTTATAAATTTGGGAGCTCCAGTGTTAGGTGCATAT
Organism: Nomascus leucogenys; assembly: GCF_006542625.1. NCBI lineage: Eukaryota > Metazoa > Chordata > Mammalia > Primates > Hylobatidae > Nomascus > Nomascus leucogenys. The sequence continues at coordinate 53,276,806 of NC_044402.1, read as the reverse complement.
ATATTTAGGATTGTGATATTTTCCTGTTGGACAAGAAATGCCCCATTTTAAAAACAAAAATTATCAAACTGGATTAAATGGCAATATAAATGTCAATTGATAGGACAGTTAATACTATACTCAACAATGTAATAAAGAGTAAGAAAGGGCTGGGCATGGTGGCTCATGCCTGTAGTCCCAGCACTTTGGGAGGCCCGAGGCAGGTGGATCACCTGAGATAAGGAGTTCAGACCAGTCTGGCCAATATGGTAAAACCCCGTCTCAACTAAAAATACAAAAAAATTAGCTGGGTCTGGTGGTGGGCACCTGTAATCCCAGCTACTTCGGGAGGCTGAGGCAGGAGAATCACTTGAACTCAGGAGGCAGAGGTTGCAGTGAGTCGAAGTCATGCCATTGCACTCCAGCCTGGGTGACAAGAGTGAAACTCTGTCTCAAAAAAAAAAAAAAAAAAGGAAGAAAGAACTCAAACTTATATGTAGTGATCACGACAATGAGGAATTTTGTCTGTGTGAGCTCTGAAAATTTTATAAAGTTTTTAAATACGGAGTTCATGCTCAGTGATTGAGTTATTTAATGTCAAATGATATCTAAGCATTTATTTTTATCATTTCATTAATCAAGTACACAATATGTATTTAAGGAATTATGATAAAGTAAACCAATCTTCTACCCATATCACTGTACCTATTTGATTCATCAAAATTTGTCCTCCCTAAATTCCATGTTCTGAAATGTGTTTAGAAATAAATAGTAAGGCATGGTGCCACGCACCTGTAATTCCAGCTACTCAAGAGGCAAGGCAGGAGGATCACTTGAGCCTGGGAGTTTGAAGCCAGCCTAGGCAATATAGTAAGACCTTGTCTCAAAAATTAATTAATTAATTAATTAACAATAACAAGTGATAGCCTTGCTCTTGGTCAAAACATTGACTTTGGGCTGGGCGCGGTGGCTCATGCCTGTAATCCCTGCATTTTGGGAGGTCGAGATGGGCAGATCACGAGGTCAAGAGATCAAGATCATCCTGGCTAACATGGTAAAACCTCGTCTCTACTAAACATACAAAAAAATTAGCCAGGCATGGTGGCGGGGGTCTTTGGTCCCAGCTACTCAGGAGGCTGAGGCAGGAGAATGGCATGAACCCAGGAGGTTGAGCTTGCAGTGAGCTGAGATCGCACCACTGCACTCTAGCCTGGACGACAGAGTGAGACTCCACCTCAAAAAAAAAAAAAAAAATTTTGGCAGGGCACAGTGTCTCACGCCTGTAATCCCAGCACTTTGGGAGGCCAAGGTGGACAGATCACAAGATCAGGAGTTCGAGTCCAGCCTGGCCAACATGGTGAAACCCCATCTCTACTAAAAATACAAAAATTAGCCAGGTGTGGTGGTGCATGCCTGCAATCCCAGCTACTTGGGAGGCTGAGGCAGAAGAATTGTTTGAACCCAGGAGGCAGAGATTGCAGTGAGCCGAGATCACGCCATTGCACTCTAGCCTGGGTGACAGAGCAAGACTCCATCTTAGGGGGGAAAAAAAAAAAGATTGGCTTTGGTTTATTATTTGATCGTGTTTTTTCCATTAGTACATTACTTATCTATTTATCATTTATTGGATACAAAAGTTTCTGGAACTGAGTTCCTCACAATTGTTCCTCATAATTGTTTGGATGTAGTCCATTCCAAATAATAACTATCTATTTAAGTCTATTAAGTCTATTTTTTTAAAAAAAGAAAACACCCCTGAATAGCAAAATGACTAAAGAAAAATAATAAAATTATCTAAGATTAGTCGTAGATTTTTATCAGCTAAAAACAGAAGGAATTTCCAAACCAACAAAGAGTAAACAAAGGCAAAAATAAAATAGAATAGAAAATGAGATGAAAAAAGAAGAAAAATTATAGCAGCCAAGTTTAATGAGGTGCTTTGCCAATCTCTGAAATGTGTCTGTCCAGTCTAAGAAAAGTTGAAAAGAAAAAAATGAGCCTGACGCGGTGGCTCATGCCTGGATTCCCAGCACTTTGGGAGGCCAAGGCAGGCAGATCACAAGGTCAGGAGATCAAGACCATCCTGACTAACACGGTGAAACCCCATCTCTACTAAAAATACAAAAAAAAAAAAAAAAAATTAGCCAGGCATGGTGGCGGGCGCCTGTAGTCCCAGCTACATGAGAGGCTGAGGCAGGAGAATGGCGTGAGCCTGGAAGGTGGAGCTTTTAGTGAGCTGAGACCATGCCACTGCACTCCAGCCTGGGTGACAGAGCAAGACTCTGTCTCAAAAAAAAAAAAAAAGAAATCAGATGCATATCAGTGAACTTTACACCTTTCAGATCTATTCAATGGTGGACTGAATGGCTGTGGAAAGGAACATCTTCTTTATCATATTGTTGTTTCATAGGGTATCATATCATATCATACCCTATGGTCCAGTGGCAATTCTGATGAAACCATACTGCTTTGTAACTTATGGACATTTTCATACACTAAATAAGAAAAATTACATTAAAACTAACCACCATCCAATCAGTTTTGACTAGATGTTAAAAGGACTCACATTCTACCTTTTGCCAGCGCATCTGACAAATTCCTACTTATTTGTGATTCAGCTCAAATGTCATCTCATTCTTCCTAAACACCTACTAAGGGAGACTGCCCTCCACACAGTTCCCAAACCACTTTTATAAACCTCAATTATTCTCTGTTTATACGTTTACCCCCTTTACTAGATTCTGTGCACCTGGAGGTGAGAAACCAGATGTTTTTCATCTTTGTTTCTCCAGAGTTAAGCTTAGCTGGTTCATGAAAATCATTCAAAAATTACTGAAAGAATCTCAGTCTTAAGAGGAAAAAAGTAAACAACTATCATATACAGTAACAAACAGCTTAGGAACAACATATTACAGGAGGAATGATAATTTCACCCTAATAGAGTGCTGGGATACTTCACAAAAAGATGATATTTGATCTGCTTTAAAGAAGTCATAAGTTAGATGAAGAAAATAAAAGTGGAATTTAAAAGGTGATATCAAGTCCATTCCAAGGAGTGAATATGAGCTAATGCCCAGAGGTAGGACAGCATGAAGGGTCTAACGAGAGTGAGTGGACAGGCCTTGCTGGACTGTAAGTGAAAAGTTGTATCAGAAATGATATCAGAAAAGTAGATTGGGGCCCAATTGAGAAGTCCCTTGAATGCCGTAGTAAATACAGCTTTTATTATTTATCTTACAGACAATGTGGAGCCATTGGTTTTAAAGAAGAGCATCAAAATTAAATTTCTTCTTTCAAAATTTTATTCTCCCCAGATTAATGAATATTATTCAAGTTATAGCTTCAGTTTCACCAAAGGTCATGTCTCAATCCTTCTCCTCTACAGGAAAGCAATTCTAAAAAAATGGAAAAGAAAAACTTAAGATAAAACTGGTTTTGGTAGGACTACCTTCAGGCAGGACAGCATAGGATACAAGAATCATGACTGGCAATAAAAGACTTATTTAAGATTAAAACTGTACTGATCATCAGACAAGTGACTAGATCTGATTTGTTCAAATTAGAGTTTGTAATTTGTTTTGAATACAAAGCAAGGTATGGTCATTTAAAAACAGACAACACTAAAAAATGTAAAAAAAAAAAAAAAAGAGCGAAGTGAAAATTACTATAACCATCCTCATCCCTTGAAATGACTCTGCTATTAACATTTAAGTTAAATCATTAACTTTCTTCAATGCCTGAGTATACATACAGATAGATACTTCATTTTTCCAAGTAGATTTCAAACTTACATACCTTCATCTTTTCACTCAATATACCATTAAAATTTTTCCATAATATGTATCTATATAATAATTAATCAGTGCATAATTTATTTAAACACTCCCCTGTAAGTGGACTTTATCTTTTTATTTAAACCAACGCTACAGTAAATGTATGTCTCTTTACACATTTATCTAACTTTTTCCTGAAGTTAAATTTCCAAAAAAGTAATTTCTGAATCAAAAGGTATCTGGTGCAGTAGCTGTAGAGACAGGGTGCAGAACCCCTGCCCTGCAAAGAAGAAACAAGGCAGTTTCTTCTCTATCCCAACTAAAGAATGTGGGCTGGTAAGATTACAGAGAAAACAGAAAGGAATATTCTGAATCTGTGTATGAAATTCTTGTGAGCAGTACATGTAAGAAACTGATCAGAGGCCGGGTGTGGTGGCACACACCTGTAGTCCCCGCTACTTGGGAGGCTGAGGCATGAGAATCACTTGAACCCAGAAGGTGGAGGTTGCAGTGAGACAATATAGCGCCATTGTACTCCAACCTGGGCAACAGACTTTTGCACTCAGTCTCTGAATAAATAAATAGGCCAGGCACGGTGGCTCACGCCTGTAATCCCAGCACTTTGGGAGGCCGAGGCAGGCGGATCACGAGGTCAGGAGATCAAGACCATCCTGGCTAACATGGTGAAACCCCGTCTCTACTAAAAATACAAAAATTAGCCGGGTATGGTGGCGCGCGCTTATAGTCTCAGCTACTCAGGATGCTGAGGAAGCAGAATCACTTGAACCCAGGAGGCGGAGGTTGCAGTGAGCCAAGATCACACCACTGCACTCCAGCTGGGGTGACAGAGCAAGACTCTGTCTCAAAAATAAATAAATAAATAAATAAATAAATAAATAAATATTTTTTTAAAAACCTGATCAGAAATGACATCTACAAAACCTGAGAGCTTAACAGTGATGTGAAACATCACCAGGCTTCAGATTGACCTCTAAGTAGCACACAGGTAGCTACTGTGTGCTATAGAATAGCACTATAAAGACTTTGAACACTAAACTGACATTTGCATCATGGCCCATAAACATAGGTCAAGACACGTGTTCTGAACCTAAACAAGTTGACTGCCTAGTAGAACAGAAACGTTAAATAGAAACCAGGCCTCAATGCACCATATTCAAACTGTCCAACATATAAACAAAAAATCACTTGTCATTATCAAGAACCACAAAAATCTAAATAAGAAAATTCAAAGTGTCAACACCAAGATGACACAGGTATTGCAATTATCTCACAAGCATTTTGCAGCAGCTATCATAAAAAATGTTCCAACAAGCAATTATGAATAACTTTGAAATCATTTTTAATAGAACATCTTAGCAACAAATATAAAATATAAGAAAGAAGAAAATGGAAATTTTACAGCTGAAAATAAAATAACCAAAATGAAAACTCACTGGATGGTTTCAATAACAGAATGAAGATGACAAAAGAATCAGTGAACTCAAAGACAGAGCAATTGAAATTTTCCAGCCTGAACTGAGAGGAAAATACACTGAAAGAAAAAATGAACAGGCGAGATTCAAGATGGCCAAATAGGAACAGCACCAGTCTGCAGCTCTCAGTGAGATGCAGGCAGAAGGTGGGTGATTTCTGCATTTCCAACTGAGGCACCCAGTTCATTTCACTGGGACTGGTTGGACAGTGGGTGCAGCCCATGGAGGGCAAGCCGAAGCAGGGTGGGGCATCACCTCACCTGGGAAGTGCAAGGGGTCGGTGAATTTTCCCCCATACCCAAGGGATGCCATGAGGGTCTGAGCCTGAGGAACTCCAGCACAGATACTGTGCTTGTCCCACAGTCTTCGCAACCTGCAAACCAGGAGATTCCGTCCAGTGACTACCCCACCAGGGCCCTAGGTTTCAAGCACAAAACTTGGCGGCCAACTGGGCAGACACTGCTAGCTGTAGGAGCTTTTTTTTTTTTTTCCATACCCCAGTGGCGCCTGGAACCAGCAAGACAGAACCGTTCACTCCCCTGGAAAGGGGCTGAAGCCAGGGAGCCAAGTGTTCTGGCTTTGCCAGTCCCACCCCCATGGAGCCCAGGAAAGTAAGATCCACTGGCTTGAAATTCTCACTGCCAGCACAGCAGCAATCTGAGATCCACCTGGGACGGTTTAGCTTGGTGGTGGAAGAGGCGTCCGCCATTGCTGAGACTTGAGTGGGCAGTTTTATGACCACCACATAAACAAAGCTGCTGGGAAGTTCGAACTGGGCAGAGCCCACTGCAGCTCAGCAAGGCTACTGTTGCCAGACTGCCAGATTGCTCCTCTCTGGACAGGGCATCTCTGTAACAAAGGCAGCAGCCCCAGTTAGGGGCTTACAGCATACTTAAACGTCTCTGCCTGATGGCTCTGAAGACAACGGTGGACCTCCCAGTACAGCATTTGAGCTCTGCTAAGGGGTCAGTCTGCCTCCTCAAGTGGGCCCCGACCCCCTTGTATACTGACTGGGAGACACCTCCTAGTTGGGACCTACAGACACCTGATACAGGAGAGCTCTGGCTGGCATCTGGCAGGTGCCCCACTGGGTCGAAGCTTCCAGAGGAAAGAACAGGCAGCAATCTTTGCTGCTCTGCAGCCTCCGCTGGTGATACCCAGGCAAATAGCATCAGGAGTAGACCTCCAGCAAACTCCAGCAGACTGGCACCAAAGGGGCCTGTTAGAAGGAAAAGAAACAAACAGAAAGGATTAGCACGTCCACTCAAAGACCCCATCCAAAGGTCACCAACATCAAAGACCAAAGGCAGATAAATCCACAAAGATGGGGAAAAATTAGCGTAAGAAGTCTGAAAATTCCAACTAGAACGCCTCTCTTCTTCCAAAGGATCACAACTCCTAGCTAGCAAGGGAACAAAACTGGACAGAGAATGAGTTTGACGAACTGACAGAAGTAGACTTCAGAAGGTGGGTAATAACAAACAACTCCAAGCTCAAGAAGCATGTTCTAACCCAATGCAAGGAAGCTAAAAACCTTAAAAAAAAGATTAGTCAAATTGTTAACTAGAATAACCAATGTAGAGAAGAACATAAATGACCTGATGGAGCTGAAAAACACAGCACGAGAACTTCATGAAGAATACACAAGTATCAATAGCCAAACTGATGAAGCAGAAGAAAGGATATCAGTGATTGAAGATCAACTTAATGAAATAAAGAGAGAAGACAAGATTAGAGAAAAAAGAATAAAAAGGAATGAACAAAGCCTCCAAGAAATATGGGATTTGCTGGGCACGGTGGCCCACGCCTGTAATCCCAGCACTTTGGGAGGCCGAGGTGGGCGGATCACAAGGTCAGGAGATCAAGACCATCCTGGCTAACATGGTGAAACCCTGTCTCTACTAAAAATACAAAAAATTAGCTGGGCGTGGTGGTGGGCGCCTGTACTCCCAGCTACTCGGGAGGCTGAGGCAGCAGAATGGTGTGAACTCAGAAGGTGGAGCTTGCAGGTGGAGCCAAGATCATGCCACTGCACTCCAGCCTGGGCAACAGAGCAAGACTCCGTCTCAAAAAAAAAAAAAAAAAAAAAAAGAGAAATATCGGACTATGTGAAAAGACCAAATCTACGTCTGACTGGTATACCTGAAAGTGACAGGGAGAATGGAACCAAGTTGGAAAACACTCTTCAGGATATTATCCAGGAGAACTTCTCCAACCTAGCAACACAGGCCAACATTCAAATTCAGGAAATACAGAGAATACCACAAAGATAATCCTTAAGAAGAGCAACCCCAAGACATAATCATTAGATTCACCAAGGTTGAAATGAAGGAGAAAATGTTAAGGGCAGCCAGAGAGAAAGGTCGGGTTACCCACAAAGGGAAGCCCATCAGACTAACAGTGGATCTCTCTGCAGAAACCCTGCAAGACAAAAGAGAGTGGGGGCCAATATTCAATGTTCTGAAAGAAAAGAATTTTCAACCTAGAATTTCATATCCGGCCACACTAAGCTTCATAAGGGAAGGAGAAATAAAATCCTTTACAGACAAGCAAATGCTGAGGGATTTTGTCACCACTAGACCTGCTTTACAAGAGCTCCTGAGGGAAGCACTAAATGTGGAAAGGAACAACTGGTACCAGCCACTGCAAAAACATACCAAATTGTAAAGAACATTGACACTATGAAGAAACCGCATTAACTAATGGGCAAAACAACCAGCTAGCATCATAATGACAGGATCAAATTCACACATAACAATATTAACCTTAAATGTAAATGGGCTAAATGCCCCAATTAAAAGACACAGACTGGCAAATTGGATAAAGAGTCAAGACCCATCACTGTGCTGTATTCAGGAGACCCATCTCATGCGCAAAGACACACATAGACTCAAAAGAAAGGGATGGAAGAATATTTACCAAGCAAATGGAAAGCAAAAAAAAGCACGAGTTGCAATCCTAATCTCAGATGAAACAGACTTTAAATCAATAAAGATCACAAGAGACAAAGAAGGGCATTACATAATGGCAAAGGGAACAATGCAGCAAGAAGAGCTAACTATCCTAAATATATATGCAACCAATACAGGAGCACCCAGATTCATAAAGCAAGTTCTTAGAGACCTAGACTCCCAAACAATAATACTGGGAGACTTTAACACCCCACTGTCAATATTAGACAGATCAATGAGACAGAAAATTAACAAAGATATTCAGGATTTGAACTCAGCTCTGGACCAAGCAGACCTAATAGACATCTACAGAACTCTCCACCCCAAATCAACAGAATATACATTCTTCTCAGCACCTCATCTCACTTATTCTAAAATTGACCACATAATTGGAAATAAAACACTCCTCAGCAAATGCAAAAGAATGGAAATCTTAACAGTCTCTCAGACCACAGTACAATCAAATTAGAACTCAGGATTAAGAAACTCACTCAAAACTGCACAAATAAAAGGAAATTGAACAACCTGCTCCTGAATGACTACTGGATAAATCATGAAACGAAGGCAGAAAGAAGGATGTTCTTTGAAACCAATGAGAACGAAGACACAATGTACTAGACTCTCTGGGACACATTTAAAGTGGTGTTTAGAGGGAAATTTATAGCACTAAATGCCCACAAGAGAAAGCAGGAAAGTTCTAAAATTGACACCCTAACATTGAAATTCAAATAACTAGAGAAGCAACAGCAAACACATTCAAAAACTAGCAGAAGACATGAAATAACTAAGATCAGAGCAGAACTGAAGGAGATACAGACACAAAAAACCCTTCAAAAAATCAATGAATCCAGGAGCTGGTTTTTTGAAAAAATCAACAAAATAGACTGCTAGCCAGACTAATAAAGAAGAAAAGAGAGAAGAATCAAATAGATGCAATAAAAATGATATAGGGCATATCATCACTGATCCCACAGAAATACAAACTACCATCAGAGAATACTATAAACACCTCTACACAAATAAACTAGAAAATCTAGAAGAAATGGATAAATTCCTGGACACATACACCCTCCCAAGTCTAAGCCAGGAAGACGCTGAATCCCTGAATAGACCAATAACAATTTCTGAAATTGAGGCAGTAGTTAATAGCCTACCAACCAAAAAAGTCCAGGACCAGATGGATTCATAGCCGAATTCTACCAGAGGTACAGAGGAGCTGGTACCATTCCTTCTGAAACTATTCCAAACAATAGAAAAATAAGGACTCCTCCCTAACTCATTTTCTGAGGCCAACATCATCCTGATGCCAAAACCTGGCAGAGACACAACAAAAGAAGAAAATTTCAGGCCAATATCCCTGATGAACATCAATGCGAAAATCCTCAGTAAAATACTGGCAAACCGAATCCAGCAGCACATAAAAAAGCTTATCTACCATGATCAAGTTGGCTTCATCCCTGGGATGCAAGGCTGATTCAATATACACAAATCAATAAACGTAACCCATCACATACACAGAACCAATGACAAAAACCACACGATTATCTCAATAGATACAGAAAAGGCCTTGGATAAAATTCAACACCCTTTCATGCTAAAATCTCTCAATAAACTAGGTATCGATGGAACATATCTCAAAATAATAAGAGCTATTTATGACAAACCCACAGCCAATATCATACTGAATGGGCAAAAACTGAAAGCATTCCCTTTGAAAACGGGCACAAGACAAAGATGCCCTCTCTCACCACTCCTATTCAACATAGTATTGGAAGTTCTGACCAGGGCAATCAGGCAAGAGAAACCAATAAAGAGTATTCACATAGGAAGAGAGGAAATCAAATTGTCTCTGTTTGCAGATGACATGATTGTATATTTAGAAAGCCCCATTGTCTCAGCCCAAAACCTCCTTAAGCTGATAAGCAACTTCAGCAAAGTCTCAGGATACAAAATCAATGTGCAAAAATCACAAACATTCCTATACACCAATAATAGAGAGTCAAATCATGAGTGAGCTCCTATTCACAATTGCTACTAAGATAATAAAATACCTAGGAATACAACTTACATGGGATGTGAAGGACCTCTTCAAAGAGAACTACAAACCACTGCTCAAGGAAATAAGAGATGACACAAACAAATGGAAAAACATTCCATGCTCATGGATAGGAAGAATCAATATCATGAAAATAGCCATATGGCCCAAAGTAATTTATAGATTCAATGCTATTCCCATGAAGCTGCCACTGACTTTCTTCACAGAATTAGAAAAAACTACTTTAAACTTAATATGGAATCAAAAAAGAGACTGCACAACCAAGACAATCCTGGGCAAGAAGAACAAAGCTGGAGGTATCATGCTACCTGACTTCAAACTATACTATAAGGCTACAGTACCCAAAACAGCATGGTACTGGTACCAAAACAGATACATAGACCAATGGAACAGAACAGAGGCATCAGAAATAACACCATACAGCTACAACCATCTGATCTTTGACAAACCTGACACACACAAGCAATGGGGAAAAGATTCCCGATTTAGTAAATGGTGTTGGGAAAACTGGCTAGCCATATGCAGAAAACTGAAACTGGACCCCTTCCTTACACCTTTTACAAAAATCAACTCGAAATGGATCAAAAACTTAAATGTAAGCCTTAGGACCATAAAACTCCTAGAAGAAAACCTAGGCAATACCATTCAAGACAGAGGCACGGGCAAAGACTTCATGTCCAAAACACCAAAAGCAATGGCAACAAAAGCCAAAATTGACAAATGGGGTCTAATTAAACTAAAGAATTTCTGTGCAGCAAAAGAAACTATCATCAGAGTGAACAGGCAACCTATAGAATGGGAAAAAATTTTTGCAATCTGTCCATCTGGCAAAGGGCTAACATTCAGAATCTATAAAGAACTTTAACAAATTTACAAGAAAAAAACAACCCCATCAAAAAGTGGGCAAAAGATATGAACAGACACTTCTCAAAAGAAGACATGTATGCAGCCAACAGACATATGAAAAAATGCTCATCATCACTGGTCACTACAGAAATGCAAATCAAAACCACAATGAGATTCCATCTCATGCCAGTTAGAATGGTGATCATTAAAAAGTCAGGAAACGTGGAGCCAAGATGGCCGAATAGGAACAGCTCCGGTCTCCAGCTCCCAGCCCCAGCGACACAGAAGACGGGTGATTTCTGCATTTCTGCTTGAGGTACTGGTTTCATCTCACTAGGGAGTGCCTAACAGTCGGTGAAGCGCACTGTGCGCGAGCCGAAGCAGGGCGAGGCATTGACTCACTCGGGAAGCGCAAGGGGTCAGGGAGTTCCCTTTCCTAGTCAAAGAAAGGGGAAGCAGACGGCACCTGGAATATCGGGTCAGTCCCACCCTAACTGTGCTTTTCCAACGGGCCTGGAAAACGGCACACTAGGAGATTGTGTCCCGCACCTGGCTCGGAGGGTCCTATGCCCACGGAGTCTCGCTAATTGCTAGCACAGCAGTCTGAGATCAAGCTGCGAGGCGGCAGCGAGGCTGGGGGAGGGGCGCCCGCCATTGCCCAGGCTTGCTTAGGTAAACAAAGCAGCCAGGAAGCTCGAACTGGGTGGAGCCCACCACAGCTCAAGGAGGCCTGCCTGCCTCTGTAGGCTCCACCTCTGGGGGCAGGGCACAGACAAACAAAAACTCTGCAAGAACTTCCACAGACTTAAATGTCCCTGTCTGACTGACAGCTTTGAAGAGAGTAGTGGTTCTCCCAGCACGCAGCTGGAGATCTGAGAACGGTCAGACTGCCTCCTAAAGTGGGTCCCTCACCCCTGAGCAGCCTAACTGGGAGGCACCCCCCCAGTAGGGACAGACTGACACCTCATTCAACCCGGTATTTCTCTGAGACAAAACTTTCAGAGGAACTATCAGACAGCTGAATTTGCGGTCTCACGAAAATCCGCTGTTCTGCAGCCACCACTGCTGACACCCAGCCAAACAGGGTCTGGAGTGCACCTCTAGTAAACTCCAACAGACCTGCAGCTGAGGGTCCTGTCTGGTAGAAGGAAAACTAACAAACAGAAAGGACATCCACACCAAAAACCCATCTGTACATCACCATCATCAAAGACAAAAAGTAGATAAAACCACAAAGATGGGGAAAAAACAGACCAAAAAAACTGGAAACTCTAAAAAGCAGAGCACCTCTCCTCCGCCAAAGGAACGCAGTTCCTCACCAGCAACGGAACAAAGCTGGATGGAGGATGACTTTGATGAGTTGAGAGAAGAAGGCTTCAGACGATCAAACTACTCTGAGCTACGAGAGGAAATTCAAAACAACAGCAAAGAAGTTAAAAACTTTGAAAAAAAATTAGAAGAATGGATAACTAGAATAACCAATGGAGAGAAGGGCTTCAAGGAGCCGATGGAGCTGAAAGCCAAGTTTCGAGAACTACGCGAAGATTGCAGAAGCCTCAGTAGCAGATGTGATCAACTGGAAGAAAGGGTATCGCTGATGGAAGATGAAATGAATGAAATGAAGAGAGAAGGGAAGTTTAGAGAAAAAAGGATAAAAAGAAATGAACAAAGCCTCCAAGAAATTTGGGACTATGTGAAAAGACCAAACCTACGTCTGATTGGTGTACCTGAAAATGATGGGGAGAATGGAACCAAGTTGGAAAACACTCTGCAAGATATTATCCAGGAGAACTTCCCCAATCTAGCAAGGCAGGCCAGCATTCAGATTCAGGAAATACAGAGAACGCCACAAAGATACTCCTCGAGAAGGGCAACTCCAAGACACATTATTGTCAGATTCACCAAAGTTGAAATGAAAGAAAAAATGTTAAGGGCAGCCAGAGAGAAAGGTCGGGTTACCCACAAAGGGAAGCCCATCAGACTAACAGCTGATCTCTCAGCAGAAACTCTACAAGCCAGAAGAGAGTGGGGGCCGATATTCACCATTCTTAAAGAAAAGAATTTTCAACCCAGAATCTCCTATCCCGCCAAACTAAGCTTCATAAGTGAAGGAGAAATAAAACACTTTACAGACAAGCAAACGCTGAGTGATTTTGTCACCACCAGGCCTGCCCTAAAAGAGCTCCTGAAGGAAGCACTAAACATGGAAAGGAACAACCGGTACCAGCCACTGCAAAAACATGCCAAATTGTAAAGACCATCGAGACTAGGAAGAAACTATAGCAACTAACGAGCAAAATAACCAACTAACATCATAATGACAGGATCAGATTCACACATAACAATATTAACGTTAAATGTAAATGGGCTAAATGCTCCAATCAAAAGACACAGACTGGCAAACTGGATAAGGAGTCAGGACCCATCAGTGTGCTGTATTCAGGAAACCCATCTCACGTGCAGAGACACACATAGACTCAAAATAAAGGGATGGAGGAAGATCTATCAAGCAACTGGAAAACAAAAAAAGGCAGGGGTTGCAATCCTAGTCTCTGATAAAATAGACTTTAAACCAACAAAGATCAAAAGAGACAAAGAAGGCCATTACATAATGGTAAAGGGATCAATTCATCAAGAAGAGCTAACTATCCTAAATATATATGCACCCAACACAGGAGCACCCAGATTCATAAAGCAAGTCCTGAGTGACCTACAAAGGGACTTAAACTCCCACACAATAATAATGGGAGATTTTAACACCCCACTGTCAGCATTAGACAGATCAACGAGACAGAAAGTTAACAAGGATATCCAGGAATTGAACTCAGCTCTACATAAAGTGGACCTAATAGACATCTACAGAACTCTCCACCCCAAGTCAACAGAATATACATTTTTTTCAGCACCACACCACACCTATTCCAAAATTGACCACATAGTTGGAAGTAAAGCTCTCCTCAGCAAATGTAAAAGAACAGAAATTATAACAAACTGTCTCTCAGACCACAGTGCAATCAAACTAGAACTCAGGATTAAGAAACTCACTCAAAACCGCTCTACTACATGGAAACTGAACAACCTGCTCCTGAATGACTATTGGGTACATAATGAAATGAAGGCAGAAATAAAGATGTTCTTTGAAACCAACGAGAACAAAGACACAACATACCAGAATCTCTGGGACACATTCAAAGCAGTGTGTAGAGGGAAATTTATAGCACTAAATGCCCACAAGAGAAAGCAGGAAAGATCCAAAATTGACTCCCTAACATCACAATTAAAAGAACTAGAAAAGCAAGAGCAAACACATTCAAAAGCTAGCAGAAGGCTAGAAATAACTAAAATCAGAGCAGAACTGAAGGAAATAGAGACACAAAAAACCCTTCAAAAAATTAATGAATCCAGGAGCTGGTTTTTTGAAAAGATCAACAAAATTGATGGACCGCTAGCAAGACTAATAAAGAAGAAAAGAGAGAAGAATCAAATAGATGCAATAAAAAACGAAAAAGGGGATATCACCACCGATCCCACAGAAATACAATCTACCATCAGAGAATACTACAAACACCTCTATGCAAATAAACTAGAAAATCTAGAAGAAATGGATAAATTCCTCGACAAATACACCCTCCCAAGACTAAACCAGGAAGAAGTTGAATCTCTGAATAGACCAATAACAGGTTCTGAAATTGTGGCAATAATCAATAGCTTACCAACCAAAAAGAGTCCAGGACCTGATGGATTCACAGCCGAATTCTACCAGAGGTACAAGGAGGAACTGGTACCATTCCTTCTGAAACTATTCCAATCGATAGAAAAAGAGGGAATCCTCCCTAACACATTTTATGAAGCCAGCATCGTCCTGATACCAAAACCTGGCAGAGACATAACCAAAAAAGAGAATTTCAGACCAATATCCTTGATGAACATTGATGCAAAAATCCTCAATAAAATACTGGCAAACCGAATCCAGCAGCACATCAAAAAGCTTATCCACCATGATCAAGTGGGCTTCATCCCTGGGATGCAAGGCTGGTTCAACATACGCAAATCAATAAATGTAATCCAACATATAAACAGAACCAAAGACAAAAACCACATGATTATCTCAATAGATGCAGAAAAGGCCTTTGACAAAATTCAACAACCCTTCATGCTAAAAACTCTCAATAAAGTAGGTATTGATGGGACGTATCTCAAAATAATAAGAGCTATCTACGACAAACCCACAGCCAATATCATACTGAATGGGCAAAAACTGGAAGCATTCCCTCTGAAAACTGGCACAAGACAGGGATGCCCTCTCTCACCGCTCCTGTTCAACATAGTGCTGGAAGTTCTGGCCAGAGCAATCAGGCAGGAGAAGGAAATAAAAGGTATTCAATTAGGAAAAGAGGAAGTCAAATTGTCCCTGTTTGCAGATGACATGATTGTATATCTAGAAAACCCCATTGTCTCAGCCCAAAATCTCCTTAAGCTGATTAGCAACTTCAGCAAAGTCTCAGGATACAAAATTAATGTACAAAAATCACAAGCATTCTTGTACACCAATAACAGACAAACAGAGAGCCAAATCATGAGTGAACTCCCATTCACAATTGCTTCAAAGAGAATAAAATACCTAGGAATCCAACTTACAAGGGATGTGAAGGACCTCTTCAAGGAGAACTACAAACCACTGCTCAATGAAATAAAAGAGGATACAAACAAATGGAAGAACATTCCATGCTCATGGGTTGGAAGAATCAATATCGTGAAAATGGCCATACTGCCCAAGGTAATTTATAGATTCAATGCCATCCCCATCAAGCTACCAATGACTTTCTTCACAGAATTGGAAAAAACTACTTTAAAGTTCATATGGAACCAAAAAAGAGCCCGCATCGCCAAGTCAATCCTAAGCCAAAAGAACAAAGCTGGAGGCATCACGCTACCTGACTTCAAACTATACTACAAGGCTACAGTAACCAAAACAGCATGGTACTGGTACCACAACAGAGACATAGATCAATGGAACAGAACAGAGCCCTCAGAAATGATGCCGCATAGCTACAACTATCTGATCTTTGACAAACCTGACAAAAACAAGAAATGGGGAAAGGATTCCCTATTTAATAAATGGTGCTGGGAAAACTGGCTAGCCATATGTAGAAAGCTGCAACTGGATCCCTTCCTTACACCTTATACAAAAATTAATTCAAGATGGATTAAAGACTTATATGTTAGACCTAAAACCATTAAAATCCTACAAGAAAACCTAGGCAATACCATTCAGGACATAGGCGTGGGCAAGGACTTCATGTCTAAAACACCAAAAGCAATGGCAACAAAAGCCAAAATCGACAAATGGGATCTCATTAAACTAAAGAGCTTCTGCACAGCAAAAGAAACTATCATCAGAATGAACAGGCAACCTACAGAATGGGAAAAAATTTTTGCAACCTACTCATCTGACAAAGGGCTAATATCCAGAATCTATAATGAACTCAAACAAATTTACAAGAAAAAAACAAACAACCCCATCAAAAAGTGGGCAGAGGACATGAACAGACACTTCTCAAAAGAAGACATTTATGCAGCCAGAAAACACATGAAGAAATGCTCATCATCACTGGCCATCAGAGAAATGCAAATCAAAACCACAGTGAGATACCATCTCACACCAGTTAGAATGGCCATCATTAAAAAATCAGGAAACAACAGGTGCTGGAGAGGATGTGGAGAAATAGGAACACTTTTACACTGTTGGTGGGACTGTAAACTAGTTCAACCATTGTGGAAGTCAGTGTGGCGATTCCTCAGGGATCTCGAACTAGAATACCATTTGACCCAGCCATCCCATTACTGGGTATATACCCAAAGGACTATAAATCATGCTGCTATAAAGACACATGCACACGTATGTTTATTGCGGCACTATTCACAATAGCAAAGAGTTGGAACCAACCCAAATGTCCAACAACGATAGACTGGATTAAGAAAATGTGGCACATATACACCATGGAATACTATGCAGCCATAAAAAATGATGAGTTCGTGTCCTTTGTAGGGACATGGATGAAACTGGAAAACATCATTCTCAGTAAACTATCGCAAGGACAAAAAACCAAACACCGCATGTTCTCACTCATAGGTGGGAATTGAACAATGAGAACTCATGGACACAGGAAGGGGAACATCACACTCCGGGGACTGTTGTGGGGTGGGGGGAGGGGGGAGGGACAGCATTAGGAGATACACCTAATGCTAAATGACGAGTTAATGGGTGCAGGAAATCAACATGGCACATGGATACATATGTAACAAACCTGCACATTGTGCACATGTACCCTAAAACCCTAAAGTATAATAAAAAAAAAAAAAAAAGTCAGGAAACAACAGATGCTGGAGAGGTTGTGGAAAAATAGGAATGCTTTTACACTGTTGGTGGGAGTATAAAGTAGTTCAACCATTGTGGAAGACAGTGTGGCAATTCCTCAAGGATCTAGTACGGGAAATACTATTTGACCCGCAATCCCATTACTGGGCATATACCCAAAGGATTATAAATCATTCTGTGATAAAGACACATGCACACATATGTTTATTGTGGCACTATTCACAGTAGCAAAGACTTGGAACCAACCCAAATGTCCATCAATGGTAGACTGGATTAAGAAAATGTGGCACATATATATCATGGAATACTATGCAGCCATAAAAAAGGATGAGTTCATGTCCTTTGCAGGGACATGGATAAAGCTGGAAACCATAATTCTCAGCAAACTATCACAGGATCAGAAAACCAAACACCACATGTTCTTGCTCATAAGTGGGAGTTGAACAATGAGAACACATGGACACAGGGAGGGGAACATCACACACCAGGGCCTGTCAGAGGATGGGGAGTCAGGGGAGGGATAACATTAGAAGAAATACCTAATGTAGGTGACAGGTTGATGGGTGCAACAAACCACCAAGGCCCATGTATACCTATGTAACAAAACTGCACGTTCTGCACATGTAACCCAGAACTTAAAGTATAATAAAAAAATTTTAAAAAGAAAAGAAAAAATGAACAGAGCAACAAATATCTGTGGGACGATAACAAAGTTTCTAACATTCCTGTGACTGGAATTACAGAAGGAGAAGGTATAGGGTGCTAAAAAAAAAAAAAAAAATTGAGACAGGCTCTCACTCTGTTACACAGGCTGGAGTGCGGTGGCACGATCACAGCTCACTGCAGCCTCAAACTCCCAGGCTTAGGTGATCCTCCTGCTTAGCCTCCCGAGTAGCTGGGACCACTGACACGTGCCACCATGTCCAGCTAATTTTTTTTTATTTTTTTTTTTGCAGAGACAGTGTTTCATCATGTTGCCCAGGCTGGTCTGAAAAAACTTAACAAAATAATGATTGAAGACTTCTCAAACTTAATGAAAGATAAATGTGTAATTCAAAAAGCTAAAACCACTTCTAATATAATAAACCCAAAGAAATCCATGCTCAGATACATCATAATCAAATTTCTGAAAACTGAAATCTTGAAAACATTCTGAAAGAAAAAGCATTATTTATAGGAGAACAACAATTAGAATTACCGTGGATTTCTCACCAAAAAACACAAAACAGGAAGAAAGTAGCACAACATTTTTCAACTGCTAAAAAAATAAGACCTATCAGCCCAGAAGCTTATATCCAGAGATAATACTCCGAGGAATCTTCAAAAACATTTTTAGCAATATTACAGAATAGTAATCAATTGTATTCCTCTATGCTAGCAATAAAAAATAGGAAGCCAAAATTGAAGCACAATACTATTTACAACCACTCCAAAGAAAATTAAATACTTAAGTATAAATCTAACAAAATATGTACAGAATCAGCAGGCTGAAAACTACAAAATGCTGATGAAAAAATAAAAATAGATCTAAACAAATGGAGAGACATACAGTGTCAGTTAACTGGAAGACAACAAAGATGTCAATTCTCTTCAAATCGGTTCAAATAGATTTAACATATTTCCTATCAAAAGCTTCCTTTTGTAGATATAGACAAACTGGTCCTAAAATCTATATGGAAAGTCAAAAGAACAAAAATTGCTAAAACAATATTAAAAAAGAATAGTAAAGTAGGAAGAATCACACTATCCAGTGTTAAGATTTACTACTGTAGATTGCCAGGCCAAGATGGCTGATTAGAAACAGCTATGGTCCACAGCACTCACAGAGAGGAAAAAAAGAGGCAAGTGAATATAGCATCTTCAACTGAAATATCCAGGTACTTGCATTGGGACTGATCAGGAAAACAACTCGACCCACAGAGAACAAAGAAAACCAGAATGGGGCGACAGCCCCCCTGGGAGCGACACAGAGCCAAAGGAACCGCCACTCCCAGCCAAGGGAAGCAGTGAGTGATTGTGCGACTTCAGGAAACCATGCTTCTCCCATGGATCTTTGCGAGTGGTGGATCAGGAGATTCCCTCATGAGCCCATGCCACCAAGGCCTTGGGTCCGACACACACAGCTGTGTGGAGTTCTTGGCAGAGCAGCTGCTCAGGCACGCACAGAGACCCACGAGCTTTACATAATTCTGGCCCAGGACGGAGCACAGGAAGGGCCCCAAAACACATCATATCACACCTGTTGTTCTGGGAGAAAGTAAAAGTCAAAAAAGCATTGCATTTAGTTCAGGTTTCAGCCAAACTGCGAGACACCACGTTATTTAAGAGGCGGGCGGAGGAAGGAAACCTACCGCTTTGGAAGAGGCGGAGGAAATCGCTTTCTTCCTTGTGACTCAGCCCTGGAGGAATTTCCCTTTTGAAATCTTGCGGTGGCGAGTAGGACCGCCAGGCCGGCAACCAGGAGGCGGCCTCCTCGTAACCGCCAGGCGGAGACACCTAGGGCGGCGCGGCCGGGAGGCGGGACCCCTTCTCCCCTCACGGTTCCCCCTCGCGCTCCTTCTCCCCTCGCGGTTCCCCCTCGCGCCACTTCTCCTCTCACATTTCCCCCTCACAAGCCTTCTCCCCTCCTGGTTCCCCCTCAAGCGCCTTCTACCCGCAAATCTCCCTCAGGTTCCTTCTCTCCCTCCCATTTCTCTCCCCATTCTTTTACCTCTCCTAGTCCCGCCTTCCCCAGCACGATGGCACCTCTCTCACCCTAAATCTCCCCACTCCTCTCAACCCGCTGACCGCCCTCGCCTCCCCACCCCCATCCCCTCTTCCCGCACGCACTGTCTACCTTTCTGCCCCTCCGCACTCCCTGACTTCTCAAGCACATACACCCAGCCTCATCTCACCCAACCCGGCCTATTCACTCCCTGAACCACCCCACCCCATCATCCTCTTTCTCCCCCATCTTCCTCCTCCCCAGTAGTTCTTCCCCCTCTTCCTCCTCACTTCCCCACCCCGTCACACCCCCCTCCCTCTCCCTGCCCTCGGTCTCTTCACTCCATCTCCTCCTCCCTTTCACTGTGCTCTGTTTCGCGATAGGAAGAGAAGAGTGGTTATACCTGAGGAATAAACGGTATAACTCCCTCCCCAAATAATGCTAAAATGACTCTGAAAATAAATAATCAGGCAGACAAGGGGAACAGGGAACAGCAACAGACTG
Source organism: Nomascus leucogenys (assembly GCF_006542625.1). Lineage (NCBI taxonomy): Eukaryota > Metazoa > Chordata > Mammalia > Primates > Hylobatidae > Nomascus > Nomascus leucogenys. Next base: position 53,256,121 of record NC_044402.1, on the reverse strand, counting down.
TAATGCTTTTCTGGAAAATTGGTGAAAAGTGGAGCTGATGAAAGTGGAACCTATTGTGCATCCAAAGAAATGCTACAGAGAAGGAAAACCACTGTTTAGACAGAGCCCTAAATCTCTAGAGACGGAAAGGTAAAAACTAACAAAGTGTAGGGTAAGAGGGTAAACCTGAAAAAGGTGGACCTATTGAAAATCTGTATAAGAAGGAGTTAGGGCTAAGATCTTTCCCTTATTCTTGGTCTGCACATCCATGAACCTAACTTTCCCCCAATACCATTTTTGACTTAAAACAAGAATCAGTAAACTTTTTCTATAAAGGGCCAAATATTTACTTTGGCTTTGTAGGTCCCTGTGGGCTCCATCACAACTACTCAACTCTGCCTTTATAACACAAAAGCAGTCATAGACAATACATAAATGAATGAAGAACATGGCTATGTTCCAATAAAGCTTTATTTATGGACACTTAAATTTGAATTTCATATAATTTTCACATGTCACAAAATATTATGTGACATTTTACATAAAATGTAAAAATCATTCTTAGCTCATAGGCGATATAAAAAAAAAGTGGCAGACTGGATTTGGCCCACTGGGTGGTAGTTTGCCAATCCCTGGCTTAAAGAAAAAATTAATCCACCAGGAATAAGGCTGGGTGCAGTGGCTCACATCTGCAATCCCAGCACTTTGGGAGGCTGAGGTGGGCCGATCACCTGAGGTCAGGAGTTCGAGATCAGCCTGGCCAACATGGTGAAACCCCCATCTCTACTAAAAATACAAAATTAGCTGGGCATGATGATACCCGCCTGTAATCCCAGCTACTTGGGAGGCTGAGGCAGGAGAATCTCTTGAACCCTGGAGGTGGAGGTTGCGGTGAGCCGAGATCACGCCATTGCACTCCAGCCTAGGCAACAAGAGTGAAACTCCATCTCAAATAAATAAATAAATAAAATAAACAAATAAACAAACCAGGAATAGAAGGGAACTTATTTAACCTGATAAAGGGTATCTATTTTTTTTTTATTATAAAACACATCTTCCAAAAAGAGAAAGTTGGGATGCATTCTCTTTAATATTATGAAGACAAGGAGACTACTGTCATCACTTTTATTCAACATTGTATTTTGGTCAGTACCAGCATAATGAGATAAAAAGAAACCAAAATATTGGAAAGGAAGACATAAAACTGTCAACATTTACAGAGGACATGATTACACCATAGAATCTAAAGACAAATTAATCTAAAGACAAATTACTATAAATAATAGGGAAGTTTAATGAAGTAACTGATATAAACTCAATCGTCTATTTTCACATCTTTGTTTTTCCTATTGCCTGTGTTTTTATGTTTGTTTTTGTTATACTTGCTGGGATATTTCTTCTCCTTTACCTTCCCAAACCTTTATTAAATACTTATTCTGAGCTCTCATATTTTAAGTTTTCAGGAGCTGTTTACTTGTTAATCCTTCCCTTGTTTAAGTGTCTTGTTCTTTCATAGATGTGATACCTGCTTTTATTTCTTTGAAGACATTGATTATAGTTGTGTTTTAAAGTCTCTTCTGAATTGTCTCTGTTCTTCCAAGTTCTTCCTTGTTTTGAACTCTGCCTTTGTTACTGGATACTTTCTTTGCATTTTAATCAGACTAAGAGGTCCCTTCTGAAACCTGACACATCAGCATCTCACTCTCCAACCAAAACCCAACATCTTTGCAGCTCTAGTGCTCTAGAGTTCCCACTGCCTTTCTTCTTTGATCTCACTAGTACCTTCAGGCACTTCACCCTTTTGTTTCCAGTCAGTCAGCTTCCTTCCCTTACCGACTGCATTACCTGAAACTTTCTGGCCTAAACCATGATCAGTCAATTCAGTGGCACCCACAATTCAAACATCCCCTTACTAGATCAAATTAACTCTGCCCTCTCAGTTGTCACAAGATTAAAAAGCCTGCCTATTGGACTCCCAACTCTTCATCTCCATGTTCTTCTGAGCCTCCAACATGCTCACTTAAGCATGTCCTTCTATTGACCAAGGCAGCTTTTGCAGACCTTCAGGCATATTCTTAAACCACTTCCTAGTCCTCATTCTCAGCAGAAGATCATACCTTACATCCTTATCTCATATCTCAGTGGAAGTGGCATTCCTGCTTCCATACAAATTTTCCATACAAATTTTCTCCCTTCACCTGTGCTCTAGCCAAGCGATTCTCAAACTTAAGCATGCATCAAAATCACCTGGTACATTCCTGAAGCCCCCCCCCCCACCCCCACCCCCCGCTCTCACAGATACTAATTCACTGTATCTGGGATAAAGTCTAACAATTTTGTGTTATGACTCAGGTACTAAACCCAGTAAACAAGGTTTTTCTTTTTCTTGATGCTGTTGGCCTTAATTCTTTCCCTAGTTCTAGAAGACACTACATGTCTTATGGCCTGCTGAAATTAGGGCCATCCCCCCCACCTCTTGAAAAGACATTATTATTTTGAATATTTCTCTCACACACACACACACAGAGAAAATTAAACTAATCAACTCACAACTCTATTAATTGCCCCAGAGATCTATCCTCACATCCTTCTCTCATATCTCAGTGGAAGTGGCATTCCTGCTTCCATACAAAGTTTTTCCCTTCACCTGTGCTCTAGCCAAGTGATTTTCAAACTTGAGCATGCATCCAAATCACCTGGTGATTGCTAAAGTCCCACTCCCACAGATTCTAATTCACTGTATCTGTGATGAAGTCTAACAATTTTGTATTACTAACAAGCTTCCAGGTGATGCCAATGCCACCCATTTGTGGACCATCCTTTGAGTATCCTGCTCTAGATTCCATCATCTCCTGTCTCCCAGAAGCCCTTGCTTCATCTTCAACCTCTTTCCTATTTCTCATGCCCATACCTTACCCCTCAAACACATATGAACGCAGTCAAGACTCTCCAATCTTCAAAAAAGAAAAAAAACCTTTCAAAATATCCTATTATTCGCACCTTTTTTTTTTTTTCTTGAGACAGAGTCTTGCTCTGTCACCCAGGCTGGAGTGCAATGGCGCGATCTAAGCTCACTGCAACCTCCGCCTCTCAGATTCAAGCAATTCTCCTGCGTCAGCCTACTGAGTAGCTAGAATTATAAGCACGTGCCACCACGCCCAGCTAATTTTTTGTATTTTTAGTAGAGATGGGGTTTCACCATGTTGGTCAGGCTGGTCTCAAACTCCTGCCCTCGTTGATCCGCCCACCTCAGCCTTCCAAAATGCTGGGATTACAGACGTGAGCCACCACACCCGGCCTGCACCTTTTCTTTATAACCAAGCTTTTCTTTTTTTTTTTTTTTTTTTTTGAGACGGAGTCTCGCTCTGTCGCCCAGGCTGGAGTGCTCACTGCGAGCTCCGCCTCCCGGGTTCACGCCATTCTCCTGCCTCAGCCTCTCTGAGTAGCTGGGACTACAGGCGCCCGCCACCACGCCCGGCTAATTTTTTGTATTTTTAGTAGAGACGGGGTTTCACCGTGGTCTCGATCTCCTGACCTCGTGATCCACCCGCCTCGGCCTCCCAAAGTGCTGGGATTACAAGCATGAGCCACCGCACCCGGCCTATAACCAAGCTTTTCAGAGGAATCATGTCCATACTCTTTACTTCCTCGCCATCGATTGCACTTTGCAATTTGGTTTCTATTCCAACTAAAGCATCAAAACGACGCATGTACTAAACCCAGTAAACAAGGTGCTTATTTTTCTTGATGCTGGCTGGCCTTAATTCTTCCCCTAGTTCTAGAAGACACTACATGTCTTATGGCCTGCCGAAATTAGGGCTATCCCCCCACTTCTTGAAAAGGCATTATTATTTTAATCTTTCTAACCACAGCACAGATGATATAGTACTAACAAGATACAATTTTTTCCCCTTTATTTTCCATTAAATGCAGTGCAAAGTAAATCTCAATATTAACTACACTGCTCTTGCCTTTTCCTGGAGGTGGGAAGCCTTTTATGATTCAAACTATCCTGTGCCTTGAGCCTCCTGCCTCCCACGTAGTGGTCCTCATTGTCCCTGGGAAGCTCCTCTTCCTTAAGTGATGATGCCCCCAAGGTTCTGACCTATTGTCTTTTCACTCTCACTCTCTACCTGGGCCATATCTTTCCCCCCATGGCTTAGGCCCAATAATATAACTGCATCCTTGATGTCTAGGCTTGCAAAACCTTTGACTAATTTAGACCAAATGCATACATTTCGAAGATGTTATTTGATTTTATTAATAATCTTTAAAACCATCTTTATTTACCAAAGATCACTGAAGTCACATGAACTAAAAGGCCTTAAAATTTCTATTTCTCGGCCTGGCACAGTGGCTTACACCTATAATCCTAGCACTTTGGAAGGCCGAGGTGGGCAGATCACGAGGTCAAGAGATCAAGATCATCCTGGCCAACATGGTGAAACCCCAGCCCTACTAAAAATACAAAAATTAGCTGGGCATGGTGGCGTGCACCTGTAGTCTCAGCTACTCGGGAGGCTGAGGCAGGAGAATTGTTTGAACCCAGGAGGTGAAGGTTGCAGTGAGCCGAGATTGCGCCACTGCACTCCAGCCTGACAACAGAGCGAGACTCTGTATTAAAAAATATATATATAAATATATATGTATTTCTCTCATAAAATATTTAAGTGCCTATTTTTCTAAAAGCCATTAATTACAGCTTTTTCATATATTTTGGTAGTGAAAATATCACAAACACGACATGTATAAACACACAGACATACAAACAGAAGCAGATTTTATAGATTTGTAAGATTCTTCATGTGCCAGTTTTTAAAGTTTCTCTTCCTCATTTTGGACATTCTCTTGATTACCTGTTCCCTGCCCTAAATAATTGTCAGCTATGCCACTCCAAATCTGCATTTCTAAAGGCACAATTCTTAAATGAAATGAAATAGAAAATTCATATTTTATTTAAACCAAGGAAAAATGGTATGAGTAAAAGTTCAGTTAAGATGGCCAGGAAGCTGTGTGTGGTGGCTGATGCCTGTAATCCCAGCACTTAGAGAGGTCAAGGCAGGAGGATTACTTGAGCCCAAGATCTCAAGACCAGCCTGGGCAACATGGCAAGACCCCATCTCTACAAAAACATACAAAAATTAGCTGGGCATAGTGGTCTCAGCTGCTGGGGAGGCTGAGATGGGAGGATCGCTTGAGCCCAGGAGGTCAAGGCTGCAGTAAGCTATGTTCTCGCCACTGCATTCCAGCCTGGGTGACAGAGCAAGACCCTGTCTCAAAAGAAGAAAAAGAAAAAAGATGGTTAGGAAAACAGACACATTTGCCCATTGAAATTTTTTTGAAGATGTTAGTTTCTTAATTGAATTACTAGCTTTAGGGTGGAGCCCTTTAAGGAACAGGGCCAGGAAAGCATGCAGTTTCTAGGCCCTAATAAGCAGGCACAGCTGGAAGGCAAAACAGATCTCCAAAGTTAAGGATCCAACTTTTACAATGAATCCTGGGTCCTCAAAAGAGGAGAACACCACAGGACAAGACAGTGCAATGCTTTTACAGTGCACTTCACTGCAAGGACGTTCCCCTGAGGCTGGTGGGCAAACCAATAACAATCAGCCTATTCTGTAATCACTTAATGCTCCATGGGAGTCTTAGCCCTCATTCCATACCTTCTAGGTGCCCCAAAGCATGCTTTTCTTATCTAAATGTGCAAAAAAAAAGCAGTACCACCCTGTAATAATAAACTACTCACTGTAAACAACTGCCAATAGCCATCTCTAAAAGTATATTTCTTTCCTCGCTTTTACTTACCAAGATTAAAATTTAAGCAGACAGAATTCAGTTGCTTAAGAAGTTTTTACAGAGAGAGTGAGCAGAGGCTTTAAAACAATATCTGTACACATATATTCTAAACTAGTTTTAATTAAGTTGACTTTTAACTATAGAGCTCTTGAAGAAAATTCTTTCAGATCTCTTATTACCAGTTTTTAGCTGGGACAAACAGCTGATATTTCTGGCTTTTGAACTCTCTACCAAGGATAACCTCCCACCTAAAACCAATGAGCCTTAACTAGGGTTATGACTTAACCACAGATGCACAAGGATCTCCAAAGAGATGCCAAGCAGTTTTTACAAGATCTAGAATCACCCCAAAGGTATCTCAGAGAAAGGAAAATTCAAGACAGGAAATCAGAAGCTGTCCATCAATGAATGGCGAAAAGTCCCACAAATACAAAACCAGAAAGGACGCATTCCCTAAGCTGGGAAGTGATCCCAGGCCACCATAGTGAAAGGGCAGAGATTTAGCTACTGTGGTACAGTATAGGGTGGTTGCCAGTGCTCTTCCCAGGAAGAATCTAGAGCAGTCATTTTCAAGCTTGCTAATGATTTTAACTGCTCAAGAGCATTTTTAAGGCTACCTATGACACTACTGTTTAACCTTCCTTCAATTGTTTTAGATAAGAGATCTCTAAAATCCTTTTTCTTTCAATGGTGTACTTAGTTCCAATAGAGACTCAAACACCTTTTTTAAATTGCAGATGGTAATTTTCCAGGTTTTTGCCATATAAGCAGCAAGAGGTATTCCTAGAGGAGGCATCCCCAACTATTCCCTCTTAGAAATGGGTTTAAGATAGCAAAATACAACAAAAGTCTTGTAGAGATAGGACTGTTTTTTTGTCCTAATAAATCCAACCAGCAGAGATGGGACCTTTTAAGATAAAACTCACCTAAGGGCTCGAAACATTCAGGACGAAGAGTATGCTAATGTGTCTCAGACTCCCAGTCCTCTCAGACCAGCCACCTGACTTGAACCCAAGAATTTCTACCCTCCAGATGGCAGAGATCAAGAGAGAGAGTACCCCTACATGGTTACAAAGTCAAGCTCTCAACCACATAAAACAAGGCGCAAGGGAAATCTCATCCAGTTTTTGTTTCAAGGACCCGCAGCAAAGTTTGTAACCAACCAGTCTGCAGGGCTGGCTTGAACAGCAGGCTTACAGGGATCCTAGGCCTGTGTTCTATCCTGTGGTATCCTTCTCCATGACAGAATGACACAAAAAGGCAAAGACAAAGGAAGATGGCAAAAAAGGTGATTTCTGAGAAGAGGCCAAACAATACAAACATTTATAGTTCAAAGTACCAAAAGTACACAAGATTCACTACAACCTAAGACTAGTCATGCAAATCTTCTTCCCTATTAATCAAAACTTTGCAGAGGAGACAAACAGTGATTTTTATTGTTCACTCAACTCATTTGCACAGAGAGAGAAAGGCCAGAGGCTAGCTGGTAAGAAATTAGCTTTTTACCAGCTTGTCAGGTTTCTGGCTTCCCTTTCTCAGCTGCTTCCAGAAGAGCAGAGTGGCTTTTGATGACCCTGCTTGCTGCACCATAGCTGTGGGGGCCAAGCCACGTTACAAAAGAAAATCATTCCTTTTCTTTTCATGGAACCACAGGCAAAAGGCCCCCAGTTTTGCAAGAGGCAGCCCAGCAGGTTATGTGGGGGAACTAAATTAATGTTTCCCATTCCAACAGGAGTTATACACAAATGTCAAAACACAGACACTAGTCACTCTGCTCAGTTCCCAAGTAGTAACCTGGCAAGGCTCAAACTTGCCCCCATTGGCCCCTATCTGAGTCTCCTCCCGAATATAAGTTTCATGGTGGTAGGGCATATTTAAGAAAGCCTGGCAGGCTAGGCGCGGTGGCTCCCGCCTGTAATCCTAGCACTTTGGGAGGCCAAGGCAGGCAGATCACCCGAGGTCAGGAGTTCGAGACCAGCCTGGCCAACATGGTGAAACCCTGTCTCTACTAAAAATACAAAATTAGCCAGGTGTGGTGGTGTGCACCTGTAATCCCAGCTACTCAGGAGGCTGGAGTAGGAGAATCATTTGAACCTGGAAGGCAGAGGTTTCAGTGAGCCGAGATCATGCCACTGCACTCCAGCCTGAGTGACAGTGAGACTCCATCTCAAAAAAAAAAAAGTACCAGAACTAGAATGAAGCTGTTTTCTCTGCTATGTCTTGCAGTATTCCTTCCAGTGCAATTTACTATCAAAGTCTAACATTGTGCCCAATGGCAAAGAAGAAATGTTTATAGGGTCCAGCTCCAGAACCACAAGGCAGGACAAAGATGGAGTGGATTTGGAACAAAGATGCAATAAAATAATATTGAGCACCATTCACACCTTTGGCTGCACAGTTTTCATATTACACATATTTGAACTTTTTTTTTCTTTTTTTTTGAGACAGAGTCTTGCCCTGTCACTCAGGCCAGAGTGCAGCGGCACCATCTCAGCTCACTGCAACCTCTGCCTCCCGGGTTCAAGCGATTGTCCTGCCTCAGCCTCCCAAGTAGCTGGGATTACAGGCACCCACCATCACATCCAGCTAATTTTTGTATTTTTAGTAGAAATGGGGTTTTGCAATGTTGGCCAAGCTGGTCTGGAACTCCTGACCTCAGGTGATCTGCCTGCCTTGGCCTCCCAAGGTGCTGGGATTACAGGCATGAGCCACCGTGCCCAGCCTGAACTTTTATACAACAATGAAATAATTCTTTATTTTCACCAATCAAGACAAAGCCACCTTATAAGTGAAGAAATTCTCACTCTGTCCCCAAAATAGAAAGCCCTAGTCATTATATAGCTCAATATAGAGCTATATTATTTACTGTTCAAATTCAGTCACAGTATCCTTGACTATATATACTCTTACCAAAAGGACTATATTATGACATAACTTCCAACAATTTGTATATAAAATCATAAGTGTCAGGAGAAGAAACAGTTGCCGAGAGCAGCACATGTACTGCCCAGGTAGGTGACCCAGTCAGTGGTGGGGACGAATTTACTGACCCTCTCAATCCCATGTAGGTCAGGCCCATCCATGGTTAAGGCTGAAACATGCAAGTCCTAGTGGGAGGAATTTGAAAACCAAGTTATGTGAAAAGACCTAGAGGTCTCCAACCTTGGCCTCTGTCCCTGACAGAATCAGAAGAGAGAGGCCTGAGGTGCTGGAGGCAGAAGAGGCCCTGCCCTGTCCAACCCTGAGAGGCAGATTCTCAGTCCCCAGGATGCCAGACACTTTTTTCTCTCTTGTCACTGAGTCTCCCCTCCACAGGCAGAACTATGGGCTGAACCCTGAGGCCAGCGCCTCTGCTATCTAATGACCACCGCCAAATACTCAGGGCCACTGTTCACTAGGTGGCATCTTACTCTGAACATTACGTATTTATTTCCGTGAATGTTTTAGCATAATACCGTGAGATGGTCCTTACTGTCCTCACTTCACAGCTGAGAGACAGAGGCTCGATGATCTGAGGAAACCTGCCCAGGGTCACAGGTCGTGTGGCCAAACCCTAACAGGGGCCAGGTGTACATCAAAGCTCAGTTGAGCTGTAAACAGGGGGCCACCAGATTAGGGGCACCAGCCCTAGGGGTCCTCCAGGGATCTGGAAAGACAGGAAAGAAGGCAGAGAACATATTAGAACTATTATAAAATCTTTAATCTTATGCCCTTTTAATGTGATTTGCGTTTGTTCTTTCAACCTGCATAATGTTTGCACATGTTTGTTAGCTGCATGTTCAAAATATATTACTGAATGGAGTGTGTGATCAAAAGAGTTTGGAGATCCTTGCTCCAAATCTCTGCTCCAGAAATCTTCTCTAAAGCGGCGGGTCTCAGAGAAGGAAGCAGGACCAAGAAGCAGCAGCTGCCTAGGAGGCGCCAGACAGAGGATGCTCCGTGGGCAGGGGGAGTAACTCGAACTCGTGGGCCCGGTCAAAGGCCCCCAACCTGGTCTCACCAGATTTTCCTCAGCCTCTGCTGCCCCCTTGTGGCCACCACGTGGCAGACAGAAAGAGCAGTTCCCAGCAGGAAGACACCGAGGGAGGGGTACGGAGGATGCAGAAAACAATCTTAGAACCGTGGAAGGGAGCGAAGAAAACCAGACACTAAAGACCTCACGCTGTAGCATTCCAAACATGCGAAGTTGAAGAATAGCAAAACCGGCGCGGTGGTTCATGCCTGTAATCCTAGCACTTTGAGAGGCTGAAGCGGGCGGATCACTTGAAGTCAAGGGTTCGAGACCACCCTGGCCAACATGTTGAAACCCCGTCTCTACTAAAAATACAAAAATTAGCCGGAAATCGCTTGAACCCGGAAGGCGGAGGTTGCAGTGAGCCAAGATCATGCCACTGCACTCTAGCCTGGGCAACAGAGTAAGACTCTGTCTTAAAAAAATAGAAAAGAAATGTCTTTTCTCACAGTTCTAGAGGCTAGGAAACCTGAGATCAAGGCACTACTGTCTGGTGAGGGCTGTTCTCTGTTTCCAGTATGGCATCTGTTGCTTCATCCTCTGGAGGGGGGGAACACTGTGTCCTCACGTGGCAGGGGGTGGAAGGGCAAAAGGGATGAACTCTTTCCATCAAGTCCTTTTATAATGACATTAATTCATTCATGCAGGCTCTGCCAAAAGGCCCTCCCAAAAGGCCCCACCTTCCAACAGTTGCATGGGAATTAAATTTCCAACACATGAATTTTGGGAGACACATTCACACCATAGTCCAGCGTAAGCAATGCACTGTGCCAGGATTGCGGGGAGGGAAGGAGTAGCTGCAGAAGCAGGGAATAAAGAATTTGGACTGAGACATGTTTCAGTTGACATCCTGGTGGGGAGTGGAGGAGGTGGCTGATGTGAAGAATGTGAAGAAAACAGTGATTCCACTGAAAACACATCCGACAGTCCTCTGTCCTTACCAGGTGCTCCATATAGTTTGGCGAGAGAGGCAGAAAGGTCTGAGTTCCAAGGAGAGGTCAGGGCTGGAGACATCCATTGTGTGGCCACAGCTTCTTCCCAGAGCTTCCAGGAGACATGTTCACACCACCTCCTACCACCCTCAAGATGCTGTTTGTTCTGTATGTCTCTCCCACCTAGACTGGGAGCCTTGGAAGCCAGGGCATTGGGGGCCAGAAAGCCTTCCAGGCAGACAGACTCTCCTAATGCCCTAAGCAAGGCTAGGCTCAGAAGCCCCGTGAGGAAGGCAGGTGAGGAACAGGCAGCCCTTGACCCATGAATGTGCCAGGTTGGGGACCTGGGACCCAGGGAAGCCTTCTCCGCCTCACCGTCAGCACAGGCCAGGATTGGAGAGTTTACCTCCTTTAGTGTTTACCAAACACACAGGGAAGACCAGTTGTGAGTAGACCAGGGCAGCCCAGCTGGGTGATCAGCAAGTCTCACCACCTCAGGCTACCCTCGTCACACACCGCAGCCTGTCCCCTGCCCACACTGCGCATCTTGAGTGCTCTGACCCCTTCACTACCCCTTCATCCACCTGCCCCCCTGGACAGCAGCCCCTAGACAGGTCCTGAACCCCCAACCAAGTACCTGCTGTCCGCCCCCAGTGCCACACCCACCCTTACTAGCTCTCACCCACCCTCCCATCCTAAACCTCAGCCCTCCCACCCCCCATGCCCACCTGAGCCCCCACTTTCAGCTGCCTAAGAACTTCCCCCTGATGTGAAGAAAACAGCGATTCCACTGAAAACACATCCGACAGTCCTCTATCCTTAGCTGGGGCTCCATATAGTTTGGCGAGAGAGGCAGAGAAACAACAACAAAATATATACACACACACACACACACACACACACACACACAGATTCACAAACACTTTGGATCCCTGGGGCTTGGAGACATTTTCTAAAGGGCAAGCAGTTGTTTTGCTTATTTAATTTTATTGACAATCATCTTGTCATTCACTCTTGTAATTATAAATTTTTGGATTTACCTTTTTAAATATATTTTAATAGATTCCTTCCCCATACTAGACCCCAGCACACAACTACTTTCCTTGTCATGAAAAAAAATAAAATAAAAAATTCATTTGTGATATCTTTACTTTCGCCTGTAGTTTCTAAATTTAAAATGGAAGATTGTCAATCCGTAATTATATGTGTCCAGTAAAAATTTTAAAGACTGTTTCCAGGGTTAATTGTCAATCTCCCCAGGAAAGGGATAACCGGTAATGCCGCCCCAGCCCAGAGTCTCCTAGGACAGCGGCTGACACTGGCCAAGTCCGCCAGGTGCCTCCTGTCCATCTCCTTCCCTCTTCATCCAGCACCCACTCACCCACCCACGCCAGCCCCAACCTCTTTCTTTATAGATGAAGGAACCGAGTGAGACTCAGAGAGGTTAGCTAGTCTGACCAACGTCACACTGTGTCAAACTCCTAAGCTAAGTGTTTTTTCCACTATTATATACTCTTCTTCTCTGCCCACCAAAAAATTTCTTAGCATGCCTTTGTTGAGAAAGAAGGAAGGGAGGAAGGAAGGAAGGAAGGAAGGAAGGAAGGAAGGAAGGAAGGAAGGGAGGAAGGAAGGGAGGAAAGAAAGAAAAGAAAAGAAAGAAAACCTTTTGTCCCCAAAGTTAGAAAAACAAGTGAAAAAGGCCCAAGGCTATCAGTGAGGGCTCCAGAACCAAGGCAGTGCAGCCCTGCCCTTTCCTCCCACCTCACCCCTGCTCTGCTTTCCTCAGCTGCTCCTGACCAGCAGGCAGGACACTGGACATGGGTCCCAGGCCTGTGTCACCGTGGGCAGGTCACTTCTCCCCTCTGGGTCTCAGTAAAAGAAGAAATGGGACCAAGTGAACTGTTCCAGGCTGTGTTCCCCAGCATCCTACATCCCATGGCAACCGTGAAAGGGCACTCTGGGTAGGGGTGGGGTCTCAGGAGGGGAAAGACTCAGCCAGAGCACTGATCCTATATCTCTTCTCTATTTTGGGATTCTAGATATGAGTTTGATGGACAAAATTCCTCTACATTTGACGTGATGTAAAGAAAAAGTTTGAAAGCCAGAGGCAAGACCATCCTGAAGATTCCTTTCAACTTCGAGGTCCTTTCACTTCCACAGGTGATCTGACATCACCACCTCTCTCACCACGCTAACAGCACTTTCATTTTGACCTCTTGTGATGAGGTCACCTGGTATCCACACAGGATGGGGTTTTTTTGTGGAAAATGAAGGATTTCCATATCTGCAAATTTATTACACAAGAGTTTTAATATGGCTGGGCACAGTGGCTCATGCCTGTAATCCCAGCACTGTGGGAGGCCAAGGCGGGCAGATCACTTGAGGTCAGGAGTTCGAGACTAGCCTGGCCAACATAACAAAACCCCATCTCTACTAAAAATACAAAAATTAGTCAGGTGTGGTGGTGTGCACCTATAGTCCTAGCTACTTGGGAGGCTGGGGCAGGAGAATCACTTGAACTTGGGAGGCAGAGGTTGCAGTGAGCCAAGATCACACCACTGCACTCCAGCCTGGGCAACACAGCAAGACTCTATTCTCAAAAAATGGAAAAAAAAAAGAATTTTAATCCCAGAGGTTTTATTCATTAAAATTCACTGCTAAACAAACAACCAAAAAAAATGTCAGTTAACCAGAAGGATTGACAGAGGTGTCTGATTAACTGGAAGTGTCCTGAAGATGTCCTGACTTTATAAAGACAATTTTGTAATGAATACATATACATTCTGTGAGGGCAGGGAGGGTTTTGCTAAGCACAGGGTAGATAGTCAAGTTTGGTTGACTTACTGCTTGAATAAATGAATGAATACATGAACTTTTTCTCTGGTGGTCAAGAGTAATGCAGGGCCTTAGCTGCTTTGCAGTACATGTGGCCTCCAACGTCACCCTCAGCTGCTTCTGTTGCCAGCATTTAACAGCCTTCTAGTCACTCCTCACTCTTCACAATTCATTAAAATTTTCAGACCCTGGGTCACTGTCTTTCCCTTCATCCCACTCCTGCTACCATTCTTTGTGGCTTCTCTGTCAACCAAGACACTCCACCCAACACACTGGCCTCTCACCGTGACCTTTTGACCTTCTCACCTCCAGTGATCTTGTCCTCCCCCTACTGCAGCCACTCACTCCACAGTCATACCTAGACCTTGTCATTACCTGTACCTGGACCTGCAACCTCTCCATAATCTCAGTTTTAAGTATCCCCCCCTTCCTGTCTTTGCAGATCACTCCCTCTGGTGTCCACCTCCAAAGATCAAACAATATTTTCACTCTCCAGACCTCCAACCCCTTTGACCCTGACATTATGAAATCCTGTGCCCTCCCAACCTTATCCCGCTTAGGTTTCATGACCCATTGTTGTAAAAGCTGTCTTGCATCTCAACTCCTATTCCCTCATTCCCTCCATCATGCCTACCTATCAAAAGCCTAGCTCTGGCTACATCCAACTTCCCACCTACTCCATGCCTGCATCCAAGCAGCTGAAGTGGTTGGATAAAAATACTCAACCATGCTCATCAAACATTTACAAACTTCAAGTTGGCCATTAGAAACGCCCAGCAGATAACCTGTCATGGAATTAGAGTAAAGAAAAGAAAAAGAAGTATACAGCATTTTCCTGGCCACTCACTCACAGAATTTCAAGGCAACTATTTCATACTTTCTTGTATTTCATTACACAGCCTCCATCCTCCTCACTTTCTTTTTTTGTTTTGTTTTGTTTTGTTTTGAGACAGAGTCTCACTCTATGGCCCAGGCTGGAGTGCAATGGCGCAATCTCGGCTCACTGCAACCTCTGCCTCCTAGATTCAAGTGATTCTCCTGCTTCAGCCTCCCAATTAGCTAGGATTACAGGCATGCACCACCACACCTGGCTAATTTTGTATTTTTAGTAGAAACAGGGTTTCACCATGTTGCCCAGGCTGGTCTCGAACTCCTGACTCAGGTGATCCACCCTCCTCAGCCTCCCAAAATGTTGGGATTACAGGCGTGAGCCAATGTGCTCAGCTCATCTTCCTCACTTTCAACTAACAACCAACCCCTCCACTTGGGCACCAGACCCCACTGCCTCTCACCTACTCAGGGCCATTCCTCCAGCAATACCCCGTCTCCTGCACACCCCCTTTCCCTCTGCAGTGGCTCACTCCCATCAGCAAGCAAACATGTTATTCCTCCTATCTTAGAAAATAAAAAATGAATAAATACAAACCTTCCTCAGCACCCAAACTGAGGTCTCCTAGTACCATTTCCTCTAAAAAGAAACATAGCAGCCTATGTACAAGATGAGCCTGAACATCTTATCACCAGAAAATAAGAAAGGCATCAAAGATATTAGTATTGTATCAACTTGAGGCTCATACTGCCCAAATATGGCATAAATGGAGCCTCAGTAAAAATAATAATAGCAAGGGATTAAAACACATTAAAATCAACTGACTCATAGTGATACTAAATAAAGAGTCATTGGTTACCTTTGGCAGATGCTGGAGAACAAACTCATTATTCTGAAAGCTGCTAAATAAAGGGGAAAGAATGGCATCAATCTGCCTTTCCTAAATAAATCATGTCAAAATAGTAGATGGGACATAATCTGTATAAATGAAATCAGTTTAGACAGAATAATAGACTTAGAATATTTGCATTTTACAGTCCCTAAGAAAATAATGGATCTAGCAATGCTCATCATGGCTGCCAACTAGAATTCTATGCCTGCTGATAGAAACACAGCACAATATCACCTATGACGTAGCCTTGCCAGAAAATAGATCATGAATCATATCAAGTCTTTAAATCTAACTACCAGTTTAAGAAAAAAATGGGGGAGGCAGAGGAATATGGTAAATTGTACAGTGATTCAATTAGCAAAATTCAGAATGTGCAAAGTTCTATAGGAAACAAGCCATTTCTTCAACAAATAAATGTCAAGGGGGTAAAAAAAGATTTAAAGAGACTTAAGCTCCAAGTCTAACCATGAGAAAATCACCAGACAAATTCCAAAAGGGGGCAGCCTGTGTAACACCTGACTAGTACACCTCAAAACTATCAAGGTCACCAAAAACAAGGAACACTGGCAAAACTGTCACAACCAAGAGGGCCCAAAGAGACGTGACAAATACATGAAATATGCTATCCTGGAAGGCCAGGCGCGGTGGCTCACACTTGTAATCCCAGCACTTTGGAGGGCCAAGGCGGGCAGATCACTTGAGGCCAGGAGTTTGAGACCAGCCTATCCAACATGGGGAAACCCCGCCTCTACTCAAAATACAAAAAAATTAGCCGGGCATGGTGGTGGGCGCCAGTAGTCCCAGGTACTCGGGAGGCTGAAGCAGGAGAATCGCATGAAACCAGGAGGTGGAGGTTGCAGTGGGCCAAGATCACACCATTGCAATCCAGCCTGGGCAACAAGAGCAAAATTTCATCTCAAAAAAAAAAAAAAAAAAGGAAAAGAAATATGGAATCCTGGAACAGACAAAAAGACATCAGGTGAAAACTAAGACAATCAGAATGAATAAAGTATGGACTTTAATAATAATTTATCTCTTTTTTTGAGATGGAGTCTTGCTCTGTTGCCCAGGCTGGAGTGCAGTGGCATGATCTCAGCTTACTGCAGCCTCCACTTCCGAGGTTCAAGCGATTCTCCGGCCTCAGCCTCCCAGGTAGCTGGGATTACAGGTGTGCTCCACCACGCCTGGCTAATTTTTGTATTTTTAGTAGAGACAGGGTTTCACTGTGTTGGCCAGGCTGGTCTCAAACTCCTGGCCTCAGGTGATCCTCCCACCTCAGCCTCCCAAAGTGCTGGGATTATAGGCATGAGCCACCGCGCCCAACCAATTTATCAATATTGATTCATTAATTATAACACATATACCCACACTCATGTAAGATGTTATTAATAAGGGACACTGAATCCAGGGAGGGCACATGGGAATACTCTGTACTATCCTCTCAATTTCTCTATAAATCTAAAACTGTTCTAAAATGTGAATTCCACTTCAAAGAAGAGAAAGAGAGACTTAAGACACATATCAACTGAATACAACGCACGGATATTGTTTTGATATTGATTCAAGCTGTATATATATTTAATGGAAAATTTGGGAAAACTAAACATTGCATATTCGATAATATTAAGAAATTATGTAAACTTTTCAGAAACAATACTAGCATAATGGTTACATTATTTAAGAGTTCTTATCTTTTAGGATGCTGAAATATTTATGATAGAAATGATACGATATATCATATTATATCATATCATGTCATATCATATCATATCTGGGATTTGTTCTAAAATTATCTGGTGTGGAGGTTGGGAGTAGAGGTGGAACCAGAGTGGTCCTGAATTTTTTTTTTCTTTAGACAGTGTCTCACTCTGTTGCCCAGGCCTGAGTGCAGTGATGCCATTTTGACTCACTGCAACCTCTGCCTTTTGAGTTCAAGCGATTCTCCTGCCTCAGCCACCCTAGTAGCTGGAATTACAGGCATGCACCACCATGTCTGGCTAGTTTTTGTATTTTTTAGTAGAGATGGGGTTTCACCATGTTGGCCAGGCTGGTCTTGAACTCCTGACCTCAGGTGATCCACCTGCCTCAGCCTCCCAAAGTGCTAGGATTACAGGCATCAGTGGTCCTGAACTGATGATTATTGCATCTGGGTCACGGGTATATGGGAGTTCTTTTTCATTATCTCTATTTATGTGTATGAATTTTCTGGAATAATGAGTTTTTTTAAATTTCTCATGACCTCATATGCTGTCTCGCTAGACATATTTTCTCTGCAACTCTTGACAGCAAAATTCCTTAAGAAATTCTACAACACAAAATGTCTCTACCTCCTCTCCTCTCACAGATTTATCGAGGCATAATTTACATACCATAAAATTCACCCACTTTGGTCGGGCGCAGTGGCTCACAGCTGTAATCCCAGCACTTTGGGAGGCCGAGGTGGACGGATCACTTGAGGTCAGGAGTGTGAGACCAGCCTGGCCAACAAGGTGAAACCCCGTCTCTAGTAAAAATACAAAAATTAGCCAGGTGTGGTGGTGGCCCCCTGTAATCTCAGCTACTTGGGAGGCTGAGGCAAGAGAATTGCTTGAACCTGGGAGGTGGAGATTGCAGTGAGCCAAGATGGCACCACTGCACTCTAGCCTGGGCAACAGATCGAGACTCCATCTCAAAAAAAAAAAAAAATCATCCATTTTAAGTGTACAATTCAATGATTTTAGTATATTTATAGAGTCGTACAACTATCACCACAATCTAATTTTAGAACGTTTCCATCACACCAAAAAGAAATTTCATGTTCCTTTGCACTTAGCCCCCATTCCAAACCTGAGCCCTAGACAATCACTAATCTTTCTGTCTCTATAGATTTGCTTATTATAGACATTTCGTGTAAGTGGATTCCTACAGCCTTTTGAGTCTAGCTTCTTTCACTTAGCATAATGTTTTTGAGGTTCATTCATTTTGCAGCATGTATCCATATTTCATTCCTTTTTATTGCTGAATAGTATTCGATTGTATGGACACACCTTTTTTTTTTTTTTTTGAGATAGAATCTAGTTCTGTCACCCAGGCTGGAGTGCAGTGATGTGATCTCGGCTCACTGCAACCTCTGCCTCCCAGGTTCAAGCAATTCTCCTGCCTCAGCCTCCCAAGTAGCTGGGATTACAGGGGTGCGCCACCATGCCCAGCTAAATTTTTTGTATTTTTAGTAGAGACGGGGTTTCACCATGTTGGCCAGCCTGGTCTCAAACTCCCGACCTCAAGTGATCCACCCACCTCAGCCTCCCAAAGGGACACACCATATTTTGTTCACCAATTCACTGATCAATGGTATTTGGTTGTTTTTACTTCATAGCTATTGTGAATAATACTGCTGTGAATTCTTATACAAGTATTTGTGTGGACATACACTTTCATTTTTCTTTTTTTTTTTTTGAGACGAAGTTTTGCTCTTGTTGCACATGCTGCAGTGCAACAGCGCAATCTCGGCTCACCGCAACCCCTGCCTCCTGGGTTCAAGTGATTCTCCTGCCTCAGCCTCCCAAGTAGCTGGGATTACAGGCATGCACCACCACGCCCAGCTAGTTTTTGTATTTTTAGTGGAAATGGGGTTTCTCCATGTTGGTCAGGCTGGTCTCAAACTCCTGACCTCAGGTGATCCGCCCACCTAGGCCTCCCAAAGTCCTGGGATTACAGGCGTGAGCCACCGCACCCGGCCTGCTTTCATTGTTCTTAGGTAGATACCTAGGAACCCAATTGCTGAGTCATATGGAAAATCTGTGTTGAATGTTTTAAGGACTTAACCAGCTGCCTTCGAGCTCCAAGACAAGATGACGTAGATGCTCTTCTGATTCCTCCTGCTAAATACAGCTACAATCCTGGATGGTATATATAAAACAAACATAAGAAGATCCTGAAAGATGGAGAGAAGGCAGACTGGCTAGGAATCTCAAGACCCGAAAAAACAATATAGTGGTGAGTTCCCTGGGTTTGGCTTTTTTGCCTCATATATACAAGACTGGGTGCTGGAATAGCCAGCAACCAGGAAGCTCCAACAGGAAGATGAAAAAAATCCCGGAAAGTCTCTGGCCAAAGGACCAAGAAAGGAACATCCTGGAAAGACAAAACTTTTAGACAATGACTACTCTATTTCAGGCAAAAAAGAAAAAAAAACACTCTCACCCCCATATCTGCCAACAAAGGCTGAGTGAGGAGTTTAGCCATCAACTCCCACCCAGCTGAGGTACCCCTCCCCAGCAAGTAGGAAGCTGGGACTCTCAGCCCCGCCTGGTGGTATGAAATCCCCCTCCATCACAACCAATGTCACTGGAGACCCCGTGGGGAACAGGAATGAGGTGCTTCTTACTCTCTCAGCCAGTGTGTGTCAGCAGAGACCTAGTGGGAAGCCTGAACCCCCATCCACACCTAGTAATAACAAGGAGCACGGCCCCCTCAAGTGTTCACAGAGGCCAAGTGAGGAACCTGGGCCTCTCCCCCAACCTGAGAGCAGTGAGGCAGCACCCTCTTTGCTCAACTAGTGCGGTGTCAAAGGATGATCACTAAAACAGACTTAAATAAGGTCCAGAGTCTCATAACATACAATCCAAGATGTGCAGGATGCAAGCGAAAATCACTTGCCATACCAAGAATCGGGAAAATCTTGTATAAGAAAAATTAACAGACATCATCACCCAAGTTGACTTAAATGTTAGAATCACCTGATGCATATTTAAAGCAAGCAAGTATTTTAAAACAAGTATTAAAAATGTTTTACAGGCCAGGCACGTTGGCTCACTCCTGTAATCCCAGCACTTTGGGAGGCCAAGGCGGGTGGATCACTCAAAGTCAGGAGTTCGAAACCAGCCTGACCAACATGGTGAAACCCTGTCTCTACTACACATATAAATATTAGCTGGGCATGGTGGCAGGTGCCTGTAATCCCAGCTACTCGGGATGCTGAGGCAGGAGAATCACTTGAACCCGGAGGCAGAGGTTGCAGTGAGCTGAGATCATGCCATTGCACTCCAACCTGGGCGACAGAGCAACACTCCATCTCAAAAAAAAGCTTCACAGGCCAGGCACATTGGCTCACATCTGTAATCCTAGCATTCTGGGAGGCTGAGGCAGGCAGATCACTTGAGGTCAGGAGTTCGAAACCAGCCTGGCCAACATGGCAAAACCCCATCTCTACTAAAAATACTAAAATCAGCTGGACATGGTGGCAGATGCCTATAATCCCAGCTATTCGAGAGACTGAGGCAGGAGAATCACTTGAACCTGGGAGGCAGAGGTTGCAGTGAGCCAAGATTGCACTACTGCACTCCAGCCTGGGCAACCGAGTGAGACTCCATCTCAAAAAAAAAAAAAAGCTTTACAGCGAAGTGCAGTGGCTAATGCCTATAATCTCAGCACTTTGGCAGCCCAAGGTGGGAGGATCACTTGAGCCCAGGAGTTCATGACCAGCAACAAAGGGAAATGCTGTCTCTACAAAAAACAACAACAACAAAATAATAATAATAATAATAATTACCCAGGAATGGTAGTGTGTACTTGTAGTCCCAGCTCCTTGGGAAAAAAGTTTTCAATTAGCCAGACGTGGTGGTGTGTACTTGTGGTCCCAGCTACTTGAAGGCTGAGGTGTGAGGATCACTTGAGCCTGGGAAGTCAAGGCTGCAGTGAGCCATGATTGCACCACTACTCTTCAGCCTGGGCAACAGAGCAAGACCTTGTCTCAAAAAGAAAAGGGGGAAAAAAAAAAAAGCTTTAACAAGCAATTACAAACTCTCTTGAAACAAATGAAAATCAGAAATTTTGGCAAAGAAATGGAAGATATAAAGAAGAATCAGGCCGGGTGTGGTGGCTTACACCTGTAATCCCAGCACTTTGGGAGGCTGAGGCAGGTAGATCATGAAGTCAAGAGATCAAGACCATCCTGGCCAACATGGTGAAACCCCGTTTCTACTAAAAATACAAAAAATTAGCCAGGCATGGTGGCAGGTGCCTGTAATCCCAGCTACTTGGGAGGCTGAGGCAGGAGAATCACTTGAATCCGGGAGGCAGAAGTTGTAGTGAGCTGAGATAGTACCATTGCACTCCAGCTTGGGCAAAAAGAGTGAAACTCCATCTCCAAAAAAAAAAAAAGAAGAAGAAGAATCAAATAGAAATTTTAGAACTTAGAAATATAATCATGAAAATTGAAAACTCAATAGATGGGCTTAACAGCAGATTGGAGAGGACAGAGGAAAGATTCAGTGAACTTAAAGGTAGAAGAGAAATTACTCAATCTGGACAATGCAGAAAAATAGACTGAAAAAAATGAACAGAGGTTCATTTATGGGACTATAACAAAAGAGCTAACAAACATTCTGTCATCAGCATTTAAGAAGAAGAGAGAGAGAATAGAGCAGGAAAATGTACTCAACGAAATAATGCCTGAAAAACTCCCAAATTTGGCAAAAGATATTAACTTATTGATGCAAGAAGCTAAGTGAACCCCAAATG
The DNA here is from genome assembly GCF_006542625.1 of Nomascus leucogenys. Lineage (NCBI taxonomy): Eukaryota > Metazoa > Chordata > Mammalia > Primates > Hylobatidae > Nomascus > Nomascus leucogenys. The sequence continues at coordinate 53,234,345 of NC_044402.1, read as the reverse complement.
GTATGTTTTCATGTATTTGATGGCTATTTATATATCTTCTTTGGTGAAATGTCTATTCAAATCTCTTGCCCATTTTTTATTGTTATTATTGAGTTATAAGAGTTCTTTTTATATTCTAGATACAAGTCCCTTTTTTGATAAATGATTTGCAAATATTTGATCTCATTCTATTGCTTTTGTTTATCTTTTCACTGTCTTATGGTTGCTGTTGTTTTTATGTTTGTTTTTTCCTTAATGAAGGCAATTTCCAGATCTTTTCACTTTCTTTTTTTTTGAAACAGAGTCGGCCGGGCGCGGTGGCTCACGCTTGTAATCCCAGCACTTTAGGAGGCCGAGGCGGGTGGATCACGAGGTCAGGAGATCCAGACCACGGTGAAACCCCGTCTCTACTAAAAAATACAAAAAATTAGCCGGGCGTGGTGGTGGGCGCCTGTAGTCCCAGCTACTCGGAGAGGCTGAGGCAGGAGAATGGCGTGAACCCGGGAGGCGGAGCTTGCAGTGAGCTGAGATTGCGCCACCGCACTCCAGCCTGGGCAACAGAGCGAGACTCCATCTCAAAAAAAAAAAAAGAAACAGAGTCTTGCTCTATCACCCAGGCAGGAGTGCAGTGGCACGATCTCGGCTCACCGCAACCTCCAACTCCCAGGTTTAAGAAATTATCCTGCCTCAGCCTCCCAAGTAGCTGGGACTATATGCATGCACCACCATGCCTGGCTAATTTTTGCATTTTTTAGAGACAGGGTTTCACCATGTTGGCCAGGCTGGTCTCGAACTCTCGGCCCCAAGTGATCCACCTGCCTCGGCCTCTCAAAGTGCTAGGATTACAGGTGTAAGCCGCCACACCCAGCCTTCACTTTCTTGATGGTGCCTTTTGGAGTACAAAAGTTTTCAATTTTGATGAAATCCAATTATCAGTATTTTATCTGAAGCATGGGCAATATAGTGAGACCCTGTCTCCACACCAGAAAAAAAAAATTTAACAATTAACCAAGCGTGGTTGTGTGCACCTGTAGTCCCAGCTAACCAGGAGGCTGAGGCAGGAGGATCACTTGAGGTCCAGGAGTTGAGGCTGCAGTGAGCTATGATTGCACCATGGCACTCCAGACTGGGTGACGTACCAGGACCCTGTCTCCAAAAAGAAAATACTATTTTATTGCTTGTGTATATGTAAGAAAGTGTCATATGTAAGAAATCATTGCCTAGCCCAACATCATGAATATCTACTTTTAGGCCTTTTTCTAATAGTTTTATAGTTTTGCACTTACATTTAGGTCTATGATCAATTTTGAGTTGGTATTTTCTGTATGGTATGAGGTAATATAGGAATTACAAGCTATAAATCCCCTCTAAGCATAGCTTTAGCTACATGTCAAAAATTCTGATACGTTCTGTTTCAGTTTTCATTCAGCTCGAAATATTTTCTGGTTTTCCTTGTGATTTCTTCTTCCACCCATTGGTTATTTAGAAGCATCCTGTTTAATTTTCACACACTTGTAATTTCCTCAAATTTCCTGTTGTTGTTGATTTCTAATTTAATTATATTGTGATCAGAGAACATCTTTGTATGATTTCAGTCCTTTTAAAATTATTGAGACGTGTTTTATGGCCTAGCATATGGCCTATCCTGGAGAATGTTCCATGTACACTTGAGAAAAATTGTATATCCTGCCATTGTTTAGTAGAGTGTTTTACAGATGTCCGTTAGACTTAGTTAGTTGATAGTGTTACCCAAGTCTTCTGCTCAAGGACAGCCCTCACCTGTCAGCCCTCTTTGTGGACGGAAGATAACTGCTTCCCCAAGGTCACACTCTTTCTAGGGGCAACCCACCTTCCATGACTGATTAATGTGGTGGGCAAAAACCCAGCTCCCTTGCCCCAGTTGGGGATGGCTCTGAAGGGACATCCCAGCTCCGGATTAAATCTCAAAGTCTGCTTTCTGGAGACCCAACCTGTGTACCCCTTATTCAATCAAACTATAGCCACCCTAGTTTTAAAATATATTCCAAATCAGACTCACCATGCCCCAATCATCTCTCACTGGTCACTAGATCGAGAATGGCCTGGGCCAAGAGTTGGGGGCAAGTTGGAAACAAGGGAGCCAGGTAGGATGCTATTGCAATTTGCAATATTCCTAATTAGAGATGGTAGGGGTGTGGTGATGAGCAGTTTAATTTGGTACTTATTTTGAAACTAAAGTTGCCATCTCTTACTGACCTCTCAGTTTTTTTTTTTTTTTTTGAGTCAGAGTCTCACTCTGTCACCCAGGTTGGAGTGCAGTGGCACGATCTCGGCTCACTGCAACCTCCACGTCCTGGGTTCAAGCGATTCTCCTGTCTCAATCTCCCGAGTAGCTGGGACTACAGGCACGTGCCACTATGCCCGGCTAATTTTTGTATTTTTAGTAGAAACGGGGTTTCACCATATTTGTCAGGCTGGTCTCAAACTCCTGACCTCAGGTGATCCACCCGCCTCGGTCTCCCAAAGTGCTAGGATTACAGGTGTGAGCCACCACGCCTGGCCTGAGGCGGAGTCTTGCTCTGTCACCCATGCTGGAGTGCAATGGCGCAATCTCAGCTCACTGCAACCTCCACCTCCCGGGTTCAAGTGATTCTCCTGCCTCAGCCTCCGGAGTAGCTGGGACTACAGGCATGTGCCACTATTCCTGGCTGATTTTTGCATTTTTGGTAGAGACAGGGTTTCACCATGTTGGCTAGGCTAGTCTCGAACTCCTGACCTCAGATGATCCCGCCTCCACCTCCCAAAGTGCTGGGATTACAGGTGTGAGCCACTGCACCCGGCCAACCTCCCAATCTAAAATAGCCCCCAAGTTCTTCTCTGTCCCCTCACCCTGCCTTATATCATCGCATACTCCTTATCGCTATCTGATATTATATTTCATATTTACTTGGTATCTGTCTATTTTGTTCAAGACCATAAATTCAGGGCCTAAAACATTGCGGGGTATAAAGACTGTGTTCAATAAATACTGTGTAAATGAATTGATAAGTAAATAAGCAAATGACATGCATCAGTACTTACTGAATGCTGCACCGAATGTCAGCAAAGGCATAAGAGAATGTCTGGATCTGTAGTTTCTGATGTAATCGAAGCAGAAACTTGTTTCCCAGCCATGCCCACATTATTTTTTTAAATGACAAAAAATAAACCCTACTAAGACAGATGGCGCCTCAGGGTGGAAAGAACATGGGTTTGGATGTGAATAATTCACATCTGAAACACACTTAGTAGCTATATGAGCTTGCACAAGTGACTCAACTTCTCTGAGCTCCACGTCCCACTGTGGGTGGAGGTAATGGTATCCTTCTCCTGGGGGTATCTTAAGTGAGACAGTGCATGCTGAGTTGAGGTCCTGCTCCATACACTGAGGCATGGTCAAGTCCAAAAACAAGTAAATGAAAAAGACAAAAATCCTTGACTTTGTGGAATTGGCAGTCGGTAAATAAGAAATATAAATGAAATATATGTTAGTTAGATGGTAAGAAATAATGAGGAGAAAAGCCAATGGGGGTGGAGAACACGGGAGAAGGCTTCCAATTTTGAAATGGGGCAGCCAAGGAAGGCCTTGATTAGGTGCCTTTTGAGATGAGGGACAGAGCCACGAAGATAGCTGGGGAAGGAAGAAGTTCAGGTAGTGAGAAGGGCAAGTACAAGGCCCTAAGTTGTGAATGTGCCTGTTTCGAGAACAGCAGGAAGCCCATGGGGCTGGATGGTGAGGAGAAGTAATCAAAGATGAGGTTAGAGAGGGAAGGGCCTTGGTGGGGCACAGTGGCTCACGCCTGTAATCCCAGCACTCTGGAGGCTGAGGCAGGCAGGTTAGGAGATTGAGACCATCCTGGCTAACACGGTGAACCCCATCTCTACTAAAAATACAAAAAATTAGCCTGGCGTGGTGGCACGTGCCTGTAGTCCCAGCTACTCAGGAGGCTGAGGCAGGAGAATCGCTTGAACCCTGGTGGTGGAGGTTGCAGTGAGCTGAGATTGCACCACTGCACTCCAGCCTGGGCCACAGAGCAAGACTCCATCTCAACAACAACAAAAAAAAAAAAAAAAGAGAGAGAGAGAGAGAAAGAGGGAAGGGCCTTGTGTAGAGCCTTGCAGGCCCTGTAAGGAAGTTAGCTTTACTCTGAGTGAGTGGAGAAGCGATTGGAGACTTTTGAGCAGAGAAGTGAGGTGGTCTAACTTGTATTTCAACTGACTCACTTTCGCTGCTGTGTAGAGACATGGACAAGGAGAGCAAGGACAGCAGCAGGAAGACAAGTTAGGAGACGCAAGAGATGACATAGGCTTGGACTCGGGTATTGGCAATAGGGATGAGAAGAGATGAGAAATGCTCAGATTCCAGATATACATATTTTGAAGGTAGAGTCCATAGGATTTAAGACAGTTTGGATGTGGAGTATGAGAAAAAGAGAGGAGTCAGCAATATCTTCAAGGATTTGGGCCTAAACAATGGAAAGGATAGAACTGCAAATCTCAATTCCATCAGGAAGGAAGAGAAGGTTCAGGGAGAAGATCAGGTCAGTTCTGGACATGTTAAGTTTGTGGTACTTGTACTTGGAAGTAAAAGTCTGGAGTTCCGGGAAGTGTATGATCTTGAGAGTCATCAGCACAAAGGTGGTCTTCATAGATAGTATCTGAATCTGGTAGGGAGCCAGGAGACTGGATAAGATCACCTAGGGAGAGAGAAAAATAGAAGAGGCCCAAGGAATAACCATGGACACTACAATGGTAAGAGGTTGGAGAAATGAAGAGTAACCAACAGGGAGGCAGAGAGGGAGGGGCCTGGGGCTACGGGGGGCTCCACATCTCCCAAACCATATATTTACAAATAATCTCCAAGAGTGGATTACTCTTGCTTATTTCTTTTTTTTTTTCTCACTCTGGTCTCACCTTGTCACCCTGGCTGGAGTGCAGTGGCATGATTATGGCTCGTTGCAGCCTCAACCTCCTGGGCTCAAGTGATCCTCCCACATCAGCCTCCAGAGTAGCTGGGGCAACAGGTGTGCATCACCACAGCCTGCTAATTTTTGTATTTTTTCATAGGGATGGGGTTTCCCTATGTTGCCCAGGCTGGTCTTGAACTGCTGGGATCAAGTGATTCTCCCACCTTGGCCTCCCAAAGTGCTGGGAGTGCAGGCATGGGCCACTGCTGCACCTGGCACTCTTGCTTATCTCTATGGCTACAGTGGCCTATTGCCTTCTTTGTGTTTGGACACATTATCAGGGCCAACCTCGGAGTTAACCTTAAAAGGTTAACAAGTCCCTATGACTGAAAAAAGTCCCTATGACTGTAAAAAGTCACAAGTCCCTATGATTGAAGTGTGAATAACTGACAGGTTTATCCTTCTCAGGGGGTATACAATGAAATAAAATCCCTTTAACAAAATGAATCTCTATTTGATGAAATACTGTAGGAAAAATGGTCATTTCCCAGAGGGAACTATCTGTATCCCTGGCATGCTGCAGTTCACTGTAGTGATGATGGTACCACCCTGGTCAGTATCAACCCTTGGGAAGCCATTGGGAAGGAGAAACAAGCTCTTGGGGGAGCATCAATACTGCTTTGGGCTGTAAGGTCTTAGAGGCCAGGAAAGGTATCTGGGACCCAAGCATAGCTCGTAATGCCTGAGCAGGTGCACACTGCCTTACCTTAAGCAGGATAAAGCAAGAAGTGGGCAGGCAGCTTCCCAACACTGTCTTTAAACTCAGCTTCTGCCCACCACACTTCTGGTTCCCTTCCACCTAACCACTTCTTCTCTGTCTCCGTTGCAATTTCTCCTTTTTCTCAAGCTCCAGCCTAGTGCCCCAGCCTCCTGTCCCACAAATGGTGTTAGATGGTCAACATTGCAGAAATGATGAGTTCAGTTCTTTCCACCAAGGTCTTCGTGGTTCCATGAGAAACCTGTTGTCTCTTCCTATTTTCCTTTCACTACTCACCAGCACCAAATCCCCAGTCAGCAAACCAGAGAGTACAAAAGCAGGGACTTTTACACTAGGGTTCCTCTTCCCCATACCCACAGTTGCCTCCTCAACTAAGGAAGGTGATGGGAAAATGACAATGACACCAATAGGACAATGGGGCAAAAGCATGGACAGGAAACTCACAAAAGCATGGACAGGAAACACGAATAGCCATTAAACAGTTAAAAAGAATGTTGACACTTAACAACAAATGTGCAATTTAAAGAAGCAGTAAGAGACCATTTCATCTATCAAAGTGGCAAGGATTCTAACGCAGAGGGTTGGCGAGAGTAAGGATACAGGCAGACACTACTAACTGGAGTAGAAAGGCCTGCACTGCTTTCTGGAGAATGGCTTGGCAACACATAGAGACCAAGAGCTTTAAAACAAGTCTATGCATTCACCCTTTCACTCAGTGGTTTCACTTCTAGAATTTAGCCTAAGGAAATAATTAGATAGCCATGCAAATATGTAAGTTCAAGGATATTTACCGAAGGTCCGGGCGCTGTGGCTCACACCTGTAATCCCAGCACTTTGGGAGTCCAAAAGAGGCGGGCAGATTACCTGAGGTGAGGAGTTGGAGACCAGCCTGGATAACATGGTGAAACCCCGTCTCTACTAAAAATACAAAAATCAGCCAGGCATGTGCCTGTAATCCCAGCTACTCAGGAGGCTGAGGCAGGAGTAGCTTGAACCCGGGAGGCAGAGGTTGCCGTGAACCGAGATCACACCACTGCACTCCATCCTGAACAACAGAGTGAGACTCCATCTCAAAAAAATAAAAAGAAGAAGAAAAAGAAAAAAAAAGAATATTTACCACAGCTCAGTTTATTATATGTTTAAAAATTGAAGGCCAGGTGTGGTGGTACACACCTGTAATCCCAGAGCTTTGGGAGGCCGAGGCAGGAGGGTGCCATGAGCCCAGGAATTCAAGGTTATAGTGAGCTGTGTGTGTGCCACTGCACTCCAGCCTGAATGACAGAGCAAGACCCTGTCTCTAAAAAAACAAAAAGCAAATTGAGACCCACCTAAACATGCTATAATAGGAAATTGGTTTAAATGAACTAGTAGAATACTGGGTGACCATTATAAATGATGCTGGCTCACGGGCTTCCTAATGTGATACACTGGTACTCGTGCCCAAAAATGCATAAACACCAGACATACTCAAATTTAGGAACAGTCTACAGAACAACTGACCTGTATGCTTAAAAATGCCACTATCGGCCAGCTGTGGTGGCTCACGCCTGTAATCCCAGCACTTTGGGAGGCCAAGATGGGTGGATTGCCTGAGCTCAGGAGTTTGAGACCAGCCTGGGCACCATGGTGAAACCCCGTCTCTACTAAAATACAAAAAGTCAGCCAGGTGTGGTGGTGGGCGCCTGTAATCCCAGCTACTCAGGAGGCTGAGGCATGAGAATTGCTTGAACCCAGGAGGCAGAGGTTGCAGTGAGCCAAGATCGTGCCACTGCAATCTAGCCTGGACAACAAAGCAAAACTCTGTCTCAAAAAAAAAAACAAGTCAATATAATGAAAGGCAAAGTACATTTAAGGTACTGTACTCATATTAAAGGAAACTAAAAAGACTCGACAACTAAATGCAATGCAGGATGCCAAATGAGATCCTAGACCAAGGGAAAAAATTTTCATGAAGGACATTATGGGGCAATTGGCAGTACCTGAATTTGGACTGTCAATTAGATCATAGTATTACATCAGTCTAAGTTTCCTGATTTGGATAATTGTACTATATTATGTAAAAGAATGTTTTGTTCTTAGAAAATTTGCACTGATGGATTTAAGGGTAAAGGGTATCTTGTATGCAACTTACTCTCAAATGGTTCAGAAAAAAATACAAATGTGTATTTATAGAGAAATAATGATAAAGTAAATGTGGTCAAATGATATTAGTGGATGAATCTGAGTGAAGGGTATCCTGGAATTCTTTTTAGTATTCTTGCCCCTTTCCCATGAGATTAAAAGTATTTTAAAATAAAAAGCTAAAAAAAGGAAGAAAGTGGTGCTGGCAAAGTATATTCCCCGGTAGGGGAAGGTTCTCAGCAGCAGCCATGAGTGCCTCAACACCAGGGAGAGCACAGCTGCCAGTGACAGCTTCTGCCACCCTGGACTCTCAGTTCCCTGTGCTACTAGAGGAACTCGGTGTGTGGTTGACCCCAAAGTTGTCCTGGGTTGACTCAAGAAGGTAGGATGAGCATTTTGAGGCAAAGAATTCTCTTTTGTGATTTTATTTACTCCAATTTTGCATTCTGACTGGCATTCCCCGCATCCCAAGGACCTCGACAGCGGAGGGAGGCAGAGATGGAGGAAGTGAAAACTACCCAAATTCAGTGTTTGTTACAGATAATTCAGACTGCAAAATTTAGGGTGGACTACGTTCATTTATCACTGATAATGACAGTCTTAACATTCCCCTATAACAGGAAGACCCAGATTTCCCCAAAACCAGCCAGCATCTTGCCCATTCCCCAGAAGGAGAAAAATAAGTCCTGGCAAGAGCCAAGATGAGGCCCAGAAGCCCCCTGGGTTCCTTTTGCCAAGGTGAGTCGTTTCAAATTATGACAAGTTGCAGGTTCTCTGAGAAGCATCTGTAATAACCTGGCAAATTAAGCATCCTCTCCTGGGAGGAGGAATACGGAACTCTGTAACCACCCAATACCTGTTTCCAGGTCCTGCCCCTGGCAGGAGAATTGCAAGGTGGCTGCCCTGTGCAAGGTAGCTCCCCTCCTATCATCTGCCCTCCAGGCACACCGTCCTACTTCCCCCTACTTCCCCAGGGGTTGTCAGGGACAGAAGGCCCCTCCTTCATCCCCCCTAGTGTTCCTCCACTCTTCCCCCGCCCCCCATTACTAGGGTGTCCAGGACATTGTGTGACTCAGGAAACAGCTCAGACGTGAGGCTTGCAGCAGGCCGAGGAGGAGGAAGAGGGGCAGTGGGAGCAAAGGAGGTGGCTCCTGTCCCAGTGAGAGCTCTGAGGGTCCCTGCCTGAAGAGGGACAGGGACCGGGGCTTGGAGAAGGGGCTCTGGAATGCAGCCCCCTTCACTGCTGCTGCTGCTGCTATGTGTCTCAGTGGTCATAACCAGAGGTGAGGCATGGCGTGGGTGAGGTGGGGGGACCCATCTCCCTTAGGAGGATGTCCAGTGGGGTGGGGGAAGAGGGCCAAGCCCCAGGCTGTGTGAGGGATGCTGGATGGAGGAGATTCTCACTGCCCAAATAGAGACGGCCTCCAGGGAAAGACGGCTCTGCCCATGGAGCTGCTTTGGGCCTGGTGCCAGGGGTGGTGACTGCTGGGGGATGGGTGAGAGGGTGCCCACCTCCAGGAAGAACCTCGTCAGCACTGGCACTGGAGGACTTTTGCAGCCATAGGGAAGAGGGGAAGAGGGAACACACTGACCACCTGCTTGGGGAAGAGATGAGAGGGAAGCAGGAGATGGGGACATGAAAGGTCAGGCCTACTAAGTCCCTTTCTTAGTCTAGCTGTCCCCACCCCCCGGATGGCTCAATGCTGGGCCTTTCCGGGAGGAAATCTCTTCGAAGTCTCAGCCATTCACCTCCCGGGAGCCACCTCCGCCCCTCTTCTGACCCCTGTTGTCTTGCTTCCGAGAGATGGAGTCTGAGCCTGGACTTGGGAGGCCAGAGAATAAACAGGAAAGGGGGGTAGGGATTAGTAACTGGGATGGAGGGCACTGGGGCTGGGGCTGGGTACCATGTGGAGAGTGGGGACAGGTGTGAAGAAGAGGTGGTTTAGAGCACCTGTGGGAGCTGCTGTGCTCAGGAGCACCTAGAAGAGGAAAGGTGGAGGCACAGCACCTAGGGCTTCCAGCGCGCCTGCCTCTCCACCCTCAGGGCTGCTGTGTGGGAGTTTCCCAGAACCCTGTGCCAATGGAGGCACCTGCCTGAGCCTGTCTCTGGGACAAGGGACCTGCCAGTGAGTGTACCTTGCAGGAGTGGGAGACTGGAGAGAAAGGGGGAGGGAGAGCAGTGGGGGAGAGGTGAGGAAGTGAGACCAAAGAAGAAACGGAGGAAGTGAAGGAGATGAAGGGAAACAAATGAAGGCAGAGGAGGGAGTGGGCAAGAATAGGAAGAGGGACCAGTGATGTGAGTTTTCCTCTCCTCCCCTGCCCAGGTGTGCCCCTGGCTTCCTGGGTGAGACGTGCCAGTTTCCTGACCCCTGCCAGAACGCCCAGCTCTGCCAAAATGGAGGCAGCTGCCAAGCCCTGCTTCCCGCTCCCCTAGGGCTCCCCAGCTCTCCCTCTCCATTGACACCCAGCTTCTTGTGCACTTGCCTCCCTGGCTTCACTGGTGAGAGATGCCAGGCCCAGCTTGAAGGCCCTTGTCCTCCCTCCTTCTGTTCCAAAAGGGGCCGCTGCCACATCCAGGCCTCAGGCCGCCCACAGTGCTCCTGCATGCCTGGATGGACAGGTAAGTGCTGCTGGGGGCGGCCAGGAGGGGACAGGCAGAAGCAACGGGCTAGGCTGTGGGTGGGGAAGATGGAACTGGAGCCTGAGAAACTGCAAGCCGTTTGAAGACAGAAGCCATGAGAATCAACATGCCAATTCTTGGCAATCCACTTACCCACGACCAACATTCAGCAGCAGGGTTGTACTGATTGCTAAAATGTTAAAATATTTCCAGATTAAGGGTGCCATGAGCCCCCTTTGTGCACCATCCTGATGCCTATCCTAGCCCCCTTAATCTCCCCCCTGCCTAGCAGCTAGAGGGTCATTGCTCTGCATACCAGGGGTCCTCCAGGCTTTTGCATTCTGAACATCTGAATGGCTCCCATTCTGAGTGGAGGGAGCCATTATATTACCTGAGAAAACTGCAGTGGTGGGAGGCGCACCGGGAAGGAGGGATGTGACCCAGAGAGTGGAGTGGGGGCCGACCCAGGAGGAGGGGTGTAACCCTGGGGCAAGCTTAGTGCTTCAGACTAGGGGCTCTGCGCCAGCCCCTGGATCCAAATGCCAGCTCTGCCACTGACCAGCTACATGACCTCATATAAGATATTTTAGCTTTCTGGTGTTCGGTTGTCAGCTGACAAACAGGGAGAGTAATGGTCACACTTCATAAGGTTGCTGAGAGGACACAAGGGGCCAATGCTCAGGAAGTGCTTGCTCAGCTCAGCACCTGGCACCTCCACTGCTGCCGCCATTACCACTGGTGCACATGGACTGTGAAGTGAATCTCCTGGTGCCTAAACCCACTTAAAGTTTAGGAAATCAGGATCAGAAAGGCAAAGTGGCTCACCCAAGGGTATACAACCAGTTGTGGCACAGCAAGGTGCCACCTGAGTCTCCTGCCTGCAGACGTGGGGTGCTTTTCACCTCCCCCAAGATCACCCACATCCGATTTTCTCAGGCAAGGCCAATTTGCAATACTCTCATCATCACTTTAGAAGATATGGTCACTCCAGATAGACCCTCCCAAGCCATGACATCGCTGAGAGCAGGGGTGATGGAACAGAGCAAAGAGAGTGTGGTAATAAAGGGAAGGAAATATGAAAATGAGACCCAGAGATAATCCAGAATGAGCACTGGGTAACCTCAGATGGGCTAGAATTCATTCAATGCTAGAAACGGCTCCCTCTGTCCTCTGCCTCAGGTGAGCAATGCCAGCTTCGGGACTTCTGCTCAGCCAACCCATGTGTTAATGGAGGGGTGTGTCTGGCCACGTACCCCCAGATCCAGTGCCACTGCCCATCAGGCTTCGAGGGCCATGCCTGTGAACGTGATGTCAACGAGTGCTTCCAGGACCCAGGACCCTGCCCCAAAGGCACCTCCTGCCATAACACCCTGGGCTCCTTCCAGTGCCTCTGCCCTGTGGGGCGGGAGGGTCCACGTTGTGAGCTGCGGGCAGGACCCTGCCCTCCTAGGGGCTGTTCGAATGGGGGCACCTGCCAGCTGATGCCAGGGAAAGACTCCACCTTTCACCTCTGCCTCTGTCCTCCAGGTGTGTCCTCACAGGGGATCTCCGGCCGCCCCTCTCTCTGGGCAGGGCAGGATGTCTCCCTTGGATCCCCCTCCCCCAGCTGATCCCATGACCCTGTCAGGTTTCATAGGCCCGGACTGTGAGGTGAATCCAGACAACTGTGTCAGCCACCAATGTCAGAATGGGGGCACTTGCCAGGATGGGCTGGACACCTACACCTGCCTCTGCCCAGAAACCTGGACAGGTGAGTTGTTTAAGCCACATTCATGACACCCATGGCCCAGAGAGTTGGCCCCTGGCCTCCCCTACTCACAGGGCTCCCAACCTTAGCCCTTGTTCCCTTCCCAACCCCCTGCAGGCTGGGATTGCTCCGAAGACGTGGATGAGTGTGAGACCCAGGGTGCCCCTCACTGCAGAAACGGGGGCACCTGCCAGAACTCTGCTGGGAGCTTTCACTGCGTGTGCGTGAGTGGCTGGGGGGGCACAAGCTGTGAGGAGAACCTGGATGACTGTATTGCTGCCACCTGTGCCCCGGGATCCACCTGCATTGACCGGGTGGGCTCTTTCTCCTGCCTCTGCCCACCTGGACGCACAGGTATGGGGGTAGAGGGTATCAGGAGGTGGGAGGTAGAGAAGGAGGGTGAGAGAAGCACCAGGAGGACTGCTAGGAGCTTCAAGTGGCCTCTGAGAGCCTCACCCCCTCTTACCCCTCCAGGACTCCTGTGCCACTTGGAAGACATGTGTCTGAGCCAGCCGTGCCATGGGGATGCCCAGTGCAGCACCAACCCCCTCACAGGCTCCACACTCTGCCTGTGTCAGCCTGGCTATTCGGGGCCCACCTGCCACCAGGACCTGGACGAGTGTCTGATGGGTGAGGCCACTCCCACTTCAGAGCCTCTCTGAGCCTCAGACAGGCCTCTGCACTGAAGACAGAAAAGGGCAGATTGCTTTTCCAATTAAAAAACCAAACATCTTTTTCCTCGAATTTGCCCAGATTTGGCATCTCTTGCCTACATGACCCTCTCTCCAATGCTCAGCCCCTCAGTCCCCATGAATTTGGTCCCTTATTTCCTCTCCATCTTAAAGACACAAGCCCCTTCCCCAATTTGGTCTCGTCTGCCACATGCAGGCCCCCACACCTTCCCTGACAGTCTGACCTCCTTGCCCTTCCCGCCCTGACCCCTGTGGACTCCCAGCTCTTCTCTCCTCCCAGCCCAACAAGGTCCAAGTCCCTGTGAACATGGTGGTTCCTGCCTCAACACTCCTGGCTCCTTCAACTGCCTCTGTCCACCTGGCTACACGGGCTCCCGTTGTGAGGCTGATCACAATGAGTGCCTCTCCCAGCCCTGCCACCCAGGGAGCACCTGTCTGGACCTGCTTGCCACCTTTCACTGCCTCTGCCCACCAGGTACCAGCTGGGTGGGGCCTTGGGTGGGGAAAACAGGGAACTAGTCCTGAACTCACTAGGAATGCCCCCTCCAGAGTAAGGACAGCCTCAGGCCAATTGGCATAAGTTACCACAGATGCTTCTCTCTCTACCCCCAGATGAAAACCCAGGGACAGCCGTGACCCCTAGGAGAAAGCTTACCACAGATGGTAGTGAGGTTATGCATTCCTCAATTTGGGGGGGAGCTGCCATTCATTTCATGGTCATCATAGAGGCTGCACAACCTGGTCCACTGTACAGCCCAGCAAGAGAGGGTAGAAGAGCAGTTCATAAACTTTCTGTGCCGCAGCCTTTGCTCAGGTCAACCCAGAATGCTCCCTCTAATCATAGAAACTCTCCCATGTAGAGATTCAAGGTAATCCCTTAAAATCCCAGAAGCCCTGTGACACAACAGGAAAATCTGGTACAACAAGAAAAAAATTGCTGCAAGACAGCACCGACCTCCAGGCTAGTTTTAAGGGGGAAAAGCCACCCCAGGGAGAGAGCAACAGAGCCGACATCAAGGAGCTGAATGAAATCAGAAAAACAATCGCCAACTTTATGCCAGGTACTGTCTGAGCAACTTACAGGCATTGTCTCATCTACTTATTACAATAACCCTATGAGGTCAGCACTGCCCATTTTATAACTGAAGAAACTGAGGCACAGAGAGTTTAAGTGACTTGTCCAAGGTCACCCAGCTAGCAAGTGGCAGAGCTGAGATTCAAACCAAGGGCTTCAACAATTATAACTGCTACCCCATATTGACTTTCTAAACTGAGCGGCACCCAAAGATACTGGCTGTGGTCACCGCACAGACAATCATAGAGGAATAAGAGAAAACGGTTCGGTAACCCAAGGGACAACGTTGTAGATATCAAGGAGCTTCAGAAGCAGACTCCTCAGGCAAGAAGAGAAAGGAAGCCAAGGTCCAGAGGTTGATCCCACCTCAATTCAGGATGAGACAGTGGAGACCAGGATGAACCCGAAGCAACGGGACAAATATAGGAGCAACAAGCTTCCCAGATGCACTTCAAATTCCTCCACTTTGGGATCTCCGTTCTCCCTGGCATGGAGGCCCACCCAGGCAGAACAAGAGGCGGGACTCATTCTCCAAGCCAATTTGTTCCTATTTGTACCCTGAGGTCCTCCAGGCTGATCAGCCTGCCCTGGTGAGCCCCGCCCTCTATATACACAGGAATGACCACAAAAAAGCCTTGCAGTCCTCCCGCAGGTCCCCAGCAAGCACTCTGTTCCCTGGCCTTTCACATCTCAAGGAGCAGGGCCACACACTGCAAAGCAGCGGGGCCTCAGGGTTCATCTTGTTCAACCCCATGCAGAAAGCACCTCGGGGGAGGACCGCCTGAGCAGGGCAAGTCAGGAGCAGGGCCAATTCTAGAACACCGGTCTCCCAGGCAGACCTGGCTGAGCCACAGCCCTCATGACCCCCATGTCCCCAGGCTTAGAAGGGCAGCTCTGTGAGGTGGAGACCAACGAGTGTGCCTCAGCTCCCTGCCTGAACCACGCGGATTGCCATGACCTGCTCAACGGCTTCCAGTGCATCTGCCTGCCTGGTGAGTACAGATGCCTCTCTGGCCACCCTCAGACCCCAGGCCTCTGAACCTGCAGAGTTCAGGCCCAGCAATCACCCAAGGCCTCTTGAAGCTCTCTCTAGCCTAGCCAAGGAGTCCTCCAAATCTGTCTTCGCTCCCCAAAATCTCTACTGTTATATCCCCAAATCTTCCCTTGCTTACTTGCCCATTCTCATCTCTGTCCTGCCAAATCACCCAAAGATCCCTCCTTTCCAGCCCTCCTGCACAGCCTCTGTGTATGCATGTTGAGGTCCCAGGCTGGTCTTGGCACTCTCATCATAAACTCAGGGAAAGCTGCCCCAAGCCTTTCTTCTCCAGCCTCACCGGACACCCTTCTGTCCCCTGCTATTATAATAACTACATTTATTCACCACTTACTCCAGGCTAGCCATTTGGCTGAGTACTTTTCAGGGTTATGTCATTTAATCTTTTTAACAGTACTATGAGGTAGGTTCCATTATTATTACCCTTTTACACAGAACGAACAGGAAACTGGGGCCTAGAGGGTTGACCAGCTTGCCCAAAGTGACACAGCTGGCAGGTGACTGAGCTTCACCTTTTCTGCATCACTCTCCTGTCACCCCACGCCCACCTGCCCTAGGTGTCTTCTCTGGGAAGCTCTGCAAGTTCACCTTTCCTGGCAAGGGAAGGCGCCATGCTGTGCCTCCCTCGATGACCTTGGCCTCCTCTCCCCACCCACTTCCGCCCCACCAGGATTCGCTGGCACCCGATGTGAGGAGGATATCAATGAGTGCAGAAGCTCTCCCTGTGCCAATGGTGGGCAGTGCCAGGACCAGCCTGGAGCCTTCCACTGCAAATGTCTCCCAGGTAAACTGGGGCACACACTGTGGGGGACAGCAGGGGCAGGAGGCAGACATCCGTGCAGGTCCCTGACCTTCCTGCTGTGCCACAGGCTTTGAAGGGCCACGCTGTCAAACAGAGGTGGATGAGTGCCTGAGTGACCCATGTCCCGTTGGAGCCAGCTGCCTTGATCTTCCAAGAGCCTTCTTTTGCCTCTGCCCCTCTGGTTTCACAGGTTAGCAGGGGAAGCATTGGAGAGAACTGGCAGAAAATTTTATTCCATTTGGGTTGGGGCAGAGTTCATTGGTGGGTGTTTGATGGTTGGGATGTGAGAATAGAATAAGAATGGTATCCCTTAAAGTTATATTTAGTGTAAAACCTGCACAATTGTACAACCATGGGGACAAGGGCAGGGGTTACCATAGGGCCCACATGGGCCCAATGTAAATGGTGTGATTGCGGCTTGGGAGCAGGGGATGGGGCTCAAAGAAAAGGCATTGACTTGCTTATTCAGCAAGCACTTACTAAGTGCCTACTATGCCAGATACAGAGGCAAACCTGAGTAAGACAGTTGCCATCCTCATGTGACTTCAAGTCTAATACAGAGAGACCAACAAGTCTCCTGTTGGTTATAGCCCACAGAGGTGCTCTGAGAGAAAAATGTGCAGGATGTTACAAGAGCACAGAGGACCAGCCAACCCAGACTAAAAATGGAGGAGGTGATGGCTGAGATGAGTCTTGAAAGATAAGCAGAGGCTGGGCGCGGTGGCTCATGCCTGTAGTCCCAGCACTTTGGGAAGCCGAGGCGGGTGAATCACCCGAGATTAGGAGTTCGAGACCAGCCTGGCCAACATGGTGAAACCTCATCTCTATTAAAAATACAAAAATTACACTTTGGGAGGCCGAGGTGGGTGGATCATGAAGTCAGGAGATCGAGACTATACTGGCTAACACGGTGAAACCCCGTCTCAACTAAAAATACAAAAAATTAACCAGGCGTGGTGGCGGGCGCCTATAGTCCCAGCTACTCAGGAGGCTGAGGCAGGAGAATGGCGTGAACCCAGGAGGCGGAGCTTGCAGTGAGCCGAGATCGCGCCACTGCACTCCAGCCTGGGTGAAAGAGCAAGATTCCATCTCAAAAAAAAAATAAAAAATAAAAAAATTAGCCGGGCATGGTGGCGGGCGCCTGTAATCCCAGCTACTGGGGAGGCTGAGGCAGAATAGCTTGAACCCAGGAAGCAGTGGTTACAGCCAGCCGAGATCACTCCACCGCACTCCAGCCTGGATGACAGAGCAAGATTCCATCTCAAAAAAAAAAAAAAAAAGAAGGAAGGAAGGAAGGAAGGAAGGAGGAAGGAAGGAAGGAAGGAAGGAAGGAAGGAAGGAAGGAAGGAAGGAAGGAAGGAAGGGGAAGGGAAGGGAAGGGAAGGAAGGAAGGAAGGAAGGAAGGAAGGGAAGGAAGGGTAGGAAATGAAGGAAAGGAGGAAATAAGGAAAAGAGAGAAAGAAAAAATGATGGATGGGCAGGAGTTTGTCTAAATAGAGTGCCAGATAGCATGTTTTAGCTGGAGATAACTGCATGTGCAAAGACACAGATGGAAGAAAAGCCCACCCCATTTAAGGAACTATAAGAAAGCCAGAGTTAAGGGTACAGCAAGGCAAAGATGAGAAACGCAGCTGTTGTACAAATGTCATGTCCTGCGGGACTGTGCATATCATTCTGAGAAAGTTAAACAATATCTTTTTTTTTTTTTTTTTTTTGAGACGGACTCTTGCTCTGTGCCCCAGGCTGGAGTGCAGTGGCGCGATCTCGGCTCACTGCAAGCTCCGCCTCCCGGGTTCACGCCATTCTCTCAGTCAAGTAGCTGGACTACAGGCGCCCCAACACCCGGCTAATTTTTTTTTTTTTAGTAGGACGGGTTTCACTGTGTTAGCCAGGATGGTCTCCTGACCCATGTCCGCCCGCCCGCCTCCCAAGTGCTGGATTACAGGCTGAGACCGGCAATAAACAATATTAAAGCAAAGGAATTGAAGGACAGGTTCATGGGTTCATGGGGAGTGAGTAAGGCAAGCATAAGAAGTGGCTTTTGGCCCAATGAAGGATGTGGAGGAGCTGTTTTCTTTTTGACCCATCTTCCCATCCCAGGCCAGCTCTGTGAGGTTCCCCTGTGTGCTCCCAACCTGTGCCAGCCCAAGCAGATATGTAAGGACCAGAAAGACAAGGCCAACTGCCTCTGTCCTGATGGAAGCCCTGGCTGTGCCCCACCTGAGGACAACTGCACCTGCCACCATGGGCACTGCCAGAGGTAACATCTTCCAGGACTTCCCCATCTGCCCCCTCCTTTGGGCTCCCTTCGCTAGGACAGAAGAAGACAGCCAGTGAGATGTAGGTCTGTGAGAAATGACCAGTGAGGAAAAGGAAGGAGATGGCAAAGTTCTTGGGGCAAGGCAGTGGGAGGGTCAACTGGTAAGTGTTATCCAAGGAGAAGAGAGTCCACAAAAACTGGTGGAAACAGAGGACCAGGGGGTCAGAGCAGAAAGAAGAGCATTAAATCCCAGGGCGAATTAATCATTCATTAGAAAAATATCTGCTGAGGCCAGGCACAGTGCTGATTACGGTCTCATGCTGGTAATCCCAGCACTTTGGGAGGCCGAGGTGGGCAGATCACCTGAGATCAGCAGTTCAACACCAGCCTGGCCAACATGGTGAAACCCTGTAGCTACTGAAAATGCAAAAATTAGCTGGGCATGGTGGCACACCTGTAATCCCAGCTACTTGGGAGGCTGAAGCGGAAGGATCGCTTGAACCCAAGAGGCGGAGGTTGCAGTGAGCCAAGATCATGCCACTGCACTCCAGCCTAGGTGACAGAGCAAGACTCCGTCTCAAAAAAAAAAAAATCTGCTGAGCACCTACTTTGTGTGGCTACCGTTCCAGGCCCTGGGGGAAACACAAAGCAAAAGAGATAAAGCAACTGCTCTCATGGAGCTTTCATTCTAATGAAGAAAGACAGAAAATAAGCAAGTTACACAAAGAATATATATAATATATTATTATATAATATATATTATATATATGCACATATCTAGTTGGAGAAAATGAGCAGGTGTTGGGGAGGATGTGGGCGGTGCTGAGAGCAAAGTCACCGAAGAAAGAGGCCAGAATCTCAGGGCCAAAAGAAGAAGTCATAAGGGTCCAGGCAGCAGGGAGGGGAACAGATGCAGTAGGAGAAGAGAAAAACCCTCCCCTTTCGCTTTACAACCAGATCCTCATGTGTGTGTGACGTGGGTTGGACGGGGCCAGAGTGTGAGGCAGAGCTAGGGGGCTGCATCTCTGCACCCTGTGCCCATGGGGGGACCTGCTACCCGCAGGCCTCTGGCTACAACTGCACCTGCCCTACAGGCTACACAGGTGAGACCCTCCCTAAACCATATACACCCTGTGCTGGTCACCCCCTAACTCAAGGATAAGGCAGGTGACCACGGGCCCTGAGCCTCAGTCACCACTAAGGAGAACTGGGCTGCAGGGGACACGGGTGATGTGTGGGAGGTAGTGAGAAAGGAGGTTGATGGGAGAGAATAATAGGGTTGGGGATGAGGAAGGGAAGGAAAAGGAAAGAGGAGGAGAGTGGAGGGAGGGAAGGAGGACACCCTTTCTCAGTCCCCACCTGTTTCCTTCAGGACCCACCTGTAGTGAGGAGATGACAGCTTGTCACTCAGGGCCATGTCTCAATGGTGGCTCCTGCAACCCTAGCCCTGGAGGCTACTACTGCACCTGCCCTCCAAGCCACACAGGGACCCAGTGCCAAACCAGCACTGACTACTGTGTGTCTGGTGAGTGCCCACTGTGTCATGGGGCTGGAGGCCACAGGAGAATGGAGGAACTGGGGAGAGTATGCTTGTGTCATATTTTTTAAACTTTAATTGGACAGACCAGCCTGGGAAGCATAATGAAACTCCATCTCTAAATTAGCTGGGCACACAGTGGCTAAGGCCTGTAGTCTCAGATACTCGGTAGGCTGAGGTGGGAGGATGACTTGAGCCCAGAAGGTTGAGGCTGCAGTGAGCTGTGATGGCACCACCGCCTGAGTAACAGAGCAAGACCCTATCTAAAAAAAATAAAATATCATATAAATAAAAATTAATTGGATGGCAGTGAGCTGTTGTTTTGATGGGGGCGTGTATGTCCTATGTACAGTGTGACTGAGGTCACAGGCCAGGTTACAGGCAAGGAACCCAAACCCTCACAGCCTCCTCTCTCCAGCCCCGTGCTTCAATGGGGGTACCTGTGTGAACAGGCCTGGCACCTTCTCCTGCCTCTGTGCCATGGGCTTCCAGGGCCCGCGCTGTGAAGGAAAGATCCGCCCCAGCTGTGCAGACAGGTGAGCAGGGCCCAAAGACCCCTAGAAGGGAGAAAGCTCCTCAGCCTTCCCACCCCTCCTGTCATCTCCCCCTGGGCTCCAGGCTGCCTCCCACCCCACACCTCTCGTTCCGCCTTCCCTCCTGGCTTGCCACCTCCCTGTGGTTGCCTCCCGACAACATCACACACTACCTTCCCCTTGTTTCCTGAACTTCTTCCTATCATGCCCTGTCTCTGTCTTGTTCAGCCCCTGTAGGAATAGGGCAACCTGCCAGGACAGCCCTCAGGGTCCCCGCTGCCTCTGCCCCACTGGCTACACCGGAGGCAGCTGCCAGGTGAGGGCCATTGAAGCCAGGCGTGCTGAGAAGGGAAGTGGCTGGGAGGGAAACCAGGGAGGGTCACCTGGTCCCAGCCATTCAGGAGAAAGTTTTTGAAGTAAGGGATTTCGAAGAGCTGGAGTGGACAGAGGACCATCTCTGGGCTGGGAATCTGATGCTGTGTCCTGCCTCACGCTCCCTCCCACCCCTCAGACTCTGATGGACTTATGTGCCCAGAAGCCCTGCCCACGCAATTCCCACTGCCTCCAGACTGGGCCCTCCTTCCACTGCTTGTGCCTCCAGGGATGGACCGGGCCTCTCTGCAACCTTCCACTGTCCTCCTGCCAGAAGGCTGCGCTGAGCCAAGGTAACCAACCCCAGCACTGACTGGAGAGCAGATGAAGAAAACATGGGTGTTCTCACCTGCCCCATTCCTGCGGGCTTCCACACAACCTTTGGCCAAAACAACCACCTGAGAATCAAAACCACACAGACAAATCAGTTCTTGATTGCACAGGTGTTGAACTGTGCAATCAGAGAAGCCTAACACAATTCCTGTTACCTCATTTAACACAATTCAAGCAACACCAACCAGCCCATTCCACAGGATTCCAGTTTAACCCAACCATGAGGGACATGACTCAACGTGGAGCAACTCAACTCTGTTCTGATCACCATAACCCAGGCAGAGTGGACCACACTTAATCCAGCTACACTCAACGCATTTCACCCCACCCCACTCACTTCGATGTCACACCAACCTCTTTGTAAAATAACACTAAAATAAGGTTTGATATGAGAAGAGCTCAGGAAAGAGACTATGATGGAGTTAAGGGATAGCTGATGGGAATCACAGGGAGAGAATATTAAAGGAATGCAGAACTCAGGGGACAGACTTAAGCCACATGTCCTCACCTGAGGCATACCTTGAATTATTTCTTGCTCAAGTCTTGTTTTAAGCCAAGAAAACAGTTGCTTTAACACTATGATAAGCTTTAGAGGTATGTCTCCAATATTCTGGCAGAAAGGGTGAGGAGAGAGGTAAAACTCATTCTAATTTCTTCAGTGCCAGGAGTTATTAACTCCTTGGGCCCAGACCAGTCTCCACCCAGGAATGTTAGTGGTCCCCAAGGTAAAGGCCTCTACACCCAGAGATTGGGCCCTGAATATATCCTTCCTCCTCCCCACTTACCTTATTTTTTTTTTTTTTTTTTGAGATGGAGTCCCAGTCTGTCACCCAGGGTGGAGTGCAGTGGCACGATTTCAGCTCACTGCAACCTCCACCTCCTAGGTTCAAGTGATTCTCCTGCCTCAGCTTCCCAAGTAGCTGGGATTCGTGTGCCACCATACTCAGCTAATTTTTTTTTTGAATTTTTAGTAGAGATGGGGTTTCATCATGTTGGCCAGACTGGTCTCGAACTCCTAACCTCAGTGATCCACCCGTCTCAGCCTCCCAAAGTGCTGGGATTACAGGTGTGAGCCACCGTGCCCGGCCACATCCCCACTTAGCGCTTTTGTTTGTTTGTTTTTTTGAGATGGAGTCTTGCCCTATAGCCCAGGCTGGAGTGCAATGGCACGATTTTGGCTCACTACAACCTGTGCCACCCAGGTTCAAGTGATTCTCTCTGCCTCAGCCTCCCAAGTAGCTGGGATTACAGGCGCCTGCCACAACGCCCGACCAATTTTTTGTATTTTTAGTAGAGACGGGGTTTCACCATGTTTGCCAGGCTGGTCTCAAACTCCTGACCTGGTGATCCACCTGCCTCGGCCTCCCAAAGTGCTGGGATTACAGGCGTGAGCCACGGCGCCCAGCCCCCACTTATCTTTGTATATCCCTGTTTGTCTCTCTCCCCAGGCATAGACATCTCTTCGCTTTGCCACAATGGAGGCCTCTGTGTCGACAGCGGCCCCTCCTATTTCTGCCGCTGCCCCCCTGGATTCCAAGGCAGCCTGTGCCAGGATCCTGTGAACCCATGTGAGTCCAGGCCTTGCCAGAATGGTGCCACCTGCATGGCCCAGCCCAGTGGGTATCTCTGCCAGGTGAGAGGGTCTGCAGGAGAAGGGGGAGGAAAGACAAGGGTGGGCTGGATGGGAGAGACAGTAGTGATTGAGGGAAGACCTAATGCATCCATTTCTCCTCCCTTTTTTTTTTTAACCCCACACACCCAACTAACCACAAAGTCATGCCACTTTATCTCCTGAAGTTTTCTCAAGTCTGTGCTTTCACCTTCGCCCTTTGTCCCACTGCCTGAGTCCTGACCTTTGTTGCGTTCCAGGTAGATACTTGCATCAGCCTCCTAACTATAGTCCCTGCCTCCACACTTGTCCTTCTATAGGTTCAGCCTTTACCCCGTGGCCAGGGTACTCTACTGAAAATGTCCAGTTGACCTGTCTCTCCCCTGCTGAACCTTCCGGGGCTGCCCGCCTCATTCAGAATAAAGTCCAAGGCCTGCATGACCCAGCCCTGCCTGCCTCTCAGGCCTCAGCTTTCCCCATCCCACCCTTCTACTCTCTGCTCCTGCAACACAAAACTGCTGCTGACTTTGCCACATACCCCATACTGATTCTTGCCTCTCAGCCTTTATCCCTGCTATTGACACTACCTGGAATGGCCTTCCCAACCCCTCCTCCACGGGCTAGTGTTAAGGAGGTACCTTCCTCAGGAAGATGTCCCTAACTTCTCCCCAGGCTGGGTTAGGGCCTCTTCTTCGTGGTCCAGGTCACTAAGCCGGGAGAGGCAAAGCTGGCATTCAAGTCTAAGCAGCCTGATTCATATGCTCAGAACCACAACTTTTGTGTGTGTGTGGTTGCCATTTTTTTTTCTTTTGTTATTGACAAATGGTAGTCGTACATATCTATGGGGTACATGTGAGTTTTTGGGTTTTTTTCTTTTTTTCGTTTTTGGAGACAGAGTCACTCTATCCCCCCGGCTGAAGTGCAGTGGCACGATCTTGGCTCACGGCAACCCCCGCCTCCCAGGTTCAAGCAGTTCTCATGTCTCAGCCTCTCGAGTAGCTGGGATTACAGGCACACACCACCACGCCTGGCTAATTTTCGTATTTTTAGTAGAGATGGGGTTTCACCATGTTGGGCAGGCTGGTCTCAGAACTGACCTCAGGTGATCCACCTGCTCAGCCTGCCAAAGTGGTAAGATTACAGGTATGAGCCACCGCACCTGGCCACATGTGATATTTTGATACAGGCATACAATGTATCATGATCAAATCAGGGTAATTGGGGTATCTATCATCTCAAACATTTATCATTTCTTTGTGTTGAGAACATTTCAAATCTTCTCTTCTAGTTATTTTGAAATACAAATTGTTAACTATCATCATCCTTCTCTGCTATCTAACACTAGAACTTATTCCTTCTATATGACCATAATTTTGTATCCATTAACCAACCTCTCTTCATCTCCCCCTCCCTGCCACCCTCTCTAACCTCTGGTAACCATCATTCTACTCTACTTCCATGAGACTAACATTTTAGCTCCCACATATGAGTGAGGAGCAATATTAGACATTCAATAGGAGGCTGATGCAAGTATCTACCTGGAATGCAAGAAAGGTCAGGACTAACTAAGGCAGTGAAACAAAGGTGAAGGTGAGAGACATGCAATATTTGGCTTTCTGTGCCTGGCTTATTTCACTTAACATAATGTCCTTCAGTTTCATCCATGTTGCTGAAAATGATAGGATTTCACTCTTTTTCTGGCTGAATAATATTCCATTGTGTATATATGCCACAGTTTCTTTTTTCCATTCGTTTGTTGATGGCACTTCGGTTAATTCCATATGTTAGCTATTGTGAACAGTGCTGCAATAAATATGGGGATGCAGATATCTCTTCAAGATACTGATTTCCTTTGGATATGTAATCAACAGTAGATTGATCATATGGTACATCTATTTTTAATTTTTGAGAAACTTCCATGCTTTTCTCTGTACTGGCT
Source organism: Nomascus leucogenys (assembly GCF_006542625.1). Classification (NCBI taxonomy): domain Eukaryota; kingdom Metazoa; phylum Chordata; class Mammalia; order Primates; family Hylobatidae; genus Nomascus; species Nomascus leucogenys. Next base: position 53,209,969 of record NC_044402.1, on the reverse strand, counting down.
GTGTTAGTTTACATTCCCACCAACAGTGGATGAGGGTTCCCCTTTCTCTGCATCCTTGCCAGCATCTGCTATTTTTTGTATTTTTTTTTCCTTTTTGAGACAGAGTCTTGCTCTGTTGCCCAGGCTGGATCACAGTGACTTGATCTCAGCTCACTGCAACATCTGCCTCCCAGATTCAAGCAACTCTTGTGCTTCAGCCTCCCAAGTAGCTGGGATCACAGGCGTGGACCACCACGCTTGGCTAATTTTTTGTATTTTTAGTAGAGATGGGGTTTCACCATGTTGGCCAGGATGGTCTCGAACTCCTGACCTCAAGTGACCTTCCTGCCTCAACCTCTGAAAGTGTTGGGATTACAGGCATGAGCCACCACACTTGGCCCTTGTCTTTTCAATAATAGCCACTTTAACTGGTGTGAGATGATATCTTATTGTGGTTTTGATTTACATTTCCCTGATTTGCATCCATATACCTGTTGGCCATTTGTATGTCTTCTTTTGAGAAATGTCTGTTCAGATCATTTGCCCATTTTTTAAAGCATATTATTTGTCGGTGGTGGTAGTGGTGGTGTTTGCTGTTGAGTTCCTTATATATTCTGATTATTAATCCCTTGTCAGATAGATAGTTTGCAAATATTTTCTTCTATTCTGTAGGTTGCCTCTTCACTCTGTTAATTGTTTCCTTTGCTGCACAGACACTTTTTAGCTTGATGTAATCACATTTGTCTATTGTTGCTTTTGTTGCCTGTGCTGTTGAGGTCTTACCCAAAAAACTTTTGCATAGACCAATGTCTTGAAGCATTTCCCAAATGTTTTTTTTTTTTTTTTTTTTTTTTTGAGACGGAGTCTCGCACCTTCGCCTGGGCTGGAATGCAGTGGCGCGAATTTGGCTCACTGCAACCTCTGCCTCCCGGGTTCAAGCGATTCTCCTGCCTTAGCCTCCCAAGTAGCTAGAATTACAGGCGCCCACCACCACGCCCAGCTATTTTTTTGTATTTTTGGTAAAGACAGGGTTTCACCATGTTGGCCAGGCTGGTCTCAAACTCCTGACCTTGTGTTTGAGGATTACAGGCGTGACCCACCGCACCTGGCCGATTTTTATTTTTAGTGGCTTCATAGTTTCCAGTTGTACGTGTAAGGCTTTAATCTATTTTGTATATTATGACAGACAGAGGTTTAGTTTCTTTTTTTTTTTTTTTTGAGATGGAGTCTCACTCTGTTGCCCAGTTGCCTAGTCTGGAGTGCAGTGGTATGATCTCAGCTCGCTGCAACCTCCGCCTCTCGGGTTCAAGTGATTCTCCTGCCTCAGCCTCCTGAGGAGCTGGAACTACCAGCGCATGCCACTACGCCCGGCTAATTTTTGTAATTTTAGTAGAGGTGGGGTTTCACCATATTGGTCAGGCTGGTCTCAAACTCCTGACCTCAGGTGATCCACCTGCCTCTGCCTCCCAAAGTGCTGGGATTACAGGCATGAGCCACCGCGCCTGGCCTAGGTTTAGTTTCTTCTGCATACAGATATCCAGTTTTCCCAGCACCATTTATTGAAGAGAGTGTCCTTTCCCCAATGTGTGTACTTGGTGCCTTTGTTGAAAGTAAGTTGGCTGGCCGGGAGTGGTGGCTCATGCCTGTAATCCCAGCACTTTGGGAGGCCAAGGCGGGCAGATCACAAGGTCAGGAGTTCGAGACCAGCCTGACCAACATGGTGAAACCCCCATCTCTACTAAAAATACAAAAATTAGCCAGGAATGGTGGCGTGCACCTGTAATCCCAGCTACTCATGAGGCTGAGGCAGGAGAATTGCTTGAACCTGGGAAGTGGAGGTTACAGTGAGCCAGATCGTGCCATTGCACTCCAGCCTGGGCAACAGAGCAAGACTCCATCTCAAAAAAAAAAAAAAAAGAAAAGAAAAGAAAAAAGAAAGTAAGTTGGCTGCAAATGTTTGGACTTGTTTTTCTGGACTCTCTATTCCATTCCATTGGTCTATGTGTCTGTTTTTATGCCAGCACCATGCTGTTTTGGTTACTATAGCTTTATAGTATATTTTGAAGTTAGGTAGTGTGGTGCCTCTAGTTTTGTTCTTTTTGCTCAGGACTGCTTTGGCTATTTGGGTCTTTTACAGTTCAGATAAACTTTAGGGTTGTTTTTTCTATTTCTGTAAAGAATATCATTGGTATTTTCATAGGGGTTGCATGACTCTGTAGATTACTTTGGTAAGCACAGACATTTTAACAGTATTCGTTCTTCCAATCCATGAACACAGGATATCTTTCCATTTTTTTGTGTCCCCTTCAATTTATTTCATCAATGTTTTATAGCTGTCATTGCAGTACTCTTTCACTTCTTCGGTTAAATTTGTTTGTTTTTATTTTTTGTAACTATTATAAATGGGATTGTTTTCTTGATGTCTTTTTCAGATTGTTTGCTGTTAGTGTATAGAAATGCTACTACTTTTTCTACACTGATTTTGTATCCTACAGCTTTACTGAATTTGTTTATATGTTTCCTTTAGGTTTTTCTAAATACAGGACTATGTCATCTGTGAACATGGATAATTTGATTTCTTCCTTTGCAATTTGGATGACCTTTATTTCTTTCTCCTGCCTAATTGCTCTGGCCAGGACTTCCAGTATTACCTTGAATAAAAATAGTGAAAGTGAGCATCCTTGTCTTGTTCCAGATCTTAGAGGAAAGGCTTTCAAATTTTCCCCATTCAATATGATGTTAGCTGTGGGTTTGTCATATATGGCCTTTATTATTTTGAGATATAGAACTACAACTTTTTTTTTTTTTGAGACAGAGTCTTGCTCTGTCGCTCAGGCTGGAGTGTAGTGGTGCAATCTCAGCTCACTGCAACCTCTATCTCCCGGGCTCAAGCACTTGGCCTGCCTCAGCCTCCCCAGTAGCTGAGATTACAGGTGCCTGCCACCACACCTAGCTAATTTTTTTTTTTTTTGTATTTTTAGTAGAGATGGGGTTTCACCATGGTGGCCAGACTGGTCTCAAACTCCTGACCTCAAGTGATCCACCCACCTTGACCTCCCAAACTGCTGGGATTACAGGCGTGAGCCACCGTGCCCGGCCAGAACCACAACTTTTGATAGAAGGCTAAAGACAGATCCCCTAACCTACCCTCTTTTTTCACTTTTTTATTTTATTTTTTAACCTTTTATTATGAACATGTTCAAACATAAACAAAAGCAGTATACCGATCAGTAGTAAACCTCTGGGCACCCATTACTCAGCTTTACCTCTTCTTTTATGAAGCTCCCTCCTCCAAAACACCCCCATCACCTGTTCCTTCCAGCTCTCAGACCACTCCTTGGATTCTTTGTGAATTCCCTTTTCTCTCTTTGAAGTCTGCCTTCCTGGTACTCTACTCTTGCACACTCTCCTTCCTCTTGCAAGAAGCCAGCACGTGGTACAGATCTTGCCAATGACCATTCTCTCAGTAGCTGAGTGGCATGAAGAAGCAGAAAATGGTTGAGAGCATTGGTTATGGAGTCACAGACCTTCAATGATTCCCAGCTCTGCCACCTATAACTATTTGACTTGCACAAGTCACTTAACCTTTCAGAGACTCAGCTTCCTTACGTGCAAAGTAAAAATTGAATGAGATAAACCAAATAAAATGTCATTAGGGGGATTTTTAGGTTATGTTTATAAATCGTGCAATAAATGCTAGCCATTTCTTTCCTCTGGTTGACTGAGAGCTTCCGGGAAATAGGAATGGGTTCTAACTTTCTTTGTATTCCTAGTGCCTAAAACAGTGCCTGACACAAAGTAGGCATTCAATAGATGCTTATGAATTAATAAAGTATGAGAGAGCCTGGTAGGTATTTAGCAGGGGAGGAAGGTTTTACCAAAAATGGTGCTGTGAGGCCGGGCGCGGTGGCTCACGCCTGTAATCCCAGCAGTTTGGGAGGCCAAGGCGGGTGGATCACGAGGTCAGGAGATAAAGACCATCCTGGCTAACACGGTGAAACCCCATCTCTACTAAAAATACAAAAAATTAGCCGGGCATGGTGGTGGGCGCCTGTAGTCCCAGCTACTCGGGAAGCTGAGGCAGGAGAATGGCGTGAACCTGGGAGGTGGAACTTGGAGTGAGCCGAGATCGCGCCACTGCACTCCAGCCTGGGCGACAGAGCAAGGCTCCGTCTCAAAAAAAAAAAAAAAAAAAAAAAAAAAAAAAATGGTGCTGTGTTTGGTGGCAGTATGTCATAGAGATTGTTTGGGACTGGTGAAGGTTGAGTTGTGTGTTGCTGAACAATTGTGTCTCATAGGGAGTTGAGATAGAAGGGTTGTGACACATGGCCATGATGGATGGTGAGTTGAGTGATGCTGTTGAGCTGGAAGGTGGGGGACTGGACAGACTATCTTGAGCTGGGTCCCTTGTAGTGCTGGGTTGGGCTCATCCACTGGTTCCCTGTCTAACCCTCTTTGTCTGCAGTGTGCCCCAGGCTACGATGGACAGAACTGCTCAAAGGAACTCGATGCCTGTCAGTCCCAACCCTGTCACAACCATGGAACTTGTACCCCCAAACCTGGAGGCTTCCACTGTGCCTGCCCTCCGGGCTTTGTGGGGCTACGCTGTGAGGGAGACGTGGATGAGTGTCTGGACCAGCCCTGCCACCCCACAGGCACTGCAGCCTGCCACTCTCTGGCCAATGCCTTCTACTGCCAGTGTCTGCCTGGACACACAGGTGAGGCCCCAAGACAAGGGGCACAAGTGTATCTGGAGCACAGCCGAGCAGGCCATGGAGAGAGAGCCAGATAGTCTCCACCCCTGCGGCAGCCATCACCTGGTCCGTCCCCTGCCTCCACGCCCACCCCCGCCCAGAAAAGATGCCCCAGGATCCCTTCACCTGCACATCTAGCACTGGGCCAACATCCAGGAATGAGCTAGGACAGAGGCAGTGACTGATACAGTGTGTGACGTCTAATCTCCCCCACAATTACAGGCCAATGGTGTGAGGTGGAGATAGACCCCTGCCACAGCCAACCCTGCTTTCATGGAGGGACCTGTGAGGCCACAGCAGGATCACCCCTGGGTTTCATCTGCCACTGCCCCAAGGCAAGTGACCACAAATCTGCCTTCTCTGTTGCCCCCTATACTGACAAAAGGCAAGAATACCTCAGTTGGAATCCCAGAAGGGACTGTGGGTGAGCACTGATGTGGAAATTATTGGAAAAAGCCATGCCAAGTTCACAGTGGCAAGTGTCTCTCAGAAGCAGTCAAAGGAAAGGCAGGATCAGTTGATAGCAATGAATGGAATTTTCAGAAATCACAGGCGTTGCCTAAGGGAAGGTCAGGAGCTCCCAAAGCTCAAGCTGCGTGGTGGGTGGCCTCAGATAGGTTATTTTAACTCTGTGTGTGTTTGTGTATGTATTTATGGACCTCAGATGCCTGGAATTAGACTAATCTTAAGCTTTGGTTCCTGATATACTGACATTGGTTTATGCCTGGTCTTCTTTTATTTTATTATTCTAACAATGTAACACCTATGAACCTAACCCAAGAATTTCAATATTAATAATAACTTACATCTACTTAAGTCCTCCTCCTGTATCCTGTTCCCTCTCCAGAGGAAGAGGAAGACATGTGATCCTATTTTTAAGGAGTAAGATAATAATATAATAGCCGGCCAGGCACAGTGGCTCACGCCTGTAATCCCAGCACTTTGGGAGGCCGAGGCAGGCGGATCACCTGAGGTCGGGAGTTTGAGACCAGCCTGACAAACATGGAGAAACCCTGTCTCTACTAAAAATACAAATTAGCTGGACATGGTGGTGCATGCCTGTAATCCCAGCTATTGGGGAGGCTGAGGCAGGAGAATCACTTGAACCCGGGAGGCAGAGGTTGCAATGAGCCGAGATCACACCATTGCACTCCAGCCTGGACAACAAGAGCAAAACTCTGTCTCAAAAAATAATAATAATAATAGTATTCTATTAACTGTTTAGTCTTCTAGGACTTGCACTATAATTGCCACAGTCCATCAGGCTGTGCTTCATCCATTTTCAGCAGAATGTAATATGTCATTGTGTGAAATTACCATGGGACATGGTTTCAACAGCCACAAAATGATTAACTTGATGCTCTCTGAGGCGCCTTTTAGATATGAGAATCTAGGACCCTCTGCACCATCTTAACCCAAGAGTTTGCTTGATGGGGAGTGGGAAGAATAATGCAAGTTCCATCTCCAATATCTCCCCTTCCCTTCACAGGGTTTTGAAGGCCCCACCTGCAGCCACAGGGCCCCCTCCTGCGGCCTCCATCACTGCCACCACGGAGGCCTGTGTCTGCCCTCCCCTAAGCCAGGCTTCCCACCACGCTGTGCCTGCCTCAGTGGCTATGGGGGTCCTGACTGCCTGACCCCACCAGCTCCTAAAGGCTGTGGCCCTCCCTCCCCATGCCTATACAATGGCAGCTGCTCAGAGACCACGGGCTTGGGGGGCCCAGGCTTTCGATGCTCTTGCCCTCACAGCTCTCCAGGGCCCCGGTGTCAGAAACCCGGAGCCAAGGGGTGTGAGGGCAGAAGTGGAGATGGGGCCTGCGATGCTGGCTGCAGTGGCCCAGGAGGAAACTGGGATGGAGGGGACTGCTCTCTGGGAGTCCCAGACCCCTGGAAGGGCTGCCCCTCCCACTCTCGGTGCTGGCTTCTCTTCCGGGACGGGCAGTGCCACCCACAGTGTGACTCTGAAGAGTGTCTGTTTGATGGCTATGACTGTGAGACCCCTCCAGCCTGCACGTGAGCCTGAAACCCACTGGAGCCAGGGAAGGAGAGGGGTGGGTGAGAGGAGGAGGAAAGACGGAGATGGCTCTGAGTTACAGTGTGGCCACAGCCTTGGGCTCCAGGGAGTTTCCACCCTAATAACCATCACTAAACAGGGGTCGAAGACTCTGGACTCCAACCTAGGGTAATGGGGTGGCATCAATATTTAATGTGGGGCGTGGCCTTTGGGCCCTCTCTGAGAGTTGTAGGAACTCAGGCCTCAAGCCTCCTTCCCTAAGCCTTGCTTCCATGGAGTATTTCCCCTAGCAGTCAGCACCTCACAGAGGGAAAAGGGCCTTGGAGTCTCCTTCAGAAACAGAGGAGAGCTTGGGAGGGTACAGAGAGGGGACAGTCTAGGGAGACAGGGGTGTTAGCAGACACTGGGGTGTCTGGACTACCATCCAGGACTTGACTAAGCTCATTGCTCCACAGCTGCCCCCACTTAGCAACCAAAGCCCTAGAGGGCACAAAATATGGGGAATTCTCTCTAGGGTGAAGAAAAGAGTCAGGTTTTAGGGAGGTCCTGAGTCCCCATCTCCTTACCCCACAGTCCAGCCTATGACCAGTACTGCCACGATCACTTCCACAACGGGCACTGTGAGAAAGGCTGCAACACTGCAGAGTGTGGCTGGGATGGAGGTGACTGCAGGCCTGAAGATGGGGACCCAGAGTGGGGGCCCTCCCTGGCCCTGCTGGTGGTACTGAGCCCCCCAGCCCTTGACCAGCAGCTGTTTGCCCTGGCCCGGGTGCTGTCCCTGACTCTGAGGGTAGGACTCTGGGTAAGGAAGGATCGTGATGGCAGGGACATGGTGTACCCCTATCCTGGGGCCCGGGCTGAAGAAAAGCTAGGAGGAACTCGGGACCCCTCCTATCAGGAGAGAGCAGCCCCTCAAACGCAGCCCCTGGGCAAGGAGACCGACTCCCTCAGTGCTGGGTAAGAAGCTAGGTGGAGGGAAGGGCCAGACACCAGTTTTTTTAAGAGGGCAGAGGGATGGAAGGGAGCCAGGGACCAACACAGAGGTCTCTGAGGTGCCTCCTCTACAGGTTTGTGGTGGTAATGGGTGTGGATTTGTCCCGCTGTGGCCCTGACCACCCGGCATCCCGCTGTCCCTGGGACCCTGGGCTTCTACTCCGCTTCCTTGCTGCGATGGCTGCAGTGGGAGCCCTGGAGCCCCTGCTGCCTGGACCACTGCTGGCTGTCCACCCTCATGCAGGGACCGGTAGGTGACCCCTTGCCACTTTCTCTGACCTCTGTTCCCAGGCCAGCTCTCATGCTAGCAACATGCAGTGGAGGCTGAATCAAACAGGACAGCTGAGACTGAAAATGTTCTTTGTGGGGACTTCCTTTCCCTAACCCTGCTTTCTCTAACTGAATCTCCCACTGGCCCATTTGTTCTACAGTCTCCTTCCTTATTTCCCTAAGCACATTATCCTAACCTCTGTCATAGCCCTCCAACAAAGGGATGGTTTATCTTCTCTACCAGACTGAGAATATCTCATCGTCTTTGTATCAGACAACTCATAGTACATGAAAGAATAATAGGCCGGGCGCAGTGGCTCATGCCTATAATCCCAGCACGTTGGGAGACCGAGGCAGGCGGATCACGAGGTCAGGAGATCGAGACCATCCTGGCTAATGCGGTGAAACCCCATCTCTACTAAAAATACAAAAAAATTAACCGAGTGTGGTGGCGGGCGCCTGTAGTCCCAGCTACTCAGGAGGCTGAGGCAGGAGAATGGCGTGAACCCAGGAGGTGGAGCTTGCAGTGAGCCGAGATCGCGCCACTGCATTCCAGCCTGTGCGACAGAGCAAGACTCCGTCTCAAAAACAAAAAAAAAGAATAATAACTGCTATATCATACTTTGTGCCTTACTCTAAGCATTTTACATTGTTACCTCATTTAATCCTCCCCCACAACCCCATGAGGCATGTACTGCTGGTTGAGTATCCCTTATCTGAAATGCTTGGGAACAAAAGTGTTTCAGATTTCGGATTTTTTTATTTTGGAATATTTGCATTATACTTACTGGTTCAGCATCCCTAACACAACATTCAAATGCTACAATGAGCATTTTCTTTGAGGGTTATGTTGGTACTCTAAAAGTTTCAGACTTTGGAACATTTCAGATTTGGGATTGGGATTATGGATACTCAGCCTTTTTTTGTGTGTTTGTTTTCTGAGACAGTCTCACTCTGTCACCCAGACTGGAGTACAGTGACGCCATCTCAGCTCACTGCAACCTATGCCTCCTGGGTTTAAGCAATTCTCTTGCCTCAGACTCCTGAGTAGCTGGAATTACAATGGCATGCCGCCATGCCCTGCTAATTTTTTTGTTTGTTTGTTTGTTTGTTTTTTGTTTTGTTTTGTTTTGTTTGAGACAGAGTCTCGCCTTGTCGCCCAGGCTGGAGTGCAGTGGCACGATCTTGGCTCACTGCAAGCTCCACCTCCCGGGTTCACACCATTCTCATGCCTCAGCCTCCCAAGTAGCTGGGACTACAGGCGCCGGCCACCACACTCGGCTAATTTTTTGTATTTTTAGTAGAGACGGGGTTTCACCGTGTTAGCCAGGATGGTCTCGATCTCCTGACCTCGTGATCCACCCGCCTCAGCCTCCCAAAGTGCTGAGATTACAGGCGTGAGCCACTACACCCGGCCACTAATTTTTATACTTTTAGTAGAGAGGGGGTTTTGCCATGTTGGCCAGGCTGGTCTCGAACTCCTGGCCTCATATGATCCACCTGCCTCAGCCTCCCAAAGTGCTGGGATTACAGGCATGAGCCACTGTGCCCAACCTCAACCTATATTATCATCCCCATTTTGCAGATAAGGAAACCGAGGCAAAGACAGGCTATTAAACTTGTCCAAAGGTCTCCCAACAGTAATCAGTCTCACCAGGAGTGGCCTCTCTTTGTGACTCTGTCTCTCCCACCAGCACCCCCTGCCAACCGGCTTCCCTGGCCTGTGCTGTGCTCCCCAGTGGCCGGGGTGATTCTCCTGGCCCTAGGGGCTCTTCTCGTCCTCCAGCTCATCCGGCGTCGACGCCGAGAGCATGGAGCTCTCTGGCTGCCCCCTGGTTTCACTCGACGGCCTCGGACTCAGTCAGCTCCCCACCGACGCCGGCCCCCACTGGGCGAGGACAGCATTGGTCTCAAGTGAGAATGAGGAGAAACCCAGGCTCAGGAAGGGGAGTCTCTCCTATGGCGATATTTACAATCAGAAAAGATAAGAAATACTATTGCAGAAGTCAAAGATAGGGGAAGGAGAGAGGGGTGGGAAGCCTGCTGGAAATCTTGGAGACCCTGATGGTCATAATTCCGTGTAACCTCTACCCACCCATTCCCTTCCAGGGCACTGAAGCCAGAGGCAGAAGTTGATGAGGATGGAGTTGTGATGTGCTCAGGCCCTGAGGAGGGAGAGGAGGTGCGCCAGGTGAAACGGCTGGGGCAAGAATGGTCTGGAGGTGATGGAAGGGATGAAAGGGCAAATCAATCTTCACTGATCCTTGCTCTTACCCAAAGGCTGAAGAAACAGGCCCACCCTCCAAGTGCCAGCTCTGGTCTCTGAGTGGTGGCTGTGGGGCGCTCCCTCAGGCAGCCATGCTAACTCCTCCCCAGGAATCCGAGATGGAAGCCCCTGACCTGGACACCCGTGGACCTGGTATGTGAGTCACCCCAGACCAAGAAAAAAAAAAAAGTCCTTTGACTCTATTAGAATCAGAGAGTCCTTTAATATCAAAACTAGAGGAACTAATTTTAGACTGAGTGCCTTAGAACAATGATTCTCAAAGTGTGGTCCTCAGGCAGCAGAATCAGCATCACCTGGGAGTTTGTTAGAAATGCAAATTATTGGGCTCCACTACAGAGCTACTGACTCAGGAATTCAAGATGTTAGGCAATCTGTTTTAATAAGCCCTTCAGGTGAATCTGATCCAGACTCGTTTGAGAAAACCACTGCCCTGGAATGTCAGAGAATTAAGCTGCAGGTTCCTTTTACAGAGGAAGAAACTGAAGTCAGAGAAAAGTAGAAAAGTCACTTGACTAAAGCCACACAGAGCCGGAGCTTAGCTTCCCAACACCTCAGGTTTTGATTCTCTCTGAGCTTACATGTTGTCCCTTCCCCTTTGTTGTGTCCTTTAGATTGACCCATTACTCATGTCTTACCAACAGATGGGGTGACACCCCTGATGTCCGCAGTTTGCTGTGGGGAAGTAGAGTCCAGGACCTTCCAAGGGGCATGGTTGGGATGTCCTGAGCCCTGGGAACCTCTGCTGGATGGAGGGGCCTGTCCCCAGGCTCACACCGTGGGCACTGGGGAGACCCCCCTGCACCTGGCTGCCCGATTCTCCCGGCCAACCGCTGCCCGCCGCCTCATTGAGGCGGGAGCCAACCCCAACCAGCCAGACCGGGCAGGGCGCACACCCCTTCATGCTGCTGTGGCTGCTGATGCTCGGGAGGTCTGCCAGGTTAGCACACACTGAGGTCCCTACAGGGAATGGGGCGAGCTTACAAGTAAAGCTGGACAGAAGCATCCCCTAGAGTTTGACAAAGAGGAAATTGGTGTGATTGGGAACCTGACAGGGAAACTGCGGAGGATGGCTGAATATGGATTGCGAAAGGGGTTAAAAGTGCAAGGAACTTGAGTTGGCAGTCCAGGGTACCCCAGGGGTCACTGGCCCTCTGTCTCCCCAGCTTCTGCTCCGTAGCAGACAAACTGCAGTGGACGCTCGCACAGAGGATGGGACCACACCCTTGATGCTGGCTGCCAGACTGGCGGTGGAAGACCTGGTTGAAGAACTGATTGCAGCCCAAGCAGACGTGGGGGCCAGAGATAAATGGGGTATGTAGAGGAAGGGGTGATGTGTGCTATAGAGAAGTTGAGCAGATGGGGTGGGAGATAGCGTGCAAAATATAGGTGCAGCGGAGGGGCATTCCCTCTCATCCTTCTGTTACGGCGGTCAATCTGCGATGCGGTGGAAGTATGGGCCGCCCCAACTCCCACCCTCAGCACCGCACTGGCCCTCCGCTCCAGCTTACTGGGGAACTGGCATGGAACACAGTTGTCTGTGGAAAGGGGGCGGGATCTCGTGGGGGAAGACTGTCTTCCGGTCTCACCGACCCCAGAACAATGCTCCATTGTCCCTCCCGCGCACTGGTGACGTCACCAGGGCAACACTTCCTGCAGGCCAGTGGTCTCCTGGGCAACGCTTCCCGCCTTTGAGGGACCAGCCAGCTTGAATAGCCCTTCCCCCAAGGCCAGAACCCGTGGGAAACCGGAACCCAGGCGTCTGGCCCCCAACTGCGGTAACAACCTCCCACGTCGTCCCGTAGGGAAAACTGCGCTGCACTGGGCTGCTGCCGTGAACAACGCCCGAGCCGCCCGATCGCTTCTCCAGGCCGGAGCCGATAAAGACGCCCAGGACAACAGGGTTAGATGGGACAGAGGGCTTCTCACAAAACAGTCGGGCGCAGGAGAGATGGAAAGTGCGGTAACCCGCAAAGCCTGAAGGGAGAGGGGCCAGTGGTCCCGTAAGTGAAGGCAGAATGGCCTAGTCCTGTGGGCGTGGCCTTCCCTGATATCGCCCCTGGCTCTTTCCTCCTGTGCAGGAGCAGACGCCGCTGTTCCTGGCGGCACGGGAAGGTGCAGTGGAAGTAGCCCAGCTGTTGTTGGGGCTGGGGGCAGCCCGAGAGCTGCGGGACCAGGCTGGGCTAGCGCCCGCGGACGTCGCTCGCCAACGTAACCACTGGGATCTGCTGACGCTGCTGGAAGGGGCGGGGCCACTAGAGGCCCATCACAAAGCCACGCCGGGCCGCGAGGCCCGGCCCTTCCCGTGCGCACGGACGGCGTCAGTAAGCGTGCCCCCGCATGGGGGCGGGGCTCTGCCGCGCTGCCGGACGCTGTCAGCCGGAGCAGGCCCTCGTGGGGGCGGAGCTTGTCTGCAGGCTCGGACTTGGTCCGTAGACTTGGCTGCGCGGGGGGGCGGGGCCTATTCTTATTGCCGGAGCCTCTCGGGAGTAGGAGCAGGAGGAGTCCCGCCCCCTCGCGGCCGTAGGTTTTCTGCAGGCATGCGCGGGCCTCGGCCCAACCCTGCGATAATGCGAGGAAGATACGGAGTGGCTGTAGGGCGCGGAGGCAGGGTCTCAACGGATGACTGGCCCTGTGATTGGGTGGCTCTGGGAGCTTGCGGTTCTGCCTCCAACATTCCGATCCCGCCTCCTTGCCTTACTCCGTCCCCGGAACGGGGATCCCCTCAACTTGACTGTGGTCCCCCAGCCCACCAAGAAATGCCCAAAAACCAAGGAGGAGAGGGTAAAAAATAGAAGAATACATGGTAGGGAGGAATTCCAAAAATGATTACCCATTAAAAGGCAGGCTGGAAGGCCTTCCTGGTTTTAAGATGGAGCCCCAAAAATGAAGGGTTGTGAGTTTAGTTTCTCTCTAAAAATGAATGTATGCCCACCAGAGCAGGCATCTTCCACGTGGAGAAGCTGCAGCTCTGGAAAGAGGGTTTAAGATGCTACGATGAGGCAGGCCCAGTCCTCCTCCAGAAAATAAGACAGGCCACAGGAGGGCAGAGTGGAGTGGAAATACCCCTAAGTTGGAACCAAGAATTGCAAGCATATGGGATGTAAGATGTTCTTTCCTATATATGGTTTCCAAAGGGAGCCCCTATCATCCATTGTCCCCACTGCCCACAAATGGCTGACAAATATTTATTGGGCACCTACTATGTGCCAGGCACTGTGTAGGTGCTGAAAAGTGGCCAAGGGCCACCCCAGCTGATGACTCCGTGCATTCCCTCCCCTCACAACAAAGAAACTCCACTGCGGGGATGAAGCGCTTCTTCTAGCCACTGTTATCGCTATTTAAGAACCCTAAATCTGCCACCCATAATAAAGCTGATTTGAAGTGTTACCTTTGTTTGGAGGAGTTGGGCAGAAGAATGGGAAAAAAGATGGGAGTGACTGCATAGTGTCAGCATTTTGTGCTTTTGGCTTAGCATTTGGATTGGATGGAGGATGTAAGTATAGTTTAAAAGCAAGAATAAGTATATTTAGGGGCCGTATGATAATTTAGGGTATTATCTCAAAGCAAGAGTCTAGTAGCCAAGGAAGAACCCACACACACTAGGTCGGGGTCCCCAACCCCTGGGCCGCAGACTGGTACTGGTCCATGGCCTCTTAGGAACTGGGCCACACAGCAGGAGGTGAGCGAGCGTTACTGCCCAAGCTCCACCTCCTGTCAGATCAGCATAAGCATTAAATTCTCATAGGAACTCGAACCCTATTGTGAACTGCGCATACAAGGGATCTAAGTTTCTCGCTTCTTACGGGAATCTAATGCCTAATGATCTGGGGTGGAACAGTTTCATCCTGAAACCAGCCCTCCATCCCCACCGACCATGGAATAACTGTCTTCCACGAAACTCTTCCCTGGTGCCAAAAAGGTAGGAGACCACTGCACTAGATGATGCACACACTTTGTCCCTCATCCTAGGGCTTTTAGTTATGGCCACTTAGGAGATTCCTAAGGCCATAAGTCAAGTAGATGGAAAGAGTGTCTTGAAACTTTGTCCACCTTGCAGCAATATGTTGCTAGGTTTGAAACATGGAGTCATGAGGCATTTTGAAAGCCAATAATATCTACAGTTTATTAAGTATTCACTATGCATCAAGCGCTTTATTACATTATTAATACATCAACTTTATGAAGTAGGTGCTATTAAAACCCTATTTCACTTAGAAATTGAAGCACAGAGATCTGCCCAAGATTGCAAGCAATAAGTGGCAGGACCAGACCTCTTCATCACATTTCACATTCCAAATCACTCAGTTATAAACTCCCTAACATGACAGGTTGCCATTTAGAGGTACCAAATGGTTGTCTGCCCTGCTCCTTCCTTAATGCCAACCAGCCTGATTAGCATTGATCAAAGACCAAGCCAGAGAGGTAGTCCTCTCCCTTTTCAATTTCATTTCATTTCTTTCTTTTTCTGAAACAGGGTCTTGCTCTGTTGCCCAGCCTGGAGTGCAGTGGCACAAATGGCTCACTGCAGCCACAACCTCCTGGGCTCAAGCAATCTTCCTATCTCAGCCTCTCGTTTTTCCATATCTATATCTTTTATGCCCAAAATAAGCTTTCCCTGGCCCCTTGTCTGCACTAAACTATAAGTTTCCAAAATGAACCCTTCTATACTCTCACATTTGGTACACGTCTTGTCTCCTGAATAGAGTACATTTTATTTTATTTTATTTTATTTTATTTTATTTTATTTTATTTTTGGAGACAGAGTCTCGCTCTGTTACCTAGGCTGGAGCGCAGTGGCACAATCTCAGCTCACTGCAACCTCCGCCTCCCGGGTTCAAGCAATTCTCCTGCCTCAACCTCCTGAGTAGCTGGGATTACAGGCACATGTGGCCATGCCCGGCTAATTTTTTGTATTTTAGTAAAGACGGGGTTTCACCATGTTCCCCAGGCTGGTCTCCAACTCCTGAGCTCAGGCAATCCACCCACCTCAGCCTCCCAAAGTGCTAGGATTACAGGTGTGAGCCACCGCAGCTGGCCATCTCCTGAACAGATTATAAATACCTAGAGGTCAGGGATGATTATTCAATACATATATATTGAATACTTACTATGTGTTGGACCCAGTGCTAGGGTTTTATGTATATATTTGAGAGCTCCACATCCCTGGATCTGAATCCTCCACTTCCCACTGGAACCATGCCCCTCCCAGTCCCAGTAAGTAAGAGGGAAGATCGGGAGGGCCAAATCCTACACCAGGGTCTATCTTAGGGAGGGAAGGGACCTGGCTGGGGGGAGGGGGATTCTGAGGAGTGAAACCACTTCCTGTGTAGCTAGTTCCTGTGTTGACAGAAACAGCAGAAGAGGAGGTGGGGTGGAGGGAGCAGAGCCAGGGATTAGGGGGCCACTGAGGCTCTGGAGATGAGACCGCCAGGAGTCCTTCCCCACCATGAGCCCCCTCCACTCCTGCAGCTGGAGGAGTTTTTCCCAGTCTCGGTGCTCCCCTGGGGCGAGAGAGACTGAACAAGCTGTTTGGGTGGGAAAAAAGAGAATGGAGGAAGTTGACAGGGATGGGCGGGGCCCGTGGGGGGGCTGACCAGGAACCCAGCTTCCTGCTCAGTACCCAGGCATCCAGCCCCCAGCTCACCCCCACCCCTTCCAGCCCCCACTCCCCTCAGGAACCCAAGGTTCCGGCCCTCCTCCCAAATCCCAGCCACCCCTCCCCCACCAGTTTCTCCCCTCCAGGGGATGGAGGCTGAGAGACCCCAGGAAGAAGAGGATGGTGAGCAGGTGAGCTGGGCACGGGGTTGGGGAGGCTGACACTGGGAAAGAAGGGAGGTGAGAGGACCTGGGGCAGAAATGTAGGCACACAGGGGCCTTGAAAGGCTTGGGCAAACTGAGGCAGGAACAGAGACACACAGAGAGGAAACGGGCCACTGGCCTAGCCCCCTGTCCACTCCTCCCCGTTCAACCACCACTGCTTGACTAGAATGGACATATTTTGGCATCAGGGCCCCCCTCAGGATGAGGAAGGCTGGCCCCCTCCAAACTCCACCACTCGGCCTTGGCGATCTGCTCCTCCGTCCCCTCCTCCTCCAGGGACCCGCCACACAGGTACCCTTACCCATCCAGGGAGAGCCCCGACCCTGGTGCCCACATCCTGACCCCATTACCAAGGCCCACTCCATTGTGGGCCCTCTCCCCACCTCCTCCAGACTCCCCTTGGGATTCCCCATTGCACCCCCTCTCCTCTGATCCAAAGTCCCTAATCACGTCACCCTGTCCACACTCCCCCGCGGCTCCTGTCTGCTAACCACTCTGGGTCTCTGAGCCCTCCACACCCCTCTCCCCAGCCCTGGGACCCCGCTCGGCCTCCCTGCTCTCCCTGCAGACTGAGCTCCTTCTGGACCTGGTGGCTGACGCCCAGTCCCGCCGCCTGGAGGAGCAGAGGGCCACCTTCTACACCCCCCAAAACCCCCCAAGCCTAGCCCCTGCCCCACTCCGTCCTCTCGAGGACAGAGAACAGCTTTACAGCACCATCCTCAGTCACCAGGTAAGACATCCCCCCAGGAGGCAAACCCAGGCCTCCTGGTCTCTTGGCCCCTGTTCTCTTTTGGGCTCTACTCCTGTTTCTCCCTAGGCACCCCATCGCCTTCACAGGTTTCCTATATGCCTCCCCATACCAACCCTTGATCCTCTCAAGAACCTCCTCCCCTCAGACCCTCACCAAAGCTCTCCCTCTCCCTCCACTCCTCCAGTGCCAGCGGATGGAAGCCCAGCGGTCAGAGCCTCCCCTCCCTCCAGGGGGACAAGAGCTCCTGGAGTTGCTGCTGAGAGTTCAGGGTGGGGGTCGAATGGAGGAGCAAAGGTCCCGGCCCCCCACACACACCTGCTGAGACTTGAGCCCCCAACCAGCCCTTCCTCGACACTGGTCTCAAAGCTGGGCAGCCCATTGCATGCCCTCAACTCTTGCTTGGCAGGGGTACCAGAGACTGAAAGACACAGCACAAATCTCAATATTCATCTCCCACATCACCTTCCCTGGGAACTGGACAGGGTGAAAGTCCTCAAACTCTGGGAACAGGCGAGGTGGAACGGGAATTTAACTCCCCCCCAACCGGTCCATGGGAGCTTGAGGCAGTAAGGGGGATCCTAGGCACCCATCTCAAGGAGTGGCTGGGAGTCTTTTCCCTAACTTGTGGGGACACCACCAATTGTCAAGCTACTAGGCACTGGGGTCTGAGGGCTCAGGCCTCCACCTGAGAGATTATAACCTGAAAGACAGCTCCACCCTTCCTCCCAGTAAGAAGGGAAGGTGGGTGGGCACCTGAAAGATTAAGACTATTCTCCCAGTCCCACTACCAGCACCCCCCATCCCTGAGACTGAGGGGTTTACAGGCTGTGAATGGACCTTTAGCCCTGCCCACCCTCCCTCCCCACTGCTGCTGAGTCTGTCTGATGTTTTGATTGTGTGAATAAATGTAATTCCCCTCTGGACTGAAGACTGGTGTCTGGGGGGCCCAGGCGGGGTGAAAGGTAGGAAGGTGAGGCCAGAGGCCGCCTCTCTCCCCAGTCTGGCCAGAGGCCAGCTCCCCTCGCTGGCTGGTTAATTACTGGCTCATTAAGCAGCGGCTGGAGACCTCCCTAATTATCTCCCCCAGCCCCCCTCTCCTGGTTTTAATTAAGTAGAACAGGGAGGGGAGTCATTAGAACAAGAAATATGAACTGAGCCGGGGGCCTTCCCATATTTTTCAGATGGCCCGTCTCCTCCCCTCATCCCCTCTTCCCTCTCCCCTCCTCCACTCGGTCTCAGTTCCTCTGTTTCTGTGTCTCACTCTCCGCCCCCAGCTCCTCCCTGTTCCTCCTCTCTTCTCCCCTCCTCTTCCTCCCCGGCTCCCCTCCCCCAGCCTCCCTCCCTCGCTCCCCCCCTTCTCCCTCCTCCCTCCTCCCTCTCTCTCACACACACCCCCGCTTGGGCCTCCTCTCTCTCTCCGGCTCCATTTTCTCCGCCGCCGGGGGCCGGGGTCTCCTGTGGGGGGCCCAGCCGGTACCCCAGGTCTCCCTTCAGTGCCGGGGTGAACCCCCGGGGGAGCCGGGAGCAGGGGGCAGACGGGCGGGGGTTGGGGCGGAGGGAGCAGCGGCCCCAGCGAGTTTGGGGGGAGAAGTAACCAGGCGGGGGGAGGGGCGGAGCAGGGAGGGGGCCTCAGGGCCCCCCCCCAGCTATGGACGAGCGGCTACTGGGGCCGCCCCCTCCAGGCGGGGGCCGGGGGGGCCTGGGATTGGTGGGTGGGGAGCCTGGGGGCCCTGGCGAGCCTCCCGGTGGCGGAGACCCCGGTGGGGGTAGCGGGGGGGTCCCGGGAGGCCGAGGGAAGCAAGACATCGGGGACATTCTGCAGCAGATAATGACCATCACCGACCAGAGCCTGGACGAGGCCCAGGCCAAGTGAGTGCCCCCACCCCGGGACCCCACACAGACCCAGCAAACCCCGTTCACATGCTCTGAATCTTCTGGGAGCCCCCCCAACTCCAGGGCCCTCTCCAGGATCCAACAGCTCTCTTCTCTCCTTATTCCTGGGAGCCCCTAGAAAAGTGATCCCTCTCAAACCTCCCTTCGCCCCCAGGCCCTGAAACCTTCACAGAGGGAACCCCCGATGGCCCCGCTCCCCACTCCTAACCTTTTGCTGACCCCCGCACTCCCCTGGAACAGCCCCATCTCCGGGAGCCCCCTCTGGCTCCCAGACTAAGAAACTGTTCTTGGGCTATGTTATCTTCTCCCCTAACTCTCCACCCAGCCCCCTCATTCTCTCCAGATGTGGAGACCTCCACACCCTCTCCAGAGCCCCTAAAGCTCCTCTCCACTGCTCAGCCAGACACTAGGTGCATCAAAGCCTCCCACCTGCTCAGCCCCAGGACCCCTTCACACACCCTACACTGATCTCCCCAGTTAGCTCGGCACCCCCAGCCCCGCTCTGCCACCTCAAACTCTGACTCTTCTCAATCCCAGCTTCTGTCTGTCTCCCTCTGAAACCTACCAAGTCACTTTCCTTTCTCCATCCACTACCAGATTCCTCCTCATGCCTTTCTAGACCAGCTCCCAAAGCCCCCAGCCTTTAGCCTGCTGCCTGCATCTTCCCTGTGTCTCCCTGAAGCCGAGCAGCTTCCCCATGCTCTGGGAGCTGATCTTTTCCCAAGAACTCCCCTCCCCAACTCATTCCACCCCCAATCCGCTTCCTCCCTCCGCAGATTGACCCTCCTCCCTCCTTGTTCTCAGGCCCCCTGCTCTGTTTCTCTAGCACCTCAACTTTTCTCTTTCCCCACTCCCACTCCTCCCAAGGAAACACGCCCTAAACTGCCACCGAATGAAGCCTGCTCTCTTTAGCGTCCTGTGTGAAATCAAGGAGAAAACCGGTATGTGGGCCCCCCGATTGCTCAACTCTGGGAACAGAACCCTGTTCATTATAGGGCTAGAGTGTGACAACTTGGGGCCCTGAGGAAAGTGAGGAGTCAGGGGGACTGGGGAAGGAACCAAAGCCTGGGAACTTGGCTCTCCAGGAAGCACCAGGAGGACTGAGCACTGGGTATCAGGGTCTCTGGGTCCCTAAGTCCACTCGCCTGCATGCTAGGCCTCAGCATTCGGAGCTCCCAGGAGGAGGAGCCAGTGGACCCACAGCTGATGCGCTTGGACAACATGCTTCTGGCAGAGGGTGTGGCTGGGCCCGAGAAAGGGGGTGGCTCAGCAGCAGCAGCTGCAGCTGCTGCAGCCTCTGGGGGCGGCGTGTCCCCTGACAACTCCATCGAACACTCGGACTATCGCAGCAAACTTGCCCAGATCCGTCACATATACCACTCGGAGCTGGAGAAGTATGAGCAGGTAAGGAGAGGAGGCTTGGGTGGGTGGAGGGAAGGGCTCTTGCAGGGGAATCCCATGGCCAAAGGGCTCCTCCTCACCAGCCCACTGGCCCCCACTACAGGCATGTAATGAGTTCACAACCCATGTCATGAACCTGCTGAGGGAGCAGAGCCGCACCAGGCCCGTGGCCCCCAAAGAGATGGAACGCATGGTGAGCATCATCCATCGAAAGTTCAGCGCCATCCAGATGCAGCTGAAGCAGAGCACCTGCGAGGCCGTGATGATCCTGCGCTCCCGTTTCTTGGATGCCAGGTGGGCCCAGGGACCCCAGGCTGGCCCCCAGCACTGGGCTCCTTCCCATTCCTCTCCAAGACCCTGAGCTGCCATGCTGCACAACATGGTACTCCATGACAATGGTGACTCTGGGGTCATGCCATGTGACAGCCCTGCCAGGACATCAACATCCTCCTCACCGCTCTTCTCCCTCCTCTGTAGACGAAAGCGCCGTAACTTCAGCAAACAGGCCACTGAGGTCCTAAATGAGTATTTCTACTCCCACCTGAGTAACCCATATCCTAGTGAGGAGGCCAAGGAGGAGCTTGCCAAGAAGTGTGGCATCACCGTGTCTCAGGTATTATGGAGGTTTCGGGAGGAGTTGTCAGGCAAAGTGCACACATCTCAGCTAGGTGCAGTGGTGTGTTCCTGTAATCCCAGCTACTAGGGAGGCTGAAGTGGGAGGATCACTTGAGTTGGAGACCAGCCTGGGCAACAGCATAGTGAGAACAGGAAGCATTAAAAAAAAAATGCTCTCACTCGCATCTTATTCAGTGAAGGACTTCAGAGGCAAATGTTTCTACCCGACCCTCCTTTCTGCCCCACAGGTCTCCAACTGGTTTGGCAACAAGAGGATTCGCTATAAGAAAAATATCGGAAAGTTCCAAGAGGAGGCAAACATCTATGCTGTCAAGACCGCCGTGTCAGTCACCCAGGGGGGCCACAGCCGCACCAGCTCCCCGACACCCCCTTCCTCTGCAGGTGAATCCCACTGTCACCCCAGCTGTTTTGCACACTTCCTGCTTTTGTTCCCACTTCCTATCTAGGCAGCATCATAGCAGAGAGGGGGCCTTTTGGGGTGAGAGGGACCGAGCTGAGATAGGCTGGAGATGTCAGGGGACAGAGGCCATTCCAGTGAACTTAGTTCTGCCTTTCTTCCCACGGGTGGCCATGGAAGGCGAAGGAACAGCCTGCTCTTTCTGTGTGTTGGTATGTTATTTTGTGGATAATTGGAGTATAGTAGCATGTCCCCACAAGAGCTGAGAGTTGTGGTTCATCCCCTTTCTACCATCATGGGCTCTATTATACTCTTCCCTCTCTGCCCCCCCCAAGGCTCTGGCGGCTCTTTCAATCTCTCAGGATCTGGAGACATGTTTCTGGGGATGCCTGGGCTCAACGGAGATTCCTATTCTGCTTCCCAGGTCAGATGCCCATCTCCTCTGGAGTAGGGCTTTCCCCAGCTCCATTTCCCCTACTTTAGGATACAAGACCTCTTTCCTCTGATGCTTCTCTTCACTGTCATACCTTCGTCTGCTGCCTGCAGGTGGAATCACTCCGACACTCGATGGGACCAGGGGGCTATGGGGATAACCTCGGGGGAGGCCAGATGTATAGCCCACGGGAAATGAGGGTGAGTGGATCCTGAAGCCCCTCTCTGTCCAGTTCTCACAGGACAGAGGGGCATTTTCCCTAGTAGTGTTGTGCCCACACAGGGTTCCCAGGGCCTTCTCTGTTTTCTGTACTCTGTCTCTCCTTTCAGGCAAATGGCAGCTGGCAGGAGGCTGTGACCCCCTCTTCAGTGACATCCCCAACGGAGGGACCAGGGAGTGTTCACTCTGATACCTCCAACTGATCTTGCCCCTCAGGGTCACAGGGGTGGGGGCTCTCACAAGGCGACTCTCGAAGAGGACGCAGGCTTCCAGAGGACAAACCCCAATACAGGAGAAGCACAAGACAGAGAAGGGCCAATGGGGTCATCCCCTCCCTAACAAGCTCTGTGCTGGGGGTGCTAATTACATGGCAGGAAGAATGGGGCCTCTAAGGGGAGTGTGGGGTCTGTCTCTCCCTTTTTTCCATCTTTTTCCTCTCCCGCTTTCTTTCTTACACAGAAACATACACACACCCAGAAACCTATTTCTCAGACCCCTTTTTCTCCTGTGTCTTTCTCTCTCCCTCTCCCACACCTCACACACACATACTCCCACTTGCAACTATTCTGTTTCTCTCTCTGGGCTCCCCGACTTTCCCTTCCCCACCGCACTTATATGCTCTGGAATCTGTGGAGACGCCAGCCCTGCCCAATCAGAGATGCCAAAAATGGGGACATGACTTCTGGACAGAGGACATGGGCCACGCCCCCATGCATCCCCACCCCTGCCCCTCCAGACGGCTTACTTACCTCATACGCAGCTCATCTTAAACCAATAGAATCGCTCGGTGGACGAGAGTGTCTGACTCAGATATCTACCTCGGAGGGAGTTTCTGCTACTTTAGGGAATTATTGACTGGGCTTTGGGGTTGAACGTTTTTCTTTTTTTTAAAGAAAGAAAAAGAAACCCTGGGATCCCATCTGGTTTTTTTTGTTGTTGTTTTTGTTATTGGTGGTGGTTGGTGGTGGTGGTGGTGGTTCTTAATTTTTAATTTAGTTTGGGGAAGTAGCTTGTTTTTTTTTTTATAAATATGTTGATTTCTTGTCTTTTTTTTTTATTTCTTACTTTCCCATATTAGGGGTGATAAGCCAAAGGGGTCCTGGTAAGAGAAAGGGGGACAAACAGAACTGGTAAAGAGGCCCCCCTGGCTCCAGGCCTGTCCATCAGGAAGTAAATTTTACAGGGCACCAAGCTTTGCCCCCTAAAATCCCTTAGGTGTTCTTTGCTCATGCAGGCAGGTTTCTGCCGCATTTGACGTGGAGGCAGTGAAGGGCTTGCCCTGCTGGCCTCTCATCCCCCTTCTTCCCACAACCCTTGGGCAGGGCTGGACTCAGTAATTTTGAGGAAATCGAAGATGCCATCTTCCCCTGTGAGTGACATGTCTTTAATTTTTTTAAAAACTACTATTTGAAAATTGGAGGGGGAAGAATGGGAAGGGAGTTATTGCCAAATATGTTAAATATGGGTTGGGGTGCTTGTGTATGTATCTTCCTCAATTTCCCCAGAAATGAGGTATCTTTTTGTCACACCAAAATCAAGGGGTAGGGAGAGGGAGGAGGTTGCAAAAAGCCAGATGTGGGGGAAAAGTAACATCAACACTGTCCCATCCTCAGCCCTGAACCCTACCATCTGATCCCCTCAGACATTCTCAGGATTTTACAAGACTGTCAGAGTGGGGAACCCCTCCCATTAAAGATCCGGGCAGGACTGGGGACAGGTTGGAAGTGTGATGGGTGGGGGGGTGGGAGGCATGGGCCGGGGGCAGTTCTCTCCTCACTTGTAAACTTGTGTAGTTTCACAGAAAAAAAACAAAATGCAGTTTTAAATAAAGAAATTTCTTTTTTCCCTGGGTTTAGTTGAGAATTTTTTTCAAAAAACATGAGAAACCCCAGAAAAAAAAATGATTTTCTTTCACGAAGCTCCAAACAGGTTTCTCTCCTGTTCCCCAACCTTGCCTTCAGGATGCAGGCCCAATTGCACCCTTGCAAACAACAGTCTGGCCGGAACCTTATTGATGCAACTTTGCCCAATCAAGATGGGGCTCCAGTGGGTCACCAGGCAGCCCTGATGGACTGATGGAATAAATAGGATCAGGGGCTCTGAGGGAATGAGACCCTAGAGGGTACACTCCCCATCCCCCAGGGAAGTGACTGTACCCAGAGGCTGGTAGTGCCCAGGGGTGGAGTGATAATTATTTCTCTAGTACCTGAAGGACTCTTGTCCCAAAGGCATGAATTCCTAGCATTCCCTGTGAAAAGACGACTGAAAGATGGGGGCTGGAGAGAGGGTGCAGGCCCCACCTAGGGCGGAGGCCACAGCAGGGAGAGGGACAGACAGAGCCAGGAGCCTGGAAGGAAGCAGGATGGCAGCCGGAACAGCGGTTGGAGCCTGGGTGCTGGTCCTCAGTCTGTGGGGTGAGCCACTCCCCCCACCCCACTGACCCTCCCTGCAGAAAGCACTTTAACCCCACACCCCAATCGTCCTAGAACTTTTCCCAGAACCCGAGGAACTGCTTTTCAAGGTTCCTCACCCACCCTGTCCAAATTTTGTTAGCCCTCATTCCCTTCCTGCCCCTCTACCATGGTGCTATCTCCCAGGGGCAGTAGTAGGTGCTCAAAACATCACAGCCCGGATCGGCGAGCCACTGGTGCTGAAGTGTAAGGGGGCCCCCAAGAAACCACCCCAGCAGCTGGAATGGAAACTGGTAAGCGGGGCTCCTGTTGCAGCCTCCCAACTTCCAGGGAGACCAGCAATGATTTGGATCCCCGTCACTCTGCCTCACAGTCCTTTCCCAAAGGCCTTGCACTGTTTAGGCCCCGCTTCTCTGCTTCTAGAACACAGGCCGGACAGAAGCTTGGAAGGTCCTGTCTCCCCAGGGAGGAGGCCCCTGGGATAGTGTGGCTCGTGTCCTTCCCAACGGCTCCCTCTTCCTTCCGGCTGTCGGGATCCAGGATGAGGGGATTTTCCGGTGCCAGGCAATGAACAGGAATGGAAAGGAGACCAAGTCCAACTACCGAGTCCGTGTCTACCGTAAGAATTCCAGGGTCTTCTCCAAGGTCCCCCTCTTATCCAAGAAAAAGCCTTCAACCCCAGCCTTGGCCCATGAGGGCCTCTGACTTCCACTGGCCCCATTTCCACACACAGAGTTTGAGAACCTTCACAATTACAGCCTCTGACTGGATTTTTCCTCCTTCAGAGATTCCTGGGAAGCCAAAAATTGTAGATTCTGCCTCTGAACTCACGGCTGGTGTTCCCAATAAGGTAGTGGAAGAAAGCAGAAGTAGAAAACGGTCCTGTGAACAGGAGGCGAGTGTGTGTGGATGTGGGTGTGTGGCATCTCTCATTTTCAAAGGATTCTGAGGTTACCACTCTTTCCCCAGGTGGGGACATGTGTGTCAGAGGGAAGCTACCCTGCAGGGACTCTTAGCTGGCACTTGGATGGGAAGTCCCTGGTGCCTAATGAGAAGGGTGAGTCCTAAGGTGCCCCCCAAGCTGCCTTCTCCCTGATCTCACTCCCACACCCACCCTGGGATAATTTGTCTCATCCTCCCATCATAGGAGTATCTGTGAAGGAACAGACCAGGAGACACCCTGAGACAGGGCTCTTCACACTGCATTCGGAGCTAATGGTGACCCCAGCCCGGGGAGGAGATCCCCATCCCACCTTCTCCTGTAGCTTCAGCCCAGGCCTTCCCCGACGCCGGGCCTTGCACACAGCCCCCATCCAGCCCCGTGTCTGGGGTGAGCAGAGGTGGGGAGGGCCCCAAGCTCACGTGAGCACATTCTGGAAGTCTGACCCTTAGGGAAAGAGGGAGTCAAGCCCGTGGCCACCGGGATCACTCGCAAGTGTGACTCTACACCTCACAACCCTTCCAACTCCCAGAGCCTGTGCCTCTGGAGGAGGTCCAATTGGTGGTGGAGCCAGAAGGTGGAGCAGTAGCTCCTGGTGGAACCGTAACCCTGACCTGTGAGGTCCCTGCCCAGCCCTCTCCTCAAATTAACTGGATGAAGGATGTGAGTGACCTGGAGAGAGAGGCTGGGAGGTAGGGTGAACCATAACTAGCAACAGGGAGGGCAGAGGGCTAACGAGGGAAAGGCAGGCTAGGAGCTGAGGAGAAAGAGAGGGTATCTGAAGATGTGGAGACAAAAAGACAAGGGTTTTGAAATAGTCTCCTCTCCCCTTCCCCCACCAGGGTGTGCCCTTGCCCCTTCCCCCCAGCCCTGTGCTGATCCTCCCTGAGATAGGGCCTCAGGACCAGGGAACCTACAGCTGTGTGGCCACCCATCCCAGCCACGGGCCCCAGGAAAGCCGTGCTGTCAGCATCAGCATCATCGGTGAGACCTCTCCCCGAGCCCTACTGACCCAGGGACTAGGGTGCAGGACAGCACAGGCTCTAATTTCCTGCCCCATTCTGACCTTATCCCCAAGAGCCACCCCACCTCTCCCTCCGTGCACCCACACCCAAGTCTCCCCTGCCCCACCCAAATTCTGCCAAGAGAGCAGCCAAGCCTCTCCCTTCTTCCCTCTGAACTAAAAAAAGGTAAAGATGGCTGGGCGCAGTGGCTCACGCCTGTAATCCCAACACTTTGGGAGGCTGAGGCTGAGGCTGAGGCTGAGTCGGGCAGATCACCTGAGGTAGGGAGTTCAAGACCAGCCTGACCAACATGGAGAAACCCCGTTTCTACTAAAAATACAAAATTAGCCAGGCGTGGTGGCACATGCCTGTAATCCCAGCTACTTGGGAGGCTGAGGCAGGAGAATCGTTTGAATCCAGGAGGCGTAGATTGCGGTGAGCCAAGATCGCACCATTGCATGCCAGCCTGGGCAACAAAAGCAAAACTCCATCTCAAAAAAAAAGGGAAAGACTCCACTGGGGCTCCCACTAAATAACCCTCTCTCAACCCGAAGTCTTCTTTCTGACTGGATCCAACTTTGTCTTCCAGAACCAGGCGAGGAGGGGCCAACTGCAGGTGAGGGGTTTGATAAAGTCAGGGAAGCAGAAGATAGCCCCCAACACATGTGACCGGGGGGATGGTCAACAAGAAATGAATGGTGAGTGATGGGGGCTGTGCTCTCAATTTTCCCTGTCTCCATACAGGCTCTGTGGGAGGATCAGGGCTAGGAACTCTAGCCCTGGCCCTGGGGATCCTGGGAGGCCTGGGGACAGCCGCCCTGCTCATTGGGGTCATCTTGTGGCAAAGGCGGCGACGCCAAGGAGAGGAGAGGTGAGTGGAGAAAGCCAGACCCCTCAGACCTAGGGCTTCCAGGCAGCAAGCGAAGAGGGGTGGGGGGTGGAACAACAACGTGCAGCATTCTCCCCAATCTTCCTCCTCAGGAAGGCCCCAGAAAACCAGGAGGAAGAGGAGGAGCGTGCAGAACTGAATCAGTCGGAGGAACCTGAGGCAGGCGAGAGTAGTACTGGAGGGCCTTGAGGGGCCCACAGACAGATCCCATCCATCAGCTCCCTTTTCTTTTTCCCTTGAACTGTTCTGGCCCCAGACCAATTCTCTCCTGTATAATCTCTCTCCTGTGTAACCCCACCTTGCCAAGCTTTCTTCTACAACCAGAGCCCCCCACAATGATGATTAAACACCTGACACATCTTGCTCTTGTGTGTGTGTGTGTGTGTGTGTGACACAACCTCACCCCTACACCCTTGAGGGCCCTGAAGGAAAGGGACTCATCCCCACACTTCCCCATACTACACCAAACATCTACTCAAGTTGGGGAGAAGTGCTTCTGTCGGGGGGGGGTGAACTTGGGAAGAGATCCCATCAATATATTTCACCTTTTTTTTTTATTGAATTTGTATTAAAGGAGGTAGTGAGGGGGAGGAAGCACTTAAGAGTCAGAATCCATATTAGACTCTGGGGAGTGAAAAATTAAATTAAATCAATAAGATGGGGAGTGGGGGAAGAGTCAGAGGGAACTTTGCCCACCTTTCAAGATCAAATCAAGAAATCAGGGAAAGCAAAGACTTAGGAGAGGAGAAAGACATTCTCTCAATCCATCCTCCATCCCCAGGGCAGAGAATTACAACGTTACCGAGTGAGCCTCTGAGCAGAAGGCTCTCCCATCTATGCACAGACTTCACTCCTCCTCCCCAGGCCTTCCTGGAGAATGTCCAGGGCTGGCCTTAGCCAACAGAAATAGAGGGGTCAAGGGGGTCCAGGAGTAAGGAAGGGTCAGCAGGGACCCCCAATACTGATTCTCCTCTGGCTGGAGGTGGGCAGGAAGGAGACATAGCTCAAATACTGAGCAGCCAAAAAAAGAAGAAGATGGCGAGAAACAGGAAGAGGGAATCCTGCCAGCTGGAGGCCGGGTGACCCTGTCCCAGATCCACACCTGTGAGAGAGAGGAAAGCTGTGGAAGCATATGCTCCTAGGCTGGGAGGGGGCCTGAGGGGATTCACAGGGCTCCCTGATGGGAGCTGAGTGTGACTCTTACCTGTACCCCGGCGGAAAGGCTCATGGGCATTGAAGACGGTGGTGAAAAAGCCAAAGGGAAAAGCACCAACACCAAATGAGAAGTGGAAGCCCCCGGTATCACCAAATGGCTGGAATCCCTAGGGAGGCAGAAAAAGTCAGATGGGAAACCTGCAAATCTGTCAAGGAAGGGACACAACTGGACAAGAAGACTCACCCCTCTGCTCTCTGGAGCTGGTCTCTGGCCCTGGGGGCGGGGTGGAGTTTTTAATCTGAGGAAGAGGAGAGAGAAAGTTAACAGGGAATTTTCTCCTCTGATCTTCCGCACAGTTTTCCAAGGGCGGAAGCCTTCAATCTTCCCTAAGCAACACCTCCAGTCTCTCACCTGGGATCCTGGGGCTTCTGGCTCCCTCGCCCATAAAGCGGGACAACCTTCTCTCTGCTGATCCCAGCTTTACATACCGGACACTCTTGCCGCTCTGGCCGTGTCTCCAGCCACTGGGGAGAAAAAGCAGTGGTTTCCAGTATAAAAGAGGGTCTTCCAGCTCCTCAGACCTCCCCATTTCCCTCTTCATCTCCTGAGTACGCACCTGATGAAGACATGGCCAACTGAATGGGGGAGAAAAAAAGAAGGTCAAACTAGCTACAGAAAAGAGAGACACAGACCCCAGACTTCGCAGAATCCCATCTGACCCCTCTTCCCAAGCAACCTGCTGTTGCTTTTCAGATTTTCTGCAACCTCTACCATGCCAGCCAACTTGGCCTTCCTGCTTGTCTGATCTTCCAACACCTAAAGCTCAGCCCATCCTCAACACACTCAACCCTCTCCTTTCTCCTCTCCCCAACAAACACATACAAATTTTAGTGCCCTCTCTCGTCTGCCTTTCAAGTTAATTTCTAATTCCCTTCAGCCACCTCTTTCCAGGTCTCCTCTTTTCAACCCCAACCCCATCACTCCACAGCAAACCCCTTTACTAGCACATTCCCCCATTACTCACTTCCAAGCTCAATAATGTCCCTATCTTTACGACCCTTTAACCTTTCAAGTCTGCCTCTCCACAGTGCCCTTATACCAGCCCCCTCCCAGATCTCATCTGAATGTGATCCATATTTCCTGGTTCTCCCCGACTCAATTGATGCGTGCCTCCCCTAACCTTTGTGTCTCATTTGTTTCCACCTGCACAGCTAAGACCCCTCACTTCTCTGGGGTAAGATGGCTCGGGTCTCACATTGTCCCGCCACTCCCCGCCCCACCTTCTCTTCTCAGCACATCACATGCCCCCGCTCCTGGTTCCTAAGACCTTTCTTTCCACAGATCTCGACCGTTATACTCCCACCCACACATACCAGCAAAGTCTTATGTCTCCTGTCGGGCCTCACCTACGGGAACGTGCCCTCCGATTATCTGTATGACTGTATGATTATTCGCTCCTAGCCTCTCCAGTATATAAGCGAGACCCATCGCCTTCCGCCCCCCTCCTCGATTCTCACCAGTACAGGTGGCCACACACACTGACCACAGCTTCCCGAGCAGTCTCCAAACATATATTACATTCGAAGGTCGCGCCCGCCCCGCCCCGCTCGCGATTTGGCCCTTCGGGGCCCCCGTCCTCCTCCTCCGCTGCTGCCATGGCCGGTTTTGTTTCGCCCCACGTACCCTTCAGTCCCCCCAAATACACATACACACGCCCCAACAAACCAGAAACCACCTCCTGCCCACGATCGTTGGGCAGGCTTCAAGGTTTCCTAATCACTATTGGTCTGAATGCCTACCAGTCACAAAGAATTCAAAAGAAAGGATTGGCCCAAAGGGTAGGGGCGGGAAAAGGTTGGTGCAGTCCTGCCTTCCCACAGTGGCTATTGGCTGATACGGTCTAAGTCAATGTGCAATGCCAAGGGATTGGTAATAACTCGCTACACCCTGTCGCCTGGCCAAGGAGGGCTTTATTCGTCTGAGTAGTTGTCAGTCATAACCAAAGCCATAAGCAATTTGCTCGGGAATACCTACAGACCTCGCCCACTATAAGCCTCTTTCTTTCCTTCGCTTCGTCTTTCAGAAAATGTCCGGATTGCTATTGGACTTTGGAGCGTATGGCTCCAAAGCAACTCATTGGCTAGAACTTGACGGAAAATGGTGGTTAGGTAAAACGCGCCTGCGCAGCAAGCGGCGGGACGGGGGTGGGCCAATCCTGTGAGGGTTGAACCTTCTCTTGTTCCACCTCTTCACCCCTATCTTGTCGCCATGGTGACTGCTCTACAATTGGCGAGGCTTGCACTTCAAAGTCCTCGGCTCGCTTCATCCGCGTCCTTCAGCTGTGGACTTTCTGCTGATTGGGCCTTTTCCTTTTCCCCTGATTGGCCGACATCGGGAAAGACGGCGAAGAGCTAGGGAAAGAGGGAAAACACTAGGGTCGCAGGGTTCAAAATGGCTCCAACCTCTTTTGGTGACGTAGAGAGCAGAACTTGGGTCTGCCCCTCCCTTTTAGTTAAGGGAGCAGAACTGGGATTAGCCCGACGTTTGGATAGTACGAACATCGATCTGCGGCGCTGGTGTTAACCCAACTCATTCGGCTGGACGACTCAGCCCTCCCCACATCAGGTGATTTACAGAGCAAAACTGAACTAAAGGCCCATCCCTTTCTTAATGTTGTACACAGAGTAGAACAGGATTGACTTCAACTCCGTTTTAAACCTTCAGAGCAGGAAAGCTCTGGGCTCAACCCTTTTGTGAGTGGTGCAGAAGGGGCAAAGCCCGCCCCTTTTAAGGAGACCCGTGGGGGTTAGACCCGCCCTTTCCTCCTTATAATTTGCCCATCAGAAATAGGGTCTTCTTCCCGGGTTGGACCCCGGGGAGTTTGGGCTTTTCCTACAGTCACTGACCCTCACTGTGACCAAAGGAGCAGAACTAGGTAACGGTCCTCCCAGTACCAATCGTCTTCCCGAGGGCATGTAAACTCCTGCAGGGTAAAGGTGTGGCTAGAGGTGGGACCTTGATAAAAGATCCCATGTGACTCAAGAGTAAGGAAAGATGAGAAGTTAGCAGTTGCGTAAAGAAGGACTGGGGCAGATGAGGATTCAGGAAACTTGAGGTTTAGGAAGGAAGATATTGAGAGGGAAAGGTGGAAATGAAGGAGAGTGAAGTGATGGAATGATCCTAGTAAAGGGATAATGGGAGTGGAGGAAGAGAAGAGGGGGTGGAAAACTAGACACATGGCTACCAAATTAAGGAGGCACCCTCCTTCCAGAGGAATCGGCATTCTTCCTCACTTTTTATTTTTCTAGAAAGCACCCCTGAAGCCAAATTTCCATTGGAAGAAAAGATGTATCCATATTGTACGTTGTGAGAAGGGGTTGTCTCAGCTTGGGCAAGTAAGGAGACTGATAGGAAGGAAGGGGGAAAGAAAAAGTACAGAGGTAAAAGAGCATGGAAAAGGAAAGGGTCAGGGATAAGGCCGAAGAGATCTCTTCTCTTTAAAGGCCAGAGAAGGCAGGTGGAGGGGGGAGCTGGACTGCTGGGAGATAGTGAGGGACAAAGGGCAAAGGAAACCAGACCAGAGGACTGGAGAGTGAGATGGGGTGAGATGGAGTCCTGGAGAGAAAAAGAAGAGAGGTGAACTTAATGTTTGTCATATGGTAGATAGATGCTTGATAAATGTTTAGAATTGAATGGGTACGGGAAAAGGGGTCTTTAAGAATAGTTGGGAGGAATAAGCAGCAGATAACCGGAGTTGAGAAAAAAAGAGACCAAGTAAAAGTGGCTTGAGTGGCCGAAGGAGGAATACAGCACCAGGGGATCCATAGCTGAAAGTGAGTTAGAGAAAAAAAAGATGCAGCTGGAGCCAGAGATGGGGGCAAAGACCGAGGGAGAGCCCTGGGGCGGGGCTCGCAAGAGGACACGGGTAGATGTGGGGAGGAGATGCCTGAGTTTCTGGGAGACGATTGGCAAAACAGGCTGCCCATCACCGCCCTCCACTTCCTGGCCGGCCCCGGAAACCAGCAGGCGTTGGGGAGGGGTGGCGGGGGAATAGCGGCAGCAGCGGCCCCAGCCCTCAGAGAGACAGCAGAAAGGGAGGGAGGGAGGGAGGGTGCTGGGGGGACAGCCCCCCACCATTCCTACCGCTATGGGCCCAACCTCCCACTCCCACCTCCCCTCCATCGGCCGGGGCTAGGACACCCCCAAATCCCGTCGCCCCCTTGGCACCGACACCCCGACAGAGACAGAGACACAGCCATCCGCCACCACCGCTGCCGCAGCCTGGCTGGGGAGGGGGCCAGCCCCCCAGGCCCCCTACCCCACTGAGGTGTGGGCGGGAAAGGGATGGGAGGAGGAGGGAAGAGGGTGCTGAAAGCGACTAGGATGAGGGGAAGGGGAGAGATTGGGTCTGGGAGGGCCGACGAGGGGAGAGGGTTGCTGGGGAAAGGAGAGGGGCTGACTGGGAAAGGGTTGCTGGGGATAGGAGAGGGACCTGAGAGGGAGGAAGGATGGAAGAGACACGGGAGGGAGGAGAAATGGAAACCCTTGTGAATTTGGGACTGGGAGTGTGCACAGGGAATCCTGGAGAGGCAATTCCCTACACCTTTCCCAATTCTTTTTCTTGCCCTTTGACCCCACATGACTCTTGAAGGGTCATGAGGGGAGAAGGCCAGCAGAATTTGCCTCTTAGGAATACCCTTAGGCGCCTCTGTTTCCATCTAGGCACAGGACCTCTTGTTTCTCAGTGGCCTTCCACACTGCTAGACCCTTACTGACACACAAATGCCTTATGGGAGCCATGTTTTCTACATTGAGTCTGTGTGCCTTTGACATGTTTAATGGCTTGTGTGCAACTAGGTTCTCCCAATGCTATCCATAGGCTGTGTAGAAATGGTGTGTTATTTTCTATCAGAATTGCCCATTC
The DNA here is from genome assembly GCF_006542625.1 of Nomascus leucogenys. Taxonomy (NCBI): domain Eukaryota; kingdom Metazoa; phylum Chordata; class Mammalia; order Primates; family Hylobatidae; genus Nomascus; species Nomascus leucogenys. The sequence goes on along the minus strand of NC_044402.1, from coordinate 53,176,798 downwards.
TCCATTCTTGTGTCCATGTCTCACATCCAGTTTTGACATGTTCAAGTACCGCATGTGTGTGAGTTTTCATCTATTGCACCTGTTCTATAGTTTCATGTTACTTGCACGTTTTATGTTTTGGCATGTTTATTTCAGCATGTGAAGGTTATATACCTTATTTTGCTTTGACACGTCCATGGTCCTACCATTTGCAGTAGTCTTCATGTGTGGGATCCCATGGCTTGGCTGAATAGCCCACACTCTCATGTCTGACTGAATTGGCCTGTTTGCTGTTTTCCCGGTCACAGTTCACAGAACACATGTGTATGCGCCTTTGCACGATACACTGATGTAACAGGACCATAGAATGTGTGTTATAAATTTGTCATCAGTATATTTTGTGAGCCGTATGCTCATTAAATTGGCCCTCCATTGCATTTCTAAATCCTTGGACTTTTGTTCTCCAAAGAGGGTCACTTAATATCAAGTGTTAGAGAAGAAGGTAACTGGGTCTCCAGGTCTGCAAAGAACCATCCCTGCATGCCTTACCTTGGTGACCTCCCTGGCCCATACCTCTCTACACAAACATTATCTTTCCAGTGGCTGTGTACAGTCTGTGTCCATGAGCTCAATGCATGTCACAGGGTCCACCCTGCTGTGAACCCCATTGTTGGTATTTATTTATGGACATTATCCTCCATTCTTTGCACTGTTGGCACACATTTGATGAGAGCAGCATCTTTCCCTGTGGCATGTTGATCCCATTCTGTACATTTCTCTTGTGAGATGACCTCTTCCTGATTATTGTTACTCTGGCTTAATTATGGCCATGTATTGCATGTATCTATTCAGAGTCGGTTACCATTAGGCTTGGTGTGTTCGTTACTTTCTCAGTGACTTTTGTTTTACTAGTCAGTTCTACTCAAGAGGATAACTAATTTGTGATCAGAACTGCCATCTCTGTCATTAATTGTGGCTCTGTGGGTGTGTATACAGCCTTAGAATCTGTCCAGCAAGTGTTTATTGAGCACCTACTCCATCTCCTATTGTCCTGGCATTGGAGATAAGACAGAGTCCCTGTCCTTAAGCTGTTTGCAGCCTCAGGAGGGAAACAAAAATGCCAGTCAACACATAGTGTGTTGTCAAGATCAGTAGTTCTTAAATTCAGGCGCACATCAGACTCACCAGAGGGCTTGTTAAAATACAGATTGCTAGCCAGCCACGATGGCTCACACCTGTAATCCCAACAGTTTGGAAGGCTGAGGCAGGAGGATCACGTGAGGCCAGGAGTTCAAAACCAGCCTGAGTGACAGAGTGAGAAAAAGAAAAATAGATTGCTGGACCTAATGCCCAGAATTTCTGATTCAGTAGATCTGGGGTGAAGTCTAATAATTTGCATTTCTATACTTCGAGACCCACTGATCAAGATAAAAGTGTAATGAAAGCACAGGCCTGGAGGGGTTCAGGCAGCCCTCCAAAAGGTGACACTGAGCTGTGTGAGGCAGGAGAAGAGACGGGCATTCCAGCCAAAGGGAACAGTATGTTCAAGGTGCGGAAGCATGAAAGATCATGGTGTCTGAGGAACTGAAGTGAATCAGTTTGACTGGAACAAAAAAGAGTTTTGTGAGGATGTGGTCGAAGATGTAAGCAGAAGTCAACTTGTCAAGAAGAGCCTTTAGGCAAGACAGGGAAATGCTCTGTGTTTCAGAAAAATTTGTGCTAACAGAAAAATCTCTGTGGTTGCTACGTGGAAGATGGATTGGAGGGAGTTGGGAGCCTACTCCACATAGTTCAGGGGAGAAATGATGCTGTTCTGAACTTGTAGGGGCAGTGGGATGGAGCAGCTCAGAAAGCCTACGGTGTTCCGACTGGCAAGGTCTCCTGTTTCCTCTATTGCCTGTTACCTTCTCACTTGGCAATAGGCTTACCTTTGAGCATAGCCCTTCCCGTCATGGGAAGACAGTGCCTGTGGCCTCAGTAGGAATGACAGGTATTTGCCTGAACACCCTTTTTGTGAATTGTTACCCTGCCCCCAACAGTGGGGCAGAGTGGAGGAAGGAGGAAGAACCTAGAACGCAGGTTCTGTGTTCCTGCCTCTCTTCCTCTTGAGCCCTTTCCTCTCCCAGGGCAAGTGCTGTTAGGTCCCCTTTACTCCATTCCCTCCTTTTTTCACTTCGTGAGGCCTCACACACTGTACCTGCCCAGGCAAAGTGTCACTAGAAGGAAGGGAAAGGGTAGTAGGATTCGTTTGCCTGTCTGGAGGTAGGATTGGTCTTTGTAGCTATTCCAGGTATGTCCATAAGTTTACCTAGGAATGGGTGAGCTGCCTGGGTGGAGAGGGATTTTTCTAGTTACGCATTTACATTCTTTTATCTGTCACTGGGTGTAATTATAAATTTGTGTCTGTGTGTGAACATGTTAGTCTTTGTATGACTGTGTGTCTGTTGGCATTAGTGACACAAACTTTTAATCTTGCCATTTGGCCCCTGGGTATATGGCTGTGAGTGTTCTGTCACAATTACCATATATGCTGTGTGCTGTGTTCGTATATGTATATGCAGTACATACCAGTGTCAGCGTAACAGAGTGGTTAGGAACACAGGCGGCTTAGATGTAACCTAGAAACTGCTGTTTACAGGAGCTATATGACCTCAGGTAAGTTATTTAGCCTCTCTGGGCCTATTTCCTGTAAAATGTAAATAATAATAGTACTTTCTAGACTATCGTATGCATCATTTTAAGAGTTTAACTTAATGTATAGACCAGTGCTGTTCTACAGAAATATAATGTAAGCCACAATGTAATTTTTTTATGGTAGCCACATTTTTACAAGGCAAAAAGAGTGAAATTAATTTTAGTAATATATTTTCTTGAATCTGATAACATCCAAAAGATTATAATTTCTTTTTTTTTTTTTTCTTTTTTGAGACAGAGTCTCACTCTGTTGCCCAGGCTGGAGTGCAGTGGCATGATCTTGGCTCACTGCAACCTCCACCTCCCGGGTTCAAGCGATTCTCCTGCCTCAGCCTCCCGAGTAGCTGGGATTACAGGCATGCGCCAACAGGCCTGGCTAATTTTTGTATTTTTATTAGAGATGGGGTTTCACCATGTTGGTCAGGCTGGTCCTGAACTGCTGACCTCATGATCCGCCCACCTCGGCTTCCCAAAGTGCTGGGATTACAGGCGTGAGCCACCACACCCGGCCCAAGGTTATAATTTCAAAATGTAGTCAGCATAAAAGATCAATAATGGATACCTTACATTTTGTTTTTTATTCAGTCTTTGAAATCTGATGTGTATTTTGCATTTCCAGCATGTCTCAGTTCAGACTGGCTGTATTTCAAGTGCTCAGGAGCCACATGTAGGTGGTGGCTACTTTCTCGGACAGCACAAGTATAGACCATTATAAGACCCTTACCAGCTACAAGTGTTAGCTATTATTCTTGTTGTCATTTATTATCAGGTATCTGTGAATTGTAGATGTCCGTGTCTTGTGTCTCTTGTCTGAATATATCCGGAGCCTTTGGGAAGAGGGGTGGGAAAGCAGTCCTGAGCTCTATCTCTACCACCCTCATCCTAGAGAGCCTTCCTGGGAAGGTTTCAATGAGAACCCTGCCCCAGTTTGTGTCTCAGGCCCTTGTCCTCATAGTACCAGCCCCCAAGCCTGCCTTCTGTGCCTTGCCTACCCCACTGTCCTCCAGAAACCAGGCTGATTGTCCCTTGCCCCATCCCCTGCAGGTGGCCAGAATGGATTTGTGGCCAGGGGCATGGATGCTGCTGCTGCTGCTCTTCCTGCTGCTGCTCTTCCTGCTGCCCACCCTGTGGTTCTGCAGCCCCAGTGCCAAGTACTTCTTCAAGATGGCCTTCTACAATGGCTGGATCCTCTTCCTGGCTGTGCTCGCCATCCCTGTGTGTGCCGTGCGAGGACGCAACGTCGAGAACATGAAGTGAGGGGCAAGGGGTCTTGGGCAATGAGGGAACTTAAGGGTACAAAGTGAGTAGTGGATTGGGGGAAGGGGGCATGGTGTGTGTAGCAAAGACTGAGAGAGACCAGAGACAGGGAATGGGGAGAGGACTGCAAAGGTGGTCAGAAAGACAGTAGGGTGGGGGGAGCTGAGGTATGCAGATGGACATCAATGGATCCCACTGGGACCCCTTGCCATGACCCCACAGGATCTTGCGTCTAATGCTGCTCCACATCAAATACCTGTACGGGATCCGAGTGGAGGTGCGAGGGGCTCACCACTTCCCTCCCTCGCAGCCCTATGTTGTTGTCTCCAACCACCAGAGCTCTCTCGATCTGCTTGGTGAGACCCCACCACAGGGCACACCTCCCCCAGCCATGCCTCCCCTCCTGGAACCTTCCCTAGAATATCTTCTCCTAGAGATCTTCAATTCCCCCTCCTCTGGGACATTGCTCCCTTGCCTCCCGCTCAGGCCTTCATTCCCTGGGTAGAACTGCCCTCATAAGCAGGGTACATATACTTTTGGTCACCCTTTCCTTCACTTGGGGCCCCCCCTGCCTAGTCTCCTTCTTCACCTCCAGTCCCTACCAGAGTGGGTGATGATCTGGGTGAGGTGGGTTGCCTTCTGTGACACTCTGCCTCCACCTCGATCCTCACCCACCCCCACCCTGCCCAAGGGATGATGGAAGTACTGCCAGGCCGCTGTGTGCCCATTGCCAAGCGCGAGCTACTGTGGGCTGGCTCTGCCGGGCTGGCCTGCTGGCTGGCAGGAGTCATCTTCATCGACCGGAAGCGCACGGGGGATGCCATCAGTGTCATGTCTGAGGTCGCCCAGACCCTGCTCACCCAGGACGTGAGTCATCCTGGGGAAATGGGGGATTGGAGGGATAGAGAGTAGAACAGTTGTAAATAAACTGATATGCAGGGCCAGTGGGCCTCAAAGATCCCATTATAACATCACACCTACTCTGACTCCTCCATATGTATTTGTCTTCCTTGACCCTCTTTCTCCCCCAGGTGAGGGTCTGGGTGTTTCCTGAGGGAACGAGAAACCACAATGGCTCCATGCTGCCCTTCAAACGTGGCGCCTTCCATCTTGCAGTGCAGGCCCAGGTGACTACTGCTCCTCGTTCTGCTACTCAGCTGCCAACCCCCACCATTCCCTCATCTCTGGGCAGGGGCTTATTTTAAGAGTCTCTGAAGAGAGCTGTGGACTGACCTGCTTTACCCCTTCCCCAGGTTCCCATTGTCCCCATAGTCATGTCCTCCTACCAAGACTTCTACTGCAAGAAGGAGCGTCGCTTCACCTCGGGTGAGGGCTTTGAGCAGTTCTGGGGTAGGGTGTGTCCAGAGAGGCTGGGAGGACATCCCTGTGAGGCAGGGGGATCATTCAGTGTCAGAGCCATGAGATGTCTACACAGTCATCCAGTCTTAACTCCACATCAGCCAATAAGTCTTTACCAAGCAGCCACCATACCCTGCCAGATGGGTAGCACTTGGTCCCACCAAGAGAGGCTGTTACTAATCTTAACAGGAAAGATAAGGCCTGTGTGCACAAAGCTGTAATGAATAACATTCATTCAGCAGTAAATGCCAAACCCAGAGGAGGGGGGCTGGAGGGGTGCTGAGGAGATGTCTGAACTGGGGATTGGAGAAGGCTTTGTATAGGAGAAGGGCCTCAGAAGTGGCAGCTGGCAAGCCCAGGGGTGGTTGTCCAGGGTTGGGGGAAGAGAACTGAAAGGTTGAGGAAGAGTATCTCTCGGAAGCTGGGCCCCACCTGTGGGCAAAGACCTGGGTGGACAGGCCATGATGGTGCTCCCCTTGCCCCAGGACAATGTCAGGTGCGGGTGCTGCCCCCAGTGCCCACGGAAGGGCTGACACCAGATGACGTCCCAGCTCTGGCTGACAGAGTCCGGCACTCCATGCTCACTGTTTTCCGGGAAATCTCCACTGATGGCCGGGGTGGTGGTGACTATCTGAAGAAGCCTGGGGGGGGGGGTGAACCCTGGCTGTGAGCTCTCCTCCCATCTGTCCCCATCTTCCTCTCCACACCTACCCACCCAGTGGGCCCTGAAGCAGGGCCAAACCCTCTTCCTTGTTTCCCCTCTCCCCACTTATTCTCCTCTTTGGAATCTTCAACTTCTGAAGTGAATGTGGATACAGCACCACTCCTGCCCCCTCTTGGCCCCATCCATGGACTCTTGCCTCGGTGCAGTCTCCACTCTTGACCCCCACCTCCTACTGTCTTGTCTGTGGGACAGTTGCCTCCCCCTCATCTCCAGTGACTCAGCCTACACAAGGGTGGGGAACATTCCATCCCCAGTGGAGTCTCTTCCTGTGTGGTCTTCTCTACCCCTCTACCCCACATTGGCCAGTGGACTCATCCATTCTGTGGAACAATTCCCCCCCACTCCAAAGTCCATGGATTCAATGGACTCATCCATTTGTGAGGAGGACTTGTCGCCCTCTGGCTGGAAGCTGATACCTGAAGCATTCCTCCCAGGCTCATCCTGGGAGCTTTCCTCAGCACCTTCACCTTCCCTCCCAGTGTAGCCTCCCGTCAGTGGGGGCTGGACCCTTCTAATTCAGAGGTCTCATGTCTGCCCTTGTCCAGATGCCCAGGGTCGTGCACTCTCTGGGATACCAGTTTAGTCTCCACATTTCTGGTTTTCTGTCCCCATGGTACAGTTCTTCAGTGGACATGACCCCACCCAGCCCCCTGCAGCCCTGCTGCACCATCTCCCAGACACAAGGGGAAGAAGCAGACATCAGGTGCTGCACTCACTTCTGCCCCCTGGGGAGCTGGGGAAAGGAACGAACCCTGGCTGGAGGGGATAGGAGGGCTTTTAATTTATTTCTTTTTCTGTTGAGGCTCCCCCCTCTCTGAGCCAGTTTTCATTTCTTCCTGGTGGCATTAGCCACTCCCTGCCTCTCACTCCAGACCTGTTCCCACAACTGGGGAGGTAGGCTGGGAGCAAAAGGAGAGGGTGGGACCCAGTTTTGCGTGGTTGGTTTTTATTAATTATCTGGATAACAGCAAAAAACTGAAAATAAAGAGAGAGAGAGAGATCTGGGTGCTTGGTGGTTGCATTTGTTAAGGAATTGAAGAAGCGGTTCTTGCCCAGGCAACCTGCCCCCAGCCAGAAGACCCAGGGCTGGGCCAAGAACACAGGCTCCCCCTTTCTTCAGCTCTCTGAAGTTTCCATTGTTCATTGCTCTTTGGTGGCTGATAGCCTTGTCTGCAGCTCACAGTCAGCCAATCCCAGAGGATTAGTGGGTCTGGTTTCTGTATAAATTAGGGGGCAGGGGTGCTGTAGAGGCTTCTTATCGATGATTGACACCGAGGCCCAGGCTGTTGTCCTCACAGGAGCCTGGTTAATGACATGGCAGACACAGTGGCTGTGGTCAGCCTGGAGTGGACTACACTGCCACTCTCACCAAACAATAAGTGAAACTATTGGGCTGGGGACAGGATTTCAGAAGAGAACGATGGTGAAGTGGAGAGGCATGAGGATAGTGAATGTTGGAGAGGAGCTTGGAGAAAAGAGGGAATGCCTGAATGGGGAGGGGTCTTGGGGAAAGTTGGGGAATAGAAGTCAAGGCGGGAGGAGCGTGAGGACTCACAGGCACCCAGCCTCTCCTCCAGCAGCAGCACCTGGTCGCTGAGAGATTCGATCCGGTCACCCCGGCCCCACAGCTCAGCCACCTGTTCTGGCTGCAGCTCTTCAGGCGGCATGGGCAGAACCGCGCGGACCCAGGCCCCAGCCTGACCGGCCCACTAGAAAGGAAGAGATGCCTCAGGGTATTGACAGTGACGTCTGGCCACGCCCCACCCAGCAGGCTTGGCTCACCTGCTCCAGCCGCTCCAGGCGCCCTCGCAGCTCGCGAATCTCCTGCTTCAGAGCGCGCTCATCATTTTCCGCCTCCCGAACTAGGGACAAAGGAGACCAAGAGCGTGACCACTGCCCGAGCCCGGACGCCTGTCCCGAGTCCCCCCGGTGGCCCGTACTCCTGCCCACTCACCGGCCACGCTGAGTATGCTGGCACTGGTTGGGGGCTCTGGGGACCCCTCCGTGCAGGTGCGCCCGTCCAGGCCTAGCACTAGGTCGTGGGGGCAGCCGCAGGTGAAGCTGCCTGCCGTATTAAAACAACGGTGCGAGCAGAGGGTGATGCTGGTCCTACATTCATCCACGTCTAGTTACCGAAAAAAGGAAGGGGCTGAGAGAGGGGGCGGGGGCAAGCACCTGGGTAGGTGGGGAGGACAAGCTGACTCACCCACATGACAGTGCTTCCCTCCCCAGCCGGGGGCGCACTCGCACTGGTCAGGCCTAACGCAGACGCCTCCGTTCAGGCAAGGCTTGGCGCAGATGGCTGCGGACAGAGGAAGTGGGGTTCAGACTCGAACCGACGACCCATCTCCCCAGCTCCGTGGGGCCCGCCTCCCGCAAGGCCTGGAAGACCCAGCCTCACCTTCACAGGTGAGCGCCCCCGGGTGCCGCTTCTTCCAGCCCTGGCAGCACACTGCGTGGGTCTGCTGAACCTCCCGCCTCACCTCCCGCCACATAACGCGGTACGTGGTCCTGGAACACAGCGTCCGGCTGAGGACCCTGAGTACGGGTCCTGGTCGGGGTTCTTGGGGTCCCATCTCCCCATCCCTCACCTGTAAGTGCTGCAGATGCGCCTCCCAGCGCACAAGGTCAGGTAGGGCTTGTACACTGGTTGGCTGTAGGACTCGTTGTAGCGGAGCGGGACCACCAGTGTCTGCTTGGAGCAGACTCCCTGACTGCATCCATGCCAGAGGATGAGGTGGGAGAGATTGAGTAGGCCAGGCCCTGGCGAGCCAGGAGTCCCACTTCCCTCAAGAGGCTACTGAGGCCCCGCTCTCCCTCCAGATGACAGCCTCTCACCCCCATTCTAAACTTTCAGTTATGTTTTGCCTCCTGTGAAGCCCCACCCCCAACAGAAGGCTCCTGAGAAGAGCTCACCCCGGGCCCAACCCCCTCTGTTGTCACCTCTCTCTGAGGGATCCACCCTTGGCCCCCTCGCCTGATATCAGTAGCAGGAGGAAGGAGAATCCGCCTAAGAGAGTGCACAGCTCAGCCCTGGACCCCATGATTCGCTTTGACGCTGGAACCTACAGGCTGCAGGCAAGAAAAGGTTAATGGATGCCCGTCCCCTCTCCTATTAATTTCTCCAGCACTAGTCCCTCCAAGGGCACTCCGCAGGTGCCCTCTAAGGGAGTCAGGACATTCACTTTTACATACTAGCCACCAGGATTGCCTACACCTGTGTGTACAACCCAATGCTATCCTATCCTTAGCATATCATGATCCATTCAGCATCATAAAAGCTCACACCCCAGCACACTCCCTCCACCTCCCCTCTAACCTACTTACTTCTTTTTTTTTTTTTTTTTTTTTTGAGACGGAGTCTTGCTCTGTGCCCCAGGCTGGAGTGCAGTGGCGCGATCTCGGCTCACTGCAAGCTCCGCCTCCCGGGTTCACGCCATCCTCCTGCCTCAGCCTCCCGAGTAGCTGGGACTACAGGCGCCCGCCAACACACCCGGCTAATTTTTTGTATTTTTAGTAGAGACGGGGTTTCACTGTGTTAGCCAGGATGGTCTCGATCTCCTGACCTCGTGATCCGCCCGCCTCGGCCTCCCAAAGTGCTGGGATTACAGGCTTGAGCCACCGCGCCCGGCCATAACCTACTTACTTCTAATCCCCTCTGTACAACCTGGAGGGACACACAGTCAACCCTCCCCTTATGACCCTCCTGTCTTTTTTTTGTTTGTTTTTTTTGTTTTGAGAAGGAGTTTCGCTCTTACTGCCCAGGCTGGAGTGCAATGGCATGTTCTTGCCTCACCGCAACCTCCGCCTCCCGGGTTCAAGTGATTCTCCTGCCTCAGCCTCCCAAATAGCTGGGATTACAGGCATGCGCCACCATGCCTGGCTAATTTTGTTTTGTTTCGTTTTGAGATGGAGTCTCACTCTGTCACCCTGGCTGGAGTGCAGTGGTGCGATCTGCGCTTGCTGCAAGCTCCGCCTCCCGGGTTCATGCCATTCTCCTGCCTCAGCCTCCCCAGTAGCTGGGACTACAGGCGCCTGCCACCACGCCCGGCTAATTTTGTTTTGTATTTTTAGTAGAGACATGGTTTCTCCATGTTGGTCAGGCTGGTCTCAAACTCCCGACCTCAGGTGATCCGCCCACCTTGGCCTCCCAAAGTGCTGGGATTATAGGTGTGAGCCACCGTGCCCGGCCAACCCTCCTGTCTTTAACATGCCTTCTTATAACTTCATACCTTCAAAACCCTAGCTGGTCGGGTGCAGTGGCTCACACCTGTAATCCCAGCACTTTGGGAGGTTGAGGTGGGTGGATCATGAGGTCAGGAGTTCGAGACCAGCCTTGCCAAGATGGTGAAACCCCATCTCTACTAAAAATACAGAAAATTAGCCAGATGCAGTGGTGAGCGCCTGTAATCCCAGCTACTCGGGAGGCTGAGGCAGGAGAATCACTTGAACCCTGGAGGCAGAGGTTGCAGTGAACCAAGACCGTGCCACTGCACTCTAGCCTGGGCAACAGAGCAAGACTCCGTCTCAAAAAATAAAATAAAATAAAATAACCCTAGCTATATACCCTCACACCATACACACAAACCAAGCACCTGGAAACTCCACACCTTTCACACACTGCTACTCCCCTCATATACCCACACCATCACATACGCCCTAAATGCACATCCCTTGCTCCAACAAAACACCTCTCAACTCATGCCCACCCTAAGTCTCTGAGTAAACCCCACTCTTTCCCCATTTGAAATTCTCTCCCCACCTGCCTTCCTCTCTCTCTCCATTCCCACCTGGCTTCTTTCTCCTGGGAGGCTTCAGGCAGACCAGCCTCAGCAGAAGCAGCTCAGACTGGTGGGTGGGCCTGGCAGGCTAAGAAGGAGAGGAGGGGCTGGGCCAGAGAGTCCTCCCATTCCTGCCCCCTCCCACAAGCCTCCTCCTTAGCTCCAGCAGGGTCAGCTCAGTAGGGTCAAGTCCCACTACCCTCATCCCCACCACAGCAAAGGGCTCCCTAGCAGTATCTTTCCAACCCTCGGAGGCCCCTATTTCTGGACTCCCCAAATCAGAAGCTATGAGCTCTGTAACACCACCAGTACCCCCTTGAACCCAACACAGACTAGGGGAGAGTTAGGGGGCAGGGAGAGAACCAGCTGCAGGGAACAAAGCAGTTCTCAGGTTATGGGAGAAAAAGCAAGATCAGCTGAGGAAAGCTAGAAGGGCAAGTCGTCACAAAGGGGCAGGGGGGCAGCCCAGGGCACCAAGGGGAAAACTGCCCCCCTCTCTTGATGACATTTGTTAGGGCTTAGGGGGAACAGAATTGAGTCAGCCACCACCCCCCATGCCAGAGCAGACAGGGCCCAATTGTCTCAGCCAAAATTCCTTCTTTCAAGGAAGAGGAGGCTCATTGTCCAGCCCTACACCCAGCTCTGGCCCACAAAGCTCAAAAGGGGCACAACAAATGCCCACCCTGACCCTCTGCCCCCTCGTCTAGCCTGGGGGTGGCAGGCGCATTCCACCCATGAGGCTGAGGCCCAAACCACTGGAGCCCTGAGCTTAACCCCCCAGTCTTGGGTACTGGGAGAGGAAGAGAATTGTCTTCAGCAGGAAAGAACCCGCAGAGAACCAGGAACCCACAAAGAATGGGCATTGAGAGAGAGCGGAAACACCAAGGGGGTCCCCACCCTAGACCAGGCATCTGGGCACCCAGGCCTCAGTCTCCGTCCCCACCCTCCTTGGGGAGCCAGGTCCCCTCCACCTGGAAATGAGCCAAGTCACACTGAGGAAATGGAACTTTATTTCCATAAATACAGGGATAACACCTATTCAAGGGTAGTTAAAAGAGGGCCTGGGGCCTCAAAGAAACTAGGCTCTCCCAGGGGGGTACTCCAACACTGATCATAGGGACTGGGGGGATCCCCAAACCTGAGATGGGCCTCATAGGCCACAGATATTCCCCAACACTGACACTTCAAGAACGGAACTGTCCCCATAGGGGAGCCTCAGAACCCCACTCTCATGGGTAGTCCCTCTTAGGAGTTGGGAGGGCTGATGACAGGGGACTTTAGAGAAAAAAGGGAACATGGGGAGAAGAGAAGCTAAAAATGTCCTGAGTGGCCTGGAAGGAGACCCCTGTGGTGGGCAGGGAGTGGGTTCTCCACCCATACAGCCAGATACGGAGGAGCAGCAGCAGCAAAAGCAGCCACAAGTTAAAAACATGGTTTCTCACTTCCCAACTTCGGCCTTGAGAGAAAGGGATAGCACGGAGCAATCCCCCAAATGAGAGGACATGAGGTAGGGGAGGCCTGGAATTGTCATTCACGGAGGAGCAGAGGAAGGGGGTTCCGGGAGGCCAAGTCTCTACTAAAACCCCGTCTCTACTAAAAACGGGGGATAATATGGGAGCAATGAGGTGGTCACAGGCACACCAAAGCCTGACATCTGCTTTCCAAGGCCACCACTTGGTCTCTGGACCGAGGAGTTCCTGGGGACCCCTGAATATATCCTCAGGAGAGCCAAGGTTCAATGCAGGTCTCATAAAGGGTACGGTTGGAGTGCCAGGCTGTGTGGGAGATCCCGGCCATTGGACACCTCACTATGGCCCCCCGGGCCAATAGAGTCTTCAACCCAAAAGAATCCCGCAGATAAACCTTCAAGGTGGTCGAAGGGGCGTGGAAGCATGGAAGAGAGACACAAGGAGAGACAAAGTGAGTTACTGCTGGGATCCTGGACCTCCTCCCCACAGGGTGAACCCTTCAGCTCAGGAGTCACAGAGAGGGCTCTGGAATAAGGTGGGACAGCGGCTGGAATGGGAAGTAATCCCAGGGGGCTCACCAGTTGCTCCTCCATCTCCAGGACCGTCTCATTTGCATCATAGAAACCAAAGAAGCTACAAAGAGATTTGGGGGGAGGTTATCAGAAGAGCTGGAGAAAATCTGGCCGGGCGCAGTGGCACACGCCTATAATTGCAGCACTTTGGGAGGCCAAGGCAGGCAAATCACCAGAGGCCAGGGGTTCGAGACCAGCCTGACCAAAATGGTGAAACCCTATCTCTACTAAAAATACAAAAATTAGCTGGGCATGGTGGCAGATGCCTGTAATCCCAACTACCCAAGAGGCTGAGGCAGGATAATTACTTGAACCCGGGAGGTGGAGGTTGCATTGAATCAAGATCGTGCCACTGCACTCTGGCCTGGGTGACAGAGCGGGACCCCGTCTCAAAAAGGAAAGGAAAGGAAAGAAAAAAGAAAAGGAAAAAGGAAAGGAAGAAATCAAGGTGGGCTAAGGTCCCAAAGGAACCCAAGGCCTACCGGGGAGGCAGGTAGCAGGGAGGACACTCAAAAATACCTTACTGGATATAATGTACTTCATGAGGTGATACACTGAAGATACAACCTCACTTCTGTAGAAACCCATCAAAAATGCATTACCGGCCGGGCGAGGTGGCTCACACCTGTAATCCCAGCACTTTGGGAGGCCAAGGCTGGCGGATCACCTGAGGTCGGGAGTTCAAGACCAGCCTGGCCAACATGGTGAAACCCTATCTCTACTAAAAATACAAAATTAACTGGGCGTGGTGGCTCAAGCCTGTAATCCCAGCACTTTGGGAGGCAGAGGCAGGAGAATTGCTTGATTCTGGGAGGTGAAGGTTGCAGTGAGCCGGGATGGCGCCACTGCACTCCTGCCTGGATAACATCTCAAAAAAAAAAAAAAAAAAAAATTACCTAAGCATGAGGAAATATCCAACCTACACTGAGGGAAATTCTACACAACAGCTGATCCATATGCTTCAAAAATATCAATGTCATGGACAAAGACTAAAAACCATTCCAGATTAAAAGATACTAAAGAGGCCTGACGCAGTGGCTCATGCCTGTAATCCCAGCATTTTGGGAGACCAAGGTGGGCAGATCACCTGAGGTCAGCAGTTTGCGACCAGCCTGGCCAACATGGTGAAACCCCGTCTTTACTAAAAATACAAAAATTAGCTGGGTGTGGTGGCATATACCTGTAATCCCAGCTACTCGGGAGGCTGAGGCACACTTGAACTTGGGAGGCAGAGGTTGCAGTGAGCCGAGATCACACCACTGCACTCCAGCCTGGCAACAGAGTGAGACTTTGTCTCAAAAAAAAAAAAAAAAAAAGGGCCAGGTGTGGTGGCTCACGCCTGTAATCCCAGCACTTTGGGAGACCAAGGTGGGCAGATCACCTGAGGTCAGCAGTTCGCAACCAGCCTGGCCAACATGGAGAAACCCCGTCTCTACTAAAAATACAAAATTAGTTGGGCATGGTGGCGGGCGCCTATAATCCCAGCTACTTGGGAGGCTAAGGCAGGAGAATCACTTGAACCTGGCAGGCAGAGGTTGCAGTGGGCCGAGATTTGCCACTGCACTCCTGCACTCCAGCCTGGGCAACAAGAGCGAAACTCCAACTCAAAAAAAAAAAAAAAAAAAGATACTAAAGAGACATAACAAGATCATGCAACTCAAGATCCTGATTTGGATCTTCCACTGTATATTTTTTTCTATAAGGACAGTTGGAAAAATTTGAATAATCTGTGAGCGCATATTCAGGGAAATTGAATCTATATTTGTATTTAAATATAACATTAACATATAAATAAATGTATATATATTTAGAGAAAAAAGATATTAATGTAAACATGACAAAATGTTAACATTTGCGAAATCTAGGTGAGGAGTATAAATGACTGCTTTTTGCTATTTTGGTAACTTTTTTTCTTTTTTTTGAGACAGGGTCTTACTCTGTCACCCAGGCAGGAGCGCAATGGCAAGATCTCGGCTCACTGCAGCCTTGACCTCATAGACTCAAGCGATTCTCGAACCTCAGCCTCCTGAGTAGCTAGGACTACAAGGGCACACCACCACGCCCAGCTAATTTTGTATTTTAGGTAAAGACAGGGTTTTGCCATGTTGCCCAGGCTGGTCTCAAACCCCTGGGCTCATGCCTCAGCCTCCCAAAGTGCTAGGATTACAGGCGCAAACTTTTCTTAAGTATGAAATTATTTCAAAATAAAAAGGTCTTAAAATCTTTTTTTTCTTTTTTTTTTTTTTGACACAGAGCCTTGCTCTGTCGCCCAGGCTGGAGTGCAGTGGCACCCTGTCGGCTCATTGCAACCTCCGCCTCCTAGTTTCAGGCAGTTCTCCTGCCTCAGCCTCCCGAGTAGCTGGAACTACAGGCGTGCGCCACCAGGCCTGGCTAATTTTTGTATTTTTAGTAGAGATGGGGTTTCTCCACGTTGGCCAGCTGTTCTCGAACTCCTGACCTCTGGTGGTCCACCCGCCTTGGCTTCCCAAAGTGCTGGGATTATAGGCGTGAGCCACCGCACCCAGCCAGATGGAGTTAAAATCTTTTAATTAAAAAATATTGGCCGGGCAAGGCCGGGCGCGTGGGCTCACGCCTATAATCCTAGCACTTTGGGAGGCCGAGGCGGGTGGATCACGAGGTCAGGAGATCAAGACCATTCTGGCTAACACAGTGAAACCCCATCTCTACTAAAAATACAAAAAAAATTAGCCTGGCATGGTGGCGGGTGCCTGTAGTCCCAGCGACTTGGGACTGAGGCAGGAGAATGGTGTGAACCCAGGAGGCAGAGCTTGCAGTGAGCCGAGATCACGCCACTGCACTCCAGCCTGGGTGACCGAGCGAGACTCCAACCAAGTGAGACTCCAGAAAAATATATATATATATTGGCTAGGCGCGGTGGCTCACGCCTGTAATCCCAACACTTTTGGAGGCCGAAGCAGGCGGATCACAAGGTCAGGAGATCAAGACCATCCTGGCTAACACAGTGAAACCCCATCTCTACTAAAAATACTAAAAATTAGCCAGGCATGGTGGTGGGCGCCTGTAGTCCCAGCCACTTGGGAGGTGAGGCAGGAGAATGGCTTGAACCCAGGAGGCAGAGGTTGCAGTGAGCCGAGATTGTGCTATTACACTCTAGCCTGGGCGACAAGAGCAAAACTCTGTCTCAAAAAAAAAGAAACAGTGACTTGGAACATTAAAAATGTTATATAACCATGAGCTATCACTATCATTCATAGGGTTGTGGTAGATGTAAAATGACATGATGTATATAAAACTCATCACTTACTATTATATTATTACAATATTGTAAGGGATGTCCTGCCTTCACTGAAAACTGTCCAGTGCCTTCCCATCTCACTCAGAATTTAAAAAAAAATCAAAAGCCTGGTTACCAGGACTGTCGGGAAATAGGGATGAGAATATATATATATATATATATATATATATATATATATTTTTTTTTTTTTTTTTTTTTGAGATGGAGTTTCGCTCTTGTTGCCCAGGCTGGAGTGCAATGGCGCAATCTCGGCTCACCGCAACCTCTGCCCCCCAGGTTCAAGCGATTCTCCTGCCTCAGCCTCCCAAGTAGCTGGGATTACAGGCATGCATCACCACACCCAGCTAGTTTTGTATTTTTAGTACAGATGAGGTTTCTCCATGTTGGTCGGGCTAGTCTCAAACTCCCGACCTCAGGTGATCCACTGCCTCAGGCTCCCAAAATGCTGGGATTACAGGCGTGAGCCACCACACCTGGTCTATTTTTTAATGGTTATACAGTTTCAGTTTGGGGAAAAAGAAGTTCTGGAGATGGATGGTGCTGATGGGTGATGGTTTTACAACCATGTGAGTATACTTAATGCCACAAAACTGTACATTTTTAAATGGTTAAAATGGCAATTTTATGTTATGTATATTTTATCACAAAAAAGAAAAGAAAAAAATATCAAGGGCCTTACCTTGGCCTGCTAAGGTTTGACATGCCTGGTCCCCTGCTACCACTTTTAGCTCCTCTCCTGTCCTCTCCCCAGCTCCTTGTGTACTAGCCATGCTGGCCTCTTTATTCCTCACACGTGCCTCAGGGCCTTTGCAGGTGTTATACCTTCTCCCTGGGGGGTTCTTCCACCCAGAGCACAACTCCCTCCTTCACTTCCTTCAGTCTCTAATTGAATGGTGACTTTTCCAGGAGGACTTCTTCAGCCACTATTGAAACTAGGCCCCAGTCATCCTCTAATCCTTTCCCCTGCTTATATATTACCTGACATATATATTTGTATATATGTATCAGCTGTCTTACAAACTAGAATATAAGCTACATAACATTAGGGACTTCTCTTTTATTTACCACTGCATCCCCAGGGCCCAGAACAAGCCTGCACCCATAATGTTGAATAAATATTTGTTGAGCAATTCAAGTAGCTCAGGTGACATTACAGATTACACATGGTGACCTATAACACAGGCAAGCACATAGTACCACGGAGCCATGGATTTTTTTCTAAGGAATAGGATGGAGGGGACAAAGCTGGAGGCTGTTATAGTAGTCCAGGTAAGTAAAGAGGTGGTAGGAAATGTGATAAAATGGTATGCAACTCCACACACACATTGAACCAATGTGAATTTCCTGGTTTTGATATTGTGCTATAATTACATAGGATGCAACCACTGGGGGAAGCTGGGTGAAGGGCCTCTCTATACTATCTTTGCAATTTCCTAGGAATCTGTAAGAATTTCAAAATTTAAAGTTTTTATAAAGTGGGGGAGGGGGTGATAGGGATACAGAGGAGAAGAGTCAGCAGGACTTAGTGATTGGCTTGATACAAGGGGTTGGGATATGACTCCCATGTTTTGGTCTTGGGTGACATGATAGGGGAGGAGCACTAACTGAACAGTGGAAGGAGCAGGCCAGTTTAGGCATGAGATAAAGACCAATTGGGGTTGGGGGATATCTTTAGCCAATCTTCAGGCCACACAATCCCTTATTACCTGGACTGCCAGGGAGTAATAACACCATCATCAGGGCCCCCAATCAGCACCAGGTGACCCACACGAAGAAAGTTCTTCCGCCATACTGTAGGATGGGAAGAAGAGAGGCTGAGTCAGCCACAGGGGTCAGGCCAGGTTGGAGAGGGAGACATAGGGCGTCAAAGAAGCAGAAAAAGTGACACAGGTAGGAGCCTGAATTCTCACCTGTGGCATTGGGATGGTCTCTTTCCCCATTGATCAGGGCCAGGAAGCTGCTGGCATTGAGGTACAAGTCATCGTGGTGGGGATCTGGGTACAAATGGCAGTTAGAAAAAGAAGCAGAAAAGGGAGACAAGACTGGTGGTGAAAAGCCCCATAAGGAAGCTGCAGCAATAGTCAAGGTGGATAGTAATAAAATAGTAGTGATAATGTGGGCCAGGTGTGGTGGCTCACGCCTGTAATCCCAGCACTTTGGGAGGTCGAGGCAGGTGGATCACTTGAAGTCAGGAGTTTAAGACCAGCCTGGCTAACACGGTGAAACCCTGTCTCTACTAAAAATACAAAAGTTAGCCAGGCGTGGTGGTGCATGCCTGTAATCCCAGCTACTCGGGGGGCTGGAATCACTTGAACCCAGGAGGTGGAGGTTACAGTGAGCCGAGACAGCACCACTGCACTCCATCCTGGGAGACACAGTGAGACTCCATCTCAAAATAATAATAGTAGTGATAACAACTGTAAACATAGTAACAAGTACTTTTTTTTTTTTGAGACGAAATCTCACTCTGTCACCCAGGCTGAAGTGCAGTGGCACGATCTCCGCTCACTGCAACCTCTGCCTCCTGGGTTCAAGCAATTGTCCTGACTCAGCATCCCGAGTAGCTGGGATTACAAGCGTGTGCCCACATTCAGCTAATTTTTTTTTGTATTTTTAGTAGAGATGGGGTTTCACCATGTTGGCCAGGCAGGTCTCGAACTCCTGACCTCAGGTGACCCGCCCACCTCCACCTCCCAAGATGTTGGGATTATAGGTGTGAGCCACCACACCTGGCAATAGCAAGTACTTCTATCTAGCATCTACTATATGAGCCAGGTACTATTCAAAGTACGTTGCATTCATTTATTTATTTAATCCTTACAACCACCTGGTGAAGTACATGCTATAATATTTTACAGATAAGGAAAACTGAGTAACAGAATGGTTAAGTAACTTGCCCAAAGGCACCCAATACGGTCAAGATTCAAACCCAAGTATTCTGGCCCCATGGTCTGGTCTAGAGGTTGGCAAACTGTGACCAAAGGGCCAAATCCAGCCTGCTGCTTGTTTTTGTAAATGAAGTTTTATTGGAACACAGGCACATTCATTCACATATGGTACACGGCTGCTTTCACACTACAACAGCAGAATTGAGGAGTTGTGAAACAGACTATATGTCCTACAAAGTCAAAAATATTTACTCTCTGGCCCTTTATAGACAAGGTTTGCTGACTCCCGCATCAGACTAAATCTTCTAAGGCAATAACGTGACACACTTAAAACATTCTGGGCCAGGTGCAACGGTTCACACCTGTAATCCCAGCACTTTGGGAGGCCGAGTCGAGTGGATCACCTGAGGTCAGGAGTTGGAGACAAACCTGGCCAACACGGCGAAACTCCATCTCTACTTAAAATACAAAACTTAGCTGGGAATGATGGCGCCTGCCTGTAATCCCAGCTACTAGGGGGACGGAGGCAGGAGGATCGCTTGAACCTGGGAGGCGGAGGTTGCAGTGAGCCGAGATGGTGCACTGCACTCCAGCCTGGGCAACAGAACAAGACTCCGTCTCAAAAAAAAAAAAAAAAATTCTGAACAGAGCCTGTTCAAATAGCTCAATAAATGTAAGTTATCTTTACTGTCATCACTGCTATTGGTTGTAGCAGAGGTGGAAGCAACTGACCTGATCCATGGAAGCCCCAGTTCAGCATCCCCACTCACCATGCCAGTAGTTGCAGATGGAGAATTCCTGGCCCCAGGGGCTATAGCAGATCCGATAGAGGTTAGACCGCATGGAGGTGGGGAACAGCCACTTCAAGTAGTCCGTGTCTGGCAAGAGAATGGCAGTGCTAAGTGACCATAAACCTCTGTTCCCCCAAAACTCAGGGAATTCTATGGAGTCTAGTGCCCACTCACCTCCATACTGTCCCATCTGTGGAGAGGAGAGAGAGATGAAAGAATCCACATTGTGATCATCCATGACAGAAAGCAGAGCCCGGCACACAAGGCCCCCTGTAGGCAGAACACCACATTGGGCAGGCACTTAAGGACAGCAAAGCCAGCAGCAACCCCCACCCCCACCACACACACACACACACACACACACACACACACACACACACAGACACACACTGTACATAAAGGAGACTGAGGCTTACGGAAGGCAGGCACACCCTGTGCCAAAAGGTCACACATCATATAAGTGACTGAGCCCGAATTAGATGCTGGGCCTCCTGCCTCTAATTCTAGGATGTTTTTACCTGCCCCATTAGTCCTTATGTCCAAGAACCATGGGTAACAGGAAGCAAAGGAGCAGCAGTGTAGGGAGCCTCCCTCCCATTCAAGACAGAGATGAGACCCAGGTGCTGAGGGAAGTCAGAAAGGAAGGGCTCAGGTACCAGGGTTGTGCCTGGAGCAATGTGTTTCAGAAAAAGGGACACTAGGAAGTGTCCCTCAGATAAGGATCAAGCCTCAGATAGGGCTTAGGAGTTAGGGGCAGGGGAGTCGCCTACCCTGCGAGTAGCAGATGAGATGCACCCCTTGAGGGGCCTTTGCCATGATGGGGACCACAGCCTCTCGGAACCCTTGCACCTGTTCCCACAGGGGTCGCAAGCTCTCTCTCCCATCGAAGAGATCGAGCACTGTCACCACAGTCCCGGGGTGTGTCTGTGGGAAGGGGGCAATGCAGCCACCGGGGATAGGCTAAGAAGCTCCCACACGCCACCCCCTGGCCCGCGTCCACAGGTCTATTGTACCCTGCTAGAACCAGGGATCCCGTCCCCCAGCTCTCCCCCACGCCAGCAACAGCTCCCTGAGGAACTGGGAAGGCCCAGAGGGGTGGCTTTCAGTTCCCCGCTCTCCCTCCCCTGCCACAGTAGACGCCTCTAACGCCCTGCACCCAGGTGTCCCCTGCCAGACCTCATTGATGTATTCCAGCAGGTGGCGGAAGCTGTACGAGCTGTCGAAGAGCCCATGCACCACGATGACCGGCTTGTAGGACGCGCGGTGGGGCGCGGGGGCTGCAAGCAGCAGCAGCGGCAGGAAAGGCAACAGGAGCAGGACCCACACCGCGGGGAGCCGCTGCCCCCAGAGCCCCAGCATGCTCCCGCCTGAGAAAGGGGTGATAATGGCATGTAAGGGAGATGGCAACACCCTCCTCCCTCGGAACAGACGCCCGGCAATCAAGCCACCTCCTCTCGCTCCCACACCAGGTCCGTGTCACAAAATAACCTACTTTTAACTTACTCCAGCCCTCTCCCTACAAACACACCCCCCCCCACCACGTTGACGCACCAACGCGCAGCCGAAGTCCCGCCCCCAACTCAGCGTTCGGGGGACTTGTTCTCTAGGTTCAGGATCTTCCTAATGCATCGCCCCAGCCATGAACAACGCGGAGTTCTTTAATACCCCTGAGCAGCAGCCCAGGCCCCTTGAAGAGTGCAAACTCCCACCTGGCCTGGGTCCGTAGGCCTCGCTCCACCCGCCGTTTACTTATCCCAAGTCTGGAACCCACGGTGGGGGGCGAAGGGTGAGGAAAGAGAGCGCAGGGGAATGACGGAAGGGAGGGGGAAGGGCGGGCTGCTTGGGGTCGCGCAAATCCGTCACGTCCGGGGCTTTCTCTGGCAACCGCGCGAGCGTTCCCCGCAACACAGACCCAGGACAGGAGGGGCAATGGAATATTCCATTGCGCCCTAGGTGCTGGGGAGGAAATAGGCGGAGCGATCCATTTAGGCCAGTGGGGAGAAGAAAAAGCAGCAAACATATTCTGGGAATGGAAAGAAGGCCTCTCCAGGCTTCGTTGCCCCCAGCGACCCAAAGGTCCGATTTCCCCGCCTTGATTCTCCCCACTTCCCAATACAGGCGTCTGGCTCCGCAGCAGAACACGAAGTTTTCATTACCCAAGGGGCGGCCAGGGGGCGGACCAGGGAAAGGTAGTCCTCTGCATTTTGCCGTGTGCTGGGTGAGTGGCAGGGTGGCCTGGAGGGCTGATGCCAGCCCAGGCGTGCCCCTCAACACCCACCCCCACCCCACCCTCCAGTCCGCCCCAGGTCAGCGACTTACAACTCTTCATTCTGAAGTGCGTGTAGTGCCCTTGTCTCCAGAGACGCGGAGAGTCCTCGAGGCCCCTTGAGCTAAGTGCAGCCTGGCCCAGTTTCTCCTGCCCTACTCTACTCCCCTCCCTATAAGCGACCCACCCTCAAGGGGTGGAGGGCGCGTAGGGATGCGCTGACTCATGCCCGAGTAATTTCGACCAGTCTTTCAACCTGAGCGACCCCCAGAATCTGGCTGTCTGAGTTATCTGTGGGTGGCTCCCTACCGAAACCCCCAGGCGCCCCACCTCTCCGCCTGTGACCCCTACCCGACACCCTAGTGCCTCAGGGCTTTTACTTAGCATTTAAAGACGTTTCTCTAGAGATAAGGATTTCTCAGCATGTCTGAGCCCCTCTCTCTGTTTACAAGGTCATTGCTTGGTCTAAATTTGTCTCAATCAAACCATTTTTGCGCTCAGAATGATGTAGAGTGACGATGGGGTGGCGGTAAGGGGTTGACGGCTCACGCGAACGCCTAAGTGACCAGAACGACTGGTGTGAAGCCGTGATCTGACTCTGGAGCCTGGGACTGGTTTCAGCGAGAGCCTCTATACTGCTCTGTAGTTTCCACTAGGGCATGGACGAAAAGGGACGCAGCCAGGAAAGCGACTGCCCCAGGTGGGGGCTGGGGGGACGTAAGGGAAGAATAATGATTATCTGGCTGTGTTTTTGTTAAAAAAAAAAAAAAAAAAAAAACAACTGGTGTAAATCTCCATAGACTTCCTATCCTCGCTCCCTTCACCCACCCACGCGCTCCCAAGATGCAATAAGCAAATAAGACTAATAAGGCTGTACCGCAGGTCGACTCAGGAGGTGGAGATGCGTCTCGGTGGGAGGTGGTGGGTGGGAGTAGGGGGGTTTAGGGAATGGATCTGAACATTGACTGGCCCAGAGACTCTAAGCAGCCTCAAAAGCAAAGGGAAAGTGGGGGAACAAGCACACATTACCAACAGAGCTGCCAGAAATGAGCAGTTAAGTCATACCCCCTACCCCCTCCAAAAGAGCTTCAGCTCTTTAGTCCTGGACGAAGAAGGTATGTATGCACACCGCCCAAACTCTCTCTCTCTTTTCCCTCCAAGGCCCAGCTCCCCCGATTTACAGACCTGGGCCTCCCTCTTTACTGCTAGGTTGGCAGGTTCACCATACCCTGGGAACTTTTCAGACCATCGCAGTTCTGAACTCTGCGCAATTCTCTCACACACACAAGTATTTATCTCTTCTAAAGAGGAGGAAACGGGCTAAGGATTTGGGAGAAGACCCTGGCACCTTGCAGGGAGCTAAGAGGGGGAGACGACCTGCCTCTGGAGGCACCTGGGTTATTAACTCCACTGAGAACCTGTTCACTTCCTCCCACAATACAATCACTAAGTGAGTCTTGGAGGGGGAGACTCCAGAGAGTTCTCTCTCCCTCCTTCCTTTCCTTAGTCCCACCCGCCTCGCCTGGTCTAGCCTCCGTGTTTCCATGACAACTTCAAAGGAGCCCAAACTGGGGGCTTGAATGCCGGGGTGAGAGGAGGAGAGGTGGTCCGAGAGCAGAGAGAGCCGAGTGGGAAACGTCTGAAGCGCTCGCCCTCCCTCGCCTCGGTCCCTTTAAGCTCCCCCCCTCCCCGCTCTCCCTCCGCCCGCCCCCCCACCTCCCCCCCCCGCCCCGCCGCTGCCTTCATCTCTCCATCTCTGCGCTGCTGCCGGCTGCGCCATCCAGCACCCAGACTCCAGCACCGGCCAAGGACCCCCACTCCGGCTGCAGGGACCCTGTCCCAGAGAGACCGCAGGCATGTCATCCGAAAAGTCAGGTAAAAACAATAACAAAACCTCCCACCCGCTCCACTGTCTCCAGACTCTCCATCCCCCTTGCCCCAACCCCCTCCCTTACCCCTCCTCAGCTGTGGTTCTATTTCATTCCCCTTCTCTCCAGCTCTCAACACTCTCCCAGTCCCCCTCCTCTTTCTGCCTCCCCCGTTCTCTTCCTTTCCTCTTTCCAGTCGCAGCCTTTGCCCCTTGCCAACAACATGGGCAGGGGGGTAGGTTGAGAGGGTGAAGGAGGTACAGCCAGGTTCTGCAGGGATGGCATCACTGCGAGTGACAGATGGACAATCACTGGCTGGCATGGAGACATCCTGTGGGGAAATATGGAGACATGACCAGATGGGGGTTGTCAAGGGAGCAAAATCCAGAGGGCTCTTCTTAATCTGCCCTAAAAGAGGTCCCGAGATTCTCACAGAGGCTGGGGCACTCCTCCCCCCACTGAAGGAACAGCAGAGTGGAACACATGTCATCCCACATGTGTTTATACAACTGTTGAATTGAGCACATATTAACACAGGGTTGCATGTCTACGCATACGCACACACAGGACTAGCTCGGATAGGCCAGCCCAAAGGCAGCTATAGCAAAGGAGAGGGGATTGGGTCTGCAGGTGAGAGCTGGGTGCATGGTGATGAAAAAGACAGAAAAGAAGCAGACCAGAGTTGTGACCTCAAAACTAGATTGGAAGGAAGAAGGAGGGGGGCAGATGGCCTAGATACAGCCCCTCTCTTGCCCCTCAAATTAGAGATGGTTTCTCACCCGTCTCTCTCTATGTGTCTCTCCCATTATCTTTCTCCATCCCTGACCTGTGTTTCCCCTTACCCCCTCCTCAACTCATCACTGTGTCATCTTTCCTCTTATACTCTCCTCCACTCACCTCCCCCAGGACTCCCAGACTCAGTCCCTCACACTTCTCCACCGCCCTACAATGCCCCTCAGCCTCCAGCCGAACCCCCAGCCCCACCGCCACAGGCAGCCCCTTCCTCACACCATCACCACCACCACCACTACCATCAGTCTGGCACCGCCACCCTCCCGCGCTTAGGGGCAGGGGGCCTGGCCTCTTCCGCGGCCACCGCTCAGCGCGGTCCCTCCTCCTCCGCCACGCTGCCGAGGCCCCCCCACCACGCCCCTCCCGGCCCTGCTGCCGGGGCACCCCCACCCGGCTGCGCTACCTTGCCCCGCATGCCACCCGACCCTTACCTGCAGGAGACTCGCTTCGAGGGCCCACTTCCCCCGCCGCCGCCCGCTGCCGCTGCCCCGCCCCCGCCGGCGCCAGCCCAGACTGCTCAGGCCCCCGGCTTCGTGGTGCCTACGCACGCGGGGACTGTGGGCACGCTGCCGCTGGGGGGCTACGTAGCGCCCGGATACCCCCTGCAGCTGCAGCCCTGCACTGCTTACGTGCCGGTCTACCCGGTGGGCACGGTGAGTGCCGGGCAGACAGGGGCATGGGAAAGAGGGCGGCGCGATACAGGACTTGAAATTGGGGATACGCTGGGGGCTGGTAGGAACAAGGGCAGGGAACAGGTAGTGTTCCTGGGACAAGCCCTAGAAAGAAGGAAGCCTGAGACAGGAAGGACTAGGGAGAGACCCGGGAGTAGGAGTCTACTGGTGCCCAAAGTCAGGGCTTGGGAGGGGGATCGGAGCCTAGAAGTTCAGAAGAGGTCTGAAAGTAGGAAACCGCCTGGCGGGGGAGGGAGGGGAATGGAAGCTGGGAACCAAGAGGGATGTGGGGGAAGCCTGGGACTACGTGGGTAGGGGAGGCCTGGTAGGTGTCTGGAGGGAAGAAACAAGGTCTGCCGTGAGGCCAGGACAGCCCCAGTGGGACCATACCTTGCGGGAGAGAATGTAGAAAGCCCAAGAATAGGATGGTTAATGAAGCAAGGAAGGGAGGAGAGGGGCTTAGGTGGAATTTATGGGTGTCCTGGAAGGGTAATGGGTGCTTTATTTTGAGAAGCCATGGGTGAAAATTGTGCTTTTAAAGCCACTCTGCCAGCCGCCCAACGCTGGTAGGCTGGGAGAGGGTCGGAGTGATGCCCCTTCCCCCAAAATTTCCTTCCGCAGCCATATGCAGGCGGGACCCCGGGGGGGACAGGAGTGACCTCCACTCTCCCCCCGCCGCCCCAGGGCCCAGGGCTGGCCCTACTGGAGCCGAGGCGCCCGCCACACGACTACATGCCTATCGCAGTGCTGACCACCATCTGTTGCTTCTGGCCTACTGGCATCATTGCCATCTTCAAGGCCGTGCAGGTAGGGGGCAGGGGCATACTCAGTTTGGGGGCGGGGACAGGGAGTTCTGGGCGTTCTGGGGACCATCTTAGAGAAAGGCTGAGGCGTTCGAACGAGGCCGCAGCTCTTGACCTCCTTCCCCCACCCCTCCTCCGTAGGTGCGCACGGCCTTGGCCCGCGGAGACATGGTGTCGGCCGAGATCGCTTCACGCGAGGCCCGGAACTTCTCCTTCATCTCCCTGGCCGTGGGCATCGCGGCCATGGTGCTCTGTACCATCCTCACCGTAGTCATCATCATCGCCGCGCAGCACCACGAGAACTACTGGGATCCCTAAAAACGCCCCCGGTCCAGCCCCACTCTGCGCCCCTCGATCTCCCAGGCTCTTTCTGCAGTCATACCGCGGACCCAGTGGGCGCCCTGCACACCCGTTTCTGGGGCCGTCAGACTTGGATACATCGTAAACTCCGCCTCCACGGAACGTCTCGCCTTGCGAGCAAGCTCCGAATCCAGTTCCTCAGGAACCCCTCCAAAACCCACACCCCCAGGGACGCCGCTTTCCGGGATCCCGGCCAAACGCCGGACCCTCAATCGCTACAGGCCCCCTCACCCTCAAAGTGTAGCGCCCCCAGCCGAGCAACCTCGGTTTGGTCCCGAAAACCCCGCCTCCTCTATAAGCTCCGCCCCAGCTCTGACAAAACCCCGCCTCCAGGTCGGCAGGCTCCGCCTTCTTTTCTTCTCCGCGGGGTGATTCAGTCCAGTGATTGGGTTTGTGGCTCCAGGCCTCGCCCACAGACGGACAGACCCCTCCCTTTCTTCCGGCAAAAGGACCCAGCCCTTGGGTAGTAAGGCCCCCACACTCCTATTTTTCGCAAGTACACTTTTGTCCCTCCTCCACCCACGTCTCTGCCTATTTTCTTGCTAATCCCAGAACCTTTCCTTTTGTTTTTTTTAAGGACATTTGGGAAGTTCCTGGTGTAGGACCCTTCTCCCTGGGATAAGAAACCTGCCTGTAAACACTCTGTAAATACTCCCTTCCACCCATCCCAGCCCCTGGGCAGCCGGGCAGAAGGGAATCCAGGCTATGGACCTCCCAAGTCCCCGCTCCCCGCTCCCCTCGGCGGCCCCGCCTTGTTCTGATCTGTGTGTGAGTGTGTGTGAACTTCTGAAAGACAATATTAAAGAGACTTAGTTGATTTATCGCCCGCAATTCCAAAGACTGCGGCTCCGCAAAGACCCTCCCCTCTTTTGGTTCCCCCTTTCACTTCCCTTCATCTCCTCTTCCAAGGAAAAAAAAAGAAAACCCGACAGAGACTAACGTGAGGGAGGCAGATTCCCAGATCGCCAGAGAGACACATGAATATGGGGGACGGAGGGGAGCTCCCTCGGAATCGACCAAGGAAGACCTTGGGATGCATTCTCAGTGAGGCTTTATTTTCTCAGTGAGGCTTTATTTCCCCAGTACCCCTTTTCCATTCCCTACTATTCCCAGAACTCCAGGAAGACAAGAGGACAGAGAGGGCAGACCATGGTGAAGAAGCTGGTCAAGGATAGAGTGATGGGGGCCAAGAAGAGATGCCAGCTGCCCATAGCTGTTCCTGACTGTGGGCTGGAGGGTGGCAGACAACTTGGATTAGAGCCCTACATGCTGGACTGTAGGGGATATAGGAAAGGCAAAGAGAGCAGATTGCTGTGGGAGCCCAGGGAGGAGGTCAATGGCCTCTCAAGTCTCCCTGGGACTAGTTGCCCTCTCCTATCCTGAGGTCAACCAATAGGCCTCTTTTTTGAGGGGAGTGGTGATTAGGGGATGGTGCCAGCAGTGGGCTTGGGTCTCTGGTTGTACACCCACAGGACAGAGTCCTATCCTGAATTTATGCATTTATGCAACATGCAGACTCCATGCTGGATGCTTGTGAGACATCCACCCAGACAGCAGGTGTGACCCCTGACCTCATGGAGCTTACAGTCTAGAAGGGAAGCCATGCACTGAGATAGGAAATGTGATAGGAGATGTGGGAGGAGGGTGGGGTGAGGTGTGAATATCATGGGTTCTCCCTTGGATGTTTCGCATTTAATGTGCCTACCTTACCAAACTTCTTGAAAAACAGAATTCACGGCTGGGCGCAGTAGCTAACACCTGTAATCCCAGCACTTTGGGAGGCCAAGGCAGGCGGATCACTTGAGGTCAGGAGTTCAGGACCAGCCTTGCCAACATGGTGAAACCCCATCTGTACTAAATAAAAATAAAAAATTAGCCGGGCGTGGTGACGGGCGCCTGCAGTCCCAGCTACTTGGAAGGCTGAAGCAGGAGAATTGCTTGAACTCGGGAGGCGGAGGTTGCAGTGAGCCAAGATCACGTCATTGCACTCCAGCCTGGGCAACAAGAGCGAAACTCCATCTCAAAAAAAAGGGGCCGGGGAGGGGGTGGAATATTGCTATCAGAGATATGTCTGTATCTGTCTTTTTTTCATACCCACTATTTCTTGACTTATTGAAATATGCATCCACACCCTATTCTCCTGAAACCTCTCTCTCAAATGGCAACCAATTACCCAGATCCCAAATCAATGGCATTTTCACAGTATTCTGCCTCTCTAAACCCTCCCATGTTTGTCCCTTAACTCTGAATTCCCCACACACCCAGGTTCAGGAACATATTACCTCCCTTCCCCCCACCGCCTCCACACAGACCTCTAACCATTCCACCTCTGCCTTCCCTCCTTGCTTTTTCTCCTCCCTTCCCCTAAGTGTCCATCTCTGATTCTTTTTCCTTCTCTGAGACTCCTTTGAAAAGCTCATTCACTCAACTCAGCTAATCAAATGCTTTTCCAACCTGTATTTTACATGCAGACGTTTTTTTTCCAGTGCCTGTAGATCATAGCCACATGGAAGATGCTTGCTGGTCCTCTAAAATCAACACATTCCAAAACAAACTGATGAAATGCCACAGAAAACCTGCTTCCCTGTCTCTGTTAATAGACCATTTTCTCAATCACTCTTCCTTATCTGGAAATTTGCTGCCTCCTCCCTCTCCCTCCCGCCTTATTTTTGGTGTGCTCTCAAGCCTAGTCAGTTCTGCCACCACAATGTCTTTTGAATCTGTAATTTTTCCCCAGCCCTTGCTGGAAAAATTACCTCATTAGGATTATTGCATCAGCTTTCCCAACAGGTCTCCCTGCTTCCTACCTCTCCCTACCTCAAGTCTCCATCCACACTATTGTCAGATCAGCCTCCCTAAACACACTTTCATAACTCCACTGCTCAAAAGCCCTTCAAGGTTCCCTACTGCCTACTCTATTATTTACAAAATTTTAATCTGGCCTTTAACACCTTCCATAATTTAAAATCATCCAGCTTCTCTGTTCATTCTAATTTCTAACCATACTGAATTACTCATCATTCCCACCTCCAGGTATTTGCCCAGCTGTTCCCAAATCTTAGACCTCCTTCCCAAATCTCTGCCTATTATAAACCAAATTGTTTGCAGCTTGTCACAAGTTTCAGAGGCTTTAGACCACATCTAGGCTCTTGCTCATGATGTTCTCCCCCTCTTCACATCTGCCTCTCTACTTGGTCAAATTTTATCTATAATATCTTTCAAGATCCAGATCAGTTCATCCCTCACTATACAAAAAGGTGTCTCTCTTTCCTCTGGGTTAGATTAAAGCAGTAGGTTTCCAAACAGAGCTTCAGGCATTCCTCGGAGCAACGGTTCTTACCCCAGGTTACACATGACAATCCACTGGGGGGCACTGAAACATCTGAAAGCCCAGGTCACATCCTAAAACAATTAAATCAGAATCTCTGGGCCCAGTGCCAGTGGCTCACACCTGTAATCCCAGCACTCTGGGAAGTCGAAGCAGGAGGATCGTTTAAGCCCAGGAGTTCGAGACTAGCCTGGGCAATATGGTGAGACCCCATCTCTACAAAAAAAGTTTAAAAATTAGCCTAGGCAAGATGGAGACCATCCTGCTAACATGGTGAAACCCTGTCTCTCCTAAAAATACAAAAAAATTAGCTGGGCATGGTGGCGGGTGCCTGTAGTCCCAGCTACTCAGGAGGCTGAGGCAGGAGAATGGCGTGAACCTGGGAGGTGGAGCTTGCAGTGAGCCGAGATCGCGCTATGCACTCCAACCTGGGCAACAGAGCGAGACTCCGTCTCAAAAAAAAAAAAAAAAAAATTAGCCTAGGCCGAGCGCAGTGGCTCACACATATAATCTCAGCACTTTGGGAGGCCGAGGTGGGTGGATCACCTGAGGTCAGGCGTTCAAGACCAGCCTGGCCAACATGGTGAAACCCCATCTCCACTAAAACTGCAAAAATCAGCCGGGTATGGTGGCACATGCCTGTAATCCCAACTACTCAGGAGACTGAGGCAGGAGAATCACTTGAACCTAGGAGGCGGAGGTTGCAGTGAGCCCAGATCGCACCACTGCACTCCAGCCTGGGCGACAGAGGCACTGTCTCAAAAAAAAAAAAATTAGCCGAGCCCCATGGTTCACCTGTAGTCTTAGCTACTTGGGAGGGTGAGACGGAGGATTCCTTGGGCCTGTGGGGCAGAGGCTGCAGTGATCAGAACACCGTGCTCCAGCCTGGGCAACAGAGTGAGACCCTATCTCAAAACAAACAGAAAAGAATCTCTGGGGGTGGAACTCAGGCATCAGTATTTAAGACATGACCAGGTGATTCCAAAGGGCAGCCAAGGTTGGGAATCACAGGTTTACAGACACTTTAAGAACCACCCAGGGAGAATGGAAAGGCCAAAAAATGACTTCAACCCGGGCAATTTTCTTTAGGAGAAAAGTATCTAGATCTAAGATTCATGTTATCTGCATATTTTCTCATCTCTTCCCACCTGATACCTTGACGTACACAGTTTACCTTGTGAGCTACTTGAAGGCAGGAGTCAAATCTGGCTTATCTCTGTTTTTCGGATCCTCATCAGATAAAACCTCCTCTACCAATCTTTGAACTCAATTGAATTGAAAGGAATTAGGCAAAGGGAGAGATGAATAAAAAATGACTTAGCTTTCTTTTGCTTTTCCTTAGGAATGTTTGTTTCTTAATCTCAGATCTCTTAACCTCACCCAGACTCCTCCCTCAAGAGGAAATAAAATGTTACAATGTGTGGCCAGGCGCGGTGGCTCACGCCTGTAATCCCAGCACTTTAGGAGGCCAAGCTGGGCGGATCACGAGGTCAGGAGATCGAGACCATCCTGGCTAACATGGTGAAACCCCATTTCCACTAAAAGTACAAAAAATTAGCCGGGCATGGTGGCAGGCGCCTGTAGTCCCAGCTACTTGGGAGGCTGAGGCAAGAGAATGGCGTGAATCCAGGAGGCAGAGCTTGTAGTGAGCCAAGATTGTGCCACTGCACTCCAGCCTGGGCAACAGAGCGAGACTCTGTCTCAAAAGAAAAAAAAGTTACAATGTGATCCTCTTCCTATCTGACTCACCTCCCTCTGCAGGTGATACCCTTGGCTCTGGCACGTCTATTGACAGAGACTCCATCCTCTAGGAGAGGCTCTGCCCTGCCATAACATCTGTATGGGTGCTCTCATTCCCCCATGATTAGATTCTGGGTCATCATTCCCCCTCAACAATGGAAGATTCAGCACCTGATCACTCTACTTCCACCTCTCATTTCATTTTCTTCTTTTTATTATTTATTTATTTATTTTTGAGACGGAGTTTTGCTCTTGTCACCCAGGCTGGAGTGCAGTGGTGCAATCTCGGCTCACTGCAACCTCTGCCTCCTGGGTTCAATAGATTCTCCTGCCTCAGCCTTAGTAGGTGTGATTACAGGCACCCACCACCACGCCCAGCTAATTTTTGTATTTTTAGTAGAGACAGGGTTTCAACATGTTGGCCAGGCTGGTCTTGAACTCCTGATCTTAGGTGATCTGCCTACCTCGGCCTCCCAAAGTGCTGGGATTACATGCATGAGCCACCGAGCCCAGCCTCTTTTTCTTTTTTCTTTTTTTCTGAGGCATAGTCTCGCTCTGTCGCCCAGGCTGGAGTGCAGCAGCAGGATCATAGCTCACTGAGCTTCGATCTCCCGGGTTCAAGTGATTCTCGGCTCAAGTGATCCTCCCGGCTAATTTTTTTGATTTTTATTTATTTATTTTTTTGAGATGGAGTCTGGCTGTGTCGCCCAGACTGGAGTGCAGTGGCACAATCTCAGCTCACTGCAACCTCTGCCTCCTGGATTCAAGCAATTCTCTGCCTCAGCCTCCGAGTAGCTAGGATTACAGGCGCCTGCCACCACGCCCGGATAACTTTTGGTTGTTGTTTTTTTTTTTGAGACAGAGTCTCACTCTGTCGCCTAGCCTGGAGTGCAGTGGTGCGATCTCGGCTCACTGCAAGCTCTGCCTCCCGGGTTCATGCCATTCTCCCGCCTCCCACCTCAGCCTCCCAAGTAGCTGGGACTACAGGCACCCGCCACCATGCCCAGCTAATTTTGTTTTTGTATTTTTAGTAGACACAGGGTTTCACCGTGTTAGCCAGGATGGTCTCAATCTCCTGACCTGGTGATCCGCCCTCCTCACCCTCCCAAAGTGCTGGGATTACAGGCATGAGCCACCGCCCCTGGCCTGTTTTTTTGTTTGTTTGGTTTTGGTTTTTTTGAGACGGAATTTTACTCTTGTTGCCCAAGCTGGAGTGCAATGGTGCCATCTCAGCCCACTGCAACCTCCGCCTCCCGGATTCAAGTGATTCTCCTGCCTCGGCCTCCTGAGTAGCTGGGATTACAGGCGTGTGCCACCATGCCCGGCTAATTTTTTGCATTTTTAGTAGAAATGGGGTTTCACCATATTGGTCAGGCTGGTCTCGAACTCCTGACCTCGTGATCCACCTGCCTCGGCCTCCCAAACTGCTGGGATTACAGGCAAGAGCCACTGCGCCTGGCCTCTGATATTTAATAGAGATGAGGTCACACTATGTTGCCCAGGCCGGTCTTGAACTCCTGAATTCACACAATCTGCCTGCCTCAGCCTCCCAAAGTGCCGGGATTATAGGCGTGAGCTACAGTGCCTGGCCCCATTTTATTATTTTGTTTTCAATGTTCATGCAGATTCTCTAGTACCCTGCCCTTCTCTTGCAGTGATTTATTTCTCCCTGCTTCCCTCTCTCCCTATGTCATACCTTCAACTTGGTTGCCACCAATACCTACTGCCCTTCTAAAATCTCATCCTCAGTCTTTTCATATTGCTCCCCAGTACCCCTATCCCAAAAATTCTTCAACCCCATCTGGGCCTCCCATCCACTAACTCTTACTTTTCATTGTTGTTTGATCTCAATTCTTCACTTTCCTCATTACCCAGTTTAGATTCCAAGGTTCAACACGGTAATCGCCTCTCAGCCCTCACCCTGTACTCTTGGCCCCCCTTCCTCTGGCACATTTTATCCCTGGTCAAATCCCACTCTGCCTGCTCCACACCTGCATTCAACAGCTGGGGAGAAACACACAGTCATACTGACTGGTCTTGCTTCCTGCGGGCCCTCAGTGTGGCATGCCAGCTCGCCTTTCCCTACTCAGTTCACATTCCCCAAATCTGAGACCACAACTTCACAAGATGATGACCTGTCTTCCTATTTCATGAGAAAACAGAAACTTTCAGAAGGGAACTTCCTCATGGTCCCACCCCAAATTCACCAGTCTACCTGCAGCTCTACCACAGAGAAGCTGACCTGCTCCCACCTGCCACCTCATCTGTACCTCGGGATCCTGTTCCCTCTCACCTGCTCAGAGATGTTACTCCTGAAATTATCCCCTATCTCTCTCTCTCTCTCGCTTAATCAGTTTACCCCTCTGTACTGCAACACTGCCATCATTATACATACATGCTATAATATTATACTTCATCTCTGAAAAGAAAGAAAAAAACTCTTTTGCTACTCAACTAGGTAGTAAAAGCACAACATTCAGAGAATGGTGCTTACCCTTTGGCAGAAAAGGAATCTGGAAAGGGAAATTCAGGGAGCCTCAACTATACTGGGGAAGATTTTGTTTTTTTGTTTTGCTTCTTGTTTTTGCTTTCTTGTTTTTTTTTTTTTTTTTTTTTTTTTTTTTTTTTTTTTTTTTTTTTTTTTAGAGTTGGAGTCTCCCTCTGTCACCCAGGCTGGAGTGCAATGGCACGATCTCACCTCGCTGCAACCTCCGCCTCCCGGGTTCAAGCGATTCTCCTGCCTCAGCCTCCCTAGTAGCTGGGATTATAGGCACGCACCACCACACCTGGCTAATGTTTTAGTAGAGACAGGATTTCGCCATGTTAGCCAGGCTGGCCTCCAACTCCTGACCTCAGGTGATCCGCCCACCTCGGCCTCCCAAAGTGCTGGGATTACAGGTGTGAGCCACCTCGCCCTGCTGGGAAGATTTTACTTCATAAGCTGCCTGATGAAGAACATAATTATTCTTTGTAATACCTATATATTTATGCATATAAAAGCGCCTCTGCCCAGCCACCCCGTCTGGGAAGTGAGGAGCACCTCTGCCCGGCCACCCATCATCTGGGAAGTGAGGAGCGCCTCTGCCCAGCCGCCCCGTCTGGGAAGTGAGGAGCACCTCTGCCCAGCCGCCCCGTCTGGGAAGAAGTGAGGAGCGCCTTTGCCCGGCCGCCCCGTCTGGGAAGAAGTGAGGAGCGCCTCTGCCCGGCCGCCCCGTCTGGGATGTGAGGAGCTCCTCTGCCCAGTCACCACCCTGTCTAGGAAGTGAGGAGCGTCTCTGCCCGGCCGCCCCGTCTGGGAAGTGAGGAGCACCTCTGCCCGGCTGCCCCGTCTGGGATGTGGGGAGCACCTCTGCCCGGCCGCCCCATCTGGGAGGTCTACCACGGAGGCCAGAAGCAATGTGGGGGCTGGACGTGGTGGCTCACGCCTGTAGTCCCAGCACTCTGGGAGGCCAAGGCGGGTTGATCACTTGAGGCTAGGAGTTCAAGACCAGCCTGGCCAACATGGTGAAACATATGAAAAATACAACAGACAAACCAACCAACCAACCCAGCAACAACAAAATAGGTCTACCCTGGAGTCATACTCTAATTTTTTCTATTTTCCTCCCTTTCTGATCCTTTATCCCACCGTCTTTTTCTTCCTCTTCCTTCTCCTTCTTCTTTGTCAAATAGAGGATTGAGTTATTATCATTGATACATACAAAGTCCCTCTCTCATTTATTTTCTTTAATTCCCACCCCCCATTTCTATTCCCCGTCTTCCCATGTGCAACCTTCCTAATATGTTT
The DNA here is from genome assembly GCF_006542625.1 of Nomascus leucogenys. Lineage (NCBI taxonomy): Eukaryota > Metazoa > Chordata > Mammalia > Primates > Hylobatidae > Nomascus > Nomascus leucogenys. Next base: position 53,141,392 of record NC_044402.1, on the reverse strand, counting down.
GATATGCATCTTTTTGTTTGTATATATTTTTAGAAAATGTTTGTTTTGTGTGCAAAAAAAATTAAAAAAAATTTTATACGTATAAAATAATGCATTTATTTTTAAATTTAAAAACTCTTCCCTGACCCAGCTCACTCCCTCAGTGTTTCACTTCTCTCTCCACTTAACAAAACTTCTCACTGCCTCTACTTTCTCACCTCTCATTCACTCTTGAATTTCCCTCAGTCAGGCTCTCATCCCCACCACTTTACTTAAACCACATGTCAGAGTCACAAATGACCTCCAAGTTTCTCAACCCAATGGTCAAGGGTCAGTTTGTGGCAGGCCAATTCTCCCTGACAGTCACACAGACAGGCCTGCATAGCACCCCAGTTACACAGACAGATTTCCACAGCATTGCCTTAACATTGAGCAAATAGTTAAACCTAGGGAAATTGGTGCCCAGACATCAAAGCTAGAAATGAAACACATGGTCAGTAAGAGCGTTGCATGGGCTTCTCCCTTGCTGGAGCAAGTCAAAATAATAGAGACAGCCTTACATTCCTAGTGCCAGGACCCATCTCGGGTCGACGATATCTGAGACAAGTCAAGGTAACAGAGGCAGCTGTTTGAATAGATTCATTGGAGAATCTAAGGCAGCTCTCCGCACCAAGCTGTAAAGGAGATAAGATAGAAATAATTACTCTGGTACCACAGTAAACAGGCCTTGAAGTTACTGGGGCCCTCACAGCTTAATCAGACTTAGCAAGAATTTTTTTGCCTCTGACCTTCTAGTTGAAACAAAATTAGTTACTGATAGACTTAGGTGAATGCCATACTGCATGTAGGCACATAACCTAAACCTATATAAACACTAAGAAAATAGTAACACTGGCCGGGTGTGGTGGCTCACACCTGTAATTCCAGCACATTGGGAGGCTGAGGCGGGTGGATCACAAGGTCAAGAGATTGAGGCCATCCTGGCCAACATGGTGAAACCCTGTCTCCACTAAAAATACAAAAATTAGCTGGGCGTGGTGGCGCGCATCTGTAGTCCCACCTACTCGGGAGCCTGAGGCAGGAGAATCATTTAAACCCGGGAGTCGGAGGTTGTGGTGAGCTGAGATCGCGCCACTACACTCTAGCCTGGCAACAGAGCGAGACTCCGTCTCAAAAAAAAGAAAAAAAATAAAACTGTAACACTTTGAGTTGGTCTGGTGGAATTATCTCCGACCCTTTCCCTGTATCCGGTGACAGCAATAAATTCCCTTCTTTCCTAGTTTGTCTGCTTCTCGTTATTGGGCCATGAGAAAACACAGCCAAACCTGGCTTGGGTCCAGGAACAAGTTCTCAATTAGAGTCTAAACTAGGGTCTCTCAGTTTCGGGGATTATTGACATTTTGGGTCAGATAGCTCTTTGTCATGGGGGTCTGACCTGTGCATTGTCTTGCCAAGTATCTCCTGTGGGACATCTTGACCAGTGGTTTTCAAGGGTGAGTGATCCTCCCATCCTACCCCCAGGAACATTTGGCAATGTCTAGAGTTGTTTCAGTTATCACAACTGAGGAGGTGCTCCTAGCATCTAATGAGCAGCGGCCAGGCGTGCTGTTAAACTCCTTGCAATTAGAGGACACAATAAAGAATTATTTCACAGCCATAGAAAAGAATGAAACTGGCCGGTCGCAGTGGCTCACGCCTGTTATCCCACCACTTTGGGAGGCTGAGGTGGGCAGATGACCTGAGGTCAGGAGTTCGAGACCAGCCTGGCCAATGTGGTGAAACCCCGTCTCTACCAAAAATACAAAAATTAGCCGGGCGTGGTGGCACGTGCCTGTAATCCCAGCTACTCGGGAGGCTGAGGCAGGAGAATGGCTTGAACCCGGGAGGCGGAGGTTGCAGTGAGCCAAGATCATGCCATTGCATTCTAGCCTGAGTGACAAGAGCAAAACTCCATCTCAAAAAAAAAAAAAAAAAAAAAGAAATCACGTCCTTTGCACCAATGTGGATGAAGCCGGAGGCCATTATCCTAAGTGAACTAACTCAAGCATAGAAAACCAAATACTTGGCTGGGTGTGACGGTTCATGCCTATAATCCCAGCACTTTGGGAGGCCGAGGCAGGCGGATCACTTGAGCTCAGTAGTTCGAGACAAGCCTAGTGTCTACCACAAACACAAAAAATTAGCTGGGCATGGTGGTATGTGCCTATGGTCCCAGCTACTTGGGAATCTGAAGTGGGAGGATCACTTGAACCAGGGAGGCAGAGGTTGCAGTGAGCTGGAGTCACACCACTGCACTCCAGCCCGGGTTACAGAGTGAGACCCCATCACGGAATAAAAAAAAAAAAAAAGTCGGGCACAGTGACTCATGCCTGTAATCCCAGCACTTTGGGAGGCAGAGGCGGGCAGATCACCTGAGGTCAGGAGTTCAAGACCAGCCTGGCCAACATGGCAAAACCCCGTCTCTACTGAAAACACAAAAATTAGCCTGACGTGGTGGCATGCGCCTGTAATCACAGCTACTCAGGAGGCTGAAGCAGGAGAATCACTGGAACCTGGGCCGAGGAGGAGGTTGCAGTGAGCAGAGATAGTGCCACTACACTCCAGCCTGGGCAACAGAGCAAAGCACTGTCTCAAAAAAAAAAAAATTACCTATTGGATACAGTGTTCACTATTTGGGTAACAGGTACACCACTAGAAGCCCAATCCCCACCAGGATGCAATGTAATCATGTAACAACCAACCAGGTGTACTGCTTGGATTTAAAATTGTGGGGAAAAAAAAAAGAAAGAAGAAGAAAAAAATTATCCTGCCAGGTGCAGTGGTTCACATCTGTAATCCCAGCACTTTGGGAGGCTGAGGCAGATGGATCACTTGAGTTCAGGAGTTTGAGACCAGCCTGGGCAAGGTAAGGAGTCCCCGTCTCTAAAAAAAATTAAAAAATTATCTGGGCATAATGGCACACTCCTGTGGTCCCAGCTATTTGGGAGGATGAGGTAGGAGGATCACTTGAACCTGGGAAGTCAAGGCTGCAGAGAGCCATGATAAGCCCTCTGCACTCCAGCCTAGGCAACAGGCTGTCTCAAAAACAAAAAAGAAAAGAAAGAAAGCATTCCCTAGTTCCTTATTTACTGCTCCTTCTCAGTCTTCGTTGACAGCTCCTATTCCTTTTCCAGACCCTTAAATATTAGAGAGCCTCTGGACTCTATTCTTGGCCCTCTCCTGTATCCTAATCCAATCTCCCATGATTCCATTGTCCCTTCATTTGTCCCTTAATTGGATTTTCTGCTTCTACTTTTTACTGATGTGGTCTACCCTGTATGAAGAAACCAGAGTGATCTTTAAAATTACCAGATGATATCATTTACCTGCTCAAAACCCTCGGATGCCTCCTGATCACATGTGGAACAAAATACAAAGTCCTTCCCATGGCCTATGAAGCCTACCTGGCCTTGTTTCTCCCCGCCTCTCTGTCTTCATCCCTTACCACTCTTTCCCTTGCTCACTCTGCTCCACCCACTCTGACCTCCTTTCTGAATTTAACATAAAAATCCAATTCCTTTCTACCTCAGGGCCTTTGCCCTCTCTTTTTCTTTTCCTGGACACTCTCCCTCCAGATACTTGCATGACTGCTCCTTTACGTCATTTATATCTGCACAAACATCACCTCCACAAGGAGGCTTTCTCTCATCACTTGATTAAATATAGTACCATGGCCAGGCACAATGGCTCTTGCCTATAATCTCAGCATTTTGGGAGGCAGAGGCAGGAGGATTGCTTGAGGCCTGGAGATTGAGACCAGCCCAGGCAACATAGTGAAACCTCGTCTCTAAAAAAAAGAAAAATTAGCCAGACATGGTGGCATGAACCTGCAGTCCCACCTACTCACGAGGCTGCAGTGGGAGGCTCACTTAAGCCCAGGAGGTCAAGGCTGCGGTGAGCCATGATCACACTACTGCACTCCAGCTTGGGCAACAGAGCAAGACTCTATAAATAATAATAACCATCAATAAATATAGCACCACGCACACCTGGGAGCACTTTCTATCCCATTCCCTTACCCCTTACCCTGCTTCATGGTGTTCATAGCACTTGTTAGTGCCTGACATTGTATTATATTTTATTGATTTTTCTATCGTCTGTCATCTTCAATTCAATGTAAGTTACCAGAGATCCAAGGCTTTTTCCACCGCCTTATTCCCAGCATGTAGCACAGTGCTTGGTACAAAGGAGGCCCTCAGTAAAGATTTCTTGGCTGGGTGCAGTGGCTCACACCTGTAATCCCAGTACTTTGGGAGGCCGAGGTGGGCGGATCACGAGGTCACAGATTCGAGACCAGCCTGACCAACATGGTGAAACCCTGTCTCTACTAAAAAAAAATACAAAAGTTAGCCAGCCATGGTGGTGCACACCTGTAGTCCCAGCTACTCAGGAGGCTGAGGCAGGAGAATCACTTGAACCCGGGAGGCGTAGGTTGCAGTGAGCCGAGATCACGCTACTGCATTCCAGCCTGGGTGACAGAGCGAGACGCCATCTCAAAACAGCAACAAGAACAAAAACCAACCAACCAAACAAACAAAATTCCTTGAATGACTGAATGAATAAGTAGTTCATAGAGTTGTGTGAGAGGAAAAGAAGCTAATATACACAAGACATTTAGAATAATGCTGAGTATTACGGTCATAATGCATGGCCAGCGTTTAGTACGGTGAAGCTGTTATCATTAAATACTTCACTGCCAAAAATGCTGCCTCCCTCCTGCTTGAAAACCCCGCCTATAAGGGAAGCACAGAAAAATGCTTTGGGACCAAAAACGAGGGAGGAACAATTTTGACACAAATCCCAGAAAAACTAAAAGCCACAGAAACCACCAAAGCTAAACAGAAGGGGAAATTTATTTAGCTTTTGGAAAGCTAGAATTTTTGTCTCTCATGCGGATAATAAATGGAAGAGGGTAAGTGCAGCATATGGTTCCATGTGGTGAGTACAGAATGCAGGGGAATGTGAGAGTGTAAAAACTTCCAACCGGCTCAATGCCTGGTGACAGGGCAGCACAAAGGAGTACTGGAATAGCCTGGGAAAACTGAGACTTACAAACTGGAGAGGAATAATCCTGGGTGTTAAGTGGCTTTCTTTACTTCTCCTGCCTTGTGCTGCTTCCTCCACCTGCAATAAATGTCTTCCATTTTTCTTTTTTTTTTTTTTTTTGAGATGGAGTCTCACTCTGGCGCCATGCTGGAGTGCAGTGGCGCCATCTTGGCTCGCTGCAACCTCCACCTCCTGGGTTCAAGGGATTCTCCTGCCTCAACCTCCCAAGTAGCTGGGACTACAGGCGCATACCACCACGCCCAGGTAATTTTTGTATTTTTAGTAGAGACGGGGTTTCACCATGTTAGCCAGGATAGTCTCGATCTCTTGACGTTGTGATCCACCTGCCTCATCCTCCCAAAGTGCTGGGATTACAGGCGTGAGCTACCGTGCCCGGCAGTCTCTTCCATTTCTGCGTATCAAATTTGCGGCCCTCTTTCAAGTCTCAACCCTCTGAAGCCATCCATGAGGTATTTTCAGATCACCCCCAGTTGAAAATAACTCCCCTGCCACTTATTACTTTTTCCCTTGCATCTGAAGCATTGGCTAATCTGACTTTTTACCCTCATTAGATTACTGGTGGGGATTCTCTGTATTTGTCTTCATATTTCACTGGCAAATTCTGGGTATTTAATAAGGGCTACTGAATGAATAAGAAAAAAATTCTACTTCATCCATTTAGAGGGCAAGCATCATATGCTCTGCGTGCAGGCACAAGATGAAACAACCACTAGCTGGCAAACTACCTCGAGCCAGCTCCTGAACCTCTCCTTGGGTTCTGCCTCAGGTTAACTCTTTAAAAAAAAAAAAAAAAAACAGGGTCTCACTCTGTTGCCCAGGCTGGGGTAGAGTGGTGTGATCCTAGCTCACTGCAGTCTCAACTCCTGGGCTCAAGTAATCCTTCTGCCTTAGCCTCCTGAATAGCTAGGACTACAGGTGCACCACCATGCCTAGCTAATTTTTATTTTGTAGAGGCAGGGTCTCTATGTTGCCCAGGCTTCAGGTTAGATCTTGAATGAATGCAAACAATGCCCTTCTGGGATAGAACAAGGAGAATAACAGAATATGGCCAGTTTCTCTGAGCCATCTTAGAAGGGGAAAAAAGGAAGGAGGGAAGTGACTCCAGGTAAGATGTAAATATATTTGCACGTAAATCCCCAGAAACTTGTCAAATATGGTTTCCCTCAGTCCAATCTTCTTCACTTAAAGGAGTGGAGAATTGTTCCAAAATGGAGTTAACATTCTGCAATCATAGAGAGCAGAATTATTGCCCTCCTCCCAAGTTCTTCCATTCTCCCAGATGTCTCTTTGACCTTTTTTTTTTTTTTTTTTTGAGACGGAGTTTCACACTATTGCCCAGGATGGAGTGCAATGGCGTGATCCTGGCTCACTGCAACCTCTGCCTCCCAGGTTCAAGTGATTCTCCTGCCTCAGCCTCCCAAGTAGCTGGGATTACAGGCGCCCGCTACCACACCTGGCTAATTTTTATATTTTATTAGTAGAGATGGGGTTTTACAATGTTGGCCAGGCTGGTCTCGAACTCCTGACCTCAGGTGATCCGCCCGCCTTGGCCTCCCAAAGTGCTGGGATTACAGGCGTGAGCCACTGCGCCTGGCCCTCTTTGACCTTTTTTTTTTTTTTTTTTTTTTTTTTTTGAGACGGAGTCTCGCTCTGTCGCCCAGGCTGGAGTGCAGTGGCGCAATCTCTGCTCACTGCAAGCTCCGCCTCCCGGGTTCACGCCATTCTCCTGCCTCAGCCTCTCCGAGTAGCTGGGACTACAGGCGCCCGCCACCACGCCCGGCTAAATTTTTGTATTTTTAGTAGAGACGGGGTTTCACCGTGTTCTCAATCTCCTGACCTCGTGATCCGCCCGCCTCAGCCTCCCAAAGTGCTGGGATTACAAGCGTGAGCCACCGCGCCCGGCTTTCTTTGACCTTCTTAACCCAGAGTCTCACTTTTTGAGAGGTTTCTGTGTAGCAAGACAGAGTAAGTATGTCCCATTTGTATTCACACGATTTCTGGAGGTACTGGTGATGTTGGTCCCTACAACACCAAAGGAAGAGAGGGAGCAGAGGACAATTTGTAGTGACAAGAAGAAACTGGATCCAGTCCCTTGGGGAAGAAGATTCCTTTTCATCTCTTCCCCTCATGCCTGCTCATCTTCCATTTCATTCTCAAATCTTTAGGGGAAAGGGAGAGGAGAGAGACATTGCTGTTTCCCCACTTTCCAGTCCAAGCATCTATCCCAACAGATATGCAACTTTCACTTGTCATCCTCTTTATGTGTCTTTCTCAAATGTCTTGTTCTCTAGCTAGGCTTAAGGATATAATCTTCCTGGTTTGTGGCTCTCTTTCATCTTGATTCCTTGATGACTACCTCCAAAGAGCTGAGCTCTGGCACAATTAGACTTAAGGGAGATAGTGTGAGTCAGTCAACATGCATGTAGTATCTACACTTTGGGGGAGAGAGCCTATACTCTTTCTTTTTTTTTTTTTTTTTTTTTGAGACGGAGTCTCGCTCTGTCGCCCAGGCTGGAGTGCAGTGGCGCAATCTCGGCTCACTGCAAGCTGAGATGGGTTCACGCCATTCTCCTGCCTCAGCCTCTCCGAGTAGTTGGGACTACAGGCGCCCACCACCACGCCTGCCTAATTTCTTTTTTTGTATTTTTAGTAGAGACGGGGTTTCACCGTGGTCTCGATCTCCTGACCTTGTGATCTGCCTGCCTCGGCCTCCCAAAGTGCTGGGATTACAAGCGTGAGCCACCACGCCCGGCCTGCCTATACTCTTTCCTATTTCTTTTTTTACAAATTATTATTTTGAGACAGAGTTTCACTTTGTCGCCTGGCTGAAGTGCAGTGGTGTGATCTCAGCTCACTGCAACCTCTGCCTCCCGGGTTCAAGTGATTCTCCTGCCTCAGCCTCCCAAGTAGCTGAGACTATAGGCACACACCTCCACATCAGGCTAATTTTTGTATTTTTAGTAAAGATGGGGTTTCACCATGTTGGCCCGACTGGTCTCAAACTCCTGACCTCGAGTGATCCACCCACCTCGGCCTCCCAAAGTGCTGGGATTACAGGCGTGAGCCACTGTGTCTGGCCACTCTTTCCTATTTCTGAATCTTCACAGGTTGTTGGCCCCTTCCTAGTCCTGTGTTTCTCAAGTTAAGACTAGGGGGAATCTACAGGTCCATGGCTATCTTCTCTGGGGACCTCTTCTAAAACTTTAAAAGTTTGTGCTTACATCTCTATGGGCCATATTTTAAAAACAGAAATATTTTCATACATGATGATTTGGATTAGGTTTTTTTTAGGGGTTTCAATGCCTATGTTTGTATTTGTGTTTATCTATTTATTTACTTTTTGAGACAGAGTCTTACTCTGTCACCCAGGCTGGAGTGCAATGGTGCGATCTTGGCTCACTGCAACCTCCGCCTCCTGGGTTCAAGCAATTCTTCTGTCTCAGCCTCCCAAGTAGCTGGGACTACAGGCATGCGCCACCACGCCAGGCTAATTTTTGAATTTTTAATAGAGACGGAGTTTCACCATATTGACCTTGTGATCCACTAGCCTCCGCCTCCGTGCAGTGGCTCGATCTCAGCTCACTGCAACCTCCGCCTCCCAGGTTCAAGTGATTCTCCTGCCTCAGTCTCCTGAGTAGCTGGGACTACAGGCATGCACCACCATACCAGCTAATTTTTGTATTTTTAGTAGAGACGGGGTTTCACCATGTTGGCCAGGCTGGTCTCAAACTCCTGACCTAATGATCCGCCTGCCTTGGTACCGTGGCTCATGCCTGTATTCTCAACACTTTGGGAAGCTGAGGTGGGCGGATCACTTCTGGTCGGGAGTTTGAGACCAGCCTGGCTAACATGGTGAAACCCCATCTTCACTAAAAATACAAAAATTAGCCAGGCATGGTGGCAGGTGCCTGTCATCCCTGCTACTTGGGAGGCTGAGGCAGGATAATCGCTTGAACCTGGGAGGCGGAGGTTGTAGTGAGCCGAGATCTCACCATTACACTCCAGCCTGGGTGACAGAGTGATACTCCATCTCAAAAAAAAAAACAAAAAACAAAAACAAACAAAAAAAACCAGGGAGGGAATTGTTTTGACACAAGTCTTTGGCTAATGATGAAACTGTCTCCCTTCCTGGCTGTCCTGGCATGGTTTTTATAGTCTGAGGCACAATGGTGAGAGCATACTGAAGAGGGAGCCAAAGTGAGGTACTCAGAGTGGGATCCTTCTTTCCTGGAGAACTGTGGTAGCCCAGGCTGTGTAGGTAGCTGGACAAGCAGGACTGAATCACGATAGGTCTCTACATCTTCTATTAGGAAGAGGACCTGCAACATCCAGTGGAGCAGGTCACACCAGTTATACATGTAAAATGTAGGATAAACTAAAGGGGCACAGAGCCAGGGGAGAAGAAAATGGGATGAGACTATTCTAGAATCTCATCCCATTGGTTCATTGCTGGGTGTGGTGGCTCACACCTATAATCCCAGCACTTTGGGAGGCTGAGATGGGATGACTGGTGGCTCACACCTATAATCCCAGCACTTTGGGAGGCTGAGATGGGATGACGGCTTGAGGCCAGGAGTTTGAGACCAGCCTGGTAAACACAGCAGACCCCATCTCTCTAAAAAAAAAAAAAAAAAAAAAGAAAAACATGTGGTTCATGAACCAGTAGCATCTGCATTAACCAGCTCATTGAAATGCAGAATCACAGGCCCCACAACAGACTTCCTAAATCATAATCTGCAATTTAACAAGTTCCCTAGATGATATGTATGCACACTTATGTTTGAAAAGCACTAAGATTTCTTGATGAAGGAGGGCTTGAAAGGCAATGATGGATGTGAAAGGAAAGGTAAAGAGAAGCCTCAGGGACAGGGCCGGTTGAAGAGAGAGTCCCGAGGTTTTATCTTGGAGAACACCCTGTACTGAATGAGCTCCGAACATAAAGATAGTTAGCATAGGAGGGCCTGAAGTCTCCAGATAAAAGGCTGCTGCCACTATCATTTACCACGACCTCCGCCATTCTCCACTCTATCGTCATCCGCCCCCAGTCTCCATTCTAGGACTTCTCTACACTGACTTTTTTGTTTGTTTGTTTGTTTGAGATGGAGTCTTGCGCTGTCGCCCAGGCTGGAGTGCAGTGGCGCGATCTCAGCTCACCATAACCTCCACTTACTGGGTTCAAGCGATTCTCCTGCCTCAGCCTCCGAGTAGCTGGGATTACAGGCGTCCCTACGCCCGGCTAATATATATATATGTAATTTTAGTAGAGACGGGATTTCACCATGTTGTCCAGGCTGGTCTTGAACCCCTGGCCTCAAGTGATCCCCCAGCCCCCCGCCGCCTCGGCCTCCCAAATTGCTGGGATTACAGGCGTGCGCGATGCCCGGTTTTTTTTTTTTTTTTTTTGTTTGAGGCGGGAGTCTTGCTCTGTCGCCAGGCTGGATTGCAGTGGCACCGTCTCGGCTCACTGCGGCACCATCTCGGCTCACTGCAACCTCCGACTCCCTGGTTCAAGCGATTCTCCCACCTCAGCCTCCCGAGTAGCTGGGATTACAGGCACACGCCACCATGCCCAGCTAATTTTTTGTATTTTTAGTAGAGACGAGATTTCACCATGTTGCCAAGATGGTCTCGATTACCTGACCTCGTGATCCGCCCACCTCAGCCTCCCAGAGTCTCAGCTGCCAAGGCTGGAGTGCAATGGCGCGATCTTGGCTCACTGCAACCTTCGCCTCCCAGGTAAGCCATTCTCCTGCTTCAGCCTCCTGGGTAGCTGGGATATAGGCGCCCGCCACCACGCCCGGCTATTTTTGTATTTTTAGTAGAGACGGGGTTTCACTATGTTGGCCAGGCTGGTCTTGAACTCCTGACCTCAACCTCCCAAAGTGCTGGGATTACAGGCATGAGCCACCGCACCCGGCCCACTTTTTTTTTTTTTTTTTTTTTTTTTTTTTTTGAGACGGAGTCTCGAGTCTCGCTCTGTCGCCCAGGCTGGAGTGCAATGGTGTGATCTCGGCTCACTGCAAAGTCTGTCTCCCGGGTTCAAGCGATTCTCCCGTTTCAGCCTTCCGAGTAGTTGGGATTACAGGCGCGCGCCACCATGACCTACTAATTTTTGTATTTTTAGTAGAGACACTTTGACTCTTGAGCAGCCTGGCCAGCCGGACCTCGCCAAATTCTGTTCGATTCTGCCTAGTTCGGTTGCTCTGGCCTAGTTCAGTTGCTAAGGCCTGGAGCTTCATGGTTGCGGAGGAAATGATGTCACGTTCAATAGGCGGGCTAACCAGATTCCTCCCTTCTCCCGATTGGCTGCCAGGAATTTTACTAGATTCGGAGTCTCGCGGGCTCCAGGGTTAGTTGTCAGTGTCTTCCCAGTTGTTCCGCCCCCCGCCCCGCGCCCCTCTCCGGCTGCCCTCTCCGCGTGGGGCAAGGCTTCGAGGGCAGTATATAGTAACCATTTAGCTTTGGAAAGAGAGGTGATTCGAATGGCCCGGCTTCTCCTGCCACCATGCTAGGCACTTTGGCCTCGCAGGTACTTATTGACCCGACCGGGTGTCCGTAGTTGGCGCGGTTACCTTAACCGCAGGGAATTGTGGAATTTATAGTTCTAAATTATATATGGGTGGAACGGGGAAGCTCGGGCAGATTTTTGGAGGAAAGCAAAACTGGGGACTTTCAGGACTAGGGGCCTGGGTCTCAGAAGAATGGGAAAGGACGAGAAAGGAGTCTAAATAAGAACCCTGCTATTGGCATTGTTTGGTTTTCTTTTCAGGTGCTGACCTGAACCTGGTTCATCCCTTTCTGACCAAAACTGTTCACTCACCGTGGAAGGGACTAAGCATCCATATGGAGACGCCACCAGTCAATACAAATGGAGAAAAGGACACCTCTCAGCCGCAACAAGCGTGGGAAAACAACCTTCGGGAGAACCTTGATTCAGTTACTCAGATTAGGCAGCAGCCCCGAGACCCTCCCACCGAAACGCTTGAGCTGGGAGTAAGCCCAGATCCAGCCAGCCAAATTCTACAGAATACTCAAGGAACTGCAAAACTGGTTGCTGAACTTGAAGGAGACTGTCATAAGTCTCATGGATCAACCAGTCAGATGCCAGAGGCCCTTCAAGCTTCTGATCTCTGGTACTGCCCCGATGGGAGCTTTGTCAAGAAGATCATAATCCGTGGCCATGGCTTGGACAAACCCAAACTAGGCTCCTGCTGCCGGGTACTGGCTTTGGGGTTTCCTTTCGGATCAGGACCGCCAGAGGGCTGGACAGAGCTAACTATGGGCGTAGGGCCATGGAGGGAGGAAACTTGGGGGGAGCTCATAGAGAAATGCTTGGAGTCCATGTGTCAAGGTGAGGAAGCAGAGCTTCAGCTGCCTGGGCATTCTGGACCTCCTGTCAGGCTCACACTGGCGTCCTTCACTCAAGGCCGGGACTCCTGGGAGCTGGAGACTAGCGAGAAGGAAGCCCTGGCCAGGGAAGAACGTGCAAGGGGCACAGAACTATTTCGAGCTGGGAACCCTGAAGGAGCTGCCCGATGCTATGGACGGGCTCTTCGGCTGCTCCTGACTTTACCCCCACCCGGCCCTCCAGAACGAACTGCCCTTCATGCCAATCTGGCTGCCTGTCAGTTGTTGCTAGGGCAGCCTCAGTTGGCAGCCCAGAGCTGTGACCGGGTGTTGGAGCGGGAGCCTGGCCATTTAAAGGCCTTATACCGAAGGGGGGTTGCCCAGGCTGCCCTTGGGAACCTGGAAAAAGCAACTGCTGACCTCAAGAAGGTGCTGGCGATAGATCCCAAAAACCGGGCAGCCCAGGAGGAACTGGGGAAGGTGGTCATTCAGGGGAAGAAGCAGGATGCAGGGCTGGCTCAGGGTCTGCGCAAGATGTTTGGCTGATTAAAAGTTAAACCTTAAAAGAGACAGGAACTTGTGAATTGTGGTCTGTGCTGTGAGATTTGGGGGTGGGGGGCCAGAGGGAAGGTTTCAGCCCATATCCCATTCTCAGCTTTTGGCTTCCTAGGGGAGGTAGCAGTGGTCCCAGTGCGCCCCTTTTGAGGGGCTTATCTATCTCCGAAGACACACAGAAGCTGTCTAAACTAAACTTAGTAGTGGCTGGGGGAGATGGTGGACCCTAATACTGGGTACTACATCTCCCAGGTGCTTTATCACTGGAGCCTGTTTGGCGCATGCGCTTGGCGGTCTGGCACTGTCTGGAAGTTACTTCCTGCTGCTGTGCTCCCATTGGGCCTGCCTACACAGTCATCTGCATCTGTTGATTCACGTGCTCAGCACTCAGGTCTCTTACTGGTCGGTAGAGCTTCCGGGACGCCCCCTTTTTTAAAAGAGTCAACTGATTAGTTGGTGATGGGGAGAGGCGGGCCTTGGGAACCGTCTCATGTTTGGGGGGTGGGGGGGAAAGATGGCGGAGCTGATGCTCCTCAGCGAGATTGCTGACCCTACGCGTTTCTTCACCGACAACCTGCTTAGCCCGGAGGACTGGGGTCTGCAGAGTGAGGCACCGGGGAGAGGAGAGGGTTGTGGCAAACTGTGTCCCTGAGGCACGCGGGAAAGGAGCGGGGGCCTAAAGAGGAAGTCTGGGCAAATACGGAATCCTCCATCTGAAGGAGAGCGGAGCGGGGGGCTCGTTGTGCATTAAGGGGATACAAAAGTCGGGGAAGAACTCTGCTCTCTGCTGGAACGTCGAGTTGTTCCGGGGTCGGGGAAGGAGGGGCTGAAGCACTCTGGTTGTATCACTTTTCAAGTGGGCGGGCGGTGGGTCTGGCCGAGCGGAGCCAATGAGGGATGGGGCGGGGGCTTGTGTGCGATCTGTAGGCTGGGCCCACCGAACGAGCCCCCGACACTCAGCATTTCTTGCAGACAGCACCTTGTATTCTGGCCTAGATGAAGTGGCCGAGGACCAGACGCAGCTCTTCCGTTGCCCGGAGCAGGATGTCCCGGTATTGTGTCCCCAGCCTTTCTCTAACCCTTGGTGGGTGGAAAGTGAGCCCAGAACCTGGACTCATTCACAGGCCAGAGCTCATCTGGAGTCACCCCTGCTTTCTCACCCTTTCTCACACTCCTGCCCTCTTGTATCCTCCCTTATTTAGTTTGACGGCAGCTCCCTGGACGTGGGGATGGATGTCAGCCCGCCTGAGCCCCCATGGGAACTCCTGCCGATCTTCCCAGGTAAGGTAGTCTTTGTGGTTCCCTGGGATTTCCAGAAACCCTCATCTTCCCACTGTTTCCCAGAAACTATGTAGCTTCCTATATCATCACGCCTCTACATAAGTGCCTATCCTCTCTCCTTCAATACCCTATTTTTGTTTCTGCTCCCTTGCTGTGGTACAGGAATCCCCACCGACATGTCCTTGGGTACTTTTTGGACTCTTCTTAAGCTCTGCTTCCTGATAATTTCTAACTCCCTTTCCTCCAGATCTTCAGGTGAAGTCTGAGCCATCTTCCCCCTGCTCTTCCTCCTCCCTCAGCTCCGAGTCATCACGTCTCTCCACAGAGCCATCCAGCGAGGTGAGAGAGCCATATCCCTCCTACTTTCTGTGGCAGGGACTCTGCTTCATTCCCTTCACCCGTGGGTGACAAAGAAATGATTTAAATGATTTGTGTGCTGTGAGTCATGAGGTGTGTGAGGTGTGGGGGGCCTTCTCCACTACCTTTGCCGTTTCCTTAATATCCTCATTTTCCACATCCCCTTTGGTTATCTAGCAGTGAAGATTTTTGTTTGTTTGTTTGTTTGTTTGAGATAGGGCCTCCCTCTGTCATCCAAACTACAGTGTAGTGACGGAGTCACGGCGCACTGTAGCCTTGACCTCCTGAGCTCAGGTGATCCTCCTGCCTCAGCCTCCTGAGTAGCTGGGACCACAGACACATGCCACCATGTCTGGCTAATTTTTTTTTTATTGTTTGTAAAAATGGGGTCTTCCTATGTTGCCCAGAGTGGTCTTGAACTCCCGGGCTCAAGTGATCCTCCCACCTTGGCATCCCAAAGTGCTTGCTTGGATTACAGGTATAAGCCACCACGCCTGATCTGGGGTCTTTTTAATATAAAGAGTTATGTGAGGCTGGGAAGAAGAGAGTTATTAACTGCTGAGAATTCTGGAACTGTTCTTGCCCAAGTTGTCCAATCTAAGGCTATATTTGAAGTCATGAGACTTCATCAATTCTCCTAGAAATAAAGTAGAAAGAATGAACAGATTAGAAAGATGGTCAGTACCATTCAGACCAGAATGTCAAATAATTGATGGCTTGTAAGCCCTAAACTCCTAAAGCTTTTGTTCTTGCTCTTACTGTCAACATCTGCCTTGTTTTTTGCCCTTCTTTCTGCCCCCTGCCCCACACCAACTCTTACCCAGGCTCTTGGGGTAGGGGAGGTGCTCCATGTGAAGACAGAGTCCTTGGCACCCCCACTGTGTCTCCTGGGAGATGACCCAACATCCTCATTTGAAACCATCCAGATCAACGTAGTCCCCACCTCTGATGATTCCTCAGGTAATAACAGCCTGCCCCCAATCCTTGGCTTTACTACGGGAGAATGTGTTATGTGTGTGTGTGTATGTGTGTAGATGGAGGGGAAGTGCAGGCAGCAGGACAGGGAGAAAAAGGTGGGGAGGGGAAATGGCAGAAAACCAGGAGGGAAGGCAGGAAGGAAAGGAAACATTTCAGGGAACCACAGCAAGTGCAGTGCTGAGAAGATGGATATTATTTTTCTCTCTTTTTCTTGTTCCTAGTATTCTGTCATGCCATTCAACTTACTTTTTAAAAACTCGTAAGCAGTTTAGGGCGTATCTATCTGTGTGATTCCCCTCCACCCAACATTTTATTATAAACATTTTTGTTGTTGTTGAGACAGAGTCTCACACTGTCGCCCGGGCTGAAGTGCAGTGGCGTAGTCTCGGCTCACTGCAACATCCACCTCCCAGGTTCAAGCGATTCTCCTGTCTCAGCCTCCCAAGTAGCTGGGATTACAGGCGCCCACCACCACGCCCAGCTAATTTTTTGTATTTTTAGTAGAGATGGGGTTTCACCATGTTGGCCAGGGTGGTCTTGAACTCCTGACCTCATGATTCACCTACCTCGGCCTCCCAAAGTGCTGGGATTACAGGCGTGAGCCATCGCGCCCAGCCCATAAACATTTTTAAACATACAGAAAGGCTAGAACACCATATACTAAACTAGATTCTACAATTAACATTATTTGTTCTATTTTAAAGTGTTCCCAAGTTTATTTACTCGTAGCTGTGTATTTAGTAAATGTTTATTGATGTGATCATATCTGAGGTATAATAATTTAAAAAAAGAAATATTTATTAAGCACCTACTCCATGCCAGATACTGAGCAGAGTGCTGGGAATGCAAAGATGAACAAGACCTGACCACTATGCTGACTTTCAAACCCTGTGATTTAGTAATGGGAGAAAGACAAGTACCAGTCAATACAGGTGTGGTCATTCTAGGATAGAAATCACTAGAGGTGGGGCTGGGTGTGGTGGCTCATGCCTGTAATCCCAGCACTTTGGGAGGCCGAGGCGGGCGGATCATGAGGTCAGGAGATTGAGACCATCCTGGCTGACATGGTGAAACCCCATGTCTACTAAAAATACAAAAAATTACCCTGTAGTCCCAGCCACTCGGGAGGCTGAGGCAGGAGAATGGCATGAACCCAGGAGGCGGAGCTTGCAGTGAGCGAGATCACGCCACTGCACTCCATCCTGAGCAAAAGAGCAAGACTCCGTCTCGAAAAAAAAAAAAAATTCACTAGAGGGTACTGTGAAAGCTCATAAGAGGGGACATTTCATCCACATTGGGGCTGAATCTAGGACATGCTCCTGGAAGAAGGGTTTCCTGAGAGTTTTAAAGGACACATAGAAATTAGCCAGGAGGACAGTGTGGGGGTTGACTTGTGTGTGAGGACCCTGCATTTCTTCAGAGTGGGTGTAAGAAGGATTTGGGGAGTGATGTGGAACTGCAGAGGCTACAGGGCCAGGTAGGGCCCCTGCTAAGGGGCCCTTAGCTTTTACCTGTGGATAGCTGGGGGCCTTTGAAGAATTAAGCAGGGAAGCAATATGATTAGGAAGATGATTCTAGTGGCAAAGTAGAGAATGGGTTGCAGAGGGGCAGGGCCGGAGGCAAGAGAACCAAGGAAGAAGCTTATGCAGTTGATCAAGTAAGATACTTGGGTGTCGTGAAGAAAGCAGACTTGAGAAAGAATGAAGTGGAATGAGTTGTGACCTCCTGGACACTGGAGAGAGGTAGGAGTCAAAGAGGTTTGTGGCTAGGATGGCTGTGGGTGGGTGATGTTAATGTTCACTGGATGGAGACTGCAAGAGCAGGGGCTTTCTGGTCAGGGAAGATGATGAATTCAGCGTTGGACATGTTGATTTTTTTTTTTTTTTTTTTTGTTACGGAGCTTCACTCTTGTTGCCCAGGCTGGAGTGCAATAGTGGTGTGATCTCGGCTCACTGTAACCTCCGTCTCCTGGGTTCAAGCGATTCTCCTGCCTCAGCCTCCTGAGTAGCTGCGATTACAGGCATGCTCCACCACGCCTGGCTAATTTTGTATTTTTAGTAGAGACAGGGTTTCTCCATGTTAGGCTAGTCTTGAATTCCCGACCTCAGGTGATCCACCCACTTTGGCCTCCCAAAGTGCTGGGATTACAGGCGTGAGCCACCATGCCCAGTTGACATGTTGACTGTTGATTTCAAAGTACCTTCTGGATCTCCTGGCACCATCTCTCACTGGCTGAACTCCAACCAGGGAGCCCACTGATGCAGTTCATGCAGATTCTTCCTGGATCTCAGAGCACAGCAGGAAGGGATGGAGAGTGGATTTGGAGGGACAAACAGATTATATCCAGCAGATTAATAAATGTTATAAAGAAGTCACACAAAATAAGGATTGAAATACCATTAGCAGGCCAGGTGCAGTGGCTCACACTTGTAATCCCAGCACTTTGGGAGGCCACGGTGGGCGGATCACAAGGTCAGGAGATTGAGACTGTTCGGGTAACACAGTGAAGCCCCATCTCTACTAAAAATACAAAAAATTAGCCAGGCATGGTGGCAGGCACCTGTAGTCTCAGCTACTCGGGAGGCTGAAGCAGGAGAATGGCGTGAACCCGGGAGGTGGAGCTTGCAGTAAGCCGAGATCGCCCACTGCCATTAGCAGCAAAAGGATTGTTGGTGGCTTTGCATTGCATAGTGTTATTAGAGTCAGATTCTCCTCCATACTTAGGTATTTTTTGAGGGCCTGTACTTTACCCTCAATGGACATGAGACATAGTTCTTGCTTTTGAAGAGTTTTGTGAGGGTTATAATACATCATGTTTAAATAGTTCCCTTTTTTGGCGGGGGGGGGACACAGTTTTGCCCTGTCACCCAGGCTGGAGTGCATTGGCGTGATCTCCACTCACTGCAACCTCCGTTTCCTGGGTTTAAGCTATTTTCCTGCCTCAGCACCCCCTAGTAGCTAGGACTACAGGCACGTGCCACCATGCCCAGCTATTTTTTTGTATTTTTGGTAGAGACAGGGTTTTGCCATGTTGTTCAGGCTGGTGTTGAACTCCTGGCTTCAAGCAATCCACCTGCATTGGGTGTCGGCCTCCCAAAGTGCTGGGATTACAGGCGTGAGCCACCGCGCCCCGCCAAGATTTTTTTTTCACTTAATTTTCCTTTGTTCCTTTGGATTTGTATCATGACCGTATTATCTATTCAAAAATATAAATTGAAATTTTAAAAAGCAATCTTAGTGATCGTATAATTAAGTACCAAAGTGAACGGTATGGACCAGAGGTAGTCGTAGACTGTTGATCTGTGGGCTGAATCTGGCCCTCAGAAGGGTTTTATTTCACTGACATGGGGCCTAGCATTTTCTTTCATGGAGTGATCAACAAGTCATAAAGGCAGATTTAATGGAGGCCATGAAGGCTCAGAGGTGATTGAGGCTTTGCTGTTTGGTGCCTGGGAGGAAAACTTGTGTGACGGGGCAATCAGGAAGCCTCATTTATGGCCAGTTAGATTTGGGTGACTGGTGAGGCATGAGAATGGAAGGGACCAGCAGGCAGCTTGGAAGTCAGAATCTGGTGTAGGTGAGCAGCCAGGGGGAGATGCACACTTGGTGGTTGTCAGCATGGAGATGCATTGGGCCAGGATAAAGTGGAAATCCAGCAAGACAGGAATTCGGGCCATGTGAATGCTGGAGACCCCCCCCGCCCGCCCCTTCCCCTGCTCAGGCCTATTCTATGCGAATAGACAAGTTCTGTGAACAAGAAAGAGGGAAAAGCAGAAGGGCAAAGACAGCTTTGAGGAACATGGAGCAGGGATGAGAAAAATCAGAGGAACCACTAAAGGAGAAAGGGAAGCACTAGGCGAAAAGCAGGGCGGAGAGCCAGCAGGTGAGCAGCTCTGTGACTGCCCCTCCTGGATGGCCTGCAATCTAGGGCCAGAAGAGTTTTATTTTCAGGTTCAAAGAGAAAGGACCCATTTCCCTATCTTAACCCTCTTTTTTATTTTTTTGAGACAGAGTTTTGCTCTTCTTGGCCAGGCTGGAGTGCAATGGCGTGATTTCGGCTCACTGCAACCTTTGCCTCCCAGGTTCAAGCGATTCTCCTGCCTCAGCCTCCTGAGTATCTGGGACACAGGGATGCGCCACCGCACCCGACTAATTTTGTATTTTTAGTAGACACAGGGTTTCTCCATGTTGGTTAGGCTGGTCTTGAACTCCTGACCTCAGGTGATCCACCCGCCTTGGCCTCCCAAGGTGCTGGGATTACAGGCGTGAGCCACCATGCCCAGGCTCCCATGTTAACCCTCTTAACCCTTCAGTGTTTACATGATATCCAGCTTTTGCCTCATCCTGCCTCCCACAGATGTCCAGACCAAGATAGAACCTGTCTCTCCATGTTCTTCCATCAACTCTGAGGCCTCCCTGCTCTCAGCTGACTCCTCTAGCCAGGTGAGCACCAACTTCCTTCCTCCCTCCAGGTTTTCCAGTGAGTTCCTCCTGACCTAGAGGTATGAGAGCTTTCTCTTCTTCAGCTCCTTCTCCTCGACACTCCTGACTAATGTATCTCTGGAATGCCCCACATAGGCTTTTATAGGAGAGGAGGTCCTGGAAGTGAAGACAGAGTCCCTGTCCCATTCAAGATGCCTCCTGTGGGATGTCCCAGCCCCCTCACTTGGAGCTGTCCAGATCAGCATGGGCCCATCCCCTGATGGCTCTTCAGGTAATGGGGTCTCCTGACACTTGGAATCCCTAGTGAGAGGCCTGTGGTCCTGATATTTCTTGTTCTTTTCCCTCACCTTCCTTCAGGGAAAGCCCTGCCCACCCGGAAGCCGCCACTGCAGCCCAAACCTGTGGTGCTAACCACTGTCCCAATGCCACCCAGAGCTGTGCCTCCCAGCACCACCGTCCTTCTGCAGCCCCTCGTCCAGCCACCCCCAGGTACTGAAGAAGGAGAAAAGGGCCGGGTGTGGTGGCTCACGCCGGTAATCCCAGCACTTTGGGAGGCTGAGGCAGGCAGATCACTTGAGGTTGGAAGTTTAAGACCAGCCTGGCCAATGTGGTGAAACCTTGTCTCTACTAAAAATACAAAAATTAGCGCGGAGTGGTGGCACGCACCTGTAATCCCAGCTCCTCAGGAGGCTGAGGCAGGACAATCACTTGAACCCAGGAGGCGGAGGTTGCAGTGAGCTGAGATCATGCCACTGCACTCCAGCCTGGGCGACAAAGCGAGACTTTGTCTCAAAAAGAAAAGAGAAAAACCAAAAAATTAAAATAAAAATAAATAAATAAATTAAAAAAAAAAAAAAAAAGGCCGGGCACAGTGGCTCACGCCTGTAATCCCAGCACTTTGGGAGGCCAAGGCTGGCGGATCACAAGGTCAGGAGATCGAGACCATCCTGACTAACACAGTGAAACCCTGTCTCTACTAAAAATCCAAAAATTTAGCCAGGTGTGGTGGCGTGCGTCTGTAGTTCCAGCTGCTGGGGAGGCTGAGGCAGGAGAATGGCGTGAACCCGGGAGGCGGAGCTTGCAGTGAGCCAAGATCGCGCCACTGCACTCCAGCCTGGGCGACAGAGCAAGACTCCATCTCAAAAAAGAAAAAGAAGGAGAAAAGGAGACGGGCTGCATTGACCCCTTCAGGGAGCTCGCAGCCATTGAGGCTGCCAACCCTTGGGTTCCGTGGTGTGGGTGTGGACACGACCCCACCCAGCGCACAGCCCTCTGACCTCCTCTGCTCACTTGCCCCAGTGTCCCCAGTTGTCCTCATCCAGGGTGCTATTCGAGTCCAGCCTGAAGGGCCGGCACCCTCTCTACCACGGCCTGAGAGGAAGAGCATCGTTCCCGCTCCTATGCCTGGAAACTCCTGCCCACCTGAAGTGGATGTAAGTGTTGGGGAGGAGAGGAGTAGGGCGAGTGATGGGAAGGGAAGAGGGAAGTCTGTCATGGAGAGAACTGTGGGATGAGGAGGGAGTTGAGACCTAGGAGCAAAAAATGAGGAAGCAGACCCATTAGATCATTCTGGGGGTCAGAATGGACTCCTGTTTCTATATGAATATCAACTCCAGGTAGTTTTAGGGTCCTTTAGGTTTGCTGTCACTGCAGATGGAGAAATGGGGTTGGTCTCCATAAATTAAAGGCAAGGAAGTCATACTGTACTATACGACTACGGTCGTGGCCATAGTTGGGGAGGGAGGCTGCCTCCTAGGGGAAAATCAGGTAAACTGTATAAGCAGTATAACAAGGTTAAACTTTGAACCCTACAAATGTGGGTTGACAGGAAGTAAGAGTTACGAAGGAAAGAGTTTCCACCAGCTTGGAGGAAGTTCTTCCCACACTCTAACCTTTCCCACCTCTGAGGAGCAGTAGCAGGGAATGTTTGAGAGAAGGGCCCCTTCCCTAGCATGTTTGAGTAGAGAGGAAAAACCTCTCTGACTGTGTAGGTGGGTCAGGAAGGCAGGGAAGTGGCCATGTGAGCTTTGGGTAAATCATTCCCTGGGGTTTGGGAGCATAGTCCCCTTCTGCCAACTCATCTGTCGTTCTTTTTTGACCTTCTGGGTGCCTAGGCAAAACTGCTGAAGCGGCAGCAGCGAATGATCAAGAACCGGGAGTCAGCCTGCCAGTCCCGGAGAAAGAAGAAAGAGTATCTGCAGGGACTGGAGGCTCGGCTGCAGGCAGTACTGGCTGACAACCAGCAGCTCCGCCGGGAGAATGCTGCCCTCCGGCGGCGGCTGGAGGCCCTGCTGGCTGAAGTAAGACCAGTCTGTCCCTGGGACACCAACAGGAATACAGCCTCCTTGGAATGATTCCCCTTTTTCTTGTCTCTTTCTTTGTACCTTAGAACAGCGAGCTCAAGTTAGGGTCTGGAAACAGGAAGGTGGTCTGCATCATGGTCTTCCTTCTCTTCATTGCCTTCAACTTTGGACCCGTCAGGTGAGACCTTCCCTGCTTCACTAGAACCTTCCAGGTGGGGCCCACGTTGCAGCCTCCTAGCTGCCTGCTTTGGCCCAGGCCATTTCCTTCTGCTTATACACAAATGGTTCTGGTGTCCTTGGCACCGATGATGTGTCTGGCCAGCCCCTTCCTGCTGCATTATTTGTCTTTTTTCTTTTTTTTTTTTTTTTTTTTTGGATACGGAGCCTTGTTCTGTTGCCCAGGCTGGAGTGCAGTGGCACGATCTCGGCTCACTGCAACCTCCGCTTCCTGGGTTCAAGTGATTCTTCTGCCTCAACCTCCCAAGTAGCTGGGATTACAGGCGCACACCACCATGCCTGGCTAATTTTTTGTATTTTTTTAGTAGAGACAGGGTTTCACTGTTGTTGCCTCGAGCTGGTCTCGAGCTCCTGAGCTCAGGCAATCCGCCCACCTCAGCCTCCCAAAGTGCTAGGATTACAGGCTTGAGCCACCTTGCCCGGCCTCCTGCTCCATTATTTTTCCAGTGGAGAGTAGATGATGGTGATAATGTTGGCAGAAATAGTGACTATTAAGTGCTTACCGAGTTCTAGGCTCTAGGTGATGCACTCTCTTTTTCGTATGTAGGAACCATCCTTATTCCCATCTTACAGAGGTAGACTCAGGCTTGTATAACAGATTGCAACTCAAGCAGTCCATCTGCAGAGTCTTTATTCTTAACTAGACACTTGATACAGCTGAAATTCTTCATTGTGCTCAGTCCTTCTTTATCCACAGCATCAGTGAGCCTCCTTCAGCTCCCATCTCTCCTCGGATGAACAAGGGGGAGCCTCAACCCCGGAGACACTTGCTGGGGTTCTCAGAGCAAGAGCCAGTTCATGGAGTTGAACCTCTCCAGGGGTCCTCCCAGGGCCCTAAGGAGCCCCAGCCCAGCCCCACAGACCAGCCCAGTTTCAGGTGAGGAGAGAGAGAGAGGGCCCCCCTCTCGTTTGAGGGTATGAGTTGGTCTTCAATCTGCTTTCAGTGAGGGGGACCCAAAGCTTTCTCTTGCCATCGTCGCTTTCTTTGTTGTGGGAGTGCTGGACAGTCTCCAAGTGTTGTCTCCTTCCTGCTTCACTCCAGCAACCTGACAGCCTTCCCTGGGGGCACCAAGGAGCTACTACTAAGAGACCTAGACCAGCTCTTCCTCTCCTCTGATTGCCGGCACTTCAACCGCACCGAGTCCCTGAGGTGTGGGATTCATTGCTGGGGCATCCAGCTCCCCTGGCCTCCCAAGGCCTTCTGCAGTCAGCCTGGCTGGCCTGTGTACTAAAGCGCCAGCGCTCCCTGCCCTCTCCTCACTCCTGTGGGTGGGCAAGGAGGGTGGGAATCTTGGCCTGGCGTGGAGGTCCTGAGCCTCCTCCACTTCCCCAGGCTTGCTGATGAGTTGAGCGGCTGGGTCCAGCGCCACCAGAGAGGCCGGCGGAAGATCCCTCAGAGGGCCCAGGAGAGACAGGTAGGGCGGGTGGCTGGTTCACGGAAGGTCACTTGAAGACAAGGGCTAAAGACCTCTTCTGGGGATTTCTAGTGGGCATCTCGCTGTGGAAGTTTGAGGGATCGTTTGAAGTGGAGGGTTGAGTGGGAGGTGGCATCAGCTTCCAGGGACCGTTTGTCTCTTTCCCTTTTCCCTTCACCCTCTCCAAGTCCTTAGATATTTCTCCTTCCAGAAGTCTCAGCCACGGAAGAAGTCACCTCCAGTTAAGGCAGTCCCCATCCAACCCCCTGGACCCCCGGAAAGGTGAATGTGGGGTGGGGTGCTTACTTATTAAGTGAAATTCCACTCTCAAGAGCTGTACCCCCAGTAGCTGTCCTGTGCCTGTCATTACTGTCACCAGTGGGATTATACCTCCCTCCTCCACTGGGGGTCTCCTGTCTTTTTCTCTCATCCTAACCCCTTCCCTGGTAGAAACTGAGCATTGGGCTTAGTTCCCCTCAAATCCTGTTTCCCCACCTGCCTAGGGATTCTGTGGGCCAGCTGCAGCTATATCGCCACCCAGACCGTTCGCAGCCAGCGTTCTTGGATGCAATTGACCGACGGGAAGACACATTTTATGTTGTCTCTTTCCGAAGGGTGAGTTTCTCCTGCCCTTCCATCTCTGTCACCCCAGGTTCCCAGCAGTCTGTCTTCAGTGGGGGGATGTAGAGTAGGGCTGGGGAGCTTGTTGGCATCTTTGCCTCCACCCTTCTGGCCTGGCCCATCTGTTCCCCAGGACCACCTGCTGCTCCCAGCCATCAGCCACAACAAGACCTCCCGGCCCAAGATGTCCCTGGTGATGCCTGCCATGGCCCCCAATGGTAACTCTTTCCCTGCTGGGTATGGGGGCAGTTCCAACAGGGGGATCCAGCCTGGGAGCCGAGGGGGAAGGGGGAGAGGAGCAAGGCATCCAGAGGGCTGCTGGACCCACAGGTGAGAAGCAGCAGGAAGTGGGTGGAGGGAAGAGCACCATGCAGGAGACTTGGGAGGGAGACAAGGGTGAGGGTCCTTCCCTGGTAAAGGTGCTTGGGTAGATGACTGGGCAGAGCGGGGGGCCGGGAACCTGCTAGACTCTCACTTCCTTTTTTCTCTTGATGTCCTCTCCTGTGTGACCCCACACTCATCAATGCCCTTTTCTTTTCCTACCTTCTCCTTGTCCCTGCACCAAACTCTGTCCCTGCCATCCTGTTTAACTCCCACTATGGATCTGCCTCCTCACTATTGCCCGCCCTTTTCCTCTCTGCTCACCTCTAATTTTCTGACCTCCTCCCCTCCTCCCTGCAATCCCTGTTTGCCTCCCCATCTCCTCTTCCTTAACTCTCCCCTTCTTACAGAGACCCTGTCAGGCCGTGGGGCCCCGGGGGACTATGAGGAGATGATGCAGATCGAGTGTGAGGTCATGGACACCAGGGTGATTCACATCAAGACCTCCACAGTGCCCCCCTCGCTCCGAAAACAGCCATCCCCAACCCCAGGCAATGCCACAGGTGGCCCCTTGCCAGCCTCTGCAGCCAGCCAGGCCCACCAGGCCTCCCACCAGCCCCTCTACCTCAATCATCCCTGACCTCTGCCATTCACACTGACTTAGAACGGGGGGAGGGGGTACCAGGTGGCCAGGTGGGACTGTTTCAGATTTCCCTGATCCCCAGGTTTGGGGCAATTGGTAAAGGAAAGACCAGGTGTGGGGGTTAAGCACTTATTTGAGGTGGGGTGTTCACCTCTCTTCTCATCCCTTTTCAGAATATAGGGCTCCTCTCATTCCTGTGAACCCCCAGTCCCGGCTTCTTTGTTTGAGAGGATTGTGTGAGGTTCAGTTGTGGGGTGGGTGGTGAGCTGCTGCATATTCTTTATTTTGTTTCTCTAATGTTATGGCAGTGGAGGTGGGAATTTAGTCCCCAGGTGGGACAAGGGAAGTTTTTGTATTTTGGAGCTAGTTACTGGGAGTAAGGGAGGGTGGGGTTGGGGGGGAGTTCAGGTTTATGTGTGTGCATTTCTTTTTTATTATTATTAAATAAACAACTTGGAGGGAGTTGAAGGAATGGTGGCTGCCTTCCTGGCTCATGATGGGGAGTTTGGGGGAAAGTGGCTTCTCCAGAGCCAGCATCAAAGAATCAAGCACTGAAGACATAGCTGGCTCTGAGGTGGGGTGGGTGCGGGATCACAGACTGTATGTCATCCCCTTGCTCTCACCCCTGCAACTCTGGGGTATATCTCTGTCTAGCAACGATGTCTCATGGCGTGACAGACTAGAGGATACACATCCCTGGAATGTGAGTCAACAGGAAAGATGGGGCCCCACGCCCTTTAGGGTGAGCAGCCTCTGGGTCTCCTGCTCTCCAACAGGTTCTCCCCCTCTTCTTGCTGTCCAGGATGAGCAGCTCAAACAAACAAGGAGAGCTGGAGCCAGAGGCTCAGAGCCCAGGAAGTGGGGGCCTCGGTGAAGAAGGGGTGGTATTTGGAAGGGAAGGGGGATGTGGCAGGATATTCTCTAAGCCCTAAACTGGAGGGGACTGAGACTTGAGAGTAGAGATGAAAGACAAAGACAAGAGTGGGGCAGGCAGAAAAAGCTGTACATTCTTACGTTTTTAATTTTTTTTTTTTTTTGAGATGGAGTCTCGCTCTCTCACCCAGGCTGGAGTGCAGTGGCGCGATCTTGGCTCACTGCAACCTCTGCCTCTTGGGTTCAAGTGATTCTTCTGCCTCAGCCTCTCAAGTAGCTGGGACTACAGGTGCACGCCACCACACCTGGCTAATTTTTGTATTTTTAGTAGAGGTAGGGTTTCACCATATTGGCCAGGCTGACCTCGTGATCTGCCCACTTCGGCCTCCCAAAGTGCTGGGATTACAGGCGTGAGCCACCATGCCTGGCTAGGCTGTGCATTTAGACGAGTCTCGCTCTGTCACAGGCTGGAGGCAGTGGCGATCTCGCCACTGCAGGCCCCCCCCGGCACGCCTCCCCTCACCCCGCGTACTGGCTACAGCGCCTGCCACCTCGCCGGCTATTTTTTTTTTTAGAGACGGCTCACCGTTGCCAGGTCTCGATCTCCTGACCTTGATCCCCCCCCCCCCAAGTGCGGTACAGCGTGAGCCACCCGCCCGGCCTAGGCTGTGCATTCTAATTAGGAGGAAGGGGAGCAGGACAAAGTGAGGGGTTGAGTCTGAGTCCAACCTGGAAGAATCCCCCTCCAGCTGCTCCTGTCCAGCAGTGCCTCAGGCCTGACCCTGCAGGAGTGTCCTGGGTCAGCTGGAGGGTGTGAGCTGGGCCTGGGCTCAATGCCCAGATGACTGGACAGGGGCTGCCTGGGCCACAAGCCCAGGCCTGAAGGAGGGAGGAAGAACCTCATGTGTCCAGCCAGGCAACCCCCACACCCCTCCAGCTGCCCTCACCCATTACTGTGTTTGGGGTGAAAACAGACCAAGTAACTATGGCAACCTGGAACCAGGGCTCCCAGGAACTAGACCTTTCCTCCCTCCAGAGGGCAGCCCAGCTTCTCAGCTGTGCTTTCTATCCCAGAGTCCTTGAGCCTTATCCACCCTATCTCTGGAGGGGGTGCAGTGAGAACAAGGATTTTGGAAGCACATCACCTGAGCTGGATTCCCTACCCTGCCTTTCATTAGTAGATGTCCTTAAACATTCTGAGCCTTAGTTTCCTTATCTGTAAGATGGGATGCTCCTACCTCCTAATCAGGGTTGATGACAGGATGAAAGACGATGTCCTCAGTGCCTGGTCCATAATAGATACACCTTTTCCTCATCCCTTGCCCCTTTCTGTCCCCATCTCTGTTGTCCTCTCTTCCACTTTTATCCCATTTGGGTTCATCACCGTTTCGTTGTCCCATTGTCTTCCTCCTTCCTGCCCCCAGTTCGGGAAAGTACTTGAAGTGCTGGCATCTCAGGGGGCGCCCTGGGGTGGGACATCCTGCTCCTCTGCTGATTGGCAATGGACAGCTGGCACTTTGGTGTGGATGAGACATCAAACCTCTCTTGGCTGAGGGATTGTGGTGACAGGAGGGATTGAGAAGGACGGTGAGTGGGTACCTGATGCGGGGTGAAAGCCGGGCAGGGTCTGGGCTGCTGCCCTCTAGTCCCATGTGGATCTCCATTCCTCTGGCCACACCCCCAAGGCGACTCAGCATGCCAGGTCGCTGTCACTCCTGCACCTCATTGGCCCCTCCTGCCCTATGCCCACTTTGTCTTTCTGTTCTGCTTACCTTGTGCCATCATCTCCTGTATTTCTTCCTCAGGATCCCACCTTTTGTTCTCTCTCATCCCTGACCTCATCATCCCTCCCTTTCTCTTTCTAGACTTCTTTCCTGCCTCTTTGCTCTCTACCTCAGCAGTTATCACGACCTCTTTTTGACCCATTATTCATCGCTGTTTTTTTCTTCTTTTGTATCTTCCCCACCCTATCCACTGTTTCACTGTCTTAAATTTTTTTTTTTTATTTAAAAATAGAAGTGGGGTCTCGCTATGTTGCCCAGGCTGGTCTTGAACTCCTGGCCTCAAGCAGTCCTCCCATGTTGGTCTCCCAAAGTGCTAGGATTACAGGCATGAGCCACCGTGCTGGCCTTATTTTTAAAAAAAATTTTTTTTTAATTCACTGTCTTTTTCCTTTGTTTTTCTTGGTCTTCTCATCTGCTGCTGCCGCTGACCCTGTGCTTGTCTCCTCCCTTTTTCATGCCGCCCCCTTTCTATCTCCCATTCTGCTCCCTCGTCCACATTTCTTGCCCCTTTCCATTATTTCCTCCCTTTTCCCCCACTTTGGTCCTCTCCTTCTCCTTCCTTCCCCCACTCCCTTTACTTCCCACACCAATTCTCCATCCTCTTCCCAGCTGTGGGGGCCAGCACTGGGGAGCCTGATGTTTGCCTCATCGTTCTGCTATGGCTTCTGGATACAGCACATCTGGATTCCGGGGCCCAGATGTGTGGTTGCCACAGCGACCTGGGTCCCTCTGGTAAATACAGGCGCCCACCCGCCTCAGAGCAGAGAACAAAACAATTGTGTGACTTTCTTTTGTCACGAGATAGAAATGTCCTTCCTCCTCCCTTCTCCCCACACCCATGTCTCTAGGCAAAGGAAGTTTTAAGGGTCCAAACCCTTCTTTCTGAGGCTCCCTTGCCCCCTTTTCAGCTGTAGCCTCTTAGTTCTCTCCCATCTTTCATCCTGGGGTCTGTCTTTTCATTCTGTGTTCCCCATCCTCACCCCGCCCCCAGTTCTCAATAATGGAATGTTGACCACCCCCTTCCCCATCTGATGCCGTTTCTTCTAAGTGAATCTACACAATAACTGGATGCAGAAAGAAGTTTCAAAAATCTGGATTCTCCACCCTTCTTTGTACAAGTGCTTCAAAGAAGCCACTTCGTTTGTTTTTTCCCTAAGTCTTCAATCCTTTCCTTTCCTGGAGTTGTTTAGGGAGGAGAGTAAATACAGGCTTAGGAATCAGAACACCTGGATGAGACTCACCTTCACCACTACTGACTTAGCCCCTTGAACAAGACCCTTAATGTCTATGAGCCTCTGTTTCCTCAGCCACCAAGTGGGATTAATGCCCGCACTGTGTAGGAAACTTTTGTAAACGGAAGCCAGGCACAAGTGTTTTCTATCTTTCCCCTCTCTGGGACTGCTTTCTTGGACCGCAGCCCCTGGCATCTCTTGTTCCCCTGTCTTCATCCTTCAGGTCCTTGCCCTCAATTGCCCTTACTCTTCTGTGTCTGCCTTCTCTCCTCCCTATCTTTCCTTTCCTTTTCTCTATCTTTCATCCCTTTTCCTCCTGAGGTCAGGGCAGGAACTTGGAGGATCATTCAAGGAGGGAGGCTCAGAGCTGAAGACACAGGGACTGAGGTTACAGAGAACAGCTGGAGCTTGTGGACAGTTCTGGACAACACTGACCTTTCTACCCACCACCCAGGACACCTCAGTGAAGCCAACCCCAGCTCTGACCACTGGGCTTCCCTGCCTTCACACCTGGGCTCCTTACCCTTTCCCCCTCCTCTCTCCCAGTCCTTTCACATTTCAGTGTTGACTTGCATTTATTGGTCACCTACACTATGCAAGGCTTGGTGCTTTTCTTACAAGATGTGAACATATAAGACATGAGCTTCTCCATGAGCCTGGAAACCAAAGGGTGAATCAAATGGTAAACAAAGATAATTTCAGAACCTGAAACTATATCTGCCAAGCTTCCAGTGGCTTCCCCAAATGCCTTATAAGCTTGTGTACATCTGGAATCCCACATTTCTCTCCGAGACCCCAACAGTGGGCTTCCAGAACATCCCAGGACCATCCTTCTTGCTCTCTTCTCTGGGGTCCCTGGCCACTCTCTGTGCCAAATGTACTTATGTTGACCATTCTTCCTAAATAATAAAGCCAGGACATAGGGCATAGGCACACACGCTTGCATGCACACACACACTAAAGGATATGACCGTGGAACAGAAATCTGAAGGTGTCAGAGGAAATTCATACCCTGTGTTCTGCCCTCTGTGTGTGATGCTGTCTCCAGACCCTCCCTCATCCTATCACTGCAGTGCTCCCCACCTCCTGCCAGGAGATCCTTGGGAAGCTGCTACCTACTGCTGGCTCTGGGGGCTTCAGGCCAAGGCAGAGGAAGGAAGCTGAGCCTGGCTCTGTCCAAGATGCTGACTTCATCCTCCCCATCAAAGCCAGGAAAAAAACAGCCACACACACCCAGACACACGGATACACACGGGGACACCCACGCGAAAGCCCATGTGTGCCTTTGCCCTTGGCCACATGGAGCTTACTAGGCATCTGGCCACAGCCACATGCAGTGCAGGCACGCCCTGACCCAGGAACACCACACACCTGCCACCGTGGGGATCTGACCTGGTGTGCAGACACCTGGGCCGCCACCCATGTGGCAGAATCAAGCACATACGGGCTCCTTCACGTCCCTTTCACCTGTGACTTGGCCAAGTTACACCTCAGTGGTGAGGTCTGTAGCGGGATAGAGAGACTCAGTCTTCACTGTGAAGCTGGGGGTAGTGGGTTCCCACTCAGCTGGGATATTTCTCCTCTGTAGCAAAGTCTCTTTTTCAGCCCCTTGTCAGGGCAGCACATGGGGAGATGAAGCCAGGGAAACACCCAACAGACTTATGTGGGGTGTGTCTGTCTCCCTGTCCCCCCTGTCCTCTGGCTGTCAGTCGTCTGCCTGGGACCAGAGACAGAGTGCCCGTTTCCTCCAGCCCCTACCTGTCCCCGCCTCTGTTCCTGCTCCCCTGCAGCACCCAGGCACCAGCCCCCGACCCTGCTTTCCACCACTTCACCCTCTGTTCAGGTGACCCACCCTTACATTTGCCTCCTGCCTCTAGCCCTTTCTTCAACCCTAACCCTTCCTCCTAACCTTCAGGCTTTCCTTCCTTGTCCCCCCTCAACCCCAGCTTCCTCCCCAAGGCTTCTATGTCCCAGTGTTCACCCAAGCCCTTGCCCTGCCAGTGCCCAAGCCTCACCTACTCTTTCTCTAGGGACTTGCTGAGGTAGGAGAATGCAAAGGGGGCAGTGACAGGAGAGGGACTGAACAGAACAGAAAGCAGGAGTGGCTTGGGGACGGGATAAGCAGAGAAGATAGAAATGGTGGGACTGGGGCAGGGTGGGGACTTGGGGTCCCAGAGATGGTGCCAGTTGGAGAAAGAGGTTGCCTCTTGCCTCCTGCCCCCTGCCCCTGCTCCCTGCCCCGGACTGCCAGGGGAGAACTGGTGAGAGGATGAGGGAGCCAGCACTGGGTGATAGACATGGGGTGCGATCCAGAGATGCAAGCTAGAGCAGTGGCTGGGAAGAGAGGGGAGGGGAGCCTGGGGGAGGGAGGGGAAGGGGGCTGGCCATGAGGAAGGATATAGGCTGAGAGGAAACCACTGGGGTCAGAGAGGAGGGGCAGCAGGTGGAGAAATGGTGGGGAAAAAAGAAATGGCAGGAAGGGTGGGGGATGTCAAGTTGGGCAAAAATTAGGGTGAGAGTTAAAAATGGCATAGGGAAAGGACATGGGAGGTAAGACCAGGGCTGGGGGTTGAGATGAGGGTATGGTGAGACAGTGATGCTAGACAGGGAGTGGGGGCAGGAGAAGAGGAGGGGTGGCATGTGGGAGGGCCTGGGAGGGGTGGGAGGACCTGCCCTATCTCCGCTCCCCTCCCTGACCTCATCCTGGTCCTCCCCTTCTCCTCCCCTGCTCGCTGCAGACTCCCTCCTCACTGTCGCTGCCGAGATCCACAGTTGGTTGTGGCTCAGCCCCTGTTGCAGGGGACAAGTGAGGGAGACTTCCCTGTCCTGCCCTGAGACGCCACCCTCCCGGGGTTGGGGACAGAGCAGGTGCAGAGGCACTGCAGCTGCCCGGTTGCCCAGGTAAGGAACAGAGTTCTGGGGAGACCCAGAAGGAG
This sequence comes from Nomascus leucogenys, assembly GCF_006542625.1. NCBI lineage: Eukaryota > Metazoa > Chordata > Mammalia > Primates > Hylobatidae > Nomascus > Nomascus leucogenys. Next base: position 53,108,981 of record NC_044402.1, on the reverse strand, counting down.
AGGCAAGAGATTTCTCGCCTATCCCCACATCCCAGGTGAAGGTGTGGCAGGTGAGCTCTCAGCAGTGCTTCCAGAGCAAGGACTTCTGTTCAGGACAGAGGACATAGGAGCATTCACTGGGAACCAGGCTCCCTGTGAAGGAGTGTCTGGGAGGAGAGGGTGGTATGTGTGTGTTGGGGTGGGCGGTGTATGTCAGGGTTTGGATGGGATGCAGACAACTGAGACGGGCTGGGAACAAACCGAGGGACTCCAGGAGTCAGTTGGTGGAACCAGGGTAGAAGTGGTTATTGGTGAGGTGAGCCCCTGGGCCCTGGAGGTGCTGGGGCTAGCGGGAAGACAGGACTAGGCTGAACTGGTGGCCAACTGAACCTCGGAAGGAAAGTGCTTATGGAATCCCAAGTGTCAGGCTGGAGCAGCTGAGCCCAGGCTCTGGGGGCTCCGGGCTCCAGGAGGTGCCAGAGGGTGCTTCTTTGGGCATCCAAATGGGGACTCCCTAGGTGGCAGCGTGAGAGTTGCAGGGAGGGAGGTCTGGGACATCTCTTTAGGAAATACTGAAATGGGACAGTCAGGACTCTCGGGTCTGGGAAGTGCACAGAGCCTGCAGAAAGGATCCTAAAACTTGTTCTTGGCGAGAGCTCCGCACTCATGACTCACGGTTCAGCAGGGCTGGGATGGCTGAGAGATGTCTCTGGGGGCACGGGGGCTCCGTCTTCACTCTGTGCCCCTTCCAGGCTCCCCTTGCCTCTGTCCGTCTGAACCCGAGCTCTCCCTCACCCCGCCGCCCCCGCCCCCCACCACCAGTACACGTGACACGCCCCGGGTGGGGCGGGCGGGCCCCTTATCTCGCCTGGAAAGAATTTAATGGCATAGAAACAACTGGAAGTGGAACTGAGAGGAACTACTGGGAAGCAACTCGGAAACACCCCAGCTGCTGCCTGCCCCGCCCCTGCTTCCCGCATCTCCAGCCCCTCCTCTTTTCCCTGACCCTGCCTCCAAGTCCCTGGGGATCCAGCACCTCAATTCCTCAAACTTCCTTTGCTCACTCCAGACCTAGCCACCAGGTGCAGGATCAGAAACTGCCTTCCTGTCTCTCATTGCACCCCTAACCATTTTCAACTGGGGTCTGGAAATCCTTTCTCTTATTAATTTTTCCATTCCCAGGCGGATTAGCTCCCCAGAATAAGGAGCATCTGGATTCCCCAACCTACCCCTCCCTGACACCTCCTTCCCACCTGGTTCCAGCCCGATATCTGGGACCCCCACATTCCCTTTTTAGTCTCACTCCTAGAAGCCTTCTACCTTCACCTCTCATTGCCAGATTCAACTGGGGGTGTAGCAGGAGGGTCAGAGGGAGGCATGGGGGCAGGACCAGAACCCCCATCTCCGGAACATCTCTTATGGAAGCCAGCCCCTCTCCCCACCCCTTGGGACCTCTACAGTCCCTAATGAGCAAAGTGTTAAAGTTGGCTACAACACAAAATACCCAGGAAGCTGAGTCACAGTTTGGGAAGATGCCCCCATTCCTGCCAGCCCTCCAACTGTGGGGAGGGTGCCAAGAGGGTGAGGCCATACCTCTCTCCAAACACACACTGCAGAGAACCACCCCAGACATAGTGGCAGGGGGAATGGTGAAGGGGAGACACAAGAGACACCCAATTCTTTGCTTGCCCAGTACCGAGAGAAGAGAAGAATTATTCCGGGAGCTGGAATGGGGAGCTGGAGGGGTGGGTGGTGGCAACAGGGCAGGGAGGGAGAAGATTGGGAAGGAGCCTCTGGGTGTGTGGTCACTGGAGGCTGCTCTGCTCTTCTAGACCAATCTCACCAGCTTTCCAGAAAAGCTGGTGAGTTCTCTTCACTCCTTCCTGCTGCAAAGACCCTCTCTGCTTTCCCCCACTGTGCAGGGAAAGATGAGGAATCCAATTATTTGGAGAGGGGCACTGGACAACTCACAGAGGCCTCCAGGGGTACGGGGAAGTATGGCGGAGGCCATGTGTCCACTGCTCCCCACCGGGGAAAGGCCTCCTGCTTGGTTCCTCTCACACCATCCAGGTTCTTTCACTCACAGAACTGCCCTTGGAGCCAACAAGAAATCAGCCTTCTTAGGCATCACCCAATGACTAGGTGTGGAGGAAACCTGAAGGGGAGATTAAGTGTGTGTGCGTGTGTGCATGGGCACCCATATGTGTACCTGCAAGGATGCAGGTTTAGCGGGTGGATTTGTGTGTCTGTGCAGGTATGTTTGTATTTGTGGATGAGCACACATTAATATATTTGTAAGTATACGAGTGTACACATATTTGTGCAAGCACTCCCATGGTGTGGGAGTGATTTGCATGGCCTTAGACACAAAGTGACAGGATTTGAGGGTCAGTCAGAGCCCATCTCTTACCCAAGGCTACACTCCAGGCTGAGAGAAGGGCTAGGGAGACAGGAAAGGGCAGCTCTCTGTATGCCAGGCCTCTCGGCCTGGGCTTTCTTGGGTGGGGAGCCTCTTGGTGTGGAAACACTCTGTCCCTGTTCAGCTCCCTTTCCGTCTCTTGCTGGCTGGTAGCAGAATGTAATGGCTGGTAGCCCCGAAAGCTCCTTTTTCTCTGATCCAGGAGAAAAGTTTAAGAGTAGAAAGCCAGAAGATGTGTGTGTGTTGGGCGGAGGTGTGTGTGTGTCACAGTCACCTCCGCCTACCAGTGACACATCCCCCACTCCTCACCGGTCAGCATTTCCACACCCACCCTGCCCTCCTCCTTTCCCCAGCCTCTGGTCTTGAAGAGCTGGGCACCATTCAACATCTCTCCTCAACTCTTCACCCTAGCTGAATCCTGACTGGCCCCTTCACACTCCTGTTCACCATAGCCCTCTCTCCTGTCTCATCCTGGGACCCCCTACTACCTTTCCTCCCACTTCTTGTCTCTGTGTGCTCCCCAATCCCTGCCTCAGTAAACTCCACAAACATACAACTAGGTAACTGTCATCCAGATCAAGAAACAAGATACCTTTAGCACCTCAGAAGCCCCCCGCCATGCCCCTACTAGTCACTACCCCCTCAAGAGTATCACACTTCTGACTTGGAGCACTACAGATTAATGTTGCCTCTCCTCAAACTTCACATAAATAGAACTATGCAGCATGCTCTTTCCTGTGTCTGGCTTTTGTTCAACCTCATCTTAGTAAGATCCATCACATTACTGCATATAACTATAGTTCATTCCTGCTTTATTTTATTCCACGGTGTGAATAAACCACAATTTATTTAATCTATTCTACTGATGTGAAACGTTTGAGTAGTTCCCAGTTTGGGGCTATTATGAGCAGTACTGCTGTGTTGGGTGTATTCCTAGGAGTGGAATTGCAGGGTCATAGGGTTTGCATGTGCTCACCTTTAGTACATTTAGTAGATTCTGTCAAACAGTTTTCCAAAGTGCTTGTACCATCTGGTCCTGCCAGGATCTGCCCTGGCCTGGCCTCTGATTCTGCCTCTGCCCTGGTGGCTGTTGTCTAACCAACTTCCAGTCCCAGACACTGTCCGTGGTCCTAGCCCCGCCCTTGTCCTGCCCTTGGTTCCAGCCTTAATGCTAGTCCTGCATTTAAATTGAAGTTTTCGTTCATTCATATAGTCAGTAAATATTTATTGAGCACCAATTATGTGCCAGATGCAGGGATAGAGCAACCAAGAAAAAAAAATAGGTGCCATGCCTGCCCTCATGGACTTTATAGTCTAGTGGGCAAGAAAGTAATAAAATAATCTCACAGTATATTTATTATTACTTTGGACTTCAAAAAAATATTTATTTATATATGATTGCAAATTGTTATAAATGCTACAAGTGAGAATGGCATGATGCTGTGATATCACATGATAGGAGGACCTGACCTGGTCAGGAAAACTTCCCTGTGAAACAAATGGTGGGCTGAGACCTGAAGAATGAGAAGGCCAAGAGAGAAGGGAACAGTGTTCCACATGGATGGAACAGCATATACAAAGGTCTGGGGTTGGAGATGGGCACAGAGAGTGTGAGGGACTTGAAGGTCGGTGGGGCTGGAATGGAGGGAGGGAGGGTGGTGAAGTGGGGGCAGGGGACACGTGATGGTAGGGCTGTTTGTCAGTGTTCTAAGAGAATTTGGAAGGGAGACACCGAAGCATTTTGAGAGGGACATCCTGATTGCATTTGTGAGACTGTAGAGGGCAAGAGTGGAAGCAGAGGGAAGAGTCAGGGCCAGACACAGCGGCTCACACCTATAATCCCAGCACATTGGGAGGCTGGGGTGGGAGGATTGCTTGAGCCCAAGAGTTCAAGGCCAGCCTGGGCAACATAGAAAGATCCTGTCTCTACAAAAAAAATTAGAAATTAGCCGAGCATGATGGCACACACCTGTAGTCCCAACTACTCAGGAGGCTGAGGTGGGAGGATTGCTTGAGCACAGGAGGTCAATGCTGCAGTGAGCTATGATCGCACCACTGCACTCCAGCCTAGGTGACAGAGTGAGACCCTGTCTCAGAAAACAAAAAAAGCAGCCAGGAGGCAATTGCAGTTCTCAGGCAAGAGGCGGATGGAAGCTTGGATTAGAATGAAGGTAAGTGGGAGAGAAGGAAACGAATTAAAGAGATGTTTATGAGAAAATACAGGTAGATACAAAGAAATATGGTAGCCTTGAATGGGCTATTAGGTTTCTGGCTTGTAAAGCTGGATGAATGGCAGGGCCCTGAGCTTCAATGGGGAAAGGGATGGGATACAGGAAGGTGACCGTGAATTCAGGTTACAGGCTTGGTGAATTTGAGGTGCCCAAGTGGAGATGCCAAGTAGTCAGGTGGATATATTGCCGTGAAGTGAGAGGAAGATGACTGGAGTGTTTTACAAATTGGTGTATAGTTTGGAAATTGAAGTCATGAGTCTGGACGAAGGTACCAGGTGGATAACTAGAGCAGTAGGTCTATTAATTTGGTAGAAATTTGTTGCACATTACAATCATCTGGGGAGCTTTTTTTTTTTTTTTTTTTTTTTTTTGAGACGGAGTCTCGCTCTGTCGCCCAAGCTGGAGTGCAGTGGCGCAATCTCGGCTCGCTGCAAGCTCCGCCTCCTGGGTTCACGCCATTCTCCTGCCTCAGCCTCTCCAAGTAGCTGGGACTACAGGCGCCCGCCACCACGCCCGGCTAATTTTTTTGTATTTTTTTCAGTAGAGACGGGGTTTCACCGTGGTCTCGATCTCCTGACCTCGTGATCCACCCGCCTCGGCCTCCCAAAGTGCTGGGAATACAAGCGTGAGCCACCGCGCCCGGCTGAGCTTTTAAAAATACTGAATAAAATTCAGTTACTCGGTCATTCTAGTCACATCTCAAGTGTTGCAGAGCCTCATATCCCTCCTGGCTACCATATTGGTCAGCGTGGATACAGAATGTTTTAAAAGAGATGGGCCAGGTGCGGTGGCTCATGCCTGTAACCCCAGCACTTTGGGAGGCCGAGGCGGGCAGATCACCTGAGGTCAGGAGTTCAAGACCAGCCTGGCCAAGATGGTGAAACCTTGTCTCTACTAAAAATAAAAAATTAGCTAGGCATGGTAGCGGGCACCTGTAGTCCCAGCTACTGGGGAGGCTGAGGCAGGAGAATCACTTGAACCTGGGAGGCAGAGGTTTCACTGAGCCAAGATCGTGCCACTGCACTCCAGCCTGGGCGACAGAGTGAGACTCCATCTCAAAAAAAAAAAAAAAGAAGAAGATGCGGTGAACTGTGTCCAGTGATTTTGAGAGAAGTCAAAGGTCAAGCAAGATGAAGACAAATGTCCATTAGATTTTGTGGCACCGAAGTCACTGGGAAGCCCTAGAGGGAGCTGTTTGGCGGGTTGGAGGGAGTAGAGTGGATTGAGGCACGCATGGGCTATAGGGAAATGGAAACATCAAATACAAATAAATCTTGACAACTGTGGCCATGAAGTAGAGGAGAGAAATATGTGGTGGCTGGAGGGGGTGTGAGATTGGGGAAAGGTTTTTTAAGGTTTAATTTTTTTTTTTTTTTGAGACAAAGTCTCGCTCTGTTGCCCAGGTTGGAGTGCAGTGGCATGATCTCAGCTCACTGCAACTTTTGCCTCCCAGGTTCAAGTGATTCTCCTGCCTCAGCCTCCCAAGTAGCTGGGATTACAGGCACCTGCCACCATGCCTGGCTAATTTTTTTTTGTATTTTTATATTTTTAGTAGAGATGGGGTTTCACCATGATCGCCAGACTGGTTTTGAACTCCTGACCTCAAGTGATCCGCCCACCTTGGCCTCCCAAGTACTGAGATTACAGGCATGAGCCACCACACCCAGCCATGGTTCACTTTCTATACAGCAAAATGCAAAAGTCTTAAGTGTGCAGCTCAATGACTTTTTGAATATGTGTATATCTATGTAACCACTCAGATTAAGATACAAAATATTTCCAGAAATATGACTCCTTCCAGTCAATAATCCCTACAAGTAATCCGATCCTATCTTCTAAAAGCAGACTAACTCTGCCTGTTTTTGTCTGTTTGTTTGTTTGTTTGTTTTTTGAGATAGAGTCTTGATCTGTTGCCAGCCTGGAGTGCAGTGGCATGATCTTGGTTCACCACAACCTCCGCCTCCGGGATTCAGGCAATTCTTTTGCCTTAGCCTCCCAAGTAGCTGGGACTACAGGTGTGTGCCACCATGCCCAGCTAATTTTTGTATTTTTAGTAGAGACAGAGTTTCACCATGTTGGCCAGGATGGTCCCCATCTCTTGACCTCGTGATCTGCCCACCTCGGCTTCCCAAAGTGCCGGGATTACAGGCATGAGCCACTGCACCCAGCCTCTGCCTGTTTTTGAACCTCATATAAACGGCATTATTCAGAGTGTTTTCTTTTTTCTTTTCTTTCTTCCTTTTTTCTTTTTCTTTCTTTTTTTTTTTTTTTGGTAGCTCAGGAAGGGTATATGAGAGTATAAGAGTGTTCTCGTTCTGTGTGTGGTATTTTTTGCTCAGCACTATGTGTGTGAAATTCACCCATGTTGCATGTAGCAATAGGGTGTTTTTTATTGCTGTATAGTATTCCATTGTATGACTCTGGCACAATTTATTTATCCACTTTATGAATGGACACTTGAGTTGCTTTCAGTTTTAGCTACTATGGGAATAAATCTCATGAACATTATGGTCTCTGTCTTTTGGAAGAACTATGCAGTCATTCCCATTGGATATTCAGTTATAGATACCTGGGTTATAGACTATATGTTTTAGCAGATACTACCAAACAACTTTCCAGTGTTGGCATTAATATATGCTCCCACTTGCAACAGATGACAATTCCAGTTGCTTCACATTCTTGCCAATATCAAGCAATGACAGCCTCTTTGAAGAGGGACAAGCATTCTGGAGGATATTTAGTGGCATCTCATTGTGGTTTTAACGTACATTTACCCGATAACTAGTGATTTTGTGCATCTTTTAAAATGCTTCTTGGAGCTGGGTGCAGTGGCTCACACCTGTAAGCCCAACTACTGTGGAGGGTGAGGCAGGAGGATTGCTTGAGGCCAGGAGTTCAAGGCCAGCCTGGGCAACATAGCAAGATCCCATCTCTACAAAAAATTTAAAAATTAGCCAGTCATGGTGATGCCCATCTGTAGTTCCAGCTACTCTGGAGGCTGAGGCAGGAGGATCACTTGAGCCCAGGAATCTGAGGCTGCAGTGAGCTGTGATTGTGCCACTGTGCTCCAGCCTGGGTGACAGAGGTAGAGTTTATCTTAAAATAAAATGAAATAGGGTAGGTGTGGTGGAACACACCTGTAATCCTAATAACTTTGGGAGGCCAAGGCAGGTGGATCACTTGAGATCAGGAGTTCGAGACCAGCCTGGCCAACTTGGTGAAACCCTGTCTCTACTAAAAAAAAAAAAAAAAAAAAAAAAGGCTGGGCGTGGTGGCTCATGCCTGTAATCCCAGCACTGTGGGAGGCCAAGGCGGGCAGATCATGAGATCAGGAGATCAACACCATCCTGGCTAACACGGTGAAACCTCATCTCTACTAAAAATACAAAAAAATGAGCCAAGCGTGGTGGCGGGCGCCTGTAGTCCCAGCTACTCAGGAGGCTGAGGCAGGAGAATGGCGTGAACCTGGTAGGTGGAGCTTGCAGTGAGCCGAGACGCACCACTGCACTCCAGCCTGGGCGAAAGAGCAAGACTCCATCTCTACAAAAAAATGAGCTGGGCATGGTGGCGCATGCCTGTATCCTAGCTACTCCAGAGGCTGAGGTAGGAGAATCACTTGAGCCCAGGTAAAATAAGTAAAATGTTTATTGGCCCTTTGGCTATATTCTTTTCTGGAGTACCTGTTTGTCTTTTGCCAATTTAAAAAACTGGGTTTCCCGATTTTGGCTTGTTTTGTTTTGCAGAGTTTTTTGTTTTGTTTTGTTTTGTTTTGAGATGGAGTTTCACTCTTCCGCTCAGGCTGGAGTGAAGTGGCATGATCTCAGCTCACTGCAACCTCCACCTCCGGTTTCAAGCGATTCTCCTCCTCAGCCTCCCGAGTAGCTGGGACTACAGGTGCCCGCTACCATGCCCAGCTAATTTTTGTATTTTTAGTAGAGACGAGGTTTCACCATGTTGGCCAGGCTGGTCTCAAACTCTTGACCTCGTGATCCGCCCGCTTCGGCATCCCAAAGTGCTGGGATTTCAGGCGTGAACCATCACACCCAGCTGCCTTCTTATTCTCTTAATGATGTAATTTGATGACCTGAAATTTTGTTTTGTTTTGTTTTTTTCTTTTTCTTTTTTTTGAAACAGAGTGTCAGCTCTGTTGCCCAGGCTGGAGTGCAGTGGCATGATCATAGCTCACCACAGCCTCGACCTCCCAGACTCAAGTAATCCTCCCACCTCAGCCCCTGAGTAGCTGGGACTACAGGTGTACCACCAAGCCCAGCGAATTCTTTTTGTTTTTTGTAGAGACAGAGCCTCACTATCTTGCCCAGGCTGGTCTCCAACTCCTGGGCTCATGCAATCCTCCCACTTAAGCCTCCTGAAGTGCTGGGATTACAGATATGAGCCACTGCACCCGGCCTATGGTTAGGTTTTGTGTTGTTTTACTTAAGAAATCTTGCGGCTGGGTGCGGTGACTCAAGCCTGTAATCCTAGCACTTTGGGAAGCTGAGGTGGGCGGATTGCCTGAGTTCAGGAGTTTGAGACCAGCCTGGCCAACATGGTGAAACCCCGTCTCTACTAAAAATACAAAAAATAGCTGGGTGTGGGGGCAGATGCCTGTAATCCCCGCTACTCAGGAGGTTGAGGTAGGAGAATCATTTGAACCTGGGAGACGGAGGTTGCAGTGAGCCGAGATAGCACCAGTGCACTCCACTCTGGGCGACAGAGCGAGACTCAGTCTTAAAAAAAAGAAAAGAAAAGAAAAGAAAGAAATCTTGCTTACTCAAAGGTCAGAAATTTTTTCTTCTGTAAGATATTGCTATGAAAGATATTGCTTTACTTTTCATATTTAGGTCCTGGGTTCATTGCAAATTAAGTTTGGTATATCAGACATAAGGTGGAGAATGACTGTTCTTTTTTTTTTTCACTTAGGGATGTTGGATTGACCCAGCACCAGTAACTAAAAACAACATCCTTTCTCCTCTTAACTGCAGGGGCACTTTTGTCATTAATTAGGTGACCACATATGTGTGGGCCTGTTTCTGGGCCCTATTCTGTTTCATCTGTCTATCCTTGCACCTTTAAAATAAGTCTTGATATTTGATCATGTAAGTCCTGAGGAAGAGGGTTTTTGTTTTTTTTTCAATTGGAGATATTTGAGCAAGGATCCAGTTGAGCGTGAGGAGTTGAATAAAAAAGAGAGAGAAGCCAGGCATGGTGGCTCATGCTTTTAATCCCAGCTACCTGGGAGGCTGAGGTGGGAGGATGGCTTGAGCCCAGGAGTTCAAGTCCAGCTTCAACCGGGGGTTGAGCAAGATCCTGTCTCAATATTAGAAAGAGGTCATGCAGTGACTCATGCCTGTAATCCCAGCACTTTGGGAGGCCGAGGCGGGCACATCACTTGTGGTCAGGAGTTCGAGACCAGCCTGCCCACATGGTGAAACCTCATTTCTACTAAAAATACAAAAATTAGCTGGGCATGGTGGTGGGCACCTATAATCCCAGCTACTCGGGAGGCCGAGGCAGGAAAATCACTTGAGCTAGGAGACAGAGGTTGCAGTGAGCTGAGATCGCACCACTGCACTCCAGCCTGGGCGACAGAGTAAGATTCCGTCTCAAAAAAAAAACAAAAGAGAGAGAGAGAGGGAGAAGATAATCTACACTTTAAGGTTTCTTAGAAGACGGTAGGAACTGGGATCCAGGTGTTTGGGGAAGGACTGGCCCTAGGTACTCATCCGCTAATTCATTCAACATTGATGTGTCAGATAGAACATTTACGTGCCAGACACAAGTATACAGCAGTTCTGGGATAGAGGAGGTCCTCGTTCTCATGGAGCTCCCATTCTAGTATTGAGAGAAAGGTAATAAACAAGTAAACAGCTAACTCAGGCAGCAGTAAATGTCATGAAGAATAGGAACAGGATATTGTGATAGAGAGTAATGGAAGACTGCCCTAACTGGGAGTTAAGATTTGAAGATGGAGCCAGCCTTTATGAGCAGAGTGAAGAGCATCCCAGACATAGGGAACACACAATGCAAAGGCCCTTGGAGTAGTGAGAGCTTGTAGTGCTTGTGGGAAAAACAAAAGACCAGTGTAGAGCTGGGCGCAGTGGCTCACGCCTGTAATCCCAGCAGTTTGGGAGGCTGACGTGAGCAGATCACCTGAGGTTAGGAGTCCGAGACCAGCCTGACCAGCATGGAGAAACCCCGTCTCTACTAAAAGTACAAAATTAGGCCGGGCGCGGTGGCTCACGCTTGTAATCCCAGCACTTTGGGAGGCCGAGGCGGGCGGATCACGAGGTCAGGAGATCAAGACCACGGTGAAACCCCGTCTCTACTAAAAAAATACAAAAAAAAATTAGCCGGGCGTGGTGGCGGGCGCCTGTAGTCCCAGCTACTCGGAGAGGCTGAGGCAGGAGAATGGCATGAACCCGGGAGGCGGAGCTTGCAGTGAGCCGGATTGCGCCACTGCATTCCAGCCTGGGCGACAGAGCAAGACTCTGTTTCAAAAAAAATAAATAAATAAAAAATAAAATAAAATAAAATAAAAGTACAAAATTAGCCGGGCATGGTGGGGCATGCCTGTAATCCCAGCTACTCAGGAGGCTGAGGCAGGAGAATCGTTTGGATCTGGGAGGCGGAGGTTGCGGTGAGCTGAGATCGCACCATTGCACTCCAGCCTGGGCAATAAGAGTGAAACTCCATCTCAAACAAACAAACAAAACAAACAAACAAAAAATACCAGTGTAGGGGAACACAGTAGGAAAGGGGGTGAGGAGCAGGGTAACTAAATGATATCAGAGAGGTAGAAAACAGACTTGCCCAGGGAGGGTATCCTTTAGGGTTGGGCTGAATGTGAATTTTTACATGCATGTGAGTTGGGTAGATTACTTGTGGGTGGTGGGACTGTGGGTATGTGCTGGAGAAGGGGGGATTCATTTTGTCTCCTTTTTGAAGCTGCTCTCATACCTGCCCTTTCTCCCTGCAGCCTCCTGAATGATGCCAGCCCAGTATGCTCTAACCTCCAGCCTGGTTCTCCTGGTGCTGCTGAGCACAGCCAGAGCAGGCCCCTTCTCTTCACGGTCCAATGTGACACTGCCAGCCCCCCGGCCCCCTCCCCAGCCAGGGGGCCGCACAGTGGGGGCCGGAGGGGGAAGCCCCTCTTCTCAGCTTTACGAGCACACAGTGGAAGGAGGGGAGAAGCAGGTGATATTCACCCACCGCATTAACCTGCCCCCTTCCACTGGCTGTGGCTGTCCCCCAGGCACTGAGCCCCCAGTTCCTGCTTCAGAGGTGCAGGCCCTGAGGGTCCGGCTAGAGATCCTGGAGGAGTTGGTGAAGGGGCTCAAGGAACAGTGCACTGGGGGATGTTGTCCTGCCTCTGCCCAGGCTGGCACAGGTGAGCAGGTGATCACAGAAGAGGGTGGAGAGGTGGGTTAGGGTGGGGTGGGCATTGCTAGTCCATAAAGGTCCTTGGTATGAATTAGAAGAAGGCACTCCTTCCTCACCCTTGAGGTGTGGATGCAACTCAGAACACAACTTGGAGAGCAGAGCTGGGCTACATGTCAACCAAAGCATATGCAAGGGCCCTGAGAGGCTGCATACATTACACATATTAGCAACTGGGAGCAGACATGGCCTTATGAGATGAGGCTGGCCTGGCTAGGGGCCTGCACATAGGAGCACTATATAGGCTCAGCCTCTCTCCCAGGAGAGAGACTGAGACCTGCCTCTCCCTCCTACTCCAGGTCAGACAGATGTACGGACCCTCTGCAGTCTCCATGGTGTGTTTGATCTGAGCCGCTGCACCTGTTCCTGTGAGCCAGGCTGGGCTGGGCCCACCTGCTCAGACCCCACAGATGCTGAGATCCCTCCCTCCTCCCCACCCTCAGCCTCGGGGTCCTGCCCAGATGACTGCAATGATCAGGGTCGCTGTGTCCGCGGTCGTTGCGTGTGCTTTCCCGGCTACACTGGCCCCAGCTGTGGCTGGCCATCCTGTCCTGGGGACTGCCAAGGCCGTGGGCGCTGCGTGCAGGGCGTGTGCGTGTGCCGGGCAGGCTTCTCAGGCCCCGACTGCAGCCAGCGCTCCTGCCCTCGGGGTTGCAGCCAGAGGGGACGCTGTGAGGATGGGCGCTGCGTGTGTGACCCAGGCTACACTGGCGAGGACTGTGGGGTGAGGAGCTGCCCTCGCAGTTGCAGTCAGAGGGGGCGCTGTGAGAATGGGCGCTGCGTGTGCAACCCCGGCTACACTGGCGAGGACTGTGGAGTGAGGAGCTGCCCTCGGGGCTGCAGCCAGCGGGGACGCTGCGAGGACGGGCGCTGCGTGTGTGACCCCGGCTACACTGGCGAGGACTGTGGTACGCGGAGCTGCCCCTGGGACTGTGGCGAGGGCGGGCGCTGCGTGGACGGCCGCTGCGTGTGCTGGCCCGGGTACACAGGCGAGGACTGCAGCACGCGGACATGTCCGAGGGACTGCCGGGGCCGCGGGCGCTGCGAGGACGGCGAATGCATTTGCGACACGGGCTACAGCGGGGACGACTGCGGCGTGCGCAGCTGCCCTGGCGACTGCAACCAAAGGGGCCGCTGCGAGGACGGCCGCTGCGTGTGCTGGCCGGGGTACACTGGACCCGATTGCGGCTCGCGCGCCTGCCCACGCGACTGTAGAGGTCGCGGGCGCTGCGAGAACGGCGTGTGTGTTTGCAACGCGGGCTACAGCGGCGAGGACTGCGGTGTGCGCAGCTGTCCCGGGGACTGTCGTGGCCGAGGCCGCTGTGAGAGTGGCCGCTGCGTGTGTTGGCCGGGGTACACAGGCCGGGACTGCGGCACGCGCGCCTGTCCTGGCGACTGCCGCGGGCGCGGGCGCTGCGTGGATGGCCGCTGCGTGTGCAACCCGGGCTTCACCGGTGAGGACTGTGGGAGCCGTCGCTGTCCCGGGGACTGCCGTGGGCACGGCCGTTGCGAGGATGGCGTGTGCGTGTGTGATGCAGGCTACTCAGGGGAAGACTGCAGCACGCGCAGCTGCCCCGGGGGCTGCCAAGGCCGCGGCCAGTGCCTAGATGGGCGGTGTGTGTGCGAGGACGGCTACTCTGGCGAGGATTGCGGTGTGAGGCAGTGCCCGAATGACTGCAGCCAGCACGGCGTGTGCCAGGACGGTGTGTGCATCTGTTGGGAAGGCTACATTGGTGAGGACTGCAGCATCCGCACCTGCCCCTCCAACTGCCACGGGAGGGGCCGCTGTGAGGAAGGGCGCTGCCTGTGCAACCCAGGCTACACTGGCCCCACCTGTGCCACCCGCATGTGCCCAGCTGACTGCTGGGGACGTGGGCGCTGTGTGCAGGGAGTGTGCCTGTGCCACGTGGGCTATGGCGGTGAGGACTGCGGGCAGGAAGAGCCTCCAGCCAGCGCCTGCCCTGGAGGCTGCGGGCCCCGGGAACTGTGCCGGGCAGGCCAGTGTGTGTGTGTAGAGGGCTTCCGAGGCCCTGACTGTGCCATCCAGACATGCCCAGGGGACTGCCGTGGCCGAGGAGAGTGTCACGATGGCAGCTGTGTCTGCAAAGATGGGTATGCTGGCGAAGACTGCGGGGAAGGTGAGCAGGCAGACTTCCCCAGTGTACTCTGAGACTGTGATTCTGTGAACAGGAGCCATAGGGAAGACCTGAGCCTGAGGAAGAGTTGAGGGAGAGCAAGTCATTCTGAGGAGCCAGTGCCCACCAGGGGCAGCAGAACCACAGGGGCGGGGCTTGCCAGTGGGCAGGACTGGCCCTCAGATCTCTGAGGAGCAAGTTGGGGCCCATTTAGTTGCATTTAGAGAGATTCTGTGCTCCTGAAGATGGAGGGAAGGTGAAGGCGATCCAAGCCCTGTTCAGCCCTCTGTCAGCTATTCTCCATTAGCAGAGAGGAGTGGGAGCTGGGATGGGCCTCTTGGATGTCCCTGAGTAAAAGGGGCTGCGGGTGGGGGTGGTTGCCTTGTGCTAACCAGCTTTCCCTACCCCATTCTCTTGGGCAGAGGTGCCAACCATTGAGGGCATGAGGATGCATCTCTTGGAGGAGACAACAGTTCGGACAGAGTGGACCCCAGCTCCTGGCCCTGTGGATGCCTATGAAATTCAGTTCATCCCTACGGTGAGAGAGATGCCAAGCTCCAGGAGGGGACTGAGTGGGCAGGACAAGGGGGCAGGGCTCACCTCCTGGAGGAAGTTCCAGGTAATCATTGGTTGAGTCCAGATGGCTGGGTACCTGAAGCTGCTGTAAAGGCTTTCTTAGCCTGCTTGACACTGGGCACTGAGGCCTCTGCAGCATCTCCAGCAAGCATTGGTCCCACACAGTTGGAACACCTGGTAACAGAGAGCTCAATACTTCCTGAGGCTGTCCAGTCCATTGTTGGTCATCACTGTTAGCTGTTATCGTTGTTGCGGAATCCGTCTGCCCCTATTCTAGCACCCGTCCGTTGGCCCTAGCTGGGTATTTGTCAGCAGCTGGAATGTTTTTTGCTTTCCCTGTGTCCTACACCACAGGCCTTCAGGTATTTGGAGACACCAGCCTGATGTCTTCATTCCTCAGGCAAAACCTCCCAGTTTCTTCGCCCCTTTTCCCTAAGTCTTTGTTCTCTGAATCCTTTACCTTCCTGTGATTCTTGCTTTTTTCACGTGCCCCCAAAATGTGGGGGCAGAGAGGCCCACTGACTTACTCTGAATTTACGGACACTTTTCTCAGAGCTGGCATATATCAACTTGTAGTCACACAAGCGGGCAGCTGTTTTGGTCATATTTGGTTTTATAAGTAACTTTTAATTATAAAAGTAATATAGGCCCAGTGCAGAAAACTTAGAAAATACAGATTAGCAGGGAAAAAAGATGGAAGGAAAGAAGATAACATTCAATTATATACACTTTTTTTTTTTTCACCTAAATATAGGCCTTTGCATTTGGCCCTGTTCAATGCTATCTTTTTTGGTTTGGGCCAAGCTGTCTAGGCTGTTGCAATAATTTTGAGTCTGTGAACTTCATCTCCCACCTCCTTGTCATCAGCACATGCAAACCAGTTTTTTCTCTGTCTCTCTCCAACTTGCTCTTTTTTTTTTTTTTGAGACAGAGAGTCTTGCTCTGTGGCCCAGGCTCGAGTGCAGTGGTGCCATCTCAGCTCACTGCAACCTCTGCATCCCAGGCTTAGGTCATCCTCTTACCTCAGCCTCCCAAGTAGCTGGGACTACAGGTGTGCACCACCTTAGCCTGCTAATGTTTGTATTTTTAGTAGAGACGGGGTTTCTCCATGTTGCATACCCAGGCTGGTCCTGAACTCCTGGGCTCAAGTGATCTGCCCACCTCAGCCTCCCAAAGTGCTGGGATTACAGGCATGAGCCACTACTCCCGGCCATCCAACTTGCTCTTAAAACATTAGAGGGAACACCCTAAGGACAAAGCCTTGTGATCACTCATTTGGGGCCTCCCTTTGTGCAGACTGGGCTTTTAAGATATGGTCGTTTCCCCAGCTCCAAATCTTCTGACATTTCTACCATCCAACTCATGTTTTCCTGCATCATCCCACAAATGCCGTATGGGGTGTGGGCCATGTCACCCTCATCTTCATCAGCTTAGCCAGGACTCTGTAAAAATAAACAACTCCCTGGGCCTAAAGCCTCAGAAGGCACTAGGACAGAAGGGGACAGCTCAGAGGAACTGTCATCCTCACTCCACTTTGCTTTGTCTTGTCATTATGCTCCTCAGGCCAGCCCCCTACCATGTTCTGCCTCTCCTCACTCTCCAGCCAAAGCAGAAGCAGAAATCCCAACTTTGTGGTGCAACCAAGATAGCTTGAATTTTTTCTTCTGTTTAAACATCTTTTTTTGTTGTTGTTATAAAAATACTTTAATCACGAGACACGAATTTGGCAACTAGAGAAAAGAAAAACAATTTCT
The DNA here is from genome assembly GCF_006542625.1 of Nomascus leucogenys. Taxonomy (NCBI): domain Eukaryota; kingdom Metazoa; phylum Chordata; class Mammalia; order Primates; family Hylobatidae; genus Nomascus; species Nomascus leucogenys. Next base: position 53,092,450 of record NC_044402.1, on the reverse strand, counting down.
GGCTGCTCCTCACTAAAACAAGCAAGGCTAACATTTTAAAGTGTTTCTCCCACTCTCTTCTTCTCTGTATATATTATTTACATAGCTCTAATCTTGAAAGGGTGGGACTTTGAAAAGGAAGTTTCTTAAGAAACTTCAGGGAAAGAATTAAAATAAACACTTGAGATAAGAGGAGGTTTTAGGGCAGCAGTTGTCTCCTGCTCTGAGTAAATAAATACAAACCGATCGCTGGTGTTGTCAAGGGCACCGCTTTCCAGTTGAAGCCCTAGACTTTCTCCCTCACTCAGAGCCGGGGTGGTGGTGCCAGGTTGGCCTGTGCCAGGCTTCACCATGTTCTTAGCTCATCCATTCTGCTCTCGGTATGGGCGTCTGTCACATTCTGGGTCTTCTCTGAGCCTGGGTGTGGAAAACACTCCTGTAAAATTGGTCCCCAGACACTCCTCTTGGGCCTGGGCTACCGACCCTCAGACCATGCTTTCTGCTGTCTGTAGCTGGTCCCTGGCATCGTACCTTCTGCCTTGGCAAGTGCCGTCTATTTCTTTTCTTTTCTTTTTTTTTTTTTTTTGAGACAGAGTTTCGCTCTTGTTGCTCAGGCTGGAGTGCAATGGCGCAATCTCGGCTCACTGCAACCTCTGCTTCCCAGGTTCAAACGATTCTCCTGCCTCAGCCTCCCAAGTAGCTGGGATTACAGACACCTACCACAATGCCCAGCTACCCTCTGTCCGTTTCTGTGGGCACAGAGTATATTCAGTAGCTGTCTGTCCTCTGGCTGCTGCTGTCATCCTAGAAGCCTATCTCTACCTCTTCCCTTCCCTCTTCCCAGAAGCACTTCTCTCTCAAAGCCCAAACTCTGCTATTCCAGATCAAGGGACATACCTAGTTATTGGAATTATTTTTCAGAATGCAGAAGAAGAAAGTTTCTCCTCTCCCTGTATATGTGGCATTGTTACTCTGACTCAGTGGTTCTCAAAGTGTGTTCCCTGGACCTGCAGCATCAGCATCACCTGGGAGTATGTTAGGCAGCAAATTGTCGGACTCCCCCACCAGATCTACTGAGTCAGAAAGTCTGGGCACAGAGCCCAGTAACCTGCATTGCAACAAGCCCTCCAGGTGATTCTGATGCCCCTCCAGCCTGAGGCCCACTAAGTGAAGGCATGTTGCTATTTTGCAAAGTGCTAGCCCCACTATGAATGTGAGAGAAAGCATGGGGAAACTGAGGGAGATGAGTTCCTGAATGAGAAAGAGGTTCAGATATTCCTTGTCTGGGTGTGTTCTGCAGCCTGGAAACCAGGGCTAGGCTAAGTATTCACTGGGACTCAAAACCTCGCAGCCTCAGAGAAGTTTTTGCTTGGGTGTAGTCTAAAAACAGCGATGAGGGTGAGATAAGCTCCAAGGACCAGCCAAGGTAGAGTTCATCTGGAGCCACGAGGTTAATATTGAGATCAAGTCTAAAACTTCCCAAGAACAAAATCAGTGAAGCAGGCCAGGCGCAGTGGCTCCTGTAATCCCAGCACTTTGGGAGACCAAAGTGGGTGGATCATCTGAGGTCAGGAGTTTGAGAACAGCCTGACCAACATAGTGAAACCCCATCTCTACTAAAAATACAAAATTAGCTGGGCATGGTGGTGTATGCCTGTAATCCCAGCTAGTTGGGAGGCTGAGGCAGGAGAATCCCTTGAATCTGGGAGGCGGAGGTTGCAGTGAGCTGAGATCGTGCCATTGCACTCCAGCCTGGGCGACAAGAGCGAAATTCCATCTCAAAAAAAAAAATCAGTGAAGCAGCCAAGCTTTACCAAGGGGCAGAGCCAGCTACCAGTATCTGTTTAGAAAGCCTGCTTCAGGGCCAGGTGTGGTGGCTCACGCCTGTAATCCCAGCACTTTGGGAGGCCGAGGTGGGTGGATCACCTGAGGTCGGGAGTTCGAGACCAGCCTGACCAACATGGAGAAACCCCGTCTCTACTAAAAATACAAAATTAGCCAGACGTGGTGGCACATGCCTGTAATCCCAGCTACTCGGGAGGCTGAGGCAGGAGAATCGCTTGAACCTGGGAGGCAGAGCTTGCGATGAGCTGAGATCGCGCCATTGCACTCCAGCCTGGGCAACAAGAGCAAAACTCCCTCTCAAAAAAAGAAAAAAGAAAGCCTGCTTCAGATCAGTAAGATGGTGCTAGGAGACGTAGGATACATGGGTTAGGTTGATGGACTTTCAGGGGACTGTTCCCAGATGGATCTCAGGAGGAACCAAGAAGTGTCTAAAGGATATATATAGGTTGGTCTTATGGGAGAAGGAGAACTCTGGAGATAGGCTTGCCTCACTGAAAGAACCAGACATTATTGGGGAGCATCCAAGGTGTGTGTGTTGCGGCTGTGGGGATGGGGTGGGTGTGGATAAAGAGAAAGAGAGAGACATACACACACAGAGAGAAAATGAACAAATAAATTCTGGGAAGGGTAAGGATTTCATGGGTCTTGAGTTGAGGCCAACCCAAGGCTTCCTAGGCTGGGGTATTCTAAGGCAGGGTGAATAGGAGAGGGCTGGAGGTCCTATGTGCCCAGGAAAACTTTTCAACCCAGAAAACTGACAAAGCTTTACCTCATCCTCAACCCAGAAATCTCTACGTGGCCTTCTCATCTGGTTTTATACTTTGGTATTTACTATGTTGATTTCCCCACAGTTCTCTTGGTTTAGGAGAGTACCTTTTGAAATTTCCAATCCTACTTGGCTGAATGGAGGTGTCCCCATCACGGCCAACATAGCTAGGCAGAACAGAGCATCCTTAGCGGCTGTCCTAGCTGGACAGCACGGCGAAATGTGGGGCTGTTAGAATGCTCACAGATGTCCAGTTCCTTCTGTTTCCCCAGTGGTGGGCACTCCAGGAGACCCTGCCTGGAGCACGGTCCAGTAGATTTCCTTTGGGGGCACCACACATAATCATAATTCCTTAAATGTACACTTGTAGGAGTGTTGCTTTCTCACAAGCATTTGCTAAGCATAGAGATTGTTGTAAGTATCTCATATATTCAAGATGTGGCCATACGTTTAGCTATTAGAGTCTCAGCTACCTGAGGACAGGGACCATATATTTTATTTTTGTGTCTCCAATGCCCAGCATGATGCCAGGTACAAAATCAACAATCAGGAAACATATTTGTGGAACTTTGAGCAAGTGGTTCTTGTTTTGAGGAGCCTACAACCGGGGTGAAGAGACAAGAAAAGTCCCTCAAGGGAAAGGTTGTGATGCGGGTCCCACTCTTATTACACAGCTATGAGCAGGCATCTACCGGGAAGTTCAGGGTGAGGCAGACCCTTTAAGGAGAAGGTGCAACTTGAAGGGGCATCCTTGATCTACTTCACGTGTTCTGACAGGACCGAGCTTAGGAATAGGATCCTCCTGCCCAGGTAGTCAGAGTTGCCAGGGCAAAGCCGGAGGGAGAGTCCTGGTGCATGTTGGGTGGAATTCTGGCAGATGAACACGGGGTGCCCATGAGAGGGGACTCTGGCAGATAAACAGGGGGTGCCCATGAGAGGGGACTCTGGGATCACACTGCCGGGGCCTAAATTCTTGCCATTTTCTTGGTGTTGGTGACCTTGGCAAGATACTTGTCCTTCTGTGTCTCAGTTTCCTTATCCGTAAAATGGGACTAATAGGACCTGTTTCGTAGGGTTGTTGTGAGAATTAAGTGAGTTCATGTATGTACATCACCTAGAACAGTGGCTCACAAGGAGTTAGTGCTCTCAGCATGTTTGCTCCCCAGCTTGTACAGGGTCAAGTTCCACACAGTCCCATGTTGACACTGTTTAGAATTGGAGAAAGAAGAGATAAGGGGGATTGAGCAGCAGAGGCGAGAGTGCCAGCCCCTGAGCCACCTGGTGCTCTCTCTCACAGACAGAGGGGGCGAGCCCCCCATTCACAGCACGGGTTCCAAGCTCTGCCTCAGCCTATGACCAGAGAGGACTGGCCCCTGGACAGGAGTACCAGGTCACTGTCCGAGCCCTTCGAGGGACCAGCTGGGGCCTTCCTGCCTCCAAGACCATCACCACCAGTGAGAGCTGCGGCTGTGGGGAGGGGCGTCCTGAGTGGAGATCTGGACTGGAGAGGGAATCTGCCCTCCGGGAGGGCAGAAGGAAGGGGCTGGGTGGGGGCTAGGCTCTTGGAAGGAAAGATGATGACTGAAGAATCAGACACTCGCCTGAGCCCTCCTTCTCTTTAACCTGGCTAGTGATCGATGGGCCCCAGGACCTCCGAGTGGTGGCTGTGACGCCAACAACTCTGGAGCTTGGCTGGCTGCGTCCCCAGGCCGAGGTGGACCGATTTGTGGTGTCCTACGTCAGTGCCGGCAACCAGAGGGTGCGGCTGGAAGTGCCCCCTGAAGCAGACGGGACGCTGCTGACTGACCTGATGCCAGGCGTAGAATATGTGGTGACTGTCACAGCGGAGCGGGGCCGGGCAGTCAGCTACCCAGCTTCTGTCAGGGCCAACACAGGTATGGCTGGCCAGGGGTTAGGGAAGGGCCCTGGTTTCCCAGCCTTGGATCCTCCTCCTCAGGAGCCCAGGCTCAGGGCTCACGGGCTCCTCTGAATGCATCTGGCAGGTGTGTGGCAGTCTCGAGGCACCTGCTGGAGGCCTTGCTCTGTCCTGAGGCCGCTGGGGAGACAGAGCCCTCAGATGCCTGGAGTCCTGTAGGAAGGTTGCAGGTTAGCCTATGAAAGGAATGGCCCCAGGGAGAGAAGTGAATAGGAGATGCTGCCTGATCCAGTCAGTTAAAGGAGGTTCTTATTTAAACTTAGGTACCGGGACAGGCCTTGTGCTGATAGATCTTGTGGGACTGGAATTAGGCAGACTAGAGATCATCAGTCCTGTTGACTTTAGGATTGGGATTGCTGGGAGGTGGGTCTCACAGCAGTGATTTTCCACTAAACCTCGAGGTTTCTTAACAGATACCTGGATATTTTTCTTTTCCTGTGACAGGGGGACACCCACCTCGCTGTAGCTCACGTTCTCTTCCCCGACTCCCCTTTCTCTCCTTCAGCTACAGGGCCCCACCCACGGGCTTCTCTCTTCTTTCCAGGGCACCAACAGTGGTGGGCTTGGAGGGGAATGGGGGGGCTCCGGGACACTGACCGATTTCCCTCCGTTCTCTTTCCAGGTGGAGCTGGGGAACAGGGAAGAGGCCTCTGGCTCTGGTGGGAGGGATTGAGGGAGGGGCTGCCGCGGGAAGGAGTGCGGGGAGGGAGCTGCCACTGAACCTGTTCTCCCCTTTTTCGCCCCTGGCAGCACCAGGCCACTACAGTTACCCGGAAGTGCGCCCCTCAGCCCCACCCCCCAAGCCCCGGCCCCGGCCAGCCCCAGCCCCGCGGCCCCCACGGCCCCCTCGGCCCTCGAGGCCCGCAGAGGAAGGGGAGGAGGAGTCCCCGCCCAGGCCAAGCCTGTCCCAGCCCCCACGGCGGCCTTGGGGCAACCTGACGGCCGAGCTGAGCCGTTTCCGCGGCACGGTGCAGGACCTGGAGCGCCACCTGCGGGCTCACGGCTACCCACTGCGGGCCAACCAGACTTACACGTCGGTGGCGCGCCACATCCATGAATACTTGCAGCGGCGTCTGTTGGCCACCGCCCCCGCCGGCTCCCCCGCACCCCCGCCCCGCCACCCCCGCCCCACCGCCAGCCCTGACCCCGGCACCAGGAAACGGGACTCCAACCAGGGAATCTTCGGCCTCTCGCCTGAAGGCGTCGACCGGGTGGCTGCGCCCCGCCACCCCAAGCCAGAGGTGCTGGGCAGTTCCGCCGATGGCGCGCTTCTCGTGTCTCTCGACGGGCTCCGCGGCCAGTTCGAGCGCGTGGTGCTGCGGTGGCGGCCTCAACCGCCTGCAGAGGGCCCCGGCGGTGAGCTGACTGTGCCGGGCACCACGCGCACCGTCAGCCTGCCCGACCTCAGGCCCGGCACCACCTACCACGTGGAGGTCCACGGGGTGCGGGCGGGGCAGACCTCCAAGTCCTACGCCTTCATCACCACCACAGGTAGCGTGGGCTGGGGCCACGGGACACCCATCCCTTGTCCAGCCTCACCTGCCGTTGGAGCCTGCATTCGTGAATTCCTCCCACTGCCACCCCCCCAGCGCACCCTTCTACCTTCAGGCCCTACCTGGCCCGGGCTCCAGGGGGCCCCCAGGACAAAGCACGAGTCCATTGTCCCTAGAAGACGTCCCCACCCCAGGGTCCTGGCATGCATCCTGTGAATGCCTAAGGTCAAGGCAGCCCCCTCTTTGGGGTTTCCCGGGACACTTCCAGGATTGTTATTTTAGGCAATAGAGGGTGATGTGGTTGGGGCGCCTGCAAAGATTCACTGGAGCAGTTTGAGTGGGCTGGGAATTGAAAACAGTGATTCCCGTTCAGACTCACTGTGGTGAGAGTGGCTGAAGACTGTGGTTAGTGGTTACTGTTTTCCACAATTTGGCCTTAACCTTGAAGGGACACATCAGAACTGCGTTGGGGTGGCCGGGGTGCCATCAGGCAGCAATTGTATATTGGGGAGGTGAAACCACTGCTTCTTGAGCTGGCTTTTCAGACCCCCTGGCTCACTTTATGCTGGTCTCTCCCACAGGAACGATGTCTGGGCTTGGGGAAAGGGCACCCTGTGGCTGCTGTGGGGAGGGTGGTGGACCTCTTCTTCCCCCATAGGGCCCAGATGCCACCTGACCTGGATGTCGACCCCCACAGCCTCTCTCTCTTCCCTCTGCCCACTCTCCTCTTGCATCCTCCCTCTCTAACACCACTGTCTTTCTTCCAGGCTTCTCACTGCAGCACTAATGGAAGCCACCTGACCACTACCCAGTGGGGGGGATGTATGTGGGGAGGGACATGGAAGTCTGCAGGGGCTGGAGGTCATGGAAGCCTTGTGGGGTGAGGGATAGCAGGCTTTATTTTACTTATTACCTGCCTGAAGCACAGGCCCGTCTGCTCAGGAATGTGGTAGATGGGGGTGTTTAGAGGACTGGCTGACCTTTGGGAGGAGGGAGGGGCCCAGGTGATGGAACCAGAAGTAGAAGAGGGGACGGCCCCAAGGCTCTTAGAGGTTGGAGGGCAGAACCTGGGTACTGGGGATTCCTTTCTAGTTCTCATACTGGACTCTCCTCTTTTTCTCACCCTACCCCTTCCCAGGGTCCTCACCCTCGGGCCTCTTGGGGACTACCGATGAGCCTCCTCCCTCAGGCCCCTCAACGACGCAAGGGGCCCAGGCTCCTCTCCTGCAGCAGCGCCCCCAGGAGCTGGGAGAGTTGAGGGTGCTGGGCAGAGATGAGACAGGGCGCCTCCATGTGGTCTGGACCGCCCAGCCTGACACCTTTGCCCACTTCCAACTGCGCCTGCGGGTGCCCGAGGGGCCAGGGGCACATGAGGAAGTGCTGCCAGGGGACATCCGCCAGGCTCTGGTGCCTCCACCCCCTCCTGGAACCCCGTATGAGCTGTCACTTCGTGGGGTCCCTCCTGGGGGCAAGCCCTCTGACCCCATCATCTACCAAGGCATTATGGGTACATCTTGGACTCTGCTCAGATCAATATCCTGAGATTAGGGGAGGAGCTGGGGCTATTGGGACTTCAGAGGTAGGATGGATATTGAGGGGCCAGTGAAGGGCAGCGCTGATGTTTGGGGCTGGATAGAGGAGAAAAGGAGAGAAAACGAATTGCAGGTTCAGCGGGAAGATGGATCGAGGGGGATCTTAAAACAATGATGAAGATAGGTGGGAAGAGGGGAAAGAGGCAGAGGTAAAAAGGCCGAGGGTGGGACAGAGATTCCAGGAGAGAGGCTGAAGGTCCCTGGCCCTCCACCTGCAACTTTCCTTGCCCTGTCCCCTGCCCCCACTCTTCAGTTGCTCCTCTGCCCTTCCCTGCCCTGTAAATCTTTCAGGATGGGCATGGGAAGGCCTCCGGACACTGACCCTCAGCCCCCAACACCTCGTCCCTGGGAGCCTGGTTTGCAGTGGACAGCAGTCCATGGTCCCATCAGCCAGTTTCTGCTGGGGGTGAAGGCTCCTTGGGGCAGGGGGCTCCACAGCCATCAGGACTTCAGACATGGATGAGGTTTGCAGGACCAGTGAAAGACAGGTCCTGGGGTACCTGGCTTTCACATCACCTCTTTGTTCCTCTCTGTGGGACCAGGGTGGCTGACTCATCCCCCGGCTCCAGGTCAAGCTCACCACTGGGAGAGAGGGTGGTAAGAGAGATAGCAGCTCAGATGGGCAGAGGAGCCTTCAGACTGCTTTGATGCTGCAGCAGGGAGGCTTGAAACTCTCATTCAGAACTGGGGGGACCTGAAACCCCCGCAAAGATCCTGGTGTGCAGAGAGACCAAGACCTTGTGAGGGATGGAGAAACTGTCACAGGGGAAGGAGCAGAGATTGAGAGAGAAATGCCCCTCTTCCAGGAGAGCTAGTCACTGAGGGGTGGGGAGATAGAGTCTTCCAGGGAGGGATCTATCCAGGATGGAGTGAGGTGGGCAGGGGAGAGGGAAGGAGACACAGACAAGAGAACGGCTGAGTCCACTATGCTTTGCTTTTGCCTCTCAAACTCCAGACAAGGATGAGGAGAAGCCTGGGAAGTCCTCAGGCCCACCACGCCTGGGTGAGCTGACAGTGACAGACAGGACCTCCGACTCCTTGCTTCTGCGCTGGACAGTCCCCGAGGGCGAGTTTGACTCCTTTGTGATCCAGTACAAGGACAGGGACGGGCAGCCCCAGGTGGTGCCCGTGGAGGGACCCCAGCGCTCGGCCGTCATCACCTCCCTGGATCCTGGCCGCAAGTACAAATTTGTCCTGTACGGGTTCGTTGGCAAGAAGAGGCATGGTCCCCTGGTGGCTGAAGCCAAGATGTGTGAGTGACAGCAGTAACACCCTGCCCTCAGTACTACCCTGAAGGAGGTTTTCTCAGTGCTTTGGGAACCTGCTTTGGGAGCTCCGGGAAGGCTTCCTGGAGGCAGTGGTGCATGAGCTGAATTCTGAAGGGAAAGTAGTGGTGGGACAGGCACAGAGTTTGAGAAGCTCAGTGCAGCCTGAGGGAGTCATGGTGAGTGAGGTGGGGAGAGTATGGCCAGTAAGAGAATCACTGTCAGTCAGTTTCCTCTGGCTGGAGAACAGGGCATGTGGGGAGTGCCAAAGGGCCTGGTCTCAGGGCTTCCTGTGCTGTGCTCAGGGGCTTGGGCCTCATTTGACAGCTCCTAGAGGGCCTCTGAAGGGTAAAGTGGGAGAGTGACGAGACTAGATATTTATCTTGCAAATAGCCCGGTGGCTGCTGAGACTAGCTGGAGAAGTGAGTTAAGAGCTGGTAAGGGCTAGCAGGGTTGATCCTGCCTATAATCCCAGCACCTTGGGAGGCCAAGGCAGGAGGATCGCTTGAGGCTAGGAGTTTGAGACCAGCCTGACAACATAGTGAGACCCCGCATCTCTACTACAACAAAATATATTAGCCAGGTGTGGTGGTGCGTGCCTGTAGTCCCAGCTACTTGAAAGGCTGAGGTGGAAGGATCGCTTGAGCCCAGGAGACCAAGGCTGCAGTGAGCCATGATTGTGCCACTGTACTCCAGCCTGGGTGCTATCCACACTCTGCACAGAGCAACACCCTGTCTCAAAAAAAAAAAAAATGATGATGATGGGTCAGCTGGGATGGTGGCAGTGGGGCTGGATGGAGGAGGCGAAGGAAAGCAAGGTGTACCAGGCAGCCCCCAGGGTTCTGGATGAGACAGTCCCATTCCCTGGGGCAGGGAGCAGCAGAGGTGGGGAACAACGCCTTAGATAAACTTAGATCAATACCTAAGGGACACTTACATAAATACCTTTTGTGCATTTATTGAGAGTCAGTTGTGATCAAGGTGTTCTCTAAGTGGATCATCACACCCCATAAAGCACACCTGGGAGGCAGGCCTACTTTATAGGTCAGGAGAATTGAGGCACCAGAGTAGTAGTGTGGGGTTGGGGAAGAGACAGGGCCACTGGAACCCTGGGGACAGCCTACACTCACAGCGGAGGCAGAGGAAGAACAGCCCACAGGGTAGCTTGAGGAGTGACTTGCAGGGAGGGGCAGAACCAGGGAGGGTGCTGTCCTGGACTCCAGGAAGGAGGGTACGGTTGGACTTGTCAGATTCTGGAACGGTGATTCAAGGGCTACAGTGTCCACAGAATTTAGCAATGGCAAGGCCACCACTAGCCTCCATGAGAGCTGCTGCTTGGTGGAGGGGTGAAGCTGGATCGGGAGGGTGGTGGAGGTGAGGACATGGCTACAATCAGTGTAGACATCACTTTCTGGAATCTGGGCTGGGAATGAGAGCAAAGAGGGAAGATGGAGGCTAGAGAGCGATGCACACAGAATGGGGGTGGGGAGGGGTATGACAGTAGCTTGTTGAAATGCTGATGGCACAGCTGCTGGGGAGTGAAGGGTCAGTGCTGCAGGCGAGGGAGTCCATCCATGGGTCAAAGTTCCCAAAGAGGAGGAGAGGCCTGCAGCATAGATGAGGGAGGCTGTCCCACATTAAAACGCTTCAAGGATTGTGCTCTCCTCTCTTGGAGAAGAAGCCAGCTGTGGTTAGGCTTGGAAGCAGTGGAGGTTGTACTGGGAAGATTTCCCTGGCTATGGAGATGTGAAAGGGCCTGGCTGGGCTCCCCTCTTTCTGAAGCTCCCTGCTGCTCGGGTTTGTGGTTGGAGGCAGAGCCACACTAGTCCACGCAGTGCTTCCATGCCGTTTGAAAGAAGGCACCCGTTCCTTTAAGTGGACACCACTCCTCACCAGGGCACACAGCTCAGCAAGCAGAGTGCTGGCTGGATTTCAGTCCCTCTGTACTCCCTCAGCAAATGCACTTTTGTGCAGTGAACAACCTGCACAGCCTCACACAGCATTCCTATGTGGGATTTGGCTTCCCTGTTCTCCTTGGACCTAAGTCCCTCCCTTCTCTCTACCCGCTCTTCCTAGTGCCTCAGAGTGACCCAAGTCCAGGGACTCCACCCCGCCTGGGAAACCTGTGGGTGACAGACCCTACCCCAGATTCACTGCACCTCTCCTGGACTGTCCCTGAGGGCCAGTTCGACACCTTCATGGTCCAGTACAGGGACAGGGATGGACGGCCCCAGGTGGTACCTGTGGAAGGGCCCGAGCGTTCATTTGTTGTCTCCTCACTGGACCCTGACCACAAGTACAGATTCACTCTGTTTGGAATCGCGAACAAGAAGCGGTATGGCCCCCTCACGGCCAATGGCACCACTGGTGAGTAGCAGCTGCCTCAGCCCCCATGTGACCCCTTCTCAGCCCCATGCACACTTGCCTTCAGCCCGAAACCAGCTGGGGTCCCCCAGCAAGACAGCTGACTCCAGCTTCCTGGCCCTGCTCCAGGGCTGAGGGGCAGCCAGACTCCCCCTCACTGCTGGGCCCCTTCCATCCCAAGCAGCAGCTCCCCGAGGCCCAGAAGGTGTGTCATACCCTGGCTGTGTCAGGCTTCCCAGAAGTTTAGCACTCGAATTAATGGACTAGTGACCCCCCACCCCCCGTAGGTGTGACATCCCGTCCAAACCCCATGCCCCAGTCCCAGGCTGCCAGTTCAGCACCTGGCTGGATCTTCTTGTTTACAGCTCCAGAGAGGAAAGAGGAGCCCCCCCGCCCTGAGTTCCTGGAGCAGCCCCTCCTGGGGGAACTGACAGTGACCGGCGTGACCCCAGACTCCTTGCGCCTCTCATGGACGGTGGCCCAGGGCCCCTTCGACTCGTTCATGGTCCAGTACAAGGATGCACAGGGGCAGCCCCAGGCAGTGCCTGTTGCGGGGGATGAGAATGAGGTTACGGTCCCCGGCCTGGATCCCGACCGGAAGTATAAGATGAACCTCTACGGGCTTCGTGGCAGGCAGCGTGTGGGGCCTGAGTCTGTGGTGGCCAAGACTGGTGAGTCATGGCTGCCAGGCCTCCCTCCCTTGCTAGCCCCATCCTGTGAGCGGGACTTGGCTGGGGCTCCTTCCAGCCTCCCTCCATCTTCGCCTTCTCAGCTCATTTTGCCAAAGCCTCCACCCACTTCGTCCCACACCGCTCTCCTGTCCTCTGCATGCCAGGTCCCCCTCATCCAGCCTTCACCTCCTCATCTCTTCCTCAGCCTCACTTCTTCATCTCCAAGGGCAGGTCCTATTTTCCCCCATTCCAAGCACCTGGACTCATCCTTCCACCTGGGGCTATCCTCCCCACAGATGTCCTCACCATTCGGTCACTGAGTTCTCACCCCGCAGTTTTTACTGGGCTCCTTCATGGTCTGGTTTGGGCCATGGTCACTTCTGGGCTTCTGTCACCTGCTGCCCACAACCTCCTGCCATTTCTGCTGTGTTCAGAGGTGGCAGATCCAAGTGACAAGAGCACCATGTTTCTCCAGCCTTTTTGCAGCATGAAGAGGACTCCTCCCAGCTCCCGACTCCTCGACTCCCAGCCTACTTGGAACAGGGCAAAGGGACTGCGTTCAGCCCAGCATCCCAGCCTGTTCCTCCATGTCCCCAGCCTTTCCCTGTCTGGGGCCATTCCCCTGGCCTGTGAATTGTTTGATGAGAGATAGTGTGGATAGTGTTTAGGAGCAAAGACTCTGGAGTCAACTGCCCGAGTCTCACTACCAGCCTTGCAACTTACTTCCTGTAGAATCTTGTGCAAATTGCTTAACCTGTCTGTACCTCAGCTTTCCCTTCTGTCAGGTGGGGATAATGGTTACCACTGCACAGAGCTGTTGGAATTACATGAGTTAATATATGTATAACACTGAGAAAGGCCAGGCACGGTGGCTCACACCTGTAATCCCAGCACTTTGAGAGGCCGAGGCAGGTGGATCACGAGGTCAGAAAATCAAGACCATCCTGGCTAACACAGTGAAACCCTGTCTCCACCAAAAATACAAAAAATTAGCCAGGATTGGTGGCAGGTGCCTGTAGTCCCAGCTACTCCGGAGGATGAGGCGGGAGAATGGCGTGAACCCGGGAGGCGGAGCTTGCAGTGAGCCGAGATCTCAGCACTGCACTCCAGCCTGGGCGACAGAGCGAGATTCCATCTTAAAAAAAAAAAAAAAAAAAAAAAACCCACACATTTAGAATAGTGCTTGGAGCAGCAAAGCATTTTCAGAGTGAGCTGCAATTTCTCCCTGACTCTCTCACTTCCCAGTAATCTTTTTTGCTCCCCACCTCCCTCCCTTCCTCTGGGTTGTCATTCTTGCCGATTCTTTCCTCAATCTGCTATCCCAAAGTAGTCCCCCATGTAGCGGGTTACAGAAGGGCTGGCTTCCCTTGTGCCACAGTCTCCCCACTCCACGGAGCTTCAGCAGAGACCTAACTGCAGGGGGGTGGGTAGGTGCCCACAGGGCTGTGATTCCAGAACCAGCCAGGGAAGGGCACGGCCCTCCTTGGATCCCACTCACCCCAGAATTTTTCTCCCACTCATGCCTGGAGCCCTGCCTTAGCAATTCATTCCTTGGGGTTAAAGGGGAGGGAGGGGCAGGGCTGCCTGGGGAGGCCACAGCAGGAGCACATTACATGGTCAGATCCTCATATGAGGGGTGGGGCAGCCAGAGTGCCCTGGGGAGGGTGCAGGTAGGAAGAGGCCTCACTGCCCTCCTCACTGTCTGAGGTCAGCACTGTCAGTGAACATGGTTTGGAAGAACCCTCAGAGGCTTCCTCTCTTCCCATCTCAGCTCCTTTCTCAGACACGAAGGGAGACCCCTCACCCCCACAGAACCCACCAGAGCAGGATGGGGCAAGGGCTGTCTCAGCCCTCTCCATCCGTGAGTGACCGAATGGCGAATACAAAGGCTACACAGCCCCTGAGCCCACAGCGTAAGGGCATTTCCGTGGCTGTCCTCTGTGGGCAGCAGCAGCAGCAAAGCCAGCAGCCCTTCATGCCTCTGTCTCTTCTCTCAGCTCCTCAGGAGGATGTGGATGAGACCCCCAGCCCCACAGAACTGGCTACGGAGGCCCCAGAGCCCCCCGAGGAGCCGCTCCTGGGGGAGCTGACAGTGACAGGATCCTCCCCTGACTCGCTGAGCCTCTCCTGGACCGTCCCCCAGGGCCGCTTCGACTCCTTCACCGTGCAGTACAAGGACAGGGATGGGCGGCCCCAGGCGGTGCGTGTTGGGGGCGAGGAGAGCGAGGTCACCGTGGGGGGCCTAGAGCCCGGGCACAAGTACAAGATGCACCTGTACGGCCTCCACGAGGGGCAGCGCGTGGGCCCAGTGTCCGCTGTGGGCGTGACAGGTGAGTGAGGGGCAGCGGCCTGCTTTGGTTCCCTCCCACTGCTGGCTCCCAGCTTCCCTGTAGCCAGTTGCTCTCCTTGCTCCAGTGGAACCTTGAGGCTGCCTGCCAGGGGAAGACCTAGAAAGAGCATGTCACTGGGGCCTGGAGTACCACCAGCTTTCATGGCCCTGAGCAAGTTTTAAACTTTCTGCACCGCTGTTTCCTTGTCCGTAAAATGGGGACACCTACCTCACAGAGTTATTTTGAGGGTTAAGTGAGTTAACAGATGTAAAGCATCAAGAATGGGCCTGGCAAAAGTAACTATGCTGCCAGTGTCTGCTGTGAGAATTGTTATAAATATTCTTAATGTGAGGTCTGCTTTATCCCCTTTGGCTGGTTCAGTTACTTGGTCAGAATGCACATGACTCTAAGGCCATACCACCCTGAAGGTGCCCCATCATCTCCTCTGATCTCAGAAGCTAAGCAGGGTCAGGTCTGGTTAGTACTTGGATGGGAGAATGTGCGTGAGACATTGGCCTCTTCATCAGTACAGCTTGAAGCAAGCTTTCTTTTCTTTCTTGTCTTTTCTTTTTTTTTTTTTTTTTTTTTTTGAGACAGAGTCTCACTGTGTTGCCCAGCCTGGAGTGCAGTGGCGCGATCTCAGCTCACTGCAACCTCTGCCTCCCAGGTTCAAGTGATTCTCCTGCCTCGGCCTCCCAAGTAGCTGGGACTACAGATGCGTGCCACCACACCTGGTTACTTTTTTGTATTTTTAGTAGAGACGGGGTTCACCGTGTTGGCCAGGCTGGTCTCAAACTCCCGATCCTCAAGTGATCCACCTGCCTCAGCCTCCCAAAGTTCTGGTATTACAGGTGTGAGCCACCACCCCTGACCACAGAGCTTTCTCTTTCTTCTTTGTTTCTTTCTTTCTTTCTTTGTTTTTTGAGACTGAGTCTTGCTCTGTTGCCCAGGCTGGAATCTAGTGGCGCAATCTTGGCTCACTGCAACTTTTGCCTCCCAGGTTCAAGTGATTCTCCTGCCTCAGCCTCCCAAGTAGCTGGGATTACAGGCACGCACCACCATGCCTGGCTAATTTTTCTATTTTTAATAGAGATGGGGTTTTACCATGTCAGCCAGGCTGGTCTCAAACTCTTTTTTTTTTTCTTTTTTTTTTTTTTTTTTTTTGAGACGGAGTCTCGCTCTGTCGCCCAGGCTGGAGTGCAGTGGCGCGATCTCGGCTCACCACAAGCTCCGCCTCCCGGGTTCACGCCATTCTCCTGCCTCAGCCTCTCCAAGTAGCTGGGACTACAGGCGCCCACCACGCCCGGCTAATTTTTTGTATTTTTAGTAGAGACAGGGTTTCACCGTGGTCTCGATCTCCTGACCTCGTGATCCGCCCGCCTCGGCCTCCCAAAGTGCTGGGATTATAAGCGTGAGCCACCGCGCCCGGCCTGTCTCAAACTCTTGACCTCAACTGATCCATCCGCCTTGGCCTTCCAGAGTGCTGGGATTATACGCATAAGCCACCACGCCAGGCCACAAGGCTTTCTTTAATATTCATCCAGTGAGTGACTTTACAGCAAAGAAGAACATCCCTTCCACCCTCTCTCTCAGGCCTGGTTACAGGGCCACATCCACCGCCACACAGGACCAGCCTGGGCACCTCCTCTCCAGGGCCTCAGCGCAAGAGGCCGAGTGGACAGCAGTGCCTCTGGGATCCTCGGGCTGACCTGCCCGGTTTGGTCACAGTGAGGGGAATCTCTTTTTCCCTTTGCTCACAGAAACAAAGACACACCTTTCTCAAAAATAACTTTTACTATAAGGGGAAAGATTAAAAAATTAAAAGTAGAGAAATAGATAGTTTTCCAGAACATAGTTTCTGTAACTCCATCAAGCTCAGCCTCATCATGACTTGGTTGATTTCATTTCCAGAACCTTCCACCCTCAATTTCTTTTCTTTGCCTCAGTCAGCCCTGAGAAGAGGGAGAGAGCAAAGCCACCGTGAGTGACTCTCCTTGGGGCCTGAGGTTGTAGGGTGGAGGCTGGTGCCAGGCCCAGACATGCTGCCAAGGCTGCTCCTGGAGTGACCCTCCCTCTGCCGCTCTGTCCCAGGGACCCACACTGGGCTCTGTGAGGCCCTGTGCCTGGTCCCTGGGGTAAGGATGGGCTCTGTCAGGCACTGACTGAGGCGGTGCAGTAGAGATAAATGGAGTTTGGGAATCTGACAAACTGAGTTCCTTCCTGTCTTCCTCTGTTCTCAGCTGTGTGACTTTATTTATTTATTTATTTTGAGACAGAGTCTTGCTTTGTCACCCAGGCTGGAGTGCAGTGGCGTGATCTCAGCTCACTGCAACCTCTGGCTCCCAGGTTGAGGCGGTCCTCCTGCCTCAGCCCCCCGAGTAGCTGGGATTACAGGTGCCCGCCACCACACCCGGCTAATTTTTGTATTTTTAGTAGAGACAGGGTTTCGCCATGTTAGCCAGGCTGGTCTTGAACTTCTGACCTCAGGTGATCTACCCGCCTTGGCCTCCCAAAGTGCTGGGATTACAGGCGTGAGGCACCGTGCCCAGCCAGCTGTGTGATCTTGAAAAACTTACCTCCTCTCCTGGAACCTCAGCTTCCTCGTATTCAGGAGGGAGTAAACGCTGCCCAGCTTGTTGTCACGGTTAAAGGTGGTGATGTAACATGTCTGGCATCTCCTCAGTTCATTCGTCTTTTGCTCAGACCTTCCCGCGAGGGAATCCCTGTATATCCATGTTCTAATGCTGGATATTTTGAAACATGTATTTTACACGTCCTGGATAAAATAGATGAGGCCCTTTAGGAAAGAGATGGGCATCAGTGCGCATTATCAGAGCAGCAAAGGGACGAAGCAGCTGGAGTCCTCCAAGCTAGGGGCTGTGTCTGGCAGCACACACAGTGCAGTTGCCAGGGGGAGAGGTGCGTGGAGCTCATTAGACACACTTCTAAATTGGAAAAGGACTGTCCCACATGCAGCATGGGGACTGCCAGAGTCATGAATCGTTATAATTGCACCTTTCCAGTTAATCCAAACCACCAGCAATAAAGCTTGATGGTGAAGGACATTTTCATTCCCTCATGGAAAGAAGTGCAGAGAGGGCAAAAAGGAGCAGGGAATGGGTGCTGCAGGAACAAGTAAGGTTAGAAGGCAAATGAAATGAGAGAAAATGCCCAGCCTGGTACCTGTACATAGCAGATGTTCAATACTTGGTGGTCACTCTGCTCCCTCCCACCACCTCAGCTGCCTCCATGCCTGCCCTCCCCAGCCTGACTCATTTCTGTCTGCCTGAGGCCTGGTCACCAGCCTGTTTTAAGCAGTTGTCACTTGTCTGGAGCCTTGTCTTGCCCTCCCGAGGAAGCCAGAGAAACAAATTCTTAGGAGCCCCACCCATCCAGCCACCTTCTCTGCCATTTTGCCTCTTGGGAACACCTTCTAGTTCGCTCACTAATGAGTGCTTCCTCAGGCGGGAGTGGTGGGGATCTGCAGGTCCTGAGCCCAGACCTGCAGACCACTCATTATTTTACAGACATTTGTGGAGCACCTACTGTGTGCCAGGGACTGGGACACGGCAGTGAATAAAGCAAAGCTCCTGCCTGAGGAGCTCACATTCTAGTGGAGAGGGACAGGCAACAAATTGCACAAATATGTCAGTGGCACCGGATGTGACAGTGATGAGTGGTGGGGAAAAGCAGAGCCTAGTAGGGAGACAGCGAGGGCCTCGCCGAGAGGGCAGTGTCTGAGGAAAGCCCTGAAGGAGGTGAGAGGACAGCCACCTAGGCCTTTGGGGAAAGAGCATCCCAGACAGAAGGAAGAGCAAATGCAGAGACTGGCAGGCGGGAAGCGGCCCCAGATGTCTGCAGACAGTGAGGAATGCAGTATGTTTTGGGGTGGAGTTGGAGGAGGGCAGGCAATAGGGAATGATCTAAGAGATGAATATGGGACCTCAGAGGCCAGTGCAGGACTTGGATTTCACCCTGAGTGAGGTAGAAGCCACTGCGGGAACCAGCTCTGGCTAATGTGTTAACAGGATCCTTCTGGCTGCAGACCCAACAGACTGAAGAGGGGTGAGGGCAGAAGGCGATGACCTGGGAGAATGTTGTGATAATCCAGGAGGAGCTGGTGGTGCTTGGAGGTGGCAAGTAGGGGTCAGACTCTGAAGGTAGTGACAACAGGACATACCCACAGGGCGGATGTGGAGTGTAAGAGAGGACTCGGGGATGACTCCGGGGGTTTTGATCTGAGCAGCTGGAAGAATGAAGTTGTAATCCTGGTCAGGCGTGGAGGCTCACACTTGTAATCTCAGCACTTTGTGAGGCTGAGGCGGGCGGATCACCTGAGGTCGGGAGTTCAAGACCAACCTGACTAACGTGGAGAAACCCCATCTTTACTGAAAATACAAAATTAGCCCGACGTGGTGGCGCATGCCTGTAATCCCAGCTACTCAGGAGGCTAAGGCAGGAGAATCACTTGAACCTGGGAGGCGGAGGTTGCGGTGAGCTGAGAGGGCGCCATTGCACTCTAGCCTGAGCAACAAGAGTGAAACTCTGTCTCCAAAAAAAAAAAAAAAGTTGTAATCTTACTGAGGTGGGGAGGCTGTGGCGGGAGCAGGTGTCAGGAAGCTCAGAGGCTCAGTTTTGCACTTGTTGAGTTTGACACACAAGTAGGCCTCCAAGGAAGATGTTGCACGAACACTAGTCTGGGATTCAGGGGAGGTCTGGACAGAGGGTATAAATCTGGAGTCATTGGCATATAGATGGAATTTCAGCACTTTCCCAGGGTGTCAGTGACAGCTGACACTCTTCTCCCCCAACAAGTGCAGCCTCAGACACCGGGCAGGGACCTAGTGAAGGACTGTTGACCAGACAGATGTTCATATCAATGCACTTTTACATCAAAACCATCGTGCGGGTTCCACAAATGCAATAGACATCGCTGGGTGTGGTGGCTCACACCTGTAATCCCAGCACTTTGGGGGCTGAGACAGGTGGATCACCTGAGGTCAGGAGTTTGAGACCAGCCTGGCCAACATGGCAAAACCCCGTCTCCACTAAAAATACACACACGCACACAAAATTAGCCAGGCATGGTGGCACACACCTGTAGTCCCAGCTATTTGGGAGGCTGAGGCAGGAAGATCGCTTGAACCCGGGAGGCAGAGGCTGCAGTGAGCCGAGGTCACCCACTGCTCTGGGTGACAGCGAGACTCCATCTCAAAAAAAAATAAAAATAAAAAATGACTAGACATCATTACTATAAGAAAAGGGGGGTTCTTTACTAACAGCCCCCTACCATCTCTGTCCCAGCCCCACAACAAGAAGAGACCCCTCCAGCCACCGAGTCCCCTCTGGAGCCACGCCTAGGAGAGCTGACAGTGACAGACGTGACCCCCAACTCTGTGGGCCTCTCCTGGACGGTCCCCGAGGGCCAGTTTGACTCCTTCATGGTCCAGTACAAGGACAAGGACGGGCAGCCCCAGGTGATGCCGGTGGCTGCAGACCAGCGAGAGGTCACGGTCTACAACCTGGAGCCTGAGAGAAAATACAAGATGAACATGTATGGACTACATGATGGGCAACGCGTGGGCCCCCTGTCTGTGGTCATCATGACGGGTGAGTAATGGGGGGACTCAGTCCTCATCTCTGGTTACTCAGAGCTCCCCCACCCCATGGCCCTTCTCCCAGCCCGGCCTTGGTACCACCGCACCCTCATTGAGGGGCTAGATCCCCTCAGGCCCTGGCTCGGTGACCCTGCCAGTCTTTCTGTTCCCTGACCCCTTTACTCCTCCCAGGGCTAGAGCCTTCTCAGCCCTCCAGCTCCTTCCCCATCTCCACTCTGCCCCCCACCCAGGGGAATGTCTTCTTTCCATTTGGCCTAAATCCAGCCACAGACTTTCTCTCCCCCTCTCCAACTGCCCACAGCTGTTTCCACCCCTTCTCTTTACAACCCTGCTGTGACTTGGACACAGCTGCCACCTCCCGCTTCTGCCCTTTTTTGTTGAGGCAAAGTGCTGTACATCCTGAGTCCCTTCTCAGGAGTCCTCTGCCACCCACCTGCACTGCATTCCATCCCAGCCCATGCGAGTTTTCATCTCTCCAGGAGGCCGCCCTCGCTCTTGCTCCGGGCTCCTTCCTGCCCCTCATGGCTTCCTGGGCACAGGTTCTCCACGATTTTTGTGCTATGGCATCTGGTGAAACCCCTACCCCGCCTGAAGGCAGTGTTTTTAAATCTGTAAAATAAGATGTACAGGATTACAAAGGAAACAAATTATATTTATAGACAGTTATCAAAATATTTCTTTTTTATTTTTGAGACGGAGTTTTGCTCTTGTCACCCAGGCTGCAGTGCAATGGCGTGATTTCGGCTCACTGCAACCTCCGCTTCCCGGGTTCAAGCAATTCTCCTGCCTCAGCCTCCTGAGCAGCTAGGATTACGGGCACGCGCCACCACACCCAGCTAATTTTTTGTATTTTTAGTAGAGACAGGGTTTCACCATGTTGGCCAGGCTGGTCTCAAACTCCTGACCTCCAGTGATCCATCCGCCTCGGCCTCCCAAAGTGCCAGGCGTGAGCCACTGCACCCGGCCCAAAATATTTCTTAAAAATCCAAATTTATGATTTAGTAATACTTGGACTTATTTACTAGTTCATTAAATAAGAGGACTTGGTGGCGTGTTTACTAAACTACAAAATTTAGAAGCAGTGATGGATATAAAAGGTATTTTAAAGTTTCTGCAATAACTCTAAGGTGCCATGAAAACATCTGTGGTTTCTATTGGTAACAAAGTCACAATAATTCTACTCTGGTTGGTTTTCTACATTAGTTTTTGAAAGAAATGCTGCATTTCAGTTAGAGGTCTGGAAGTAAAGGTGTAACTATTCCCCATCTCAGTTCACAGACCCCTGAGGCCCTCAAAGCCCAGGGGTTCTCCCCTCAGAGATCTCAACCATGTTCTTTGTCTTCCCAAATCCCAGCTCCCCTCCCACCAGCCCCAGCCACAGAGGCCTCCAAGCCTCCCCTGGAGCCACACCTAGGGGAGCTGACAGTGACGGATGTAACCCCTGACTCTGTGGGCCTCTCGTGGACAGTCCCTGAGGGTGAATTCGACTCCTTTGTGGTTCAGTACAAGGACAGGGACGGGCAGCCCCAGGTGGTGCCCGTGGCTGCAGACCTGCGGGAGGTCACCATCCCTGACCTGGAACCCTCCCGCAAGTACAAGTTCCTGCTCTTTGGGATCCAGGATGGGAAACGACGCAGCCCAGTCTCTGTGGAGGCAAAGACAGGTGAGAGGGGGCCCCCACACAGCTGAGCCTGAGGCCACAGCCTTCCCACCCTTCTCTTCACTCCCTTTGCTGAGTCTTCCCTTTGTCCACCTGCTCTGTCTCATTTGAAAAGCCACATGGGGCTAGCACGGTGACTCACACCTGTAATCCCAGCACTTTGGGAGGCCGAGGCAGGTGGATCACTTGAGGTCAAGAGTTCAAGACCAGTCTGGCCAACATGGCGAAACTCTGTCCCTACTAAAAAGACAAAAATTAGCTGGGTGTGGTGACGGGCGCCAGTAATTCCAGCTACTCGGGAGTCTGAAGCACAAGAATCATTTGAACCCAAGAGGTGGAGGCTGCAGGGAGCTGAGATTGCGCCACTGCACTCCAGCCTGGGTGATAGAGAGCCAGACTCCGTCTCAAAAAAGACCAAAAAAAAGAAAAGCCAAAAAGTAGATGAGGACCAGGAGAGTGGGGCCAGTTCCTGGGTCTGCTGTTCCCTGCTGACTCTGCCTCTCTTCTCGTAATTTCCACTTTTGTTGGATGAGGGAAGCCCCTGCAGGCCTCTTCCTGCAGGGTGGATGTGGGAGCCTGGGGGTGCTGGGAGAAGGGGCAAGGGGAGCCAGGAACCCTTCCTGCCTTGCGAATCCATCACCTCCTGAGAGTCTTTGCTCTCTCCCCTATGACTCTCACCCAGGTTCTCACCCTCCTAGCTCAGGCCTGTTTGGGCCCATATGTGCCTCCTATAGAGGCTGCCCTTCCTTCTCTGCCCTCCTCCTGGAGCCTCAGAAATTGGGAACCAGAGGAGCCCAGCCCAGCTGTGCCCCTTTCCAAGGGTTCAGTCCAAGCCCTCCCCTGCCCCTGGGGGCTCCCTATTGCCAGAAAACTTGCAATAACAATGTCGTCAGCGCCCTCACCTTCCAGGAAGGCAGCAGGCCAGCTCCTTCTCAAGCCCTGGGATGGCTCCTCAGGCAGACACCAGATCCCTTCCCTGCCTGAGCTCCCCAGCATCATCCCCCTCAACATTCTCACAGGCAGCCCACGCTCCTTCACCAGGCCCCGTGGGAGCCTTAGTTCTCCTGGGCCAGCCGGTGCAGAATAAGAAAGGGAACGGAGAAGGGTGAGAACTACCTGTGTCATAACATCCTGCCTCCCCCACCTGCTGTCTGCCCCCATCAGGGATCCTGTGCTCCTCGGAGCCAGCCAAATCACCCCTTTCCTCAGGGGCCGGCCAAATCACGGCCAAATCATGTGCTCCTGGGTAAGAGGAGATAGAGACCCAGTCTGTAAGAAGCTGCACCCTGCTGGGGAAGCAGTCTGTGAGAGGCGGAAAGAGGCTGTACAGAAAGGGGAGTAAGACGAGGCAGGGAGCTAGGGAATCTCTTTCCCTGAAGGTGACTCAGGACAGGTGACCCTCCCCACTTGGGTCAAGGGGAGAGAGGCATGGACCAGACGGAGATGGTGGTGAGGATGGGAAGTGATGGAAATATTTTGGGGAAGCACTGAGCATTTGGGCAGTTCTGGGTTTTTCCAGCCCCAGAGGGAGGCAGTCAAGGAGTTGTTTTGGAAAAAATAAACACAAGAACCTTTCCTCTCCATCAGTTGCCCGAAGTGACGCCAGCCCAGGGGCCCCACCCCGCCTTGGGGAGCTGTGGGTGACAGACCCCACCCCAGACTCACTGCGCCTCTCCTGGACGGTTCCTGAGGGCCAGTTCAACTCTTTTGTGGTCCAGTTCAAGGACAAAGACGGGCCCCAGGTGGTGCCCGTGGAGGGCCATGAGCGCTCTGTCACCGTCACCCCTCTGGACGCCGGCCGCAAGTACAGATTCCTCCTCTATGGCCTCCTGGGCAAGAAGCGCCATGGCCCCCTCACTGCCGACGGCACCACGGGTGAGGGGCATTCCCTGCAGGTCCCTGCTCTGCTCCCCTCAGGCCAAGCAGCAGACGGTCACTTGTGGTGGCTGTCATTACCATTATTTGGCCCCAGCCACTCAGCTCAGATCCAGCTCCCCACGTCCCTGCACAAGCCCCTAGCACAGCCCGGCAGGACTCAGCCACGCAAAGCCCTGTCTCCAGACCTCTCGATCCTGCCCTTCGAGGTCACCCAGCCTTCCAGAAACAGCTCAGCCGTTTCCTCTCCGTGTCTCCATCTCAGAGGCCCGGAGTGCTATGGACGATACTGGAACAAAGCGTCCCCCAAAACCCCGTCTGGGGGAGGAGCTGCAGGTGACCAGCGTGACCCAGAACTCCGTGGGCCTCTCCTGGACAGTCCCTGAGGGCCAGTTTGACTCCTTTGTGGTCCAGTACAAGGACAGGGACGGGCAGCCCCAGGTGGTGCCCGTGGAGGGCAGCCTCAGGGAGGTCAGCGTGCCGAGCCTGGAACCCGCCCACAGGTACAAGCTGCTGCTCTACGGGCTGCACGGTGGCAAGCGTGTGGGCCCCATCTCGGCCGTCGCCATAACTGGTGAGTGTGCGGCAGCTGGAACACCTGTGCCTCCTTCCCGCCTGGCTCTCCTGGTCTGACTGAGCCATAAGATCTCTGAGCTTCCCATTTTATATCATTTCCATTGATCCAGAAAGTTTCCTTGTGCCCCTTTAGAGTCAGTTACCCCAGCCCCAGCCTCTAGCAACCACTGTCTGCTTTCGATCATCCTGGAGACAGCATTTTGACTTTCCATGTAATGAAATCACAGTATGCAGTCTCTTGTGTTTCATTTCTTGCACTTAGCACAATGCTTTTGAAATTCACCCATGTGCAGCAAAAGCTGGTCTTTGGGTTGCTGACTGCTTGCCCTCACTCCCTCTCCTCCCTCACTCCTCCTGAGAGTCTGGGTGCAGCGACACACCAGCCATCTGTCTCTACCTGTCTCTGTGAACCAGCCAGCAGGGAAGAAATGGAAACTGAGACCACGGCCCCGACCCCTCCAGTGCCTGAGCCCCACCTCGGGGAGTTGACAGTGGAGGAGGCCACGCCACACACCCTACATCTCTCCTGGATGGTGCCTGAGGGAGAATTTGACTCCTTCGAAATCCAGTACACAGATAGAGACGGGCAATTCCAAATGGTCCGTACAGGAGGCGACCGGAATGACATCACCCTCTCTGGCCTGGAATCCGACCACAGATACCTGGTGACCCTGTATGGTTTCCATGATGGGAAGCATGTGGGTCCTGTCCATGTTGAGGCCCTGACAGGTGAGAACTCTGCCCACTGTGCTTCCTTTCAGATGGCTGGGAGAGTCCAGAGGACAGCAGAGTCCCGCAGATACCCTGCCCACCTCAGTCCTCTCTTTCCATGTCTCTGTCCAGTCCCGGAGGAAGAGGAGCCTTCAGAACCTCCCACCGCAACCCCCGAGCCCCCCATCAAGCCTCGCCTGGGGGAGCTGACTGTGACAGATGCCACCCCTGACTCCCTCAGCCTGTCCTGGACGGTTCCCGAGGGCCAGTTTGACCACTTCCTGGTCCAGTACAGGAACGGAGATGGGCAGCCCAAGGCGGTGAGGGTGCCAGGGCACGAGGAAGGAGTCACCATCTCGGGCCTGGAGCCAGACCACAAATACAAGATGAACCTGTACGGCTTCCACAGTGGCCAGCGCGTGGGCCCCGTGTCTGCCATCGGGGTGACAGGTGAGTGGATGACGGGAGCCCCAGGATGGGAGCCGTGGGAGGGTCACCCTCTTGCTCTTTGGTGATGACTGGTGGGAAGTGGGACAGGGGTCTGGTCAGCACCACAGACCTGCTTGTGGCTGGGGCTGGGGCTCCCCTTGGGCCTTCCTGTGAGGTTGACCCCCGGCTCCTCCTGAGCAGGGAGGGGCCATCGGGAATTTTGCTGTGCTGGTGGCTGTCCCAGGTCCCCCACAGCTGACCCTGGAACTTGTCATGTGTGTTAGCTGTCAGCTAAGCAGGACCACCCAGCCCCAAGAATGGGCCTCTCTGAAGTGACCTCAGGTCCCCCGGTCATAGCCTTGGCTTCTTTTCCCCAGGACCCAAGGACATCCCCCTCACTCTCTCTCCCTCCTTCTCAGCTGCAGAGGAAGAGACCCCCAGCCCCACAGAACCCAGCACGGAGCCCCCTGAGGAGCCGCTTCTGGGGGAGCTGACAGTGACAGGATCCTCCCCTGACTCGCTGAGCCTCTCCTGGACTGTCCCCCAGGGCCGCTTTGACTCCTTCACCGTGCAGTACAAGGACAGGGATGGGAAGCCCCAGGTGGTGCGTGTTGGGGGCGAGGAGAGTGAAGTCACCATGGGGGGCCTGGAGCCTGGGCGCAAGTACAAGATGCACCTGTACGGCCTCCACGAGGGGCAGCGCGTGGGCCCAGTGTCTGCTGTGGGCGTCACGGGTGAGTGCACTGCAGAGCTCTCTGGGTTGGGTCTTAGGAAAGTGCAGCCTCCAGCATCTCCTCCACTAGGGACCCAGGACCCCAAGACCTCAAACCTATAATACATCCTGTTCACTAAAGCCTCAGGACAGGTGTGATCTGGGGACAGAGAGAGCAAATCCAGGAGAAGTGTCGGAGCCATGTGGGAAGGGCCCCCGGGGACTGAGGCCTCTCGGGAGGTGATTCACTGGCTGGTTTGTGGCTCTCCGCTTTTTCTTGGAACTCTATAGATAACTCTTTTTGTGCGATTGGAACACATTTTTGAAATACAAATTAATTAAATTAATAAGTATTTGTTAAATAAAATTTCAAATGTATAAACAGAAAGAATAGTACAAAGACCCTGCCATCCTCCTTCAATCAAATATCAACTTCTGGCCAGTCTGTCTCATCTCTGCCCCACCCACTTCCTCCACTAGAATCACTAGAATGTTTTCTTTCTTTCTTTCTTTCTTTCTTTCTTTCTTTCTTTCTTTCTTTCTTTTTTTTTTTTTTTTGAGATAAGGTCTCACTCTGTCGCCTGGGCTGGAGTGTATTGGCACAGTCACAATTCACTGCACTGCAGCCTCAACCTCCTGGGCTTAAGGGATCCTCCCACTTAAGCCTCCCGAATAGCTGGGACTACAAGCGCGCTCCACCATGCCTGGCTAATTTTTTGTATTTTTTGCCCAGGCCAGTCTCGAACTCCTGGGCTCAAGTGATCCTCCCACCTCAGCCAAAGTGATGGGATTCCAGGTGTGAGCCGCCACATCCAGCCTGAATGTTTTCTTTATTAACACCTTTATGGAGATATAATTCATGTGGCATAAAATACACTTGTTTTTAGTGTACAGCTTACTGATTTTAGCATCTTTACCTACTTGTGCAGCCATCACCACCATCTAATTTTAGAACTTTTCCATCACCCCCAAAAGAAATCTTGGGTCCAGACCCATTCCTATCTCAGCCCTAGTTTATAACTAATGTACTTTTTTCTCTGTAGATTGCTTTTTCAGAACATTTCGTATAAATGGAATCACACAATATGTATTCTTTTGTGTCTGGCTTCTTTCACTGAGCATGTTTTTGAGGTTCATCGATGTAGCACGTAGAAGTACTGTGTTTACTACATTGCGATTGATTGATTGATTGATTGATTTTTTCTTTGAGACAAATTCCCACTCTATTGCCCAGGCTACAGTGCAGTGGCATAGCTCACTGCAGCCCCAAACTCCTGGGCTCAAGCCATCCTCCCATCTCAGCCCCCCATGTAGCTGGGGCCACAGGTGCTCGCCACCACATTCAGCTAATTAAAAAAATTTTTTTGTAGAGATGGGGTCTCATAGTATTACCCAGGCTGATATCAAACTCTTGGCTTCAAGGACTCCTCCTGCCTGGGCCTTACAAAGTGCTGGGATAGCAGGCATGAGCCACCTGCTCTCTCTCAGCCACTACACTGCTTTTTATTGCCAAACGGTATTGCATTGTGTGGTTACACTACTGCAGTATTTTAAAATGAACCACAGACATCCTATCCTTTCATCACTAAATATTTAAAGGTATATCTGTTTTTTAAAAAATTATTTTTAAAAAATCCACAATATGGCCAAGTGAGGTGGTTCACGCTTGTAATCCCAGCACTTTGGGAGGCCAAGGCAGGTGGATCACTTGAGGTAAAGGGTTCAACACCAACCTGACCAACATGGTGAAACCCCGTCTCTACTAAAAAAAAGTAATGATAATAAAAAATTTTTAAAAGTACAAAAAAGCAGAGCGTGGTGGCACGTGCCTGTAGTCCCAGCTACTTGGGGGTGGGGGTTGAGGCACAAGAAATTGCTTGAACCCAGGAGGTAGAGGTTGCAGTGAGCCAAGATCACGCCACTGCACTCCAGCCTGGGTGACAGAGCGAGACTCTGTCAAAAAATATTAAATAAATAAATAAATAAATAATAAAATTCCACAATACAATTAGCATACCTTGATAAATGAACAATCATGCCTTGATATCAAGTATCCAGGTAGTGCTACAGTCTCCCAAGTGTCTCATAATCATTGTTTTCCAATTTGTTGCTGAAATCAGGTCTATATAAGGAGGATACATTGCAATTGAGAAAACTGAAATTTTAAATAGAGTAATCAGGGAAGGCCCACAGAAGAAGGTGGCTTTTGAACAAAGCCTTAAAGGAAGTGTGGGGATGAGCCATGAAGATATCTGGGGAAAGAACATTTAGGTAGAGAGAACAGTCATTGCAAAAGTACTGAGTTAGGAGGCTGCCTGGCATGTTTGAGGGACCATAAGGAAGCCACAAAATACTAATGATTATAATCAGAAATCGATCTTAAGTTAGGCCCAGACTGGGCCCACCTTCTGACCTGAATTCAAGACAGCTGGGGCCTCAACAACTCCTTCCAGCAAGAGAAAAGATTCTGTTTCTATCTCTTCCCAGCCCCCGAAGAGGAGTCCCCTGATGTTCCTCTTGTGAAGCCGCGCCTAGGGGAGATGACAGTGAGAGACGTCACCTCCGACTCCCTCAGCCTCTGCTGGACAGTCCCCGAGGGCCAATTTGACCATTTCTTGGTCCAGTACAAGAATGGGGATGGGCAGCCCAAGGCGGTGCGGGTGCCGGGACACGAGGACGGGGTCACCATCTCGGGCCTGGAGCCAGACCACAAGTACAAGATGAACCTGTACGGCTTCCACGGTGGCCAGCGTGTGGGCCCCGTGTCTGCTGTTGGTTTAACTGGTAAGTGTGCAGTAGGGCACTGGGCCCTGCCCTGAACTAGACTCAGTTTCCCCTTTAAGGTCAGTATCTGGTGGCTTTATTTTACTTTCCCTGAGACCAAGCCTCCCAAGCTCCTGGGAATGGTTCTGCTGGTGACTTCACTCTGAGCCTTTGGTATTGCCCCAGGTCTTCTACCCGTTACACATGGGCTTTTTGGGTTCTCCAAGAGGTAGGGGACCAGGAAAATAACACAGACCGAGGCACACCTGGGGTTGACCATAGCCTCAGCCCATTTGAGCTGTGTGACCTCAAGAGAGTCACACAACCTGTCTGGGCACGGTGGCTCACGCCTGTAATCCCAGCACTTTGGGAGGCCAAAGGGGGGCAGATCACCTGAGGTCAGGAGTTCGAGACCAGCCTGGCCAACATCGTGAAACCCCCATCTCTACTAAAAATACAAAAGTTAGCTGGGTGTGGTGGTGTGTGCCTGTAGTCCCAGCTACTCAGGAGGCTAAGGCAGGAGAATCGCTTGAACCCAGGAGGCAGAGGTTGCAGTGAGCCGAGATCGAGCCACTGCACTCCAGCCTGTGTGACAGAGTGAGACTCTGTCTCAAAAAAACAAAACAAACAAACAAAAAACAGACACACAACCTCTCTGTACCTCCTTTTCCTCATCTGTGAAGAAGGAATAACCATACCTGTCGTGAAGGGTGGGTGGGAGTGTGGCTTGGCTCTCACACACAATGAGAGATAACTGCAGTCTTTCCCTTCTGAGGAAAGTAGGTAGTTCCTGAAAATCCCTTAGGGCAAATTCTCATAATTATCACTGATTTCAGTGGGAAAAATTGTATGTGTTCTCTAAGCCTCCAAATTAATACCCATTTATTTTTAAAACAACACTGAATCCTGTTAACATGGATACTATTACTTTAATTGTAAATATTGGCCATGTGCACAACTTAATAAGGCATTTTCCCTTCATTACTCTGTAACTCAGCTCTTTGATGCTTTTGTAAGCTCTTTTATAGCTGTTACCCCCTAGATGCTTAAGACTCAGTTCTCCAAAAGAACAGACAAATGAAATGTTATGAATTTGTAATACCACTATCAAGGCAGAATAAAACCCTATGAAGAGCAGAAAAGATTAAAGAAATCAATGAAAACAGAGCAATTGATTTCACACGGGCCAAAAGAACTGGCATCACTGGAGGTGCTCTCTGCCATAAGTTAGCAGAGCTACTGCAAGGTCCAGAGACAACTCAGCTGCAAAGATGCCCTCCTGTGGTCTCATCTCTCTACCCTCAGCTGTAAAATCTAAGTTGGTTTCTAAAAATGCTCAGGATTAGGTGGAATTTCCAAGCCCAAGTGGATGAATCTCCTAATACAACTTGCCTGTTGTGTTTGGTTGGTGTTCTTTGTTTTCTTTTTTTTTTTTTTTTCTTAATTTTGAGATGGAGTCTCACTCTGTCACCCAGGCTCTCAGGCTGGAGTGCCGTGGTGCGATCTCAGCTCATTGCAACTTCTGCCTCCTGGGTCCAAGCAATTCTCCTGCTTCAGCCTTCCGAGTAGCTGGGATTACAGGCATGCACCAGCACATCTGGCTAATTTTTGTATTTTTAGTAGAGACAGGATTTCGCCATGTTGGCCGGGCTGGTCTCAAGCTCCTGACCTCAGGTGATCTGCCCGCCTCAGCCTCCCAAAGTGCTGGGATTACAAGCCTGAGCCACCGCGCCCGGCCCTGGTTGGTGTTCTTATAAAGCATCAATTCTGTCCTGCAAAACAAATTTGCTTGTCAGCTCCTAAGGGTTCCAGGCCTGCACACTGAGCATCACGGGGGTGACTTCACCACAGGTGTGGTGTTAACTGAGCATTCAAAGCAGAAAAATGATATCCTAAGCTTGGGGCACCAGCATCCAGACTGTGGGCCCTTGGTGTGTCTAAGAGAATCCCAGAGTCCCTTGACTAAAAGGAGGCCCACAAGGCACGCCCACCTATTCTGTTTTCTGATGCAGCCCCAGGAAAGGATGAAGAAATGGCCCCAGCCTCGACAGAACCTCCCACCCCTGAACCCCCCATCAAGCCTCGCCTGGAGGAGCTGACTGTGACAGATGCGACCCCTGACTCCCTCAGCCTGTCCTGGACGGTTCCTGAGGGACAGTTTGACCACTTCCTCGTCCAGTACAAGAATGGAGATGGGCATTCCAAGGCAACACGGGTGCCAGGACATGAGGACAGGGTCACCATCTCCGGCCTGGAGCCAGACCACAAATACAAGATGAACCTGTACGGCTTCCACAGTGGCCAGCGCGTGGGCCCCGTGTCTGCCATCGGGGTGACAGGTGAGTGGACAACGGGAGCCCCAGGGTGGGAGCTGTGGGAGGGTCACCCTCTAGCTCTTTGGTGATGACTGGTGGGGAATGGGACAGGGGTCTGGTCAGCACCACAGACCTGCTTGTGGCTGGGGCTGGGGCTCCCGTTGTACCTTTTTGTGTGGTTGACCCCCGGCTCCTCCTGAGCAGGGAGGGGCCATCGGGAGTTTTGCTGTGCTGGTGGCTGTCCCAGGTCCCCCACAGCTGACCCTGGAACTTGTCATGTGTGTTAGCTGTCAGCTGAGCAGGACCACCCAGCCCCAAGAATGGGCCTGTCTGAAGTGACCTCAGGTCCCCCAGTCATAGCCTTGGCTTCTCCCTCCTTTTCCCCAGGACCCAAGGACATCCCCCTCACTCTCTCTCCCTCCTTCTCAGCTGCAGAGGAAGAGACCCCCAGCCCCACAGAACCCAGCACGGAGGCCCCGGAGGCCCCTGAGGAGCCGCTCCTGGGGGAACTGACAGTGACAGGATCCTCCCCTGACTCGCTGAGCCTCTCCTGGACCGTCCCCCAGGGCCACTTCGACTCCTTCACCGTGCAGTACAAGGACAGGGACGGGCGGCCCCAGGTGGTGCGTGTTGGGGGCGAGGAGAACGAGGTCACCGTGGGGGGCCTGGAGCCTGGGCACAAATACAAGATGCACCTGTATGGCCTCCACGAGGGGCGGCGCGTGGGCCCAGTGTCCACCGTGGGCGTGACTGGTGAGTAGTGCTTGGGGTCTCAGGGGGTAACCACCTTTCCCTCATGGGTACCTGGTTCACTGCTGTGCCCTTTCACCAAGCCCTGTGGGTCCAGACTTGTCTCCTGTGTCCTGCCCTCCCTCTGTGCCCTGTGGCTGTGGCCTATGCTAGCGGTTTGCTTGTTCACTTTGGCGTGGCCTCCCTCTAATGGTCAACCACTGATAACCTCCAAGAGTGAAATATGTCAGGTGCACACCAAGCCTGACTTATGAGAATTTTCCTTTCTTTCCATCTTAATCACAGCTTTATTTGTTATAACCACATACACAAATGCACACAAGAGAAACAATCCAATGTCAGACCACGTTGGGATGACTAAATAATTTAGGCAACATCTATAAAAAGAGCTATTATGCCACCACTGAAATGTTTTAACATAAGACCCTTACTTTATAATGTTACATTGAGAAAAGAGAGCCTAGGCTGGGCACAGTGGCTCATGCCTGTAATCCCAGCACTTTGGGAGGCCGAGGCGGGCTGATCGTGTGAGGTCAGGAGTTCCAGACCAGCCTAGCCAACATGGTGAAACCCCATCCCTACTAAAACTACAAAAATTAGCCAACATGGTGGCACATGCCTGTAATCCCAGTTACTTGGGAGGTGGAGGCACGAGAATTGCTTGAACCCGGGAGGCAGAGGTTGCAGTGAGCCAAGATCACCAGTGCACTCCAGCCTGGCTGATAGAGCCAAACTCAGTCTCAAAAAAGAAGAAAAAGGAGCCCAGATTTTTGTAAGGATGCTAATCACAACCATTTGAAAGTAACAGGCATGGCAAGAAAACTGGAAAGAAACACATCCCACGGGTTGCATGATTTGTTAGATAGAATAGAATGTTCCAGCACATTTTTTTTCTGTATTATTCTATTCTGCATAGTCCAAATTTTCTTAAATGGCAAACATTTCTTTTACAATCAGGGAAAGGGAAAAGAGAAAATATATAATGTCTTCTCCTTCTTTACACTCCATCTGTCCTACTCCCCTATCACTCTTGTGGCTTATTTCATTTATTTCCTTCTTTTTTTTTTTTTTTTTTTTTGAGATGAAGTTTCGCTCTTGTCACCCAGGCTGGAGTGCAATGGCGTGATCTCGGCTCACTGCAACCTCTGCCTCCTGGGTTCAAGCGATTCTCCTGCCTCAGCCTCCCGAGTAGCTGTGATTACAGGCATGCGCCACCACATCCGGCTAATTTTGTATTTTTAGTAGAGATGGAGTTTCTCCATGTTGGTCAGCCTGGTCTCAAACTCCTGACCTCAGGTGATCTGCCTGCCTCGGCCTCCCAAAGTGCTGGGATTACAGGCATGAGCCACTGCACCCAGCCAGACTTATTTCATTTCTAATTATGAGAAAGTTCAAAATTTCTAGTCCATAAGAAATTGGAGGGGTGGGGATCATGAGGTGAATTGAATTCCAAATGTTCAATCAGGCTGCCTTTTCTTTTTTTTTTTTTTTTTTTTTTTTTGAGACAGAGTCTCGCTGTCGCCCAGGCTGGAGTGCAGTGGCGCGATCTCTGCTCACTGCAGGCTCCGCCCCCCGGGGTTCACGCCATTCTCCTGCCTCAGCCTCCCGAGTAGCTGGGACTACAGGCGCCCACCACCTCGCCCGGCTAATTTTTGGTATTTTTAGTAGAGACGGGGTTTCACTGTGTTAGCCAGGATGGTCTCAATCTCCTGACCTCGTGATCTCTAAGGCATCCTCAGCCAGGTTGTTATGCCTGGTTTAGAGTATTTTTCGAGAATTCCTACTGATGGGGAAGAATCAGCCCTGCTGAGAGGCGGTCTCTTGCAGGGCAGGTCGCCACCTCTGTGACACCAAGTGAAGTGCGAGCTCATCTCCCAAAGGCCATCCAGACAGAGGAGGCACTCTCGCTCGGCATCCCCGATTCCTGGGGTAGAGGCCTCATTTCCATATGTGTGTTCAGAGGACCATCTGAGTGTTGGGAAACAGGGGGAATAGGGAAATTATTGGAAAATGAACATTAGAAAAATTCACACTCTGGAAGTAAGCTGTTCTGGTCCACGTTCAGCTTTGTGTTCCTATCCCCACTGTGGGGAACCACAGAACTGACAGAGGACAGGCTGAGGGACCCACCCCTGCCCCTCCTGTTCCAGCTGTATTGCTACCCCACCCCCACCCCACACTTGATTATTAATTGCTGTAGCCCAGAATTTTTTTTTTTTTGGAGACCGAGTCTCACTCTGTTGCCCAGGCTGGAGTGCAGTGGTGTGATCTCAGCTCACTGCAACCTCTGCCTCCCAGGTTCAAGCGATTGTCCTGCCTCAGCCTCCTGAGTAGCTGGGATTACAGGTGCATGCCACCACGCCTGGCTAATTTTTGTATTTTCAGTAGAGACCGGGTTTCATGATATTGGCCAAGCTAGGCTCGAATTCCCAACCTCAGGTGATCCACCTGCCTCGGCCTCCCAAAATGCTAGGATTACAGGCGTGAACCACTGCTCCCGGCCCAGAATTTCTTTTTTAGCCCACATTTTTCTAGTGAAAATAATATAGCAACATTATGTGGAAAGCTTGAAAAACAGAAAAAAAGAATCTCATAGTCCTACTTTCTCCCCCAGCTGCCGGCATTAATAACAGTGTGTGTAGTGCACATTCTCTTCCTGTATTTTGCATGCAGAGCATGTTTTAAAGTTGCAATCAGTGTTCATAAAATTCTTGGCTCTTCCTTTTTTGTACACAAGTACATTGTAATCATTCACCTTGCGGCTACTCAACCAGCATTCATCATCATTTCAATGGTTATTTGATGCGTTGCGGTGAAAGCACTGTAACAAAATTAATCATCTTCTACGGGTCATTTGTGTTCCTGACACATTTGCTGTCATGAATAATCCCATCATGAATTCTTCCATGCTATAACTTTTTCCTGCTTTAATAATTTTCTTAGGATAGATGCCCAGAACTGGGATTATTGGGTCAAAGGAAATGAGAATAACTTTGGCTCCTGACACTATGTCTCAGTTGCCTTCTGGAGGTTTCTAACAGTGCAGCTCTGCCAGCAGTACAGGCCGGGGGCTCGGGAATACCTCACCGGCTCTTATTCCAAGAGTCACTGAATGTTGAACAGAAAGCTGTCCCAGCCCTCAGCCTGCTCTGGAGGGGCACATTTGATGTATGACCTCTGTTGACAGCACCGGCAAAGCAAGTCACTCTTAAACCCTTAAACCCTGTGTCCCCCTATATTACCTTTCAGCCCCACGAGAGGATGTGGACAAGACCCCCAGCCCTACAGAACCAGGCACAGAGGCCCCAGAGCCCCCTGAGGAGCCGCTCCTGGGGTTGCTGACAGTGACAGGATCCTCCCCTGACTCGCTGAGCCTCTCCTGGACCGTCCCCCAGGGCCACTTTGACTCCTTCACTGTGCAGTACAAGGACAGGGACGGGCGGCCACAGGCAGTGCGTGTTGGGGGCCAGGAGAGCGAGGTCACCGTGGGGGGCCTGGAGCCTGGGCGCAAGTACAAGATGCACCTGTACGGCCTCCACGAGGGGCAGCGCCTGGGCCCGGTGTCTGCCGTGGGCATCACAGGTGAGTGAGTGTGGGTGGGGCAGGGTTGGAAGACAGCCCTAGAAAATGTGCCCTTCTCTACCATTTTCCTATACATATTTCTGTCTTGATGGGGCTCACAGTGAAAGGAATATAGCAACATTATTGAAAGACATGTGATGGAGAGACAGGCTGCAATCCAGCAAATGAAGCAAAGGCGGGTGAGCATGTGATAGGGAGGCCCAGGGCTCAGGTCAGGACCAGAGAGGGACGCCTAAGTCACCCTGACCGTGGGTACCCAGGGGATAGCCATGACCTGAGGCCAGGCATGGCTTAGCTTGGTGACAGCTTTAGAGAGAAGGTGAAGCCTGTCAGATCATCACAGCTGGTGCAAAGGCCAGGAGGCTAGAAAGAGCATGGCACGTGAGAGGCACTGAGGATTGAGTGGGGTGTCCTTTGCGGTGAGTGGCTCATCCTGAAGTGTGGGAGCAGAGGAGGGGACCGATAACCAGGCCTGGGGTCTCTCAGGGATGAGGAGGTGATTGCCCAGGTCTGTGCTGAGATGGCCCCAGTAGCTGTGCCTGTGTGAAGCTCATCCGTGGGGGCTGAAGATGGGGATGGGGTGGCAGGGAGCCTGGAGGCAGGGAGGCCAGTAGGCAGTTGGTGGCCCTGGTGAGAGGTGACAGTGGCTCAAACTAGGATCGGGGACTGGAGGTGGGGGAGGAACGTATCCAGGGGAATTCAGGGTAAAGATGCTCTGAGGCTGCTGGCAGCTGGTGAGGGGCCGGGTCCAGGAACACACCCCAGGCTCTGGCCTCGGGAGGGGTGCGCTGAGCTTGCTGGGGAGCAAAGACAGAAGCCCAGTGAACAAAAGATGGCGAAGAGACCCCAGTGCAGGGAGGCCGAGGGTGCAGAGGCCGAGTGGGGCTGTGCTCAAAAGAGAGGCGGTGCTAGAGGGACAGGGAGAGGTGGCCTGGGTGTTGAGAGGTGGGGGTGAGGTGGGGGCCGAGGGCAGGGGTGTCGGGATGAGGGATAGGAAAGGTCGCAGGAGAGGAGAGGATGAAGAGCTGTGCTGGAGGCGCTGTGGGCAGCATCGTCCTGCTCTTGGGCACTTTGTGTTTTGTGACACATCCTTTCTATGCTGAACTGAGGACCCAGGGACCTCACTGTCCCCGTACATGCCTGTGCAGCTCCAGAGGATGAAGCCGAGACCACCCAAGCAGTGCCCACCACGACCCCTGAGCCCCCCATCAAGCCTCGCCTGGGGGAGCTGACCGTGACAGACGCCACCCCCGACTCCCTCGGCCTGTCCTGGACGGTTCCTGAGGGCCAGTTTGACCACTTCCTGGTCCAGTACAGGAATGGGGATGGGCAGCCCAAGGCGGTGAGGCTTCCGGGGCATGAGGACGGGGTCACCATCTCAGGCCTGGAGCCAGACCACAAGTACAAGATGAACCTGTATGGCTTCCACAGTGGCCAGCGTGTGGGCCCCATGTCTGTCATCGGGGTGACAAGTGAGTGAACGATGGGAGCCCCAGAGTGGGAGCCGTGGGAGGGCCACCCTCTTGCTCTTTGGTGATGACTGGTGGGGAATGGGACAGGGGTGTGGTCAGCACCACAGACCTGCTTGTGGCTGGGGCTCCCCTTGGGCCTTCCTCTGAGGTTGACCCCTGGCTCCTTCTGGGCAGGGAGGGGCCATCAGGAGTTTTGCTGTGCTGGTGACTGTCCCAGGTCCCCCACAGCTGACCCTGGAACTTGTCATGTGTGTTAGCTGTCAGCTGAGCAGGACCACCCAGCCCCAAGAATGGGCTTTTCTGAAATGACCTCACATACCCAGTAGTGGCCGTGGTTTCTCCCTCCTTCCCTTGAAGACCTGAGCACATCCCTCAGGGACCTGGCATCCTCTCTATATCTCCTTTTCTCAGCTGCAGAGGAAGAGACCCCCAGCCCCACAGAACCCAGCACAGAGGCCCCAGAGCCCCCTGAGGAGCCGCTCCTGGGGGAGCTGACAGTGACAGGATCCTCCCCTGACTCGCTGAGCCTCTCCTGGACCGTCCCCCAGGGTCGCTTCAACTCCTTCACCGTGCAGTACAAGGACAGGGAGGGGCAGCCCCAGGTGGTGCGTGTCAGGGGCGAGGAGAACGAGGTCACCGTGGGGGGCCTGGAGCCCGGGCGCAAATACAAGATGCACCTGTACGGCCTCCACGAGGGGCGGCGCGTGGGCCCAGTGTCCACCGTGGGTGTGACAGGTAAGTGTTTGTGAGTGAGGCAGGGTGGGGAAGATAGCCCTAGAAGATGTTGCTTTCTCTGCAACTTCATGAAAACAAAAATATTCTTACCAGCCAGGCTTCTTTTGCACGTTTCCATGCTTGGGGATCTTGCTAAGAGGCAGATTGGGATTCAACAGGTTTGGGCTAGGGCCAGAGATTCTGCATTTCCAATAAGAAGTGATGCAGATGCTGCTGGCCCATGATCACGCCCCTTGAGTAGCAAAGTTCCTCATGATGAAAGAATCGGACCCTCTTTTGAAATCTGTTGAAGAGAATTTTTCTGTGTCCCTGATTCCTGGTAGTGTGCTTTCTCTGTGGAGTTGACTGGGGGCCGTGAAGGAAGACAGAAGGCAGTGAGGGGCAGCGCATCGACTGTGCACTCTGGAAGCCCACTATTGGAATAGGAATAGGAACAGACCTTTCCCTCCAGTGGGCCAATTTGTTCATTCAGTAAAGAATTCCATGCCCTGATCCGGGCACTGTAATTTTAGGGTATCAATGTCCTCTGGCCAATGACCTCCAGAAACTTATCTAAAATTGAACGGATGGAATTATGCTCCATGCAGTGCAGGAGGACTGTGGGGTGACTTAGGAAGAGGCTTTAGAAAGAGATTGTTAAGGAACTGGGCTTGTGTTTGGTGTTTTGGGAAAGCGTTTAAGGAAGCAAAGTTTTGCTCTGTATTAGACGCTGTTAGGAAGAAGGGATAACCCTATTACCGGGCATCTCACTAAGTCTTATCTTTGTGGAGGTCATTTACAGCAAGGCCAAAGCTGCCATTGGTAAAGAAGCAGCTATCACTCAGATTAGCTGGATGGGTGCTGTTTGGTTATTTTTGTGCTTTGGAAAATGTTAGAGTTCATCCTTACTGAGACTGATCACAGACTGGCCTTGTTCTTGTCTTGATCCATCCTACTGACAAATGGCCAAGTCTGATGTTGATGTTCCATGAAATTGTCTGTGTTCAACTGGACCACACCAAGACCAGACTGTGCCAGGCCAGCCCCAAGCAACTGTGGCCTGGCAGAGGGAAAGGGCAGCTCACGGGTGTCAGGGCTGCTTTTTTCTTTCATAGGCGGAAGCTGGAAAGTGACACACACAAGTTCATGTTTTCATGGGGCTCACAGTTGTGGGCACAAGCAGAAAACCAGAAAGTAAGCAAAGAAGGATGAGCCTGTGGAGCCCAGGGGCCAAGCCAGGATTGGGAAGGGACAATGAAGTCACCCTGCCCACAAGTACCCAGGGGACAGCCAGGACCTGAGGCCAGGCAGGCCTTAGCTTGATGACAGCCTTAGGGAGGAAGTGAAGCATGTCAAATCATCACAGCTGGTGCAAAGGCAGGAGGCTAGAAAGAGCATGGTGTGTGAGAGACACTGAGGATTGAGTGGGGTGTCCTTTGCAGTGGGTGGATCATCCTGAAGTGTGGGAGCAGAGGAGGGGACCGCTTACCAGGCCTGGGGTCTCCCAGGGATGAGGAGGTGATTGCCCAGGTCTGTGCTGAGATGGCCCCAGCAGCTGTGCCTGTGTGAAGCTCATCCGTGGGGGCTGAAGATGGGGATGGGGTGGCAGGGAGCCTGGAGGCAGGGAGGCCAGTAGGCAGTTGGTGGCCCTGGTGAGAGGTGACAGTGGCTCAAACTAGGATCGGGGACTGGAGGTGGGGGAGGAAGGTATCCAGGGGAATTCAGGGTAAAGATGCTCTGAGGCTGCTGGCAGCTGGTGAGGGGCCGGGTCCGGGAACACACCCCAGGCTCTGGCCTCGGGAGGGGTGTGCTGAGCTTGCTGGGGAGCAAAGACAGAAGCCCAGTGAACAAAAGATGGCGAAGAGACCCCAGTGCAGGGAGGCCGAGGGTGCAGAGGCCGAGTGGGGCTGTGCTCAAAAGAGAGGCGGTGCTGGAGGGACAGGGAGAGGTGGCCTGGGTGTTGGGAGGTGGGGGTGAGGTGGGGGCCGAGGGCAGGGGTGTCGGGATGAGGGATAGGAAAGGTCGCAGGAGAGGAGAGGATGAAGAGCTGTGCTGGAGGCGCTGTGGGCAGCATCGTCCTGCTCTTGGGCACTTTGTGTTTTGTGACACATCCTTTCTATGCTGAACTGAGGACCCAGGGACCTCACTGTCCCCGTACATGCCTGTGCAGCTCCAGAGGATGAAGCCGAGACCACCCAAGCAGTGCCCGCCACGACCCCTGAGCCCCCCATCAAGCCTCGCCTGGGGGAGCTGACCGTGACAGACGCCACCCCCGACTCCCTCGGCCTGTCCTGGACGGTTCCTGAGGGCCAGTTTGACCACTTCCTGGTCCAGTACAGGAATGGGGACGGGCAGCCCAAGGTGGTGAGGGTGCCGGGGCAGGAGGACGGGGTCACCATCTCAGGCCTGGAGCCAGACCACAAGTACAAGATGAACCTGTATGGCTTCCACGGTGGCCAGCGTGTGGGCCCCATGTCTGTCACTGGGGTGACGAGTGAGTGGACAATGGGAGCCCCAGAGTGGGGCCTGTGGGAGGGTCTCCCTTTCTCTGGTGATGGGTGAACTGGCCCAGGAAGCCCCTTTGCTCTTGGCTGAGCCATGGTATCTTTGTGCCTTTCCCCACTTCCCTGAGGACTGACAGGTCTTCCTGGGTGGAGAAGGGCCCTGTGAGCTCTGTTGGTGGCTGTCCCAAGTTCCCCAGCACTGACCTCAGAGCTTATCATGTGTGTTGACTATAAGCTGAGCAAGACCACCCAGCTCCAAAGATGGGCCTCTCCAAGCTGACTTCAGGACCCCCATTCATGGCCACAGATTCGCTGTCCTTCCCTGCAAGACCCGAGGACATCCCCCAGGGAAGCTGCCTCACCTTCTCTGTCCCCTCTCCTCAGCTGCAGAGGAAGAAACTCCCGCCCCCACAGAACCCAGCACGGAGGCCACAGAGCCCCCCGAGGAGCCGCTTCTGGGGGAGCTGACAGTGACAGGATCCTCCCCTGACTCGCTGGGCCTCTCCTGGACCGTCCCCCAGGGCCGCTTCGACTCCTTCACCGTGCAGTACAAGGACAGGGATGGGCGGCCCCAGGTGGTGCGTGTCGGGGGCAAGGAGAAGGAGGTCACCGTGGGGGGCCTGGAACCCGGGCGCAAATACAAGATGCACCTGTACGGCCTCCACGAGGGGCGGCGCGTGGGCCCGGTGTCCACTGTGGGTGTGACAGGTGAGTGAGTGTGAGTGAGGCGAGGTGGGGAAGATGGCCCTGGAAGACACTGCTGTCTCTCCAGTCTTCGTGAAAACATACTCTCAAGAGCATTCCTTCCTTTGTGTATCCAACTGCTTGGAGATTTTTGTTAAAAAGCAGATTTGGATTCATTGGATGCAGCAGGTTTGGCCTAGGGCCAGAGACCGTGCATTTCTTTCTTTCTTTTTTTTTTTTTTTTTTTTTTTTTTTGAGATGGAGTCTCGCTTTGTCACCCAGGCTGGAGTACAGTGGCTCAGTCTCGGCTCACTGCAACCTCCACCTCCCAGGTTCAAGCGATTCTCCTACCTCAGCCCCCTAAGTAACTGGGACTACAGGTGTGCGCCACCACGCCCAGCTAATTTTTTTGTATTTTTAGTAGAGATGGGTTTCACCATCTTGGCCAGGACGGTCTCAATCTCCTGACCTCGTGATCCACCCGCCTCAGCCTCCCAAAGTGCCGGGATTACAGGCGTGAGCCACTGCGCCCGGCCGACCATCCATTTCTAACAAGATTCTCATCAATCTTGATGCCACTGGTCCAAGGAACACACTTTTTTTGTTGTTTTTTTATCGTAGTAAAGTACACATGACATAATTCGCCATTCTAATCGCTTCCCAGTATACAGTCCAGCATGAAGGCCACTCACATTGCTGTGGACTGTCACCCTCCACATCCAGAACTCCTCTTCCCACACTGAAACTTCCTAGCCACTAGACACGAACTCCCATTCTCCCCTTGCCCCAGCCCCTGGCAACACCATTCTACTCTCTGTCTCTACGAATTTGACTCCAGGTACCTCACAGAAGTGCAATCATACAATATTTGTCTTTTTTGAATGGTTCATTTCATTAAATACAATGTCTTTAAGGTTCATCTATGTCGTAGCATCCATCAGAATTTCCTTTTTATTTTATTTTCATTTTTATTTTTTGTGTCAATGTGGTGTCAGTATGTTGCCCAGGCTGGTCTCAAACTCCTGGCCTCAAGCGATTCTCCCACCTTGACCTCCCAAAGTGCTGGGATTATAGGCAAGAGCCACTGCACCTGGCCAGAACTTCCTTCATTTTCAGGCTGAATAATGTTTCATTTTATACATACAGACCACACTTTGCTCATCCTTTCATCCATTGATGGACACCTGGGTTGCTTCCACCTCTTAGCTATCATGAATAATGCTGCTATGAATATTTATGTGCAAATCACAGAACACCTTTGTAGTAAAGCTCCTCCCAAAAACAGATTTGGAAACTCTCTTAGAATTTGTTGAAGCGAATTTTTCTGGCATTCATGAATCCTCACAGAGGTTAGGCTTAGAGTTAGGGTTCATATCCTAATGGGATAAGTTCCTGTCCTAATGGGGCTAACGTCGTGCGGGACAGGCTGTGGACCAGTAAGAAAGCAAAGGCGGGTGAGCATGTGACAGGAAGCCCAGAGCCAGGCAGGAATACCTAAACCATCCTACCTGTGGATACTCAGGGAACAGTCAGGATCTGAGGCCAGGCAGGCCTTAGCTTCGTGACACCTTTAGAGAGAAGGTGAAGCCTGTCAGATCATCACAGCTGGTGCAAAGGCCAGGAGGCTAGAAAGAGCATGGCACGTGAGAGGCACTGAGGATTGAGTGGGGTGTCCTTTGCAGTGGGTGGATCATCCTGAAGTGTGGGAGCAGAGGAGGGGACCGCTTACCAGGCCTGGGGTCTCCCAGGGATGAGGATGTGGTTGCCCAGGTCTGTGCTGAGATGGCCCCAGCAGCTGTGCCTGTGTGAAGCTCACCTGTGGGGGCTGAAGATGGGGATGGGGTGGCAGGGAGACCAGCAGGCAGTTGGTGGCCCTGGTGAGAGGTGACAGTGGCTCAAACTAGGATCGGGGACTGGAGGTGGGGGAGGAAGGTATCCAGGGGAATTCAGGGTAAAGATGCTCTGAGGCTGCTGGCAGCTGGTGAGGGGCCGGGTCCAGGAACACACCCCAGGCTCTGGCCTCGGGAGGGGTGCGCTGAGCTTGCTGGGGAGCAAAGACAGAAGCCCAGTGAACAAAAGATGGCGAAGAGACCCCAGTGCAGGGAGGCCGAGGGTGCAGAGGCCGAGTGGGGCTGTGCTCAAAAGAGAGGCGGTGCTGGAGGGACAGGGAGAGGTGGCCTGGGTGTTGGGAGGTGGGGGTGAGGTGGGGGCCGAGGGCAGGGGTGTCAGGGTGAGGGATAGGAAAGGTCGCAGGAGAGGAGAGGATGAAGAGCTGTGCTGGAGGCGCTGTGGGCAGCATCGTCCTGCTCTTGGGCACTTTGTGTTTTGTGACACATCCTTTCTATGCTGAACTGAGGACCCAGGGACCTCACTGTCCCCGTACATGTCTGTCCAGCTCCAGAGGATGAAGCCGAGACCACCCAAGCAGTGCCCACCACGACCCCTGAGCCCCCCATCAAGCCTCGCCTGGGGGAGCTGACCGTGACAGACGCCACCCCCGACTCCCTCAGCCTGTCCTGGACGGTTCCCGAGGGCCAGTTTGACCACTTCCTGGTCCAGTACAGGAATGGGGATGGGCAGCCCAAGGCGGTGAGGCTTCCGGGGCACGAGGACGGGGTCACCATCTCAGGCCTGGAGCCAGACCACAAGTACAAGATGAACCTGTATGGCTTCCACGGTGGCCAGCGCGTGGGCCCCGTGTCTGCCATCGGGGTGACAGGTGAGTGGACGATGGGAGCCCCAGGGTGGGAGCTGTGGGAGGGTCACCCTCTAGCTCTTTGGTGATGACTGGTGGGGAATGGGACAGGGGTGTGGTCAGCATCACAGACCTGCTTGTGGCTGAGGCTCCTGTTGTACCTTTTTGTGTGGTTGACCCCCGGCTCCTCCTGAGCAGGGAGGGGCCATCGGGAGTTTTGCTGTGCTGGTGGCTGTCCCAGGTCCCCCACAGCTGACCCTGGAGCTTGTCATGTGTGTTAGCTGTCAGCTGAGCAGGACCACCCAGCCCCAAGAATGGGCTTCTCTGAAATGACCTCAGGTCCCCCAGTCATAGCCTTGGCTTCTCCCTCCTTTTCCCCAGGACCCAAGGACATCCCCCTCACTCTCTCTCCCTCCTTCTCAGCTGCAGAGGAAGAGACCCCCAGCCCCACAGAACCCAGCACGGAGGCCCCGGAGCCCCCTGAGGAGTCGCTCCTGGGGGAGCTGACAGTGACAGGATCCTCCCCTGACTCGCTGAGCCTCTCCTGGACCGTCCCCCAGGGGCGCTTCGACTCCTTCACCGTGCAGTACAAGGACAGGGATGGGCAGCCCCAGGTGGTGCGTGTTGGGGGCGAGGAGAGCGAGGTCACTGTGGGGGGCCTGGAGCCTGGGCGCAAATACAAGATGCACCTGTACGGCCTCCACGAGGGGCGGCGTGTGGGCCCAG
Organism: Nomascus leucogenys; assembly: GCF_006542625.1. Classification (NCBI taxonomy): domain Eukaryota; kingdom Metazoa; phylum Chordata; class Mammalia; order Primates; family Hylobatidae; genus Nomascus; species Nomascus leucogenys. Next base: position 53,048,423 of record NC_044402.1, on the reverse strand, counting down.
TGTCCACCGTGGGCGTCACAGGTGAGTGTGGGGACAGGCCCTCGTCCCCAGGTTTACCTCTGCAGCCCCCTTGTGTTTCTCCTTTGGATCTTGGCACCTCTTATGACTGGGCCTCTAGGTTTCTGTCTTTTCTCCCATGTTGCTAATGATCCTACCTCATCCTTGGATTCATGGAGACTGTGTGGAGGCAGATGGGCAGGTAGTCCATGCCCTGTTTGTTGTAGCTTCCTTCCTCCCATCGTGATGTGGAACCTCCAGGTTACTCGTGTGCTCATTAGTTAGTCTTCAGGCTCCCTTAAGGAGTATTTTAGTGGCTCAGAAAGTGCTTCAGATCCAGCTGCCCAGATCTGCATGTGCCTTTGAATGTCGTGATTGTGCGACTTTGCAGGCGTTTCCTAACCTTGTGCTTCAGATCCCTGCAAAGTTGGGGTGATGATAATAATGGCACCTACTTCATATGTTGTGCTCGCGAGGGTTGAGTGCACCACTGTCTGTGAGCTGCTTACAGCAATGCAGGGCACAGATTCTAAAGCAAGCGTTTTAGAGGAGGCCGCTGAGAAATGCTCCAGACCCATGGTCCTGCTCTGCTCTTTTCAGCGCCCCTGCCCACACCGCCGCCAGTGGAGCCCCGCCTAGGGGAGCTGGCGGTGGCGGCCGTGACCTCGGACTCAGTGGGCCTCTCGTGGACGGTGGCTCAGGGCCTCTTTGACTCCTTCCTGGTGCAGTACAGGGACGCGCAGGGGCAGCCCCAGGCAGTGCCTGTGAGCGGAGACCTCCGAGCGGTCACCGTCTCGGGGCTGGACCCGGCCCGCAAGTACAAGTTCCTGCTCTTTGGACTCCAGAATGGGAAACGCCACGGCCCAGTCCCTGTGGAGGCCAGGACCGGTGAGTGAGGGCTGGAGGCCTCCCGCGGCCAGAGCCTTCGCCCCCTTGTGGCACCAGTTGGAATTTCATGTTTCTGTGCCCCACACTCCAGTCCTCAGCACCCACTGATTTATTGGGTCCAGGAAAACCCAGGCCCTGAGCTCTCCTCTCCCACTCACACTCATCCTTCTCCCTACTTTCCCTGCGCCCGAGGGGACACTTGCTTTCTTGTCTGGCTCCTCTTTTATCCCTACTCCTGATCCAGTCACCCTCCCGTTCCTGGGACCAGCTCACAGAGCCATAGCAGCCCAGGGAGCTCCGTGGCCCCTTTGCCTCCATCCCACTCTCCACGCACCTCACTGTCTTTTCCAGCCCCAGACACGAAACCGTCTCCCCGCCTGGGGGAGCTGACTGTGACAGATGCGACCCCTGACTCCGTGGGCCTCTCGTGGACGGTCCCTGAGGGCGAATTCGACTCCTTCGTGGTCCAGCACAAGGATAAGGATGGTCGGCTCCAGGTGGTGCCAGTGCCAGCTGACCAGCGGGAGGTCACAGTCCAGGGCCTGGAGCCCAGTAGGAAATACAGGTTCCTGCTCTACGGTCTGTCAGGCAGGAAGCGACTGGGCCCTATCTCTGCTGACAGCACCACAGGTGAGTGCCAGTCCAGCCTCCACCTTTTCCAGAGCTGCCTCTCATCCGAGCCCTCAGAGCTGGCCCTGCGGCCTTCCCGTGAGATTCCCTCTATCAGCCCTGACACAACCATCTTAACTCCAAAAGTAATCTCCCTCTGTGTGTGAGGCACAGTTCTGAAGAATATGCATTACTTCCTTCATTCGTTGACTGCCGAAGAAATAAAAGGGACACGGGCTTTGGGGCCAGATCTGTGTTCTAGTTCCAGTCCCAGCCTTTGCCAGGGTGACCATGGACAAGCCACTTCATCTCTGGAACCTCAGTGTCCTCACCTGCATAATGCTGGGAACGGTGCTGGACTCAGTAGTGGTTCCCATCCTCTTCCCTCCTCCCTAACTCGGAGGCGAGGGGTGGAAAAAAAGGGAGGGCTTGGCTACGGAAAGACGATGGAAAAACCTGGTGTCACTGTGCCTGTGACTCAGCCCCCTAAGGAAGGGGTGTGGTGGGTCACCGACCCTCACCCCACTCCCAGGACCATGAGTCACTATGCCCAGAGGAGGACAGAGCAGCCGGCCAGTCTGGGCCTGGGTCCCTGGGACTCCATAATTCTCTTCCCAAACCCTCACTGTGGGGACGGGGTACAGACCCCCACCCATCGGCCCCAGCCCCACCCGGGCAAGCCTCTGCTCTGCCCTCTGTTCTCTCAGCTCATCCCCTGTCTTCTCCCTGCCCGACCCTGACTGCCCCAGCCCAGTGGGGTCAGTGTGGGGCTGGGGAAGCAGGAGGCACGGATGTTCAGACTGATGGCCACAAGGGGACAAGGGGGAGGTCACAGCCTGGCAGTGATGGGAGCCGTGCCTTGGCCGGCTGCCCAGACCAGCTCTCGATGTTTGGGGTGTCTCTGTGACAATCCAGAGACCTCCGGGGAGTGTCTCTCAGCTCTGTCCTCATTCCTGCTCAGGGGCTGGGGGTCAGGGTAAACAAAGGCCCTATCTGCACCCCCAGCCACCCCTCCCTCGGGAGATGATCTGTAATGAATTGACTGCACCCTCGATCACAGCGGGGAAGGAGCGGGGCAGGAAGGAGTTTGGGCAGCAGCCTCCAGAGGAGGAGGGAGCCGTTCTCCCTCATTCCTGTGGGGCATGGCGGGAGCAGGCCTGTGTGTCTCCTCGAGGAGCTGTCCCTGGGGCTACACTGGAGGGACCCTTTCCCAGAACCTCACACCTCCGGGAAGCTGCCAGGGCTTAGGCAAAGGCAGCACGTGACTAAGAGCTTTCCCTCCTTCCTCTGCACAGCTCCCCTGGAGAAGGAGCCACCTCCCCGCCTGGGGGAATTGACCGTGACTGAGGAGACCTCCAGCTCTCTGCGCCTGTCCTGGACGGTGGCCCAGGGCCCCTTTGACTCCTTCATGGTCCAGTACAGGGACACGGACGGGCAGCCCAGGGCAGTGCCTGTGGCCGCAGACCAGCGCACAGTCACCATAGAGGACCTGGAGCCTGGCAAGAAATACAAGTTTCTGCTCTACGGGCTCCTCGGGGGAAAGCGCCTGGGCCCGGTCTCCGTCCTGGGAATGACAGGTGAGGCTGCTGTGCTTGGCTATAGCAAGCCAGCTTGTGTGGGTTTCCTTGTGCATTTGGGCTGAAGACAAAGATGACTGCAGGAGTGGGCAGCCGGGAGTGGGGCGCCCTGGCCTGTCCCCAGGAAGGTGGAGGAGTCTGCAGCCCTGTGGGCTTCAGCATCCATCGAGGAGTCCGGAGCAGGAGCCAGGCCAGGCGGGAGGGAAAGGCCCTGGCAGGGGCTCCCTAATTTCCCAGCCCCGACTCTGCCCCATCACTGCCGCTGCTCCTCATTACTCACTGGGGCAGCTGTCGCCTCCCCGAAGGGTGGCCTTGTCCAGATAGCGGCAAACCTCCCTGCCATGGATGAGTCAGGAGCATTTTCTTAAGAGGAAAATCACTGGAAAACAAAATGAGCAGGAACACAGAAACCAACAGAAGCAGCTGCATTTGTGGTACAGGCTCCTCTTCCAGAGCTCACTGATGCCCACCTCAGACAGGCCTGACCACGGCACGGCTGGTGGGATTTGCCAGTCACCTTCACCAGCCAGTTCCACCCTCAGCTTCTCTCAGAAGGGAGCACCACACGCCTCAAGCTCAGTGAATGTGTCCCGGCATGGGTGGGGCCAGAGCCTGTGATATCTCGAGGTGGGCTCGGTAGGACACTGGGGTGTGGAAGGGGGAAGCGAGCACCTGACTCAGACAGCGCAGGAGCGCGCAGGAGCTCGCAGGAGTCACGAGGCCACAGCGACTTCATTGTCTGACTGGGCCTGGACTTGTAAACTTCCCACCTCAGCCTTGGGCCAAGCCTAGAAGATAAAAATGGAGCGCCCCATGGCACCCCTCACTCAGATTCTCCCCTGGGCTTCTCCCACGCAGCCCCAGAAGAGGACGTGCCAGCCCCAGAGTTAGCCCCAGAGGCCCCTGAGCCTCCCGAAGAGCCCCGCCTAGGGGTGCTGACCGTGACCGACACAACCCCAGACTCCATGCGCCTCTCGTGGAGCGTGGCCCAGGGCCCCTTTGATTCCTTCGTGGTCCAGTATGAGGACACGAACGGGCAGCCCCAGGCCTTGCTCGTGGACGGCGACCAGAGCAAGATTCTCATCTCAGGCCTGGAGCCCAGCACCCCCTACAGGTTCCTCCTCTATGGCCTCCATGAAGGGAAGCGCCTGGGGCCCCTCTCAGCTGAGGGCACCACAGGTACCACCAGGCGTCTCTGGCCTCTAGTCTGGGACTCGGAAGGGGGAAACAGGGGCTCAGAAGTGGTGGTTGCAGGGAAAGAGAGTGAGGCGGGTACCAGGGAGAGAGGATGGATGGGCTGGATGCGAGTAGCCTTTAGCTCTGCCCCACAGGACTCCCCTGTGGCTGCAAGTCCCTGGTTACAGACAGAGAAACAGGGGCAGGGAGGGGGGTGGAAGGGACGTGGTCTGGGTCACCAAGCTGGTGTGCTTCTGTCTCCGATCCCTTCTCTCCCACCCACTCCGTGCAGGGCCGGCCCCTGCTGGTCAGACCTCAGCGGAGTCAAGGCCCCGCCTGTCCCAGCTGTCTGTGACTGATGTGACCACCAGTTCACTGAGGCTCAACTGGGAGGCCCCACCTGGGGCCTTCGACTCCTTCCTGCTGCGCTTTGGAGTTCCATCACCAAGCACTCTGGAGCCGCATCCGCGTCCACTGCTGCAGCGAGAGCTGATGGTGCCAGGGACGCGGCATTCGGCCGTGCTCCGGGACCTGCGTCCGGGGACTCTGTACAGCCTGACACTGTATGGGCTGCGGGGACCCCACAAGGCCGACAGCATCCAGGGCACCGCCCGCACCCTCAGCCCAGGTAAGGACCCACACACACTCTGCCCCAAAGTGGGGGTCTTTGTACTTCACGGGGGGGACCTAGTGCCTCAGCCAGCGGTGGGGGTGGGCGAGTTGGTGGTGGGCCTGGAGGAATCTGCAGAGCGACTTCCATTCCTGGGGACTAGAGGAAAAGGGGTGGTGAGCCTGTGCTGAAGCAGAGGCGAGGGGTGGGACTCGTAGGGAGGGGCCTGCCTGCCCCTGCTCGCATCATTGTTCCTTGCCCCCTCTGCAGTTCTGGAGAGCCCCCGTGACCTCCAATTCAGTGAAATCAGGGAGACCTCAGCCAAGGTCAACTGGATGCCCCCGCCGTCCCGGGCGGACAGCTTCAAAGTCTCCTACCAGCTGGCGGACGGAGGTGGTGCCTTTGCCACGTGCTCATTGCCTCACGTTTCCTCTCCCCCCCGCACTCTGCCCAACCTCCAGCCGCCCTGAGGTTCCCTGGGTAACCCTCGATCCCCAATATTTTCAGGGGAGCCGCAGAGTGTGCAGGTGGACGGCCAGGCCCGGACCCAGAAACTCCAGGGGCTGATCCCAGGCGCTCGCTACGAGGTGACCGTGGTCTCCGTCCGAGGCTTTGAGGAGAGTGAGCCTCTCACAGGCTTCCTCACCACAGGTAAGATGGACTGGGACCCGGGGCAAGAGGTGGGAGCCAAGAAAATGGCATGGGTGGGAGTTGAGCGAGAACGAGGAGGGTGAAAGGGAGGTGGTGGAGGCTCCAATTGTGGACAGGGGGCCAGTGGAGTCTGGGGAGGCATGGAGTAGAGACAGCAGCGGGGACCCCTCTGAGCCCCTCCCCTTCCCCCAGTTCCTGACGGCCCCACACAGTTGCGTGCACTGAACTTGACCGAGGGATTCGCCGTGCTGCACTGGAAGCCCCCCCAGAATCCTGTGGACACCTATGACGTCCAGGTCACAGCCCCTGGGGGTGAGCAGGGCTGAGGCCTCTGGAGGGGACTTGTTCAGAGTGGGGATTGCAGGGGAGAGGCTGGACTCTGGCCGGGGATGGAGGGGGCAGGCGTTGATGCCCCTCTCTGCACTCCCAGCCCCACCTCTGCAGGCCGAGGCCCCAGGCAGCGCGGTGGACTACCCCCTGCATGACCTCGTCCTCCACACCAACTACACCGCCACTGTGCGCGGCCTGCGGGGCCCCAACCTCACTTCCCCAGCCAGCATCACCTTCACCACAGGTAGGGTCTGTGGGGTGTGTGGGATGCGGAGAGGAAGTAGAGGGTGCCAGGATGGGCCTCATCCCCATCTCCTCTTCCTGCTTTCTCTCCTAGGGCTAGAGGCCCCTCGGGACTTGGAGGCCAAGGAAGTGACCCCCCGCACTGCCCTGCTCACTTGGACTGAGCCCCAAGTCCGGCCCACAGGCTACCTGCTCAGCTTCGACACCCCTGGTGGACAGACCCAGGTGCCCCGGCCCCACTGACCAACTCCCCTCCCTGGGTGATTCCAGGAGGTGCTGCCTCTGGCCCTCCCGGAGGGTCTCCACCTTCCTCTCCCCTGACCCCCCCTTGTCTGTCCCACAGGAGATCCTGCTCCCAGGAGGGATCACATCTCACCGGCTCCTCGGCCTCTTTCCCTCCACCCCCTACAATGCACGGCTCCAGGCCATGTGGGGCCAGAGCCTCCTGCCGCCCGTGTCCACCTCTTTCACCACAGGTACCTGGATGCACGGGCCGGGGGCCGGGGGCTGGGTGGGCAGCCGGGGCCTAAGGCTTGGAAAAGGACTGGCCCGTGCTCTCCTCTCCCAGGTGGGCTGCGGATCCCCTTCCCCAGGGACTGCGGGGAGGAGATGCAGAACGGAGCCGGTGCCTCCAGGACCAGCACCATCTTCCTCAACGGCAACCGAGAGCGGCCCCTGAATGTGTTTTGCGACATGGAGACTGACGGGGGTGGCTGGCTGGTGGGTGGCACTGGGAAGTCCAGGGGTCTGTGCAGGGCAGGGGCTGTTGCCCCGGGAGCCAGAGGCTGATGGTGCCCCCACTTGCTTCCCAGGTGTTCCAGCGCCGCATGGATGGACAGACAGACTTCTGGAGGGACTGGGAGGACTATGCCCATGGTTTTGGGAACATCTCTGGGGAGTTCTGGCTGGGTCAGTGCCTCACAGGGACTGGGGAACTACGGAAGGGGATGGGGGCTGTGTGGACACCAGGACCCTGATGAGGGCACGTCTCCCACCCCCAGGCAATGAGGCCCTGCACAGCCTGACGCAGGCAGGTGACTACTCTATGCGCGTGGACCTGCGGGCTGGAGACGAGGCTGTGTTCGCCCAGTACGACTCCTTCCGCGTAGACTCGGCTGCAGAGTACTACCGCCTCCACCTGGAGGGCTACCACGGCACCGCAGGTAAGCACAGGCTGGGAGGCTGGGAGGGTGAGGCTGGGAGGCGAGGCCCCCATGGCTCCTTCCTCCACCCTGCCCAGGGGACTCCATGAGCTACCACAGCGGCAGTGTCTTCTCTGCCCGTGATCGGGACCCCAACAACTTGCTCATCTCCTGCGCTGTCTCCTACCGAGGGGCCTGGTGGTACAGGAACTGCCACTACGCCAACCTCAACGGGCTCTACGGGAGCACAGTGGACCATCAGGTGAGGGGTGGGGAGGCGGCTCAGAGCTGGGGTGGCTGGGGCTCAGCCTGCCTAGGTTTCAACCCCACAGTGTAACAGGCAAGGGACTGAGCAGCTGGGTGAAATGGAGCAATCATGCCAGCCTCACAGAGGGAGCTGGAGATGATTTATTGGCTGGAAAGGGCCAGCTCAGGGTTAAGCCTCAATCCTCTGTGGCGGAGGGTCAGGAGGGGAGCTGTTCGGGGAGGTTGGTTGAGTGCTGGGAGCCACCTCCTTAAGGGGAACGGGAGGAGCAGATGGGACATCCGGCTTTGACTCTCTCTTGACAACCCCTTTCCCAGGGAGTGAGCTGGTACTACTGGAAGGGCTTCGACTTCTCGGTGCCCTTCACGGAAATGAAGCTGAGACCAAGAAACTTTCGCTCCCCAGCGGGGGGAGGCTAAGCTGCTGCCCACCTCTCTCGCACCCCAGTATGACTGCCGAGCACTGAGGGGTCGCCCCGAGAGAAGAGCCAGGGTCCTTCACCACCCGGCCGCTGGAGGAAGCCTTCTCTGCCAGCGATCTCGCAGCACTGTGTTTACAGGGGGGAGGGGAGGGGTTCGTACGGGAGCAATAAAGGAGAAACTGAGGTACCCGGCTGGCATCGGTCCTGCCCCATCACTGGCTCTGGCCCGGGCTGTGGGCCCCCATCTCCCGGGGCTGCAGCCGCACTTGGAAAGGCTGCATCTTGAGGATGACACTGCAGTGGGGCAGGGGCTGCAGGGAGGGCAGGGTGTCCCCAGGGGGCAGCAGCGTGAAGGCCTGCAGCAGTCGGGTCAGCACCACGAAGAGCTCCAGGCGTGCCAGCGGCTCGCCCAGGCACACACGCGCCCCGCAGCCGAAGGCCAGAGCTCTGGAGTTCTTGCCTGGCTCCAGGAAGCGATCTGCGGGCGGGTGGACAGGTGGGTGGGGAGGCGTTCAGCAGCCGCGGGGACCAGCCTCCACCACATTTTCACGGCAGGCCCCCGGCCCTCCACATACCAGGCCAGAACTCATGTGGCCTCTCCCAGACCGTCTCATCCAGGTGGGCGCCTTGGAGGTTCGGGATGATGACTGTGCCCTCGGGGATGTCATAGCCAGAGATGCTGAAAGGGGCTGGAGTTAGAGGCTGGCCAGGACCTCCCTGGGCTCGGGCTTTCCTCACTCATCCCCAACCCTCGGGAGTCACCTGCTGGGCCGTGTAGTGCGGTGGGGCAAGGCTAAGGGCACAACAGGCCGCAGGCGCAGCACCTCGGCGATGGTGGCATTGAGCAAGGGCAGCCGTGCACGGTCCTTGTAGGGGACCCGGGAGCTGGAGGCACCAAGGCCCAGTTCGTGGTCTAGCTCCTCCTGCAGTCGCTGCTGAATCTGGGGAATGATCGGGTGGAGTCCTGCCCTAGCAGCCCGCAGCTGCCCAGCCTCCAGCCAGTCCCTCAGCCACCCAGTAAGCCTGAGTGCCGGTGAAGCAAGCACAGCCCCAGCCGCACAGTGCTCAGAGCTGAGTGAGGGTGCCCACCGCCCGGGCCAGGCTGCTGGGAAAGAGCCTTTTGCCTGTCCCCAGGGCGCACCTCGGGGTGGTGAAGCAAAAAAACCACGGCCCAGGAGAGGGTGTTTGCCGTGGTCTCAGTGCCACCAATGAGGAGGTCCACTGCAGCCATGTGCACGTGCCCTTCCAGGAGCTGTCCAGAGCCCTCTTCCACGCCCGGCTGCGCCACCCCTTGGAGCATGTAATCCATCATGTCCCTCCACTGGCCTGCCACCAGGCTCTCCTGCAGAGGGTGAAAGGAGCGGGCTGAGCGGCTGGCCTGGGGAGAGGAGTACAGAGTGGCAACAGGCCCATAACCGGGGTATGCAAAACAACCCGCCTCATAGCAATGCTGAGGCCGGTAGCATCACTGGCTGTGGGCCGAGGGGAGGCCGTCCACGCACAGTTCCCACCTTGTGCTGCCTCAGCTGCTTCTCCACGATGTGGTCCCTCTTCTCTATGGCCTGCTTCAGCCTCCGGAGACCTGGATTGGGGAAGAACTGTGGCGGGAAGCATGAGAATGCAGCTGTGGGGAGAAGCATCTCCCTGCACCCCAGCCTTTCCCCGACAACCCAGGGGTGTCTAGGCTCCAGGTCCTCACCCTGAGAAAGGGAATCACGTCCACAATTTGGATGGACCAGTGGCTCCAGGTTTTTAACACCTCCTGGATACATTTGTAATAGGCAGGCATTAAGTTGTTCTCCTGCCAGAAAAGGAAGGAGTGCTTTCAGTTCAGGACAAGGAGAGGCTCAGGGAGGGGCTGGGGGTGGGCCTGAGGGGCTGTGAGGCACCTTGATCTTGTCTCCAAAGGTGAGGTAACAGATGATGCTGCAGGTGAGGAGAGAGAATTCCTCCTCAATGGCCACAGGGGTGCCGGCCTGGGCTCTCATGCGCTGTAGAGAAAGAGCGTGAGCTCAGCAGGCCGTTGTGCAGTGGGCAGGGCAGGGGCTACTGTGAGAGGTGAGGCTGACCTGAGGTGGCCTCAGGAGCCCAGCCTTACCTCACAGAACTCCTGGGTCAGCTGCTCCACCACTGGCTCCATGGAGTCACGGATGCCCAGCAGCAGGGCTGAGCGGGTGAGCTTCTTGTGGGCTTTCCAGAGCAGGGAGTAGTCTCCCAAGGACAGGTCCGGGTAGTTCTTAGACACCAGCTTGTCTGCAGGAGGAGTTGAGGGCTGGAGGGTGGGAACTGATGAAGGCAGCCAAGGGCCTGACCTTCTTCTGCCTCCCCAACCCCTGCTTCCTCCCCACCAGATATGCCCCCAAACAGCTTCCAGAGACCTGGATTGGGGATGCCCCAAAGGTGGCTCCCACTTGAGGCTCAGGTGGGAGGATCACTTGAGACCAGGAATTTAAGACCTACCTGGGCAACATAGCAAGACCCCATCTCTTAAAAAAATTTTTTTTTAAGAAAGAAAAAATGCCCCCAACCCTTACAGGTAAGTGGCTCAGGTCTGCCAGCAAAGTCTGCCCACTTTTTGACCATGGCTTCCTCAATGGTTCTCTTGGAGTTCAGCACCACCACATCTGGGGAAGAGCCAAAGCAGCGTCAGTGGAGAGAGGACCCTCTCCGCCACCTCCACCCCCTCCTATGGTGAGGGCCAGAGCGAGAATAGGGGCTCTCACCTTGCAGCCCAAGGTGGAGCCTATAGATGGGCCCGAATTTCTGAGTCAGGCCAAGCAGATAGATGGGGAGGTCGGGCTGCAGCAGGTGCAAGAAGCCTGGGGCAAGAGGCGGGAGGTGGAGGCTCCGGAGCTTCCACCAGTTCCACAGCAGGCGAGCGCCAGCCAGCAGGGGCAGCAGCAGCAGCAGGCCCAGGAACAGCATGGCGAGACGCCCGTCAGGGCCCTGAGGTGCTACTTATAGCTCAAGAGCCCTGGCCATCCCTCCTGCTGTGTAGATTGTTTTGGGGCCTCCCTTGACCCCACCTTCAGGTCGCTTCCAATTGTCCCGCCCACAGAGTGGCCCTTTTCTGGAATGGCACCAGTCTCATTGGCCTTGGGACGTCCATATTTCAAAAAAATTGATCATCCATCAAGAAGCAAGGAAGGGAAATGCAACCCTGACCTTTTTTTCTGCAGCCAGAGTCAGCTTTCTGGCTCCACATCAACTGTGCAGGCAAGAGTGTCCGCCCCTACCTGGGCCCTCTCCCTCTGCCACCCCACCATGCACCAGTTTACTGTACTGGCATGATGTTTGTCTCAGAGAGAAAACGGCAGTCCCTGCCTAATATGCCCTCCTGAATCGCCTGAAGAACAATATGTGATTTGTGTGGGTTGTTTGTTAGTTTAAGCTACAGATAGAGTGACACAGTTTAAGCCTGGTTTGCCTGGGGCATTCCAGTACATACAGGTATCCCAGTGTGATTGTTATTAGTGCCTCCTTTCACTCTCAAAAATGCCCAGAAGACAAAGGAGGAGGTGGTTTCCCGCTGCGGAGTACTAGCATGTACCAGACACTGCTCTAAGTGCTTTGCGGGCACTCACTCAATTCTTCACAGCCATACTCTATATGCAACGCGGGTATTGTTCACATGTTGTGGAGGGCAGGATTCCGGCCTGGAAATCTAGCTGTCAAATATATACCTTTAGCCACCAGGAGCACCTTTCTTTGGTTGGAAGGAAAACAGACCACCTTGAGCTGGTTTGAGATAAAAAGTAAGGATTGGGGAATTTCACAGAACTCAGGAAAAAAAAGCGGAGGAGGGGACCCCACTGGTCTTAGAAAGCCAAGGACAGGGAACAGAAAAAGCCTGGAGACGGGCAGTTTCCTCGCTCTGTTCCTCTCTCCTCTTTCTTCTCTCTGCAGTCAAGTTTCTTGTGTTTCCAGGCACAGGCAGAACATGACTGCCCTCAGGACTAGAGTCCACAGGTTCTAGTCCAGCCAGGGAGAGTGTGGATTCCCAGCACAACTGGGCATGCCCCACTCAAAGTCTAAAGTCCCCAGGAAGGGGCTGGATAGCCACAGCTGGATCAGGATCAGGGGTCCAGCCCTAACTGGGGAACTGAAGCCATAAGGGGTGGGGGTCCCACTGGACTGACACTCAGAGACCACTTTTGTGGGTAAGGAGGCAGTTTGGGGGTTTGGGAAGAGGCCATGCCAAAGAGGAGTGGCAGGGTTCAGTGAGAGGCCAGGGCCGCCTGGATGGTACGTGAGAGGTCAGAGGCGACCCAGGCCCATGCCTTCCCCCCCATTTCTGGCTCTGTAGCCGGACCCAGGGACCAGCGGGGGTCTCTCTCCCCTCAGAGCTTTTCCAGACTGTGCTACTGCAGAGCCGGAGTCAAGACCCTGGCTGTGCCACCCCCTACATTGGCGAGTTCACTGCTGCTGAATCCATGATCAGGACTGAGAGGGAGAAAACAGGATTGGGATTTCTGGGGTTGGGCAATGACAGCTACTGCCTTCTTCATGGTTGACCTCCCAGACCGGGCCATGTCTTGCTGCAACTGAATCCCTGGCTCTGGAAAATGGGTTTATGCCACCACCATGCTGACCAGCTACTGGGAGAAAGATCTGATGGGCAACCATGTGGGCAAATATCAAAGAGCCTCAGGTAACCTCTGCCACAGTGGGAAAGGTCCAAACTTCTCAAAGTTACATGGATAAGAGAGCGCTCATCAGAAAGGAGCGCACCTGGAAGGCTGGCGTGCTGACTACTTGTCTCACCATCTCCATCTCTTCCACCACTTCCAAATCCAAACTCCAAATGTGGTCAATTACATGCAATGTCCCCAAAGGTACCCTGTCCTGCCCCCAGCCTCCGGGCCTTTGTATATTCTCCTTCTGCCCCAGATGCCCTCATCTACCCCTGCTCTTTGCCTGGCTCCTTCTCAGTCTTCAGAGCCCCACTTGGAGGCCACCTGCTCCAGGAAGCCTTCCCTGTCCCTGCCTAGCAATGCCCCTGACTGGGTTAGATGCCGCACAGGACCACACTGCTCCCTGACATCACATCTTTCACAGAGGGTGGTGACTGCCCGTCCTCTTATCTGTCTCCCCAGTGATGAGCCCTGGAGTGAGTAGCTGTATCTCTGGCACCTGGCACAGGGCATGGCACGAAGTGAAAGTTTCCTGAATTTCTGTCGAATGACTGGATGGCAGGCTGCTGAACTGTCATGACCTCTATAAAAACTGATCTCAGCAAACCTCTTTGGACAGATTTCGGAGTCATCTCTGAAGACCCCAGGTGTGCCACTAAATGGGGAAAAGCTAGGCAGACGGGGTGGGGAAGGTAGACCCCAGGAGAACAGCGGCTTCCTCAGAGGATTCACAGACACACCAAAGTCAGACATTTGGCTTGTCTGAAACTGGAAGAAGACACTACAGGACCTGAGGATTGCACAACTCCGGGAAAGTCACCTCATGCCACTGATAACAGAACCAAGTATCAGCAGGCTTTCAACACCCCGGAACTCAGCTAAAATCCACAGACCTCAGAACTGCCAGCAGCACGAGGACAGAGTCGGGGAGGTGTGGCTGGACAACAGCTCATGAGGCAGAAGAGCTGTGTCAGAGGTGTCAGTTGAGCACAAGCCCTGTCTGAGGCCGTGGTGACTGGCGACAGCCGGGCAGTGGAGGGCCTTGGAAGCTGAAGGGTGGTCTTGGCATGGACTCTGGTCCTTGGGGTGCAGGCTCTTGGGTCCCAGTTCTGCTCGGGGTGGTCCTGTGAAGCACTAGACTCCTAGCGGGTCATCTGGGAGGGTCTAGCAGAGCTGGACAGCCCAAGGGTCATCAGGGCTCAGAGAGTCTAAGGTTATGTCAATCTGGCGTGCCCAGAACTGGATCGGGCAGGGGCACTGCTCTCAGCCCTAGCAACACACACTGACACTTTGCTGCCAAAAGCCTTTAATATGCCCTGGTGCAGGCTGTGTTCAGGAAAGCGGACACAGCGGTGCTTCCAGCTTCATGGTTCCCAGGCTCAGGTTCCTCCCGGGGGAGGTGGGAGGGCAGCCCTCACACCTGGCACCCCTGAGTGCCATACTCCTGGAGGAAGTCGTTGAGCTGGGTGCAGGCTGCCCGCTGGCGGGTGCTCCGGCACAGGCGTTCAGAGGGCATCTCCTCGATCCAGCTATTCGAGTCCAGCAGGTACTGGGGGCTGCAGGGGGCAAAGGGGCAGTCAGCAGGGCTCGGGAGGATGGCAGGTGGGAACGGAGAGCACAGGCATCCGGCTTCTGAGGGGCAAGGCCTAGGTGGCGAGGCATGGGGAGGGCAAGAGACTGGGGGGACCAGATGACTCACTGTCCTTCGAGGTCATAGGTGGCCCCATCCAGACCCATGATCAAATATTCTTTCCCAGGTTCCAAGCGAAGGCGGCAAGAGGCTCGAACCAGGAAGTTGCGCATCTGATTAGCAGTGGCCTTGACATCCTTGGCTGCGGGGATGACGTGCGCAAAAGTGGTCAGAGGGGAAGAGTAGGTGCAGGGTGAGCTCAGGCTGGGGGCTCTGTGTAGATCCTCTCATTCCACCTTCGCCATCCCCATGGAGAGGTGCCACTGCCTCCCTATTTATGGCCAAGCCCAAGGCTTCTGACAGGCCGAGGGGATTTTCACACTTCCAGATGGTCAGGTCCTCGGCCACACCTCAGCCTCCCTGTCTCCCCCCAGCCCTGCCCGCCTCTCCGGTTCGCTTCATACTGAAGTGCAGGACTTGGGTGATCTTGGTCTCAAAGAGGCGGAAAGCAGCTCTGCTGTCTTCTCGGAGAACCTTAACCTGGAAGCCTAAGAGGTTGGGAGAAGGGGGAAAGGTGAGTTACTTTGAGGCTAAGAGGGCAGGAAGTTGGTGTCAGAGCAAACAGGCTGCGTGCATGACCTGTAAGAGGAGCAGACTACACCCAGAGAGACCAAAACAGCCGGCCCCCGAGGGAGGGTCAGGCCAGGGCCTTGGTGGGAAGACTGACCGTACTCCACACGGGGGTAGTAGCAGGCAAACTTCATCCTGTAGCCATCCTCATCCTGCAGACCCCGCTCCAGGGCGCGACGCTGGCGAGGGCACTTCCCTGAAGTTGGGGGCCCCATCAGACAGTGCGGGGGGCGTCCGGCCATCCCGCCTCCACTGCCCCACCCCAGGCCCTCAGTCTCACCCTCAGCACACTGGCAGACTTCAGCAGAACACAAGGTGGCCAGGAGTCTGCTCTTACTTGGTGCCCCGTAAAACACAGAACATCTGCGCTCTGGAGAACAGAGAGGAGTTAGGGCACAGGCCCCTCCATTCTGCCTCCTCAGTCCCAGGGAGCCCCAGGGCTCTCTGCCCCCCTCACTACCCCAGTGTCCACCGTCCCATAGGAGGTCACCATGCCAAAGCTCTCCTGAATTCCAGGGTGTCCTGCAGTGCTCACCAGGGTTGTAGTAGTCATACAGGGTTGCACTGGCCGGCTGCACCAGCCCCACCGGCACTTCCTGCACAGCCTCAAAGCCCACGCACTCCTGGGAGGTGGGGACCTGGCCAAGCGTGGGGAGGAGAGATGAGGGACCCACTCCCTGGGCCCTGCAGCCCTCTGTACTGGGTTTCCTTGGCCTGTTTTTGTTTGGTTCCTGTTGGCCTTCTCTCCAGCGTCCTTCACATTCTGTTACCTTCTTACTCAGAGAACTCTGAAAGCTGCTCCGCAAGGTCTCTGGTGACTTCACTTCCCAGAGGGTGACCTTGCCCCAGTCTTCACTGCCCCAGGCCCTCGGCAGAGTCTTGCATCATGGACATGTTCTCTGTGAAACTGTCCCTAAGCTAAGGGTTAGCTTCTGGACCACCCTTGGCTCTGACCTGGTCATTTCTTACGTTCCCTCCTTCGGAACTTCCTTCCTCAGTGCTCCCCTGTGGGGGTCTCAACCGCTCCCTGGCTTCCACCAAACCAATCCAGGCTGATGATTCCCAAACTGAACTTGCAGCTCCATCCTTGCATTAGGATTTTGGCAGGACCTGTAAGTTCTCCAAGGCACTCTGCCTGCCCCCAAACCCACTCGCCCTCCTCACAACCTCATCTTTGTCATGGATACAACTGGGTCCTCCTTTATTTGCCACAACCTAACTGCAGGTTCTGTCATCCTGCCTGACCCCCCGACTCAGGTCCCAGGCCTGACTCCTCCTCGTGCCCATGTGGGCCCAGTCCAGTGCCAGTGTGGCTGCTGCACTGTCAGCTCCCTATCCGGGAATCTCACTGGCTCTGTGTTTTCCATTGTGTTCAACCCAGATGTGTCAGCCAGGCTTCCCCAGCTGATGGGGGCTGGCCCCTCTGCACACACTGGGTAGGGGTCTCCCTGACCTACAAACAGCTGGCTAATGAAAGCCACCACATCTTTCTCACATTTTCTCCCAGAAGTTACAGTAAATGTTCAAAAAAATTTTTTGAAGGCCGGGCATGGTGGCTCTGGCCTGTAAATCCGGTACTTTAAAAGGCCTAGGCCAGAGGATTGCTTGAGGCCAGGAGTTCAAGACCAGCTTGGGCAACAGAGCGAGACCCTGTCTTTACTAAATAAATAAATAAAAATGTTATGAGGGCCGTAAGAGGGTTGATAACTATTTTAGCCTAATAAGGTCGTGAAAAGACAAATACAATTATCATCTATGGCCACCATCACTTTGTAAAAGAAAATACACTTTAATATTAAAAGAAGATAGGAAGTTCAACAAAAAAACAAAGGCAGCCCCTCAAGCTGAATAAAACCAGCTTTACGAAAGGCTCCCTCTCAAGCCCCGAGGGTCCCCACTGACTGGCATTGGTCCCTGCCGCCTGCAGTTCTGCCCCTTACTCTGCTGTGTCTCACGGGCTCACATTCTTGTCCTTCTCTCTGATGACATCACAAGTTCTCAACAGCACCGGCCGCTGACACAGCTGTTTCCTGAGAAACCTCCTAACGCATACTCAGTAAACCCGGTGCCATCAAGTCTCTTCCTGTGTCATCTCTCCCCACTCACCGAGTCAAAATACAGCAAGACATGGGGCCCCTCGGTCTCAAAGTGACTCACGTAACGGTCAGAGAGGGAAGTCAGCTGTGGAAAAGGGGAGTTGGTCACAGGCCCTGCACATGACAGGGCTCAGTACCTGGGACAGAGGGGGTTGCCCTGGGTGGCTGACCGCACCTTCTCCAGGTCAGCACGCAGGGCATGGAATCCACTCAGGAGGGTGATGTCCGCAATGGCCATGCCAGACAGCTCCACCTTGCCGTTCCGCCTGCGGAGACATGTGAGCTGTTGTCCAGGTTCTGCCTGCGCGGGCTCCAGAAGCCCAGCCCCAGCCTGGGTCCTGCCCTTCCTCCCCTGGCCTAGGGCAGCTCCCGGCGCCCACCAGATGCACACGGTGTAGTGCACCCTGGACTCCTGCTCCTCCACCACCTTGGGCGCCTCCCTCCTGCGGCGGTTCCTCCGACCCTCAAACAGCTGCAGGGGTGTCACGGGCTGCAGAGGGGCATCTGGGTCGTCCTTGGCTGGAAGCTCATCGTACTCATAGTCCTCATAGTCTTCGTTTGCTTCCACTGCACAGGGAAGCATTGTGAGGAGGGCTGGGATGGCCACCCGGCTCCCTGCGCCAGCCCCTGCCGGGCCCCAAGGCCTCCCAACCCCCACACTCACTCGTGTACTCGACATGGCCTTTGACTGTCACTTCTATCTGCAGGTCCTGGCAGGTCGTGTTCTTCATGTCCAGGACATTGTAGATACGAAGGACCTGGCTCAGCAAGGGGCAGGGAGAGGATGCAGGACATGTGAGGCCACAGACCTCTCTGGTGCCATACCTAAGGGCATCTCCCCAGGCTACGGGATTTGAGGCCTTCAGCCCCTTTTCATCCCCGTCATTGCACAGTCCACACACACGAGTGGCACCACATTCGCCACAGGTGCCGGGTGAGACAGAGAGGTAAAGAAGCAGGGGCCTGCCCCCAGAGGCCAACACTCTAGACTGTGCTGGGAAGAGGCTGGACTGAAAAGCTCAGGAAAGGCTTCTGGCCAAGGCTTGAAGGAGGAGAAAGAGCTTGTCCTGTGGGCCAAGAAGCAGGGAAGGACAGGAAAGGCAAGGGGATCTGTGTAGACAAGGAGATCTGTCTGGCCGGAGAGGTGGGCAGAGGCCCAGCCATCTGAGCCATGGGCAGCGGGGAGTGACTTTTCCCCAAGGCTGATCTGGCTGGGGCTTTTGGAAGGTCAGTGTCACTGCTGTGTGGACAGTGGATCAGACAGGGGAGACAGGAGGTAGAGAGAAGTTCCAGGTAGGGAGAAGGCCGTCTTAGCACAGAATCTAGGATGCAGCACCAAGGGCCACAGGCAGCAGGGGAGCAGAGGAGGAGTCACTAGGGACATAAGGACAGGCTTGGGAGAGGGGCCACTAACACGGCCTCTAGAGTAGTGGCCGGGCTCCTGGCTGGGAGGGGCTCCCATCAGCCAGACAAGAAACACAGAATGAAGAAGGGCTTTGGGACATGCCTCGTCTGAGGTTCTGTGGGAGTGGGAAGAGTGGGGCCCATGGTTTAGGGAAGAGGCCTGGGCTGAGGAGTGGGATTCGGAGCCATCAGCACTGAGGCGGGTAAAGGAAACAACAGGTACCCAGAGATGGGGAGAGCAAGCAGGGGGAAAACACCCAGGACGGAAGCACGGGACACCAACCCTGAGGTGTCTGCCTCCTTCCCCGGACCATGCGCCTCTGCCCACAGGCCTCTCACTCCACACCCTCTCCTACGCCAGTGCCTGGCCCCGCCCCTTCCCTGGCCCTCACCTTCAGGGTTCCTTTGCTGTTTCCTCCCACCTTCACATTGATCTTGCTGCCCAAGGAAAACTTTCAGCAACAGAAAAGGGAAGGCGATGTTAGAAGGGCACAAGCAAACCTGTTTTTGCGGCTCCAATAACTTATCTCCTTCCTCAAAACAGCCCCACTTCCTCTCCCCACCTCACATTTCCACAAAGTTTACACCAGCATGTGAATTATCTCACTTCGGCCTTCTAATAACCCTGTAGGGTGAACTCTGCATATGTTACTCTACAAGTGAGAAAACTGAAGCTCAGAGCTCCAGGTCACACAGCCAGGAAGTCAGTCTTCCCCCAAAGACCCCAGGAAGAAGTGCTGCAGGGATTCCACTGGTGGGAGGGTGGGGACAGCTTCTGGCCTGGCCACGAGGCCCAGGTGTCCTGGCTACCCAGGCGAGGGAGTGGTTCACCAGGGAGTGGTTCACCTGCAGCTCCTCCTCGAGGCCACGGATCTGGCGGTTGTTCAGCTGCAGCGCATGGGACTTGAACCCATTCCGGCCTGTGGAGCTGAGAGTCACATTGAGTCCCCTCTCCTCAGTGGTGTGGGAGGCAATCCAGTAGGCAGACAGGGCATCCAGGGCAATCACCGTGTCCTAGGGAGGTTAAGCCAGGACTCAAGCCCTTGGTCTCAGGACTACCCACCCCCAGAGCCCGGGTGCGGCCCCTACTTGGGTACTGCGGAATCCCCCTTGGAAGCTGCCCTGATGGGTGAGCCAGGCCGCAGCCTGGTCTGCCATCTCTGCTTTGCCCTCGTGAAGCAGGAGGTGCAGCAGGGCGTAGGCTGTGGTTTCAATCCACAGGGCTGGGGCCTGGGGCATGGGGTCAGATGGGTTGCGAGGAGCTGGGGTGGGCGACACGGCATTGCTCTGAGAACCAGTGATTGAGCCCCAGTACAGGTTATCTGGAAGTGAAGGGAGACCACGAGTAAACAGGAAGGCAGGGAGAAGAGCCTGGTCCCCTGGCCCTTAGCCACCCGCTGCTGGGCTCTCCTGATTCTCCCCCAATCCACCCCTCCTTATACCTTCATTCCTCCTCTGAGTCTTCATCCAGCCTCTCCCTCTGGGCACACTCAGGGATCCTAAGGTCCCCTGGGCCTCAGGCTCACTGCCAGGAGCCCCTCACCCCTTACCTCCAGTCTCCTGGGCCATTGCCATGAGGTTGTTGTGGGCAATACCCCGCAGGTCTGCAGGGGCCTTGGTCAGTGTCAGGGCATAGGCCGTGATGGCGGCTGCGTGGGCACCCAGGAGCCCAGCACTTGCTTTCTCCCCCAAAAATGAGTTTGCCTTTGAGATGGAGGCTTCCTGGAAGAAAACGGGAGGAGGGTCTGGGGCCTGGACCCCTGGGTTCCTGAGGAAAAAGGGGGAGAGCTGGGGGCCAGCAAAGGGCAGCAACGCCACTGAACTTACCACTCTCTGCTTCAATTGCTCTGCACCCTCATCCTGGAAGACGGCCAGCCCATGATGAAGGGCGATGGTCACAAAGGCTGTGAGTGCCACAGTCTCATCATTGCCCACCAAACCCCCCTAGTGAGGGGAGAAAAGAAGATGTCAAACAGGAGGGGGAAGGGGCAAAGAGAGTCCTCCAACAGGCGCTCCTTGGGCCAGCCCCAGCATGCCCGCACCTGCATGCCCCTGTGTATCACTGGAGAGAGGTCCTGGAACGAGCCATCAGCCTGCTGCTGGGACAGAAGCCAGTTAGACGTCTCCTGCAGTTTCTCAGGCGAGCCTCCTACCTGCTCTTGGGCCAAACTCAGAACCTTCAACACAAAGGCTGTGAGCCTGGACGGGAGGAAAGGAGGGTTGGGGATAAGGACTTGCTTATCGTTATGCCCACACCCCCAGGTGCCTGGTTATTTACCCTCCCATTGTACCAGCTCTGTCCCGCCCCTGCCCCAGCCCTGACCCCCTCAGAGCCCTGGAACCCCTCTCCCAACCTCACCAGGTGCTGCTGGCCCGTGACAACCAAGCCGCATAGGAACCATCCGCCTTCCGAAACTGCTGGATCCGCATGTAGCCTTGGAGAGGAAAGGTGGCCGCTCAGGTGACACTCACCCTTCTGCTGTTTGAGCCCAAGGCCATGCTCCCCATCCCCATCAGGGGCCCCCTTTCTTTCCCTCTGTAGCCTCCTGGGCTGTCCATCTTCTAGTAACTGTCCTTTCCTGGCCCCCCTCCTGCTTGCCCCTGCACCCAGAACCTTTCTGGATCAGATCCACAGCGTGGTCCTTGGTCTCGGGAGGCAGTGTGCTCCACTGCTCTGTCTTGTCCAGGTAGCGGGAAGCAGCCAGTGTCGGAGCCAAGTAGACCATGGTTTGCTCCCCACAGCCTTGAGGAAGTCTCAAGAGGGAGGCCACGCCTCCTGGTGACAAGGCCCCCTCAGAGCCTAAAGTGTCCAATGGATCTGAGGCTACATGGGAGGGAGAGGGTGGAGGTCTGAGGACCCTGCCTCAGAGGCTCACGGGGAGTGGGACCAAGTAGGGACCCACAGGTCTCACATGAATCTGAAGGTGGCCACTGGGAAGGGACTAAAGGGCACTCCCACCTGTAACCCTGACGTAGCTGTTGAAGTCCCCATCAGGGATCATGTTGGGATCAGAGTTGCCAGGAATTTCCAAGGTCCGGCCTCGGTGGTCTGGGGAAATGGGGGAAGTTGGCAGCCTGTCCTGCTGGCCACATCCCCCACCACCTGTACCCACTTAGGAGACCAATGGCTGGAGGTAGAGGGTCACTCACCCAGGGGGTTGAGTTCGTAGACCAGCTCCTCTGTATGGATGGCCCCTTCCTTCTGTCTCAGGGAAAACATGGTTGTGAGCTCACACAGGACTACCAGCTGGCTGCCCTGCCAGCGCAGGCTCCCCCAGGACTTTGAGTTTCAACTCCAGGGACAGAGTTGGATCAGAATTGTAGAAGATGTGAACAGACCAAGGCATTGGTTTGGGTGTTGGGCCCCTGGCCTGGCCACCAGAGAGAGTGCTGAGGGTGGAGGACAAAGCTGGGGGCCCGGGGACTTATATTCAGGGGTGCTCCATTCACCTCAATCTGCAGAACCTTGGACACTGCATCTCCCACAGGGAATTCGAAGGACCCTCGAGCCACCACCTTCAGGGACACAGCGGCAGCTGCCGTGGGCACCACAGAGAAGGCAACAGGCCGGGCAGAGCCCGCAGGCACCAGCACCTGCTGGGCCAGCCCTCCACCCCCGGCCAGGCACAGCCCCTCCACTGGGGACACGTGGACGCTCACCTGAGGGCAGGAAAACGAGGATGGCCAGAGTCCTGGCCCGGTTAGGCTCCCCACCCCTCACTGGGCCCTGGCTCCCCCAACTCCTGTATGCTCAGGCTCCCACAGGGCCTCACAGTCAGGTTTTTATCCAAGTAGTTATAAAGGACAGGCCGCAGCTCCAGCTGCTCAAAGCGGCGGACAGACATGGGCAGGCGGAGGTGCAGGTGGAACTCGCGGAACACCCGGAGCTGGACTGGGGTGGCCACACATAGGCCTGAGGGAAGGGAAGCGTGGGCGGAGGGGCAGAGATCAGAGGGGCCATCAAAGCTTCAGGGCCACAGGAGGGAGGGGTGGGGGTGACCCAGCTCTGTCTCAGTCTGCCTCTGCCCTCTGGCCCACGCCAGCTGCACGCTGGCACAGACCTCCCCAGATCACTGGACCCTCTTCCTACACTAAAAGCAAAGGGAACAGGGAGCTGGGGTACAGGGAAATGGAAGCGGGTTCACCTGAGGCCCAGACAGGGTGACCTCACCTTTGGTTTTGGACAGGCTCAGGCCATGGATCTCCCACGTGGTCAGAGAGTCGGGGAGCCACAGTGTCAATCTGTGTAGGGAAAGGCAGAGAAGGCCCGTCATACCCTGGCTGGCCCCCAGACACAGCGCAAAGACAAGGCTGGGCCGACAAACACTCTCACATTTGAAAACGGTCCACTGTTTCCACTCTCCAGAGCCAGTTCTCCGGGAAGAAGCTACGCACGGGAATGTCATCCTCATCAATCAGGTCCTCCTCCTGCAGGATCTCCAGGGCTGGGGGACCACGGTGGACGGGAGTGAGGAGGGGGCCGTTCTGCCTTTCCAAGCACCGCCACCTGTGCCCTAGCCCCACCCAGCCTCTCACCTCGTTGGAGGCCCGCCTGGCCCCTGTCCCTGCTCTTCTTGCGCAGACCCTCAGCAAATTGGCAGCAGGACAGAAAGGGCTCCCGGCAGTCTGGCTGCTGCACGCGAGCTGCCCGCTGCTCGCAGGAACGCATCATGGGCAGACGTGTCGCCCCATCCTGGCAGCAGCGCTTGGCTATTGGGGAAGCATACTGACCCACTGCAGGGCCAGATGGGGGTGAGCATGAGAGGACAAAAAAGACATACACCTCAGCCCCCGCCCCGACCCCTTGAGACCAGCAACATAAGAGAGGCTGGTGGAGAGAGCTGCCGACCCTTCCACTTGTAATCCCGGAATTCGGATCTCTGGCCCCAAATACCACACACTGGTTCAGCAAGAGCCAAGGGGCAGAGAGGCAGACCCCCAACCCAGATCCCAGGTGGAGAGCCCAAGCTACTGCCTAGGCACCCGCAACTCACATTTCTCATTAATCGCCTTTTGGAAGTTCACGTTTCTCTTTTTCCGGGTTGTCTTCTCCTTGGCACAGCTTAGTCCTGGTAGAGAGAAAGGCTGCAGTCCAGCCGTCAGGCACTCGGCCTCCTCCCCTCCTCCCATTCCCCTGCCCAGCCCTTCCCGCCCCGACTCTTCCTACCTGGCCCCCTCATGCCCTGCCTCCTTCCTTATCTTCCCACCACCCACTCCCCTTCCTTCTCTATTCTCACTCTTTCTGGATAAGGTCCATTGGTCTCCATCAGAAAAGGCCAGGCCCGCTGCCTGGAACACCTGAAGGGCACTGTCCCCACCCCCAGGACCACAGCCGAGGTCATAGCTGTTCATAACTTCAAAGACCTGCAAGAAAGGCAGGAATGCTAGGAGCCAAGCGTGGCTGAGGGGCAGGACTGAGCACTCGGCACAGGTGAGAGGGCAGCGCATGGGGGGACAGGAAAGGATACAGAGCCAGGAGATGGAGACCACAGGGCCAAGTGGGGAAGAGTCTGTGGGGAGCCTCAGTGGGATCCAGGGGCTGTGCCCAGGGCTCAGGGAAGCAGGGGGATGAGCCATGGAGGGGTGAGAGGGCTGAGGAGAGGGTCTGGACAAACCTTGCCCATGTTGAGGGGCTTGTGGGACTTGCTGCCTGCAGCATACAGAGCTGTGTCCAAGGCTCCCAGCGCCACCAGGGCTAGGGAGTCGCTTTCTAAGTGGAGCTTCACGGACTCCCCGTTCCGGTACTGCTTGGCACCGTCCACGCTGAGCTCCAGCTGGCAGGGGCGGGAGGCGGGGTGGTCAGAGTGGGAGAGCTTCCTTCAGTCCCGGTATCCTCACTGCCCCCAAGCTAAATCCATGCCCTGTTGGCAATCACCCTGTCCTCAACCCCCTCAGCACAAGTGCCATCTCTCCTGACCCCGGTCACCTTGCCCTCGCAGGCCCCAGCCTGGACATCCACTCGCAGGGAGTTGGCCACTGGGTGGTCTCCATGGTAGTAGAAGGCCACAAAGTAGAAGGAGGGTGCCAGGTGATGGTCCACAAACACCGAGACCGAGGTCAGGGTCCTCTTGGGCTCTCGATTCATGAACACGATCTGCCCTCGGGATAGGATCTGGGCCAAGAAGGGGAGGGACAAGAGTGGTTGCCTCTTCATGGGACAGCCCCAGCCTTGAACCCCCCCAGCCCCATCCAGAGGGCTCTTCCCTGCACCCCAGCCCTCCCTGACTCCCCAGCTCATGCACACCATGTAGTAGTAATGAGAAAAGGTGGCCCCACTGCCCACGGCTCGCAAGTTCAGGTTCAGAGTGTCCCCAACACGAGGAGGTCGAGAATCCGGCCGCTCAATAGACAGAAACCCGGGGCCTCCTGAAGGTGGGGCTGCCACAGTGAGCCTGGCTATTGCTGGATGGGGGGAGCCTGCAGATACCTGGAGAGGGGGTCAGGTGC
Organism: Nomascus leucogenys; assembly: GCF_006542625.1. NCBI lineage: Eukaryota > Metazoa > Chordata > Mammalia > Primates > Hylobatidae > Nomascus > Nomascus leucogenys. Next base: position 53,023,673 of record NC_044402.1, on the reverse strand, counting down.
GAATAGGGTAGTAGCTCAGAGCCAGGTACCCCACCTTCCCCCCAAGTCAGGCCATGGATCCTTGGGACCCCAGCTCACCCTCCTCCCCTTTCCCTACCATCTCCCAGGGGTCCGAGGAGTCCTACCGAGACCTGCAGTTCTGAGATGGTCTGAGGGATAATGATGGAAATGCTGACTTGGCCGCTCTCATCTGTGTTTTGTTGAATGTCCCGGACTTCAGGAACAGACCCAGGAGAAGACACCGTGGCAGAAACTTTGACAGGAATGCCAGAAGCTGGGGAGCCTGACATCTCATGGACCAAGGCCTAGGCAGGTAAAGGAGGGCAGGCAAAAGAGAGTGGTCAGACCCTGAGCCCTCCTAACTACCACATCCTCTCTACTCATCCTTCCCCTCTGGAAGAAACCTGCAGCAGGAAGGGGGCTCCAGGCACAAGGTGTCGCTTGGTCTTGCTAAGATCCAAGGAGAAGGGAGATGACACAAAATACCAGGATGTGAGCTCTGCCTCCTCCATCTCCCCACCTGCAAGACAAAGGACAGAGAGAGGTAGGGGACAGAGCCCAAGAAGAGAGGGCCAGGAGGACAAGTGGGGAGTGGCTTGAGTGGTTCCCTCCCACAAGACAGTGAGCTCCCAGGGCGCAGGCCGCCGAATTCCTGTCTGTGCATGCTGAGGCCCAGCACAGACAGGAACAACACATGTCCACTGGGGAAGTGAATGAATGAGCAGAAAGAGCAAATAAATAAATAAACTCAGCCAGGGAAAAGGGACGAGTCACAGAGACAGAGTTGGAGACAGACCAGGTCTCCTGGATGTTTCCTGGTTTTGAGTCTGAGATGAGGTGGGAGAAGTGGGGTGGTGTTGGTGCTGGAGGGAAAAGGGTTAGTTCAGTGGTCAGAGGCAAGGGTCTGGGGTTACAATAAGGGAAAGTCACCCACCTGGAGACTCAATGATGGCTGCAGCAACGTAGAGGCGCAGCCCCTGGAGGTCAGTAATGCTCATATTCAGCTTCTCCAGGGCATCCTGGAACTCCGCCTTTGAGAGGGAGATGTGGCTCTGTCCATTCACCAGCTGGGGCATAGAAAGAAACAGGACATAGGGTGAGACTGAGTCTCCCACCTCACCTCCCTTGCCCCTTCCCCTCCCCAGCCCCTATTCTCCTTCCTACCTTGGTCTGACTCTCCAGCCCCCGAAAGAAAGTCTTCTTACCATCCTCATCTAGGAGTCCAAAGCGCACATATGCCACCCCCTGCACTGGCTTCCCATAGATGTACCTGTTGTGGCAGAGAGAAGAGGGTGGGCCAAGGGCTGGGGGGAATAATGGTCTGAGGGCAGGGAAGCAGGAGCCCATTCATACTGAGTAGGGAGCAGGACCCGGTGCTGGTGGACAGAGGTGGGGAGGGAGGTATTACCTGGCCTGGATATCTAACTGCATTTCATCAAGATGGCCTGGCACCGTCAGGATGTAGGGCTTTCCAGGGGTGATCTTCACCTCAAAGTTGGGAAGGACTGACCCAGGGTGAAGGGATAGGCAGGTCAGACTCCAGCTCAAAGACTCCCCTCTGCTAAGGGCTGTGGTACCCATATCTCCCTGCCCTGAGCTGCTCCCACTCCCTCTCCTTCCACCCTTACTTCCTTCAGGAAAGCAGCTGCCTGTCGCTCCAGTTTCTAGCTCTCACCATATTTCTTCACCTCAAACTGGGTGCTGCTGTTGGATTCCAGGCCATCTGAGAATCGGGCTGAGATCTTCCAGGTCCCTGGCCTGAGAAAGGACAAGGAAGGGGCTCAGCTCATCTGTACAGTGGGGCACGGAGAGCCAGCAGCCTGCTTCCCTGGGAAGAGGACTGTGGGGGTTAACCAGAGGCTCAGGAGGCTGAGGGTCAGGGCATCTTGGGACGTGCCTCTGTGTGGGAGGTGGAGAGCCTAACAGGAATTGGGTTGGTATAGCTTGGGGGCAGCCCCCACATTGGGAGCGCTCACTCTGAGATGTCTGGGATCACGAAGTCATCCTGGAAGATGGACGAGGGCATGTACACCTCCTTCTTCTGCACGCGGAGGCCGTGAGAGTTCTGCAAGGGGAGAAGTGGTCACAGGCAGGAGGTCACGTCAGTGGCCAGGATCAGGAAGGCCAGAGGTCGGGGACTCACCTCCACCGTGACTGTGATGGCGTCAGTGCTCGGGCGCATCTTTTGATCCAGAGCAAAGACCCGGTACCGAACTGGGAGTGGAGGAGGAGAGAGGTGAGCAGGGGTCCATGTGCAAGGGGAGAGTGGGTCCAACTCCACAGAGGGAGCAGGGGACAAATATTTCCTAAGCACCCCTCCTGTGTGGCACTTTCTTTCAGGTTATCTCACTAGGGGGCACCAAACTCATCCTGAGAGGGCTTGGAGGGGGTTAAAGGTTGAGGCCCTGGGGCTGAGACTCACCCCGCTGGCCAGGGTTGTAAATGGGCTGGTCCGTCTGCAAAAAGAGGTGCCCCCGTCGAGAGGAGAAGAGCAGGTTGATACCCTGGATGTTTGTCTTTCTGGACAGAGAGTCCTTTAGCCATGGCGACTGGGCCACCAGCTGGACCTCAGGGCCTCTGAGGAGTTGATGGAGGCCACAGCTCTTCGCATCTTTCAAGGGCACCTGTCAGGAGAGGGAGAGGGAGCAGGTCACAGAGCAAGAGAGAGCTGACCAAAAAGGACAGAGACCAAGGGAGAAACATGGAAGGAGAATGCCAGGGTGGGAAGACAGGAGGCGAGGAGGCCAGTGGGAAGATGAAGACACAAGACAGATGGGAACAGGGTGGGAGGCCCCCACAAGCAGCAGGAGGGCATGGGGTCTGGTTACCTGGAGACTGAGGAGTGCGAAGTCTCTTTCTGAGCTAAGGGTGAAGTCCACCTTTGGGGAGCAGGGGACGTTATTATGAGATGGGTTTCTCAGGAACACTGATCCTTTCACTACCTGTCCTCGGGGCACATCCTGGAGCTGCACCCCCACTGACAGGGGGACCCCCAGATGAACCACAGAAGGAGAGAACAAGAGCAACCTGGGGAAGAAAGGATCAGCAGTCAGACTTCGCTCTGACCCCCCCACCCCTGCTCTCCCTCACCCCTGAATCGGGTCGTTGCCAGCCCTGCCCCAATCCAAGCACCCAGCATCCCGCCTCCAGGACCTGGGCTTCTGCAGAGATAAGGTGAAGAAGCTGGATGCCCAGATCAGCCCCCAGAGGAGCCTCATGGCTGGAGGATCCAAGAGGGGTTAGATCCGTCTGTGTCTGCTACCTTCTGGCCAAGCTAGGGATTGGGGCAGAGTTGACTCTGGACCTTGCTCCTCCCCCAGCCCAGCTAAGCTGGGAAACCACGTGACAGCCAAGAAGTGCAACTGGCCTCAGGCCCAGTGTTGTGGGGGCACCCCGACACCTGAGTCTCCAGGGGAATCTCTGAATCTTGGCCCAGAAATAACCCTGTCCTTCCCTGTTAACCCCTCTCATTCCAGTGCCTGAGCACCTCCCCCTACCAGGTATATCTGTTTCAGGGTATAGGTGCACATAAGCTCATGTATACATGGGCGTACAAGGGCCCAACATGGTCCACGAGTACAGGATATTTAAAGGCCCTCACAAAACAATGACAGGCTTCTAAGATACTTGTCTCTTACTTTCATTCCAACACAAATTGAACTATGCTAGGCTTTTGCTTTTTTAGGCCCTAACAGAAATTCCATGGCTTAGGAGATTAGGTACACCCTCACCACTCCACAGGGAGAATGGCCTGAACGTCAGAGTGAACCCCTAACCCCTTTCCTCTCTGAATGAGGCAAAGCTCAGACTTCACCTCTACCCTTAAACAAGGTACCCAAACACACGTCACAGTAAATAAAGGACATCCAGAAAATATCAGAGGCAGAGGTACTTTATTTGGCAATTTTAACATGACACGTAGAGAAAAGAACCCTGCCCTCCTTCACCAGCCTCCCCAGAAATCCCACCTTCCTATTTCAAGACAGAGTAATAACAGCACCATTTTACACGAAAGGGAACAGCCACAGCCTTGGCGCCATTTCTGGTTCCACTTTCCATGGAAGGGCAGAGAAGTATTACTCAAACCCCACCACTGGGTCAGAGATTAGACAAACAGCAGCAGTCACATCTGACCTTTTGCACACATGAGAGCCCAACACTCATCCTGGCTCCCAAGCCTTCCCAAGGTAACCCTGTCTCAGCCACCATCATGCAGATCTTCTAGTCCCCTCCTGGCCCACTCTGAGGAGCTGAGCAATGATGAGCAGAATCTTCATGTCTCTGGCAGGCGGAGGAGGGTTCCCGAAGTGGTAGAGATGCTGTGCAGGAGAAAGACAAGGCTGGAGCCAGACACCTAGGCTCAAGTTGTGAGGAGAACTTAGAACTTGGGAAGGGGTGCTCCCGGGTTCCAGAGAAGAATGAGAGCCACTGGCCTTCACTAGGAAACTAAGCGTGAGCTGGGAGGAAATCCCACCTTGGGTCATTGCTCCGTCATCTGCCAGAGGCCAGGGAAAGACTCACCAGTCCACTAGCTGAGCCCCAATGAGGTCGTGCACATGGTAGGTGAGGCCAAGCCGCACCACGACAGGCGCCCGCCGGCCTAGGAGCTCTGATAGGAGCAGCTCCCGGTACTTTGCCTTCCGGACCATGCCAAGGACAGCCTGGCGCCCTAGAGGAGAAGTGGCACAGGAGAGGGGAAAGGTGAATAAGGCCTAGAGGCCTGAGGAGCCACCAAAAGGTGAGGGGCTGCAGGCTTGAGCTGCACATGGGATACCTTTAACAAAGTACTTGATGAATCTCCCAGCTCCAGGCACAGCTAGCCACCAGCTCCCAGCATCTCGGACGGTGAGGACTCCAGCATTCACCAGATGCCTGAGGGCAGTGAGAAGCCATCAGAGATGAGGCCTGGGCTCTGAGAACCATCTCTCCTCCTCAGCCATTAATGTTTACACAAGTCTCCAGAAACATGGGCAATCATGCAAGAGAGACTGGATAGCAAAACCCCAACCTGGGGTGGTTCTGTGCTCGCACCAACTGCCTCTGTTGGTGCAGTTGCTTGTTCGAGGCCCCCTACCTGGACTGCCCTCCCTCCACTCTTTCTTTTCCTGCTACTATGACTTGTTCATTTAAATAGCTTCTCTTCCCTGACCATGTGTCCTGACACACATTCAGTCTCAGTACCAAGGAGAGGAATCAGGGTCTTCTGTGCTCCTGCCACTGCCTAGGCAGACCGTGCCATGGCTCCCACATCTCTCTTGAGAGTGTGTCTACCTATGTGAGACCAGTGCTATAGATTTTCAAATGCTTTCACATATTCCATGGGTTACAAAGTAGGAGGCCTGAGCCAGATACAGCCTCTCAAAATTAGATTTTTATTTAGCGCCTGCCCAGTTGTTTTTTAGCTTTGGGTTTTTTTTGTTGTAATGTGAATGTTTAGGGGTATCCCAGCTCCTACCATTCTCTATCCTCTTAGTCCCAGTATGATTAACATCAAGCTTTTACGGTTCCTGCCAGGCCCCTGTGTGCTTTTGATAAGCCACCAAGAACTGAATTCTATTCCAGGGCTCTTTCTAAGGCCCCAGGTAAGACAGGCCTCCTCTCTTGTGGGGAGGAATACAAACTTGGGTCATTTTATTAAAAAGAAGAGTCAGCTTTTTGGCAGCTTTTCTGGCAGGTTCACCAAAAAAACAGAAGGACAGGCTGGATGGAACTGGAGGGAGGCAGGGAAGCGCCAGATGCCTGACTTTGTTGGTTCCACAAGTCTCACGTGATTTCTGAGTCCCTGAAGCCAAAGGTCTGTGTCATTTGGTCCTGCTGGAAACTAAGGTCCCCACAGGCTGGAAGTACTGAAGCTAGAAATTTCTGCACTGCCCCAGCATACGGTCGGCCATCACAGGCCTTGAGGACCTACAAGCAGAGATGAGAGACATGGTCCGTCCCCACCCTCGCTCTCCACCAACCTCCACCCCCGGGACAGCATTTCTCTTCCTGTCTTACCTCTTGCTCAGATCCTTCCACCTCTCATACCCTTCTTCTTCCTCCTCCTCTTCCTCCTCCTCCCCCTCTTCCTCATCTTCCTCCTCCTCCCCCTCCTCTCCTCCCCCTCCTCTCCCCCCTCTTTACCCCCTCACTCCTCCCTCTTTCCCACCTGTCTCTCTCCCTCATATTACTATTTACCAGGGCCCTGTCCCCTCTCCATGGGATGTGGGGGCAGGGAAATTCTTTCTTTTGTTTTTATTTCTGTTTCCCAACTTCCCTGTCTCCCCCAACCTGTGCCCTGCCCCCAGCACCCCTGACACACACAGTCACATACTCTGGTCCTGTAGTCCTCAGTGAAGATAATTCCATGGGCATCCAAGTCGAAGCCCAGCTGGACGATTCTGATCTCCCCTTGCTCTTGAAGCTCCTTCTGTCTCCACAGAGAAGGGAGTGAAAAGAGGTATATCAGGGTAAGATGCTCTGCTATACTCTGGGCACCCTCAGGCAGGGAGATTTTGTTTGCCAATATTGGGGCATTTTCTCTTAGTAAAGGAAAAACTGTGTGAGAAGATAATCAGGTAAATGACCAAGCAGCCTTTTCCAACTAGCTACCCACATTCTCATCCACCTGCCTTATATATGGTCTATCAAAGAGTCAATATAATTTTCTAAGACTAGGCACTAAGATAAAATAGTGATTAAGATGCAGGCTCTGGCTTCAAAACATTAACAGTCTAAATTCTGGGTAGGGTAAGGTGGGGAGGAGTATGGGATTCAATGTTTAAAACAAATAAAAATAAACCAGGACTTCTGTTTACGAGAATACAGCAAGAACTAATCCACCTGTTGAAAATTAACTAAAATGCTGGATAAAATGTTATTTTAAAATTGTTTAAGACCAGGTACAGTGGCTCATGCCTGTAATTCAGCATTTTGGGAGGCTGAGGTAGCAGGATCAGTTGAGGACAGGAGTTCAAGACCAGTCTGGGCAACACAGTGAGACCCCCCATCTCTACAAAAAGTGTAAAAACTTAGCCAGGCGTGGTGGCAGAGACCTGTGGTCCTAGCTACTTGGGAGACTGAGGCAAGAAGATCACTTGACCCAGGAGTAAGACTTGACCCATACAGTAAGCTATGATTGCAACTGGGCAACACAGTGAGACCCTGTCTCTTAAAAAAAATTGTTTAGACACTAAACAATTTTTCCTGTTATCACAAGATAACAGGAATTACCACTAATATAACATCTAAGTAGGCCGGGCGAGATGGCTCAAGCCTGTAATCCCAGCACTTTGGGAGGCTAAGGATGGATCACCTGAGGTCAGGAGTTCAATATCAGCCTGACCAATATGGTAAAACCCCGTCTCTACTAAAACTACAAAAATTAGCCGGGCGTGGTGACGTGTGCCTGTAGTCCCAGCTACTCAGGAGGCTGAGGCAGGAGAACTGCTTGAACCCAGAAAGTTGCTGTCAGCCGAGATCATGCCACTGCACTCCAGCCTGGGTGACAGAGTGAGACTCTATCTCAAAAAATAAAAATAAAAATAACTGGGGCCGGGCACGGTGGCTCATGCCTGTAATCCCAGCACTTTGGGAGGCTAAGGATGGATCACTTGAGGTCAGAAGTTCAAGACCAGCCTGGCCAACATGATGAAACCCAGACTCCATTAAAAATACAAAAATAGGCCAGATGCGGTGGCTCATGCCTGTAATCCCAGCACTTTGGCAGGCTGAGACGGGCGGATCACGAGGTCAGGAGATTGAGACCATCCTGGCTAACACGGTGAAACCCCGTCTCTACTAAAAATACAAAAAAGACGACAATTAGCCAGGCGTAGTGGCGGGTACCTGTAGTCCCAGCTACTCGGGAGGCTGAGGCAGGAGAATGGCGTGAACCCAGGAGGCAGAGTTTGCAGTGAGCCAAGATCATGCCACTGAACTCCAGCCTGGGCGACAGAGCGAAACTCCGTCTCAAAAAAAAAAAAAAAAAAAATTAGCTGGGCATGGTGTCAGGTGCCTGTAATGCCAGCTACTTGGGAGGCTGAGGCAGGAGAATCACTTGAACCCAGGAGGCGGAGGTTGCAGTGAGCCAAGATCATGCCACTGCGCTCCAGCTTGGTGACAGGGTAAGACACTGTCTCAAAACAAAAAGTAATTGGAACATGGACGGCATTTATTAATCTAGGCAAATCTGCCCAGAACATTTTCAAAAGTAACTGGGCGCATAAGGAAACAAAACTCAAAGAGACAATAAAAACAAACCCCAAAAGACAAGTAATAGTGGAATTATCAAAAAGACAATTTAAAAAAAAAAAAAAACAGCACTTTGGGAGGCCGAGGCGGCAGATCATTCGAGGTCAGGAGTTTGAGATCAGCCTGGACAACAGGGTGAAACCCCATCCCTATTAAAAATACAAAATTAGGCCAGGCGAGGTGGCTCACGCCTGTAATCCCAGCACTTTGGGAGGCCGAGGCAGGCGGATCACGAGGTCAGGAGATCGAGACCACGGTGAAACCCCGTCTTTACTAAAAATACAAAAAAATTAGCCGGGCGTGGTGGCGGGCGCCTGTAGTCCCAGCTACTCGGAGAGGCTGAGGCAGGAGAATGGCGTGAACCCTGGAGGCGGAGCTTGCAGTGAGCCGAGATCGCGCCACTGCACTCCAGCCTGGGTGACAGAGCGAGACTCCGTCTCAAAAAAAAAAATAAATAAATAATAAAAATAAAAATACAAAATTAGGCCTGGTGCGGTGGCTCATGCCTGTAATCCCAGCACTTTGGGAGGCCAAGGGGGGCAGATCACAAGGTCAGGAGATCAAGACCATCATGGCCAACATGATGAAACCCCCGTCTCTACTAAAAATACCAAAATGAGCTGGGCATGGTGGCGCGTGCCTGTAGTCCCAGCTAATCGGGAGGGTGAGGCAGGAGAATTGCTTGAACCCAGGAGGCAGAGGTTGCAGTGAGTTGAGATCACACCACTGCACTCCAGCCTGGGCAACAGAGTGAGACTCCACCTCAAAAAAAAAAAAAAAAAAAAAGGAAAACCAAGGGAACAATGACCATAGCAGTCACCTCCCAGGGACATTCTGATCAGAGACATTTTGATCAGAGAGGGATATATGTGGGATACTGGCCATGTTCTATAGTTTGACCTAGAGAGTGGCTAGATAGGTATCTGCTTTATAAACATCATTTAAATTATATATGTTTATATTTTCATTCTGCAACTTCTAAAGGTTTTTAAAAACAAAAGCTAACACTGATACATTAAAAACAACAAATACTCCTTAAGGAATGGTTCCATCTGGCATGCTTCCTCACGGGAGACCTAGTCAGGGAGACTAGCTCACCTAAAGTGAGCGCTAGACTGCCTTCCTTTTCTTCCCTCTTTTCTTGAAAGATCACTATTAACCTTCTACCTGCTAAATCCAATGGACAGATTTCAGTTCTGGGTTTTTTTGTTGTTGTTTTCATTTTTTTAGAGACAGGATCTCCCTCTGTCACCCAGGCTAGAGTGCAGTCGTGCAATCATAGCTCACTGCAGCCTCAAATTCCTGGGCTCAAGCAATCCTTCTGCCTCAACTTCCCAAATAGCTAGAACAATAGGTGCACACTACCATGCCCAGCTAAGAATTTTTGTGTTTTTTTTTTATTTATTTAGTAGAGATAGGGTCTTAGTTATTTAGTAAAGATGGGGTCTCACTTTGTTGCCCAGGCTGGTCTCAAACTTTTGGTTTCAAGCTATACTCCTGCCTCAGTCTCCCAAAGTGGTGGGATTACAGGCATGAGCCACCACACTCAGCCTAGATTTCAGTTTATATTTTACTTTACCTCTTCCCTCTTCTTAGACCACTGTCTTGAATCACAGGTTCTAATACTGCCAACTACTTCACTTTCTCAAAAATCTCTTTACTTTCACAGTAGGCCTCTTCCTGGGTTACTTTTTTTTTTTTTTTTTTTTTTTGAGACAAAGTCTAGCTCTATCACCCAGGGTGGGGTGCAGTGGTGCTATCTCAGCTCACTGCAACCTCCGCCTCCCCAGCTCAAGCAATCCTCCCACCTCAGCCTCCCCACTAGCTCTATAGGCGCGTACCACTACGCCTGGCTAATTTTTGTATTTTTTGTAGAGATGGGGTTTTGTCATGTTGCCCATGCTGGTATCAAACTCATGAGCTCAAGAGATCCACCCACCTCGCCCTCCCAAAGTGCTGAGATTACAGGTGTGAGCCACCGCGCCGGCCTCTGGGTTCCTCTTAACTCAAGCAAGTCCCTCTCTGCCTCTGTCACAGATTCCTCTTCTTCTGCTTTCCCTTTATGTCAATGGATCTCAAATTTTAAGGCACACTTAAAAAGCACTTGAGGCAGTTCAAAAATGTGGAGTCCCAAATCCCGCCCCAAGAGAGCATAATTCATTAACCTTGGATGAGTCCCAGGAACCTGTATTTTTTTTTTAACAAGCAGCCCATGTAATTTTGACACAGGCATAATAATTCAGCTCATATATTCAGTAACACTGCCTTAAATGATGGTGTTTCCCAGCATTGTGGATTTGACCCTATTAACTTCCACTCTAAACCTGGAGGCCTTAACCACGGACCTCGGAGAATTAGTAAAATATTTCCCCCTAACTGTACATACACCCTATGTATATGTGGCATACGTGCATTTTCTGGAGAGAGATAGCCATAGCTTTTATCACCTTCTAAAGATTACAAAAAGGTTAGAAATCACTCCTCTACCCACTTTTCCTACTGGATCTCACCACATCCACAGAATTAACCACTTGCTATTCACACCTCCATGACTTGTAATTCTATTATCACTGGCCCAGAATTCTCTCCAAGTCTCATATCCAACTGTCTAATACCTTTGTCTTTGGATGCTCCACATGCACCATCAACTCAACTTGTACAAAATTAAACACATTATCTGTAGTCCAACAACTAAATGTGCTCTTAATACCACCAGCCACGCAGTCATCTGGAAAGTCTGAGTTGTCCTGGACTCCTCCCTCTTCCTCACTCTCCTCTCCCTCCCTACTGCACTGACCTAATTTAGGCCTTCACCACTTCTCAGATGCAGTATCTTCTTAGCTGACCTCCCTGCCTCATCCACTACCTCCAATACACCATTCCCTCTCTCTATGATATTCTCTACCAGCCCATCGCCTCACTGTAAGATGGAAACAACACTGATGTACAAGGCCTGTCATGATCTGACGTCTGACTGCACTCCCAGTGCTGTATGTTCGAACCATGCCCCTTGACTCGGTTTCCCCAAAAGCCTCGTTCTTCTACCTCCATGATTTGAAATGCCCTGTACTACCTGCGGGCCTTTTAACAGGGTCTCTGTGGCACCCTAGTGCCTGGCACAGTGCCCTCGCCTGAAAGGCCTAATGCTTGCTGAACGGCTGGGGGAGTGACTGAGTGACAGGAAATTCCAAGAGTTAGGAAAGGGGCTTCCGGCGGTCGTACCGACGCCCCTCACCAGCTGCCGGTCGGCCACGGTCCTGTCAGGCACGAGGCTGTACACCTGGCTCCTCAGCACGATGGGCGGCAGCGCGTCCTCAAACAGGCCTCGCGGGAACAGCTGCATGAGCTCTGAGACAGCCGCGCGCGCCGACCCTGGACAGAGAAATCGGCTCACGGACAGGGAACTGGGGCGGGGACGCGGTTCTAACAAAACTCTCGGCTACCGGAAGCGAGGCCCCTCCCAGCGGAGGTCTTTAGCCCCGCCCCCGGGGTTGCCATGGTTACCTGGCTCACCCCGAAGAGGATCCGACTCCATAGGCCCTCGCTTCCGCCGCCTCTTAACTCCAAAAGTCTCCGGGACCAGGTGATGCCTCTTCCGGCTCATATCCCGGGATTTTATGGTACCGGGGAAGGGGTAGGAATGGAGGGAAGAGAACCTGAAAATAGGGTCTTCCGGCGCAGAGCAGTGACGTACGGTCTCCCCGGGCGTCCCTCCCAGACCAGGTGATGACGAAAGGGGCGTCAACTTGTCATCCCTCAGGCCCTTCAGTGCTGGGAGGTGCGGTGGCAACGCAGATACCAGCACCACCTCCGCTGGGCCGGGCCCCACGCCGGCCGCGGATTGGCTCCCTCCAAGGGCACGCACGCTCGGGGACTCGTTGGCGGCGTGGAGGAGCGCCGGTGGCCACTTTGTTATCAACCTCCTTCGTGAAGCTCACACCTCCCCCGCCCCGGGAGGGGTTTGCCCGCCACTGTCGCTGAATGATTGCATCATCGAAAGCATAAAACCACTTTTGCATCCTTCGGCCTCTGGCGTGCCTGCCATGACGTCATAGCTCTGCGGAGGTGGAAGTTGGGAAACTTTGAGGTAACTGGATTCTTGATCTGAGCGCAGACGTCCTTCCTAACCTCACTGCATTTGGAGGACCTGGAGGGAGGGTGGGTGAAGGGCAAGGAAAGAGACAGGATGAGAGCTTGGCCGCGGTGGCGTCTGAGGGGCCTGAATGTTTCAAGGCCAGAGCCTGGCGATCAGGTGGCTCTCTTAGTCCTAAACCAGTCATCCTTCTCCAGGCCTCCTCTGTAAAATGGAAACTCTGTCCCCCTGCTTCCCTTAGGACCTCATGGATCCCAGGGGGACTAAGAGAGGAGCCGAGAAGACAGAGGTAGCTGAGCCTCGGAACAAACTACCTCGTCCAGCACCTTCTTTGCCCACAGACCCTGCCCTCTACTCTGGGCCCTTTCCTTTCTACCGGCGCCCTTCGGAACTGGGCTGCTTCTCCCTGGATGCTCAACGCCAGTACCATGGAGATGCCCGGGCCCTGCGCTACTATAGCCCACCCCCCACTAACGGTCCAGGCCCCAACTTTGACCTCAGAGACGGATACCCGGATCGATACCAGCCCCGGGACGAGGAGGTCCAAGAAAGGCTGGACCACCTGCTGTGCTGGCTCCTGGAACACCGAGGCCGGTTGGAGGGGTGAGCAAAGCGTGACAGGCAGTGTATCTGGAGACCCGTACCTACCCTCTAAAATTAGAGAGCCAAAGCCGGGGTGAGAATCAGTCCTTAGAAGAAACAAGACTATTCTTCGAGGGGAGCATCTCACTAATGCTTGTGTCAGACCTTCAGCCTGTAACTCCTGCCTCTCAGGGGTCCAGGCTGGCTGGCAGAGGCCATAGTGACGTGGCGGGGGCACCTGACAAAACTGCTGACGACACCGTATGAGCGGCAGGAGGGCTGGCAGCTGGCAGCCTCCCGGTTCCAGGGAACACTATACCTGAGTGAAGTGGAGACGCCAAACGCTCAGGCCCAGAGGCTTGCTCGGCCACCGCTCCTCCGGGAGCTTATGTACATGGGATACAAATTTGAGCAGTACATGTGTGCAGGTGAGTTGCCCCTGCTTCATAGCCCCCTTCCCCTTCCCAGAAATTGAGAGCCCTCCACCCCTGCTGCTGCTTCTCTCCTTGTGCAGACAAACCTGGAAGCTCCCCAGACCCCTCTGGGGAGGTTAACACCAACGTGGCCTTCTGCTCTGTGCTACGCAGCCGCCTGGGAAGCCACCCTCTGCTCTTCTCAGGGGAGGTAGACTGCACAGACCCCCAGGCCCCATCCACACAGCCCCCGACCTGCTATGTGGAGCTCAAGACCTCCAAGGAGATGCACAGCCCTGGCCAATGGAGGAGTTTCTACAGGTTCAGGATCGGGGTGGGCAGGGCGAGAGCTTAGACTTGAAGGCTGGGAAAGAGACTTGGGGAGGAGGGTGAAGGCAGAATGGAGGGTGGATGAGGGGTCCCACTGATCCCTTGCTTTTCCTGACAGACACAAGCTCCTGAAATGGTGGGCTCAGTCATTCCTCCCAGGGGTCCCGAATGTTGTTGCTGGCTTCCGTAACCCAGAGGGTTTTGTCTCTTCCCTCAAGACCTTTCCTACCATGAAGATGTTTGAATATGTCAGGGTAAGGGAATGATGTTGCAGCTCCCATCCGTATCCCCAAACACCAAGACCACAGGTCTAGCATCCAGAGCAACAGCCTGCCTTCCTCTCCTCCCACCACCCCCACTGCCAATCTTCTGCCTCCTCCTCTGCCTGCTCCAGAATGACCGTGACGGCTGGAATCCCTCTGTGTGCATGAACTTCTGTGCCGCCTTCCTTAGCTTTGCCCAGAGCACAGTTGTCCAGGATGACCCCAGGTGAGGCTTTCAGCTCTGTTCCTCCCCCTCCCCTCCGGATCCCAGGATCCAGCCTCTGGCCCTTAACTGATGCCTCCATCTGCCCCCCAGGCTCGTTCACCTCTTCTCTTGGGAGCCTGGCGGCCCAGTCACTGTGTCTGTACACCGAGATGCACCTTATGCCTTCCTGCCCATATGGTATGTGGAAGCCATGACTCAGGACCTCCCATCACCCCCCAAGACTCCCTCCCCCAAGTAGTAATGCTTTAGAGGGAGGCAGTCATATCTCTGTGTGCAGATAATAAAAGCATATTTCTAAGAGGTTCTCCTGCTGTCTTCTTAGCTGAGTCATCCCTGCCCAACAACTCAGGCACACACAGTGGTTTGCTGTTTTATCATCACATTTTTACATGGGGCATTCACTGGGTGTAGAGGCTGGCCGCAAATACGATGTCCCGCCGTAGCAAGGTAGCCGCTGTCTCCATCTTGGCACCCAGCACAGGCTCTCCTACCAGGCGGGCTGCCCCCCGCAGTGAGCGACACATCTCAGCCAGGCGCTGAATGCAACGGACCACCAGGCCCTCAGGGGTCCCTGAGAGCCCTGCCAACTCGGAGAAGGGCTGTGGGGAAAGTAGGGTGAGGACTGGATGTGCTCACCCTGGGCAGGCTCTCCCCAGCCAGCCGTTTGCAAAATCCCAAACCTCAGGTACTCACCATGCCCCGGGCCCACTCATACACAACCTCGACCAGCCCAAAATTCAGCTCCCCTACAAATTCCTCCACCGTCTGGTTCAGACCACAAGCCACCTGGACCTCACCAATCCTCTTGGCCACAGCCCGGACACGTTCTATTCCCTGCAGGAAAGAAGGAGAGGTTAAGGCCTGCCTTCCTGCTCCAGGACAGGGAAGGACCAGATCAAGAAGGCAGCCATTTCCATCCTTGGGGCACTTACAGGGCTGGAGGGGGTCACCTGGGGGACTACCTGAAGGTGGAGGTCAGGAATGCCACAGCCCTGGCAGGGAGAAAGGGGTGGTGTCCCCTACCTGCTTGAGGGTGTTTGGGAGCTGATCCCCAGCGTC
The DNA here is from genome assembly GCF_006542625.1 of Nomascus leucogenys. NCBI lineage: Eukaryota > Metazoa > Chordata > Mammalia > Primates > Hylobatidae > Nomascus > Nomascus leucogenys. The sequence goes on along the minus strand of NC_044402.1, from coordinate 53,008,475 downwards.
CCCAGGGCTCTGGCAGACCAGGCCAGAGAGCAAGGCAGCAATCTCCTCAGGCCGCAGGGTGCTTAGTGCATTGTCAAACATGAGCTCAGTGAGGAGCAACTCATGGCTGCTCATGGCACAAGCCACCCGCCCTGCCAGCTTCACGGTGCCCGCCTCATCCACATAACCCAGGGTTCGGAGCACCTGCAAGAAAAAGGGTGGGCATTGGACACCCTGCTGTCCCCTAGCCCCCCTGCCCCAACCACTGCCCCACCCACCTCTACTCGCTGATGGTACTCGGGAAGCAGCAGCAGTGACTGATCCGACAGTAGGAAGCGCAGCCGCTCCATCTCCTTCTGTATCTGCATTCGCTCCCGCAGCTTCAGGTACTGCAGAGAGCCACCCGTCAGCCTTCTCCTTGCCCCTTAGCAGGGGTGCACTGAGGACAAGGGCTGAGATGGGGGCGGTCAGTCTACAGGGGACCACAGAGGAAAAGCCCCTACTCCCAGCTTGGGAGTTAGCACCCAGCATCCTACCTGGGCAGGAAAACGGGGGCTGTGTACACACTGAGCCCCCTGGATCAGCTCCTCCAGCTTCCGAGCCCGGAGCCCACCCTCTACAACTGACATATCTTTGAGCTGCAGGTCATTGACAGGGTCAAGGGTGGGGGGTCCGGCTGGGTGGGCCTGAGCCAGACGCAGCAGTTCCTGGACAGCAGTGGTCACGGCCGCAAGGGGAGGATCCTTCCTGAAGAGGGAGCAGATCTTAAGATCTACGGTAAGATCTTCTCTCCCACAGAAGCCCCCCTCAGGCTGTGGGAGCCCTCTTACTACAACCCCCACTTCACAGTCTCCCTTAGGCTGGGGAGCCCTCTCACTACAACCCCACTACTTCATGGTCTCCCTCAGGCTGGGGGAAACTCCCAGACCACTGCCCCTCCCTGCCTCTACATGCCCCTCTGGAGGAGAAGGGCCTCCCTAGCATCTCTGACTTGAATTTTGGCTGCTGCCTCTTGCTGAAGTCCTCCAGGATCTTCTCCCCATTCACCCGGAGCACCTTGGTGGTGATGGCAGCCATATCTCCTGGGTGGAGCTTGAGCACGGTGTGGTCACAAGGCCCTGTGAAAAGGGGAGAGCAGGGCAGACATTGCCATGGACCCAGGCATCCTGCTTATACTGCTGGCAGAAAACAGGCATCTGCCACACTCTCACCTTCAGGCAGGAACAGCTTGAATCCCACGAGGTCATCTGGATAGGGCACCTCTGGAGTGGCTGGCCCCCTGTCCTGTGGGTCCTGGGACAAGGGCTTATCACACAAGACCAGAGTTGTGAATACTCTGCTGGTGGAGTTCGAGGAGACCTGGGGGTGGTCAGAGAGGCCAGGAGAGGCAGGTGTGATGAGTAGACATCAAAGGCAGAGACCAGATACCCACCCTTGGGCAGGAATCAGGAAGCAACCATGCAGAGCTCACCAGTAGAGGGGGCGACCAAGTCAAGCGATCAGAGCAGACTTCTTGGGGTGGTGGGAGGAAGGAGTGAGCATGATGTGGTGATGGGAAGGGAGAGGGTGAAAAGGAGGGCAAGAGGGGAAAATGAGGGCCCTATGGTGATGCAACCTGCCCTGGCCAAGTGGGGAAAATGGAGAGAGGGCTTGTTCCCTCCCACCCTCTGGAGTCCAAATTCCCATCACCCTCACCTGTAGGATCACTCCCAATGCATTGTGATGCTCCTGATTCTTCACAACCACCACTCTTCCTGCTGAGAGAGACTTCAACCCGTTCACAGACTCCATGATGCGTCGCTGAAGAGCAAAGGACAGATGGGAGGAGGCATCACAGGGACAGACACTTGGACTAAGTTTAATAGCACCTAGAGTAACACGATCTCCTCCTCCCTTCTCCTGTCACCTCCTCAGCACTCACACTTGCTCACCTGGATCATGTGCTGGGTCTCTGTCAGTTCCTCCCCCCAGCTGTAATATTCAGGCAGGTCGACCAGTTGGCCGGTCATGTCAGGCTCCTCCAAAGCTCCCAGCTTCTTGGTCAGTTCAGCCAGGGCTTGTTCATGGGCCTTGGGTGGGAGCAGGGGGAAGCTGTGAAAGGGGAGTCTCCAGGCCCAGTCTGCCATACCCCCCACCCTCAACACACTGGCCTATGGATGCCTACCTATTCCCAGCCTGGCTTTGTCCAACCTCCTGCTCCACATACTGGTTACCCCAGGCTCCTTACCTTGCTGTCCTTGCGGGAGGGAAACTCAGAGAAGCTCCTCTTCATCATGTCCTCCACCCTGAGGGCATCCACTCGCAGCAAGTTGAGGATCATAGTGTACGTGAGGCGGAACTGGGACTGCAGCTGAGATGGCTTCCCCTGGAGTCAGGTCAGAGAAGTCAGTGAGATCAGGGTGGGACCTACTGCACCCCAGCCAGTCTTCTGGACTGGGCCTACTCCCGTCAGATCTGGTCCTAGCTCTGCAACCATGGGGTCTTTGACAAACCACTTGCTCACCTCTTCTGTAACATAAGGGAACGAACTGAAGTAAATGGACTCAAAGGCCCCATCTAGCTCCGTATTCTCCACGGGAGAATACTGGAAGAGTATTATTCAGTTTCTCCATGGGAGAAAACTGGAAGAGATGGGCTCCAATCTCATCCTTGGATTCACTCCCTTCTACCTCAGCTTCTCCCAGGCAAAACAAAAAAGTCAGAGGAAGTTGGGCGCTGTGGCTCACACCTATAATCCCAGCACTTTGGGAAGCTGAGGCAGATGGACTGCTTGAGCCTAGGAGTTGAAGACTAACCTGTGCAACATAGCAAAACCTCATCTCTACAAAGAACAGAAAAAAAAAAAAAAGCCAGGCGTGGTGGCATGTGCCTGGAATCCCAGCTACTTGGGAGGCTGAGGTGGGAGGATCACTTGAGCCTGGGAGGCAGAGGTTGCAGTGACCCAAGATTGTGCCACTGCACTCCAGCCTAGGTGACAGAGCAAGACCCTGTCTCCAAAAAAAAGGAAGAGAGGAGAATGAATGGAAGACAGAATCCAGCAAGGTCCTGGAGCTGGGGTCCTGCCCAGGATGCTGGCCCGCTCACCATCATCATGCGGTGCAGGTCCGCCATCTCGGGCACTCGGCCCTTGCAGAGCAGGATAACGGTGCCTGTGGGGTCCAGGCCCCTCCGCCCTGCCCGGCCTGCCATCTGCACATACTCCCCAGGAAGCAGGTCCCGGAAGGTGGAGCCGTCGTGTTTGCGCATGGAGTCAAACACTACTGTACGAGCAGGCATGTTTACTCCCATGGCAAAGGTCTCTGTGGCAAACAAGACCTGGGACAGAGGAGAGCAGAAAGGATCAGCAAAGGGTCTACATACACACGCCCCCAGCCCTGGCCAAGCCCACCTTACTTTGTAGGCACAAGGCACCATCCCAGTTGTTACTTATGGGACCTCACTGAACTCTCCAGGCAAATCTATAGAGTAGGTATTATTGTTTTCCTCATTTTACTTATGTAGCTACTTATTTCTATTTCTTTCCTTTTACTCTCATATCCCATTCCCATTCCTGACTGCAATCATTCCAACGTATCCAACAAATATCTTTTTATATAAATATGACCTTATAGAACATGTCTTCTTTTGTGAGCTTGTAGTTTATAATTCATATAAAAAGTGGTTATATATCTGATTTTTTCTTGCTTCTTTTCCTCCACCTAGTGTTTCAACATCTGTCCATGTTCCTGTGATCACATCTAACCCACTGCTTCCAACTGCTGCAGAACACTCTGTGGGTGCATCCCCCACACTAACCTTCCCTCTCTCCCAGTGAAGGGCATCCTGGTACTACCAACACCATGCCACCACAAACAAAGGAAGGGTGTACATGTTCTCTCACAGACCAGGGTGAGAATTTCTTTGTGATATATACCCAGGAATGAAATATAGGCTTAAAGTATGATATAGTTTTTGTTTGTTTCTGTTTTGAGATGGAGTCTCGCTCTGTCGCCCAGGCTGGAGTGCAGCGGCGCAATCTCGGCTCACTGCAATCTCCGCCTCCTGGGTTCAAGCAATTCTCCTGCCTCAGCCTCCTGAGTAGCTGGGACTACAGGCGTGCACCACCATGCCCAGCTAATTTTTGTATTTTTAGTAGAGACAGGGTTTCACCATGTTGGCCAGGATGGTCTCGATCTCTTGACCTTGTGATCCACCTGCCTCAGCCTCCCAAAGTGCTGGGATTACAGGCATGAGCCACCATGCCCGGCCAATATCGTTATTTTGTCTAAATAGTGCCAGCGTGCATTCCAAACTGGCTAGGCATCCTGTAAAGGATTCCCAGAACCCTACAACCTCCTACATCTCTGGCAACACTCGGCATTAACTAGTTTCCTAAATTTTACCAGTCTAGTAGCTGTAAAGTCATATCTTGTAAGTACTTCAATTTGTGTATTTCTGATTACTAATAACTTTTCGAATGCTTGCTAGCTTCCTGGGTTTCTTTTCTGAGACCTACGTATTCATATCTTATGCATCCCCATTTTAAGATGGGAAACCTAAAGTTCAGGAAGGTTAAATAATTGGTCCAGGATGATACTGTGAATACATGGTGGACCTGGGATTCAAACCCAGGTAGTCTGAATCCAGAGCCCAGATTCTTAACCACAGCACTGGCCTGCCTAAACCTCTGTCCCTCTGCCCTCTGGGCAGCCCCTAAGCGGGCAACAAGCACCCTGAGGAGTCCCTTTCCACCACCACATGCACCTTGACCAGGCCGCGGCTGAAGAGCATCTCCACGATCTCCTTGAGGATGGGCAGGATGCCGCTATGGTGCACACCCAGGCCGCGATTCAGGAGCTCTGACATGTGCAGGACCTTTGGTGGGAGGAGGCCCATGATCAGGGATGGAGTCTCAGAACACCCTATCCCCACCAGTTTGCCAAATGTGTGCATGCACCCACACATACACACACAGACGCACCTGGGGCAGCTGGCGGTCGGAGCCACGGAGGCGAGCAAGGCAGCGCTGCAGGAAGAGGTGGATCTCGCTCTTCTCTGAACTGGTGGTGAGGTCAAGGGAGGTGAGGCCTGAGGCCTGCTCATCGCAGCGGCCCCGGGAGAAGGTGAACACCACCACGGGCAACTGGGCACGTGTGCGGAGGGAGGCCAGGAGGGACAGGTACACTCCGCGGTCCTGGAGAAGGAAGGGGAAGGGGAAGGAGCAGAGGTTGAGTTCCTGAACCAGTGAGAGGTGAGCTAGTGTTAACTGGGGCAGTGCTCAAAGCTCAAGTCAAAACCCCTGGGGGACAAGGGGAAAAAAAAGATAGGAGGAAAAACAGGTGCTGGCAGGTACAAAACCCTCCCAGTTCTCACCTGTGCAGGGCCCCCCTGATGTGTGGGCTGCTTGGCCCCAAAGGTCTGGGCGTGTTTGCTCATTCTCTCCTTCTTGGCCTCCACAGCTGCATAGTACCTGGGGCACAGGGAGGGGTAGCCACCATGTCCAGCTGGGGGCCCAACCCTGACTCTTTCCCCCATCTCGAGGCTTACCCTTTTGTATGGAAGGCTCCTCGGGAGTCCAGCAACAAAAAGAGCTCCCCCTGGGTCTTGGAGCTATTCCCTGTGAAAAGATAGTGCTCCAGGGGCACGGGGCGGGTTACAGTGCTAATCACATAGATCTCACGACGCTTCAGTCGCCTGAAGGAAGGAGAGGGTAGCAGGTCAGGGGTGGGAGCATGGGAAGGAACCCACATCCCCACCCCCTTCCCTACCCCTCTAACTTTACCCAGTCTTTTCTGAGACCCAGAATGGAAGGCTATCCCCCAACATCTCATCCCATTTCAACAGGCAAAGTAATCTGGACCCAAAGGGGATCCCACAGCCACCAGGTGGGACATGTTCCCCAGTGTCACCCCTAAGGCCTGACCGCTCTCCTTGCTGTGGTAGACTTAGTCCCCCCACCCGAATCAAGGAGTACTGTAGCCCCCTTCACCCAGGCAACCCAGGACACACGTCTCACCCAATCCAGTCAGCAAACTCAAGGGCGTTGGGGACGGTGGCACTCAGAAGGATGATAGAAACGTGGTCAGGGAGCATGATAAGCACCTCCTCCCACACGACCCCACGCTGGGCACAGAGAGGGAAGGGAGGTCACAGGAGGGCAGGGGCTGCCCTTCTGCCCCTAAAGAGGCACGGGATTCCATATGGGGGTAAAGAAAGCAGTAAGGTGCCCTGAGTGTGTGGAATAAGGGAGCCACTCAACTGGTCCCAAAGGAGAGGACTGCCGGGTTCTGGGGAGCCCACGGCCCTTACCTCGGCATCGTTGATATAGTGAACCTCATCAAAGATGACCCACTCCAGGTCCCGAATAACATCTGAGCCACTGTACAGCATGGAGCTGGGGAGAAGAGGCCAAGGATTGACTCCCCAGTGACTCGTCTCCACCCCTTCCTCAGACAGCACACCCTCCACAACAGCCACATCTTCCCAGCCAAAACTCCCCTCTATTGAGTGTCCGTCTCTCACCGAAGGATCTCTGTGGTCATGATGAGGCAGGAGGCCTCCGGGTGCAGCTGCACATCCCCGGTGAGCAACCCCACATCCCCGAACGTGTTTCGGAAGTCCCGGAACTTCTGGTTGCTCAGGGCCTTGATGGGTGAAGTGTAGATGGTGCTGGGGAGAGAGCATGAAGTTAGCCAGTCCCTCCGCAGACTCAAGGCCCGCACTTCCTCTCCCACCTGGAGCCCTCATGGAAGCATGCCCCAGCAGCTCAGGTGCTCCTCTTCTTCACCCAAACTGCCCTTACGTTCTCCTTCATGATATAACCCCAGAAAAATTCTGTCCCCAACCCCTTCCTAAACTAACCCAGGTCATTCTTCTAACCTTTCTCCCCACCATGTCTTTTCATTTCTCTCTGGGCTCTTGTCTCAGTCTCAGCCCTGAACCTCTCACTTTAAGGATGAGCTAGAGAGGTGGGGGAAGAGATGAGATTTTCAAAAGATGCAGGAGAAAATGGGGCTGGCTGGTGAAGGAGGAGGCTGGCGAAGGAACTCATACCGTGTCATGTGTTTCTGGGCCAGGGCAATGGCATATTCAGCCACAACTGTTTTTCCTGCAGATGTGTGAGCTGCGACAAAGACAGAGTCATGCCGCTCCAAGTGCAGGATGGCCTGTTTCTGAAACACATCTGGTTCAAATGCCCACTATGGGAGAGAGAAATAGACAGGAGCTGAAAGGAGCGGGGCCTTGCTGCCTCCTGCTCATGGAGCACGCAGGGCGGGGGGATGAAGGCCGGAGGCAGCCGAGGCTGGGACTGAGTACCAAGACTGGCCTGGGATGGATCTGACCTCTGGCGGATAGAGGAGACAAGGGGTCGGCTGGGAGTGTGACCCAGCAAGAGGTAGAGGAGCATGTGAAGATGGGGCCAAAGTACCTGGAAGGCTGGCTGGGGAATGAGGCGATAGAAATCACCAACAGGGGAGGTGGCGTCCACAGGGATGGCCCATTGCTCCTGAGATGGAGGCTCTGGGGCCTCTGGGGTGGATACAGCTGTGGACGCTTCCTGGAAGAGTCAGGGGTAGGGGTGATAAAGATACAACCAGAGGGCTCTCAATTAGCATTCCTCCCAAAAGATGTCCCTTTCTTCCCCTCAGACCCATCCTAGCCAGCCCACATCCTGGTGGCAAGGCTCTTTCTTGCCTCCACTACGCAGAACCACCAACCTTCAACACTAGGTCCTCCAAGCTGCTTGCTCGGGCCAAGGCAGCACTGCAGGGAGAGGCTGAAATAGCGTCCCCTCTGGGACCTCCTGGCTGTCCCACTGCCTCATTCTCATCCTCGTCACCCCCACCCAAATCCAGAGGCTCCAACAGACAGCTAAGGCTTAGCAGTCCAGGAGCTGGAGTTGGACGATCTGAGGAGCAAGGCAACAAGGTCAACCTTGTCATGTCCATCTCTGTTCCTTAGGAGAAGGACATGACTTCTCCTACACCCCACCCAAAAACCAAAACTAACCTTTTGGTGCAAAGTCCATGCCTTTCTTGAAACCAGGTGGAATAGTAAGAAGATCTGTAGAATAGGGACATGGAATCAGGGTCACTGCACACTGGTGAACAAATTGTGTACATTACATAAAACTAAAAGATACCACTTACAGGACAGATGCTGTAGATAGGGATGTTTGTTTGCTATGACACTTTCCCAACAGATGACAGTAAAGGTTGTTATGGACAGAATATCTTTTTCTAATTTTCTCAAAAACATGGGAGGGCTAGCAGTAGCCCAGTGATAGCCTGGGCTCTTCCTCCTCAGGGATCAGACTCAGAGCCCCACCTTACCTTTCTCAAAGTCTATCTCCTCCTCAGCCTCCTCCCGTGTGTTCAGATCTGTTATGGTGGGTTCATCCATCCCCGCTGGGAAGAGACAGGACAGACAGGGATTCATGGGATGAGGGTAATACGAGATAGGTGGGGGAACCCTTCCCTGCAGATTAAGGACACCCTCTTCTACCATCCCATCTCCACAAGAGTCACCTGGCCAGAAGGGATACTGAGTTGGATTTCCCCATAAGGACTGGGAGGCTGGCCCTGGAGGCCGGCGAAGAGACAAGGAGGTTGTGGCCGAGAGATTTGTGTTCTCCAGCAAGACCTAAGGCAAGAGATCAGAGCCCCAATGAGGCTGAGCTTATCTCTGACCACCTCCCCTTCTCCCCAACTCTGTTTCTCATGACCCCTGACCTCCTACCTCTTTGTAACCCAGTATCTGGCCTGTGGTTGGGTGTCTTTGGGCCTGTAGGTCCGATGGGACTGGGGCTCCCAGGACAGCCAAAAGAGACCAGGGATCCGTCTTCCTCTGCCATTTTCTGGAGAGAAAAATAGTAACTTTTGGGTCTTCTTTCTTCCTCTGTCCCAGCTTCCTTCAGGAACCCATCACCCTAGTCTAAGCCCCTCCAGACTCCTCACCGGGCTGAGTGCTCCACACCATGCAGAGGCAGCCAGGCTGGGGATGACAGAAACAACTGTTCTGCTTCTTGCTGCAGATCTGGGGCACAAGGAGGGAGGCCATGGGGAAGCTGAAACAAGGGCAAGATGAGAGGCATTAGGTAAGGAAAGAGGGTAAAATGCAGACAAAAGAGGTGATGGGATTTGTGTTCAGATCAAAAATGGCAGATGTGTCAAACAGACTAGGACAATCAGGCTTGGCCAAAAACTACCTGCTACTGAATTACCTGGGGCAGATTTTGGATTTCAGAAACACGGAGGCTGGACCTAGGAATGTGCATTTTTAAAAAGCTCCCTGGCTAATCATGAAGCACACTGAAATTTGAGACTCACTGATTTTAGAAAAAGGGGTCCCAGACCTAAGGATGAAGAGTTGGAGGCTCAAAGCCTATCACCTCAGTCACCAAGTGCCCTGGTGCTTGGATACAGAAGGGAGCTCCACGGAGAAATGCCACATTTGAAAGAGCAGCTCTCAAAGCAAAAATATCCCCAGCCCTCTCTGCTCTGTCCTCACACGTACTGCAGGTACACTGGGCTGGAGTCTGTCCAGCACCCGTTCAGGCTGGGATGGACAGGAGTACAAGCACAGATGAACAAGGTTAAGCTAGATCCTACTGTGAGGAGGGTGAAGGAGGTTTGGACTCAATGCGAGTCAAAGGTTAGGGTCAAAAGTCACTCACACTACTCTCTGGAGCTCCAGGCAAGTTCAGCAGCTCCCAGTGCCCCGTGCATCCGAGCTCCACGGCCCGAAGGGGTATGTCCAGGGGATCTGGAGGAGGTAGTACTACGGGGAAAGGTCAAAAGTCAGGGGTCAAAGGTCATTCCATGTCGGCTACTCCGTTCCATTTCCCTTCCCTCCCCCTCACCGAGTCGCTCTGTCTCCATCATCCTGGAGCCACAGCAGCTGCCGGGCAGCCCGGAAGTGCGGCAAGTAGTCGCCGCAAAGTAAGCCCAGCCCCGGAACGGGCGGAAGTAGAGGCAACTTCCGGCAGAGCCCCGCCGAGAGCGTGAACTATCGCTGCGGAGGGGCAGACCTGGACCGGTGGAAGACCGGGCGGAAGTGCGTGCCTGGGGTCGCTTTGGTTATCGCGTTTTCCGCCCCTCGCTACGTCATCGTTGTGAGCCCGCTATCAGCGGCCAGCGCGGGCGCGGCCGGAGACCGTGTGGACCCCGGTTGCCGCCCCCTCAGGTAAGGCCCTCTGCTCCTCGCTCTTCGGCCCTTTTTCTCATAGCCGTTTCTCTGTTCTTCCTCTTTGCGTTGCTCTGCGGGCGTTACGCTGGCTCCACCGCCTTCTCTGCCGTTCGAACCCCGCGGTTGGCCTTACCCCTAGCGAGGGTAGGGGGGTCGGGTGCCATCGTCTTTCCGACGGAGTGGGTATTTGTCCCTCCCTGAACCACGTGGTACCTCAAGGTGCTGGTGTCTGTGATCCCTGGAGACAGGAGGGAATGCTGGATGATCCCGACCGGCGGGAGCTTGGACAACAGCCTGGTTTAAGCAAGGGGTAGGGAAAGCCAAAGGCAAGAGTAGGCAGACCTGAAGGGGTGGGGTTGGGTACAGTGTGGACAGCGTGTGAACCCCGGGTGGTAACAGTGGAGAAAGATGTCTTGGGCCCTGCCCCTGAACCAGGAGCCACCATGTTGGTGATACCCCCCGGACTGAGCGAGGAAGAGGAGGCTCTGCAGAAGAAATTCAACAAACTCAAGAAAAAGGTGAGGGACTGTGTGTGTGGACGTGGCCTAACCTTTCACAGACTCTGCACTCTGAGAAGACATGGGGTGAGTGTGAGCGAATGGGGAAGTTTTTCTGGCCCATACCTAGAGACATAACACCTCACAGTGTAGCTTCAAGAGGTAGGCTTTCCCAAGCCTTGGTGTGGACCTTCTGTCCTTTCTATGCAATCTGCCATCGGATTGTCTTCCTTTCTCATGGCTTTTCGTACCATCTAAGAGCTGATGATCCCCAAGTTTGTTTTTTCCAGTTCTATCCAGTGTTATACTGAAAAACTTCAGATACCCAGTGTTGAAGCTGTCATCTTTCTATTCTTGATCTTCCAAATAAGATTGACTACACCAATTCTGCCACATGGACTCAAAATATCTCTGACTTCCCCGCTATTTGCATAGTCAAACCTTTGCCAAGTCTTCTTGTTTCTTCTTTTGAAGTAATTTTTCCTGGTTATTCTTCTCTGTGTATTCCCCCGAGCAGGGCTTTATTGACATTCATGTGGGCCATTGTAACGGTCTCTCAACAAATTTCTCAGTCTTTTTTTTGAACAGACTTCTTCATTCCTGTTCAAATGATCCACTGAAAACACAAAATTCTGCTCCCTCTGTTTCTCAAAAACCGTAAATGGCTTCACATTGTCTATATAACAAAGCCTCAAAACCTTAGTTTGGCAGCCTTGTCTAGTAAAGTAGAATTATTCACTACTTCCAAAACATGCATTCCCAAAGCCTTCTTATCTCTGCATTTTTGCCACCGTTTTCTTTTTCTAAAATACCCTTCTCCTCTCTGTGTCATGCAGAGATATGGGGGAGGGCCTAGTTTTATAGCCATTAAACGTCAGAAAATCTTACTAGCTTTCAGCTGTGAATAATCTGCACTTCTTATAATCGTATTGCTAACTCACTCAATTTATTTTATTTTATTTCTCAGACTGTAAGCTTCTTGAGGGTAGAAACAATGCATTAGCCTCCTGGATATCCCTGTTACGAAGTCATGGCTGGGCCTCATTCAATATGCAGGAAATAGATGGATGAAGCCTCCAGGAAAAACACATAAACTTATACTTACTTGCAGCTTATGTCCTAGGATTCTAGGCCATGATTGAATTATTTGTCTTCAACTTCAAAAACGTAACACTCTGGAAAACCTCTGGGTTCCGTGGTTTGGTTAGATTAGGAATTTCCAGCATCATACATGATCTAGGGGACCAGAGGCAAGAGGCAGAGCACATCAGTGCACCACTCTGAGGGCATCAAGAAAGACGGTCTCTGGAGTGATGTGCCCAGGGGCCTTGGGAGAGGAACCGGCTAGGGGCTGGCCCTCACTGACCTCTCTCTTCTCACCCTTGTTCCCAGAAAAAGGCATTGCTGGCTCTGAAGAAGCAAAGTAGCAGCAGCACAACCAGCCAAGGTGGTGTCAAACGCTGTGAGTGACAGGGGAAATGGGGATGGACTGGAAGTGGGCAGCATGGAGCTGACCTTCGTCATGGCCTGGCCAACATAATGCCTCTTCCCCTTGTCTCTCCAGCACTATCAGAGCAGCCTGTCATGGACACAGCCACAGCAACAGAGCAGGCAAAGCAGCTGGTGAAGTCAGGAGCCATCAGTGCCATCAAGGCTGAGACCAAGAACTCAGGCTTCAAGCGTTCTCGAACCCTTGAGGGGAAGTTAAAGGTGAGCACAAGCAGAAGGATTGTTTAAAGGGCATCCCTCCAAGTTGGAATGTAGATGGGTTTGGGGAAAAATATGCATACTCAAGCACTGGCAAATTGCTGTACCATTCTCGAGTTTCAACTCTCATGTATAAAATGAAAAAACTAGACGACTCCTGAATTCTCCATTTTACAAATTCTGTGGTTCTAATCCACCTTGGATTGGAGCTCTTGGAATATGTTGCTCTAAGGGATGGAAAGGGCTAAAAATGTTATCAGGTTCAAGAGAGGTTCAAATAAACGGAATACATAATATATCGAGTCACTTATAAAAAATACCAGCCGGGCGTGGTGGCTCATGCCCGTAATCCCAGCACTTTGGGAGGCTGAGGTGGGCAGATCACTTGAGATTAGGAGTTTGAGACCAACCTCGCCAACATGGTAAAACCCCGTCTCTACAAAAATTAGCAGAGTGTGGTGGTGCACGCTTATAGTCCCAGTTACTGAGGAGGCTGAGGCCAGAGAATCACTTGAATCCAGGAGGCAGAGGTTGCAGTCAGTGGAGATCACACCACTGCACTCCAGCCTAGGCGACAGAGCAAGACTCTGTCTCAAAAATAAAAACAAAACAAAATAAAAAAGCCACAATGGCAGGTGAGGCAGTGGCTCATTCCTGTAATTTCAGCACTTTAGGAGGCCGAGGTAGGAGGATTGCTTGAGCCCAGGAGTTTGAGACCAGCCCTGGCAACATAGTGAAACCCTATCTCTACAAAAAAAAAAAAAAATACAGAAATTAGCCAAGCATGGTAGAGCACATCTCTAGTCCCAGCTACTAGGGAGGCTGAGGTAGGAGGATTGCTTGAGCCTGGGAGGTCAAGGCTGCAGCAACCTATGATTGCTCTATTGCACTCCAGCCTGGACAACAGAGCAAGACCGTGTCTCAAAAAATAAAAAAATAAAAAATAAGTAAAACCACGTAGCCGAATAAGAAATGTACGTAGAATTAAAAGGGAAGAAAAGATCAGAGGTAACCTAGAAGAGGGTGAAGGAAGAGGAACACCTCTGTTCCATGGTTGGGCAACCTCCTGCTCCACACTGAGGTAGGTCTCTCACCTCTCCAGGACCCCGAGAAGGGACCAGTCCCCACTTTCCAGCCGTTCCAGAGGAGCATATCTGCTGATGATGACCTCCAAGAGGTAAAGGCTCCTAATTTCTGTCCCTGAGGGGTTGGGGATGGAGGAATATGAGGGACTAATATATTTTGGACCACATGTCAGCAACTGGGAATCATTTTAACTGTTTTTGGTCTCTTTTACAGTCATCCAGACGTCCCCAGAGGAAATCTCTGTATGAGAGGTTAGAGAGTAGAGATAAGACTGGGCCCACTTGGCGGGGTTGATTGCCTGAGTCCTTGGGAGGTCTGGGCTGTAGGAGCTGGGCTATAGAGGGAATATTGAGTCTCCACAGGGTCTGAGGGGAGAAGGTAAAACCCCCCTTTGATCTTCAGTCTGCATCTCCCCAGCTTTGTGTCTTCTAGTGATCGACTTCGAGAACTAGGGCCAGATGGAGAAGAGGCAGAGGGCCCAGGGGCTGGTGATGGTCCCCCTCGAAGCTTTGACTGGGGCTATGAAGAACGCAGTGGTGCCCGCTCCTCAGCCTCCCCTCCCCGAAGCCGCAGCCGGGACCGCAGCCATGAGAGGAACCGGGACAGAGACCGAGATCGGGAGCGGGATCGAGACAGAGACAGAGAGCGGGACAGGGATCGGGATCGGGATCGGGATCGAGACCGGGAACGGGACAGGGAGCGGGAGCGGGATCGAGACCGAGACCGAGAGGGTCCTTTCCGCAGTGAGTGATTTTTGGCTGGAGGTCAAGGTGACCCTAACTGAGGTTTATGTGGGTCCTACTAAGTGAAATGTGGCATGGGCTATGTTTTGTGACTATGATTCGTGCTCCCGAAGGGTCGGATTCTTTCCCTGAACGGCGAGCCCCTAGGAAAGGGAATACTCTCTATGTATACGGAGAAGACATGACACCCACCCTCCTCCGTGGGGCCTTCTCTCCTTTTGGAAACATCATTGACCTCTCCATGGACCCACCCAGAAAGTAAGGATGACAACAGGGCATGATGACAAGTCCTGGGAGAATACTGGGGTGTGAGACCTGAGGGAGGAAGCTGCCCTCCCTGCAGCCGCCTATGATCACTGGGTTTGATTGGGTCCAGAAGAGCCCCTTGGCTCTCCACTGACCGTGTTTTCTCTTATCCCAGCTGTGCCTTCGTCACCTATGAAAAGATGGAGTCAGCAGATCAGGCCGTTGCTGAGGTTGGAACTTCCCAAATCTGTTCTTCCCATCGCTTCTGCTGTTCTCATGTGTTCTTCTCAAAATACTAGATGCCAGGAAGAAGTTGGTTCCTCTTGATAAAGAAAGCCTCTCCCTATTCACACAGAAAAACTTACATTCTCAGATTCCTTATTCAGTCTACTCCTAGGATAGCAACTCCTGGAATAACTTTTTTGGTTTATCTGTAATGTTTTCCTCCCCATCCTCTGCCTCCCCTCTTCTGCTTCAGCTCAACGGGACCCAGGTGGAGTCTGTACAGCTCAAAGTCAACATAGCCCGAAAACAGCCCATGTTGGATGCCGCTACTGGCAAGTCTGTCTGGGGCTCCCTCGGTAAGAATGGGATTCTTCCTTTCCCATCCTCTCCCCCACAGCCCGTTCCTTTGGTTCCCCCACACATCCTTGGGTTTCCTAGAGATGATTGAGGTCAGAGTGTGTGTGGAGGCTATGGGAATGGGAAGGAAAATTTCAGATCCTCTGTCAGAGGTAAAGAAAGGAGAGAAAAGGATTGAAAACAGCTTCCAAAGCAGTGACTGGAACAGGAAGAAAGTGGGAGCTGGAGTGAGATTGGTGAGGAAGATGAGTGTCTCATGGGGCTTGTTCATTTTGAGATGGAGTAGAGTGGGTTTCGTAAGTATTCGAAATCAGGGATCTGGAACTCAGGTGTGAGGTAAGGAAGGAAAACATAGATTAAGTCATCCGCATCACAGGGTGGCTGCCAAACAATAGGATCATCAGGGAGACTCTGATTTCGGAGGAAAAAAATTGACCCAGGACTCGGTTTGAGGAATACTCAGGGACTATGGTAGGAAACAGGACTGTTCACCTCACGCCCCACATGTCCCCAGCTCTCCTGACATGTTAGGCTGACGTTGAGCCTAACGTTAGCAAAGGAGACAGGAGGAGGGGTCAGAGGGCTGGGGGCAGCACCACAGGCCTGGGCCACTGAAGCAAAAGGACACAGACTTTGAGAAAGAGGGAGTAGCCAGCAGTGTCAAGGTACAGAGATCACAGGATAGGAGTGGGTGAGAGAGATTCTCTCTAGCTCAAGGGTGGTGGGGATGGAACCATTGGATGGGGTGAAGAGAGTAACATGTCTGGTGGAGGGAGGAAAGAGGAAGGGGAAGAAACAGCTAGATGCTTGAGAGAATGGTGAGGGCCAAAGCTACACCCTGGATGAGTTCTGGTGGAGCTAGTAGCATTTCTTAGTGTGAATAACCCATTTTCCCTGAAAGTAGATTTTCCTGGGAAAGGAGTGAGCAGAAAGAAGGGCTCAGAGCAACAGTGGCCCTTCAGGCAAAAGAAAGGAACTAGAATTGACCAGCATGTCAAAAAAGGGCTACAGAGGTTTTCTAGTTTTTAGCTTCTGACATACTGACTGTAAGTAGTGGGTTAATGTCATTCACGTGTCTCAACAATGACATTTGGGATTTTTCCAAGAACAAAACATTCATCAAAATGTCCACTTATACTCTCCTTGGCCATGGGTTGGCACAAAGGAGCTAAGGAAGACAGGCCATCCTGGCCACCAGAGGGCAGCGTGGAAACTGGGCTTCCAGGGGCCAGCGGCCAGGAGTGAGGTGGTCAGGAGTCGTCCTCAGGGTCTGATCTATGATCTCCTTTAGACCTTAACTGTTCCTCTCCTCCCTCCCTAGCTGTCCAGAACAGCCCTAAGGGTTGCCACCGGGACAAGAGGACCCAGATTGTCTACAGTGATGACGTCTACAAGGAAAACCTTGTGGATGGCTTCTAGGGAACAGAGCTGGATTCCTTGTGCCTCATATGCCCCAATGCTGGTCTCAGTAAAACACTGAGGTGGAAGCTTACACATCTCCCTCAGCCTCTGGTTTTTCAGCACTTGGGATTGGGGTTAAGCCTTTAAAAACGGCTGTCAGGTTTGATCTCAGTGTAACAACATGGCCAGTGCACGTTCCCCACTCCCTTGCCCCAGAAGGATCTGGAACACAGGTGTTGTCGCAGCTGTTTTAATTCAATCCCATGCCCCTGTCCAGCAGGAAACCCCTTATAGAAAACCCAAATCCTCATCTTGGAGTTTCTCCTTCAGCCAGGGCAGCACTTGGAAGAGGTTGATGTGAAAGTCTCGGGCGTGAGCAGGTACCTGCTTTTGCCGCTTCTGGTTTTTGCAGACATCCACTACTCCCCAGCTGATTACACCAACCTGCAGAGGCAGTGGAGTGCCATGGATCATTCAGTAGAATTCCTAATCCTGGAAGCATGGCTGTTCCTGATTGTGTCTTAGCTGACCTAAAGGAATCAGACTAGGGACCCAGCTCGGCCTTGTTCTTGACACACACAGGCCAGACATGCAGTCCTAAGGTGAGGCAGGCTCTGCCCACCTCGAATTACTAGCCACATGCATTGAGCTTTCCTGCTTTGGGGCCCGTGCTGACCACTTGGCATCTCCCCAGATAGGAAAGGGAGGACTCACTTGAATGAAACGACTTCTCTTGTGAACTATCAAGGGGCCGCCAGAATCACCTGCAAGGAGAGGAGAAGCTGTAGGGAAAAGGACTCTTGGGCCTTGGGCACTTGCAGCACAACCAAAGAGCGTTCTCTCACCTCTGCAAGTATTGGGGTCAGCATAGGGACTCACTCCTCCAGTACAAAGGAACCGAGGGGTGACCACCTCCGAGATGTCCTTGACTTTGTCATAGCCTGGGGCATATTGAGCATCTCTCTCACAGCTGCCTTTCTGTAGGGGAGGTGGGAAGCATGGAGAAGGGTAATGAACAGAAGTGGCTTAGGAAGGATTGGGGCCTAGAGTGCCTCCTTAGGATGCCCATTTCTCACCTTATCCCCATTCTTGATGTAGACCTCCTTCCGAGTCAGCTTCTTCTCCTCCTCAGACACAAACAGAGCTTTGATATCCTGTGCAGGGAGCAGCTCTTCCTCTGGACAAATAGACTGTGTCACTTCAGCTGCTCCCACCACTGTCATCTCCCCATTGCCTTTGTCACTCAGTAGATGTCCCCTAAGCCCTTCTAGAGCTAGGTTCTGGGCCAGGCATCATCTCTTCCTATTGCACCTCCCTCTCATGCCCCACTTGTCTTGGGATCTCACTCTTATCCTCTCCCCAAGTATGCCTTACTCTGTTGCTGGCAAGTGGTAGTTGGAGGAAGCCTCAAAGCTCGAGTTGTTCCCTCGGTGCAGGGGAGACAAATGGGCCTATGAAGGACAAGGAGAACAGCAAACCAGGCCTGCTCCTCATCCCAGTCTTCCAGCCTTTCCCAGCCTTTCCTCAGGGATCTGGATGCTCTCACCTGGTAGTCTGGTCATAATTCAGCTTTTTCTTGAGCTTGATCAGGGCAACGTCATAGTCATAAAATTCAGGAATTCCTGCTTCTTTTTTCCCATTAATGTTGTAGTTGGGGTGAAATAGGACTCCTTCTATCTCCAGGTCCCGCTTCTTCCCTCCTGAAGTAGAGTAGGTACCACCTCTTTGTGGGCAGCTTCCTGCCTCTGGCCCCGTGTCATTCCTAACTTCACGTCTTCCCCCATCCCTGACTGGTCTGGGGTGCAAGGAATGGGGCTGCATTGAGGATGGGTGGAGTGTAGGATCTGTAGAAAGTGGGAGGTGTTGCCTGGAGAGCGTAGGTGCAGCCCAGGACCTTCAGTTGCATCCTTACCCACGCTGACCTTGATCGAGTGTTCCTTGTCGTCCACAGTGAAACAATGTGCTGCTGTCAGCACAAAGTACTCAGACACCACAGCCCCCATACAGCTCTCGTGTCCCTTTGAAGGGCGCTGGGAACAGAACAGCAGAGGGGGAAAGCTCAACTTTCACAAACCACCATCTCTTAGGGCCATTTTGCCCTTCCCCTACTCCCATTTCACCTTGATCTCACCTCCCCCAAGTCCCCACTACTGGGATTCTGTGCTTACAGTGACTGAGATCTTGGCCTGCCATGGTTGCTTGTGGTAATCGGTACCCTCCCTGTGTTCCCAAACCATGCCACAGAGACTCAGAGACTGGCTTTCATCTGGCAAAGAAGGAGAATGTGCTGAAAACTCGCAACACTTCATTCCCAAATGGCAGCAGCCTTTTGGGTAGGAGTCTATGGGGAGCAGAGGCCCAAAAGGAGAAAGGGAAAGGCCACGGGCATTTGTTTCCTCATGTTAGGAAAAAACTGCTATGGTGGAGTGAAAAGGGAAAGAACTTGGGATCAAGCTGTCAGAGGCCTGGCTGTTTTCAAGCCCAACCCTGTTGCTAGCTTGCTGCCCCTTGACCTCCTTTGGCCTCTGTTTCCACATGTGTCAAATGTAGGACTGTAGAAAGATCTCTGAAGTGCTCAGAGCTCTGTGATTCTAAGGTTAAGAAGTGAACAGTGCCAGGAAACAAGAATAGTGACACTGAGATAGAGAAGGAGGAATGAAGAAGGCTTTCCAGGCAACTAGAGCTTCAGGGGTAGAGGAAGAATGAATTACTTCAGGGGAACCTGAGGAGACTTGTGTTCTTTATTCCCTTGTATCTCCCTACCAATCATTTGGAAGAAAACATCTTCCAGGTTTTCCATATCCTTGACTTTGAACACATGTTGCTCATTGTCTTTCTTGGAAGCCAAAGCATTGATGTTCACTTGGTTCACCAAAGGCCCGACCCCAAACACATAGACATCTGAGGGAGAAAAAGGAAGGATGAGGGTCCAAGCCCTGAGGAAGTGGGGTGCTGGGTCCTAGGCAGGTTACTCACCCAGATAATCCTCCCTTGGGTTTTTGCGATCCTTGCCAATGTATAGCAAGTCCCGGATCTCATCAATGACAGTAATTGGGTCCCCGCCCATGTTATGCAATCCTGCAGAAGAGACAGGACCATGAGGGTAGGAGATAAGGAAGATAAATTGGCTAAAGGCAGTGATGCACGTCGGAGGGTGAGCAAGTTGAGGAAGGGTTAGAGATAGTTGATCACAGGGCTTTAGGAAGAATTCCTTATGAAGGGTCACAGGAGAGATGAACAGCCAGCTATGAGTCACATTCAGGGCCCCAACCATGGGTATAGTGTTACAAGTGGACTTAAGGACCACATGCTGGTCTGAGAAGGTGGGGAGGCTGGGACAGGAGAGAGGTCCCTTCTGACCATCCGTCATGAGGATGATGACATGGCGGGTGCGGTTCCACCCTTCAGGAGGGATGTCATCTGGCCAGCTCATCATGCTGTACACTGCCTGGAGGGCCTTCTTGGTGTTAGTCCCTGACTTCAACTTGTGGTCTGTGGAGAGGGAAGAGATCATCACCTCACCTGGTCTTCCAAGCCATCTTTTAACCCCAGAGACCAATCTGCAACTGAAATCCCACATCTTTCAACTTTTTAAGTTAATCATCATTGCACGGACTTCCCTTTGACCACAAAGTGGCCCTTCCAGCCCCCAACAGGTTCCCACTAACCTCCATTGCCCAATGACCCTGCTGTTCAACCTTTGACTACAAAGTGGTCCTCTCTGTCGCCCTCAAGGTAGTCTCATGACCCCTTCCACACAATACTCCTGAACCTCCTGACCCCAAAGTGAACCTCCCACCATTCCCTAACCTCTGACCTTCATAATTGATTTTATTGAGCTGCTTTGTGACCCAGTCTGCATTACTGCTGTCTTGTTCAGACACTTTGACCCAAATTCTGGGGTATGTGGCATATGTCACTAGACCATATCTTGGCTTCACACCATAACTTGCCACCTGTGGGTGAGGAGAACAAGGCGCCATGGCATTGAAAATAGAATACTGTGATTGGGAGACTTCAGCGACTTTGCTGGGACAGGGAGGCTCTCAGTAAGAGGCTCAAGGGCTGAGGTTCATGGAGGAATTACCAGTCAAGAAACTGCTTCAAGTAAAAGGGAAGGAGGACAGAATAGGACCTGGAGATTTTCCTGGGGCCCTGTGGTTCAGAGGGGCTGGAACGATCAGGGAGCTAGTCCTGGAAGATCAGCGAGATTCCATTCCCCCAAGTTCAGGGATAGGAGGATTCCACCTTCTCAATTAAGTTGACTAGACACTTTTTGGCTCCTGTGAAGTTGCTGGCCCCAATGCTGTCTGATCCATCTAGCACCAGGTAGATGTTCATGGAGCCTGAAGGGTCCAGGACGATCTTCCGCTTCTGTTGTTCCCCTGGGTGCCAGGAGAGTGGCTCAGGTTCCAGCATTAACAGTTCTGTTCCTTCTCCATTTTCCCCCAGTTCCCTGCCCTGCCTCCCCTCTCTGTCTTCAAACCTGGGCTGTGCCCATCCTCGGCATCGACTCCTTCTATGGTCTCTGTCAGGGAAGACAGGAAAGCTTCGGCCACCTCTTGAGGGGTGTCGTACATGAAGGAGTCTGGGAGAGTTAGAAATGAGGTCAAATGTCTGGGAGTGTCAGGGATACAGTGACCAAAGAGATGGGGGATCATGGGTTTCCAGGGTATAAAAGGCTCAGAAGTGAGACAGTTCTACAGGAAGGTTTAAACGAAGTGAGGAAAGAGCAGGGTTGAGGTGGGGAGAGAAGACAGTAGGATGGAAGATCAGGATCTGACCTGGGGGTACAGGTCAAAGGTCACCTTGGCAGGAAGGCTCCGTCCCACTCCAAGAGCCACCTTCCTGACACGTTCGCCGCTGGGAGCCACGCAGGGTAAGCCCCCGGCTGCAGTGGTAGGTGACGCTGTCTTCAAGGCGGTACTGGCTGCCCACCTTCCTTGTGCCAATGGGGATGCCCGGGTTGGAGCAGTACCCCGCTGCAGAGGCATGAGACATGGAGGTAAGCCCTGAAGCCTGAGGCCCCGTGGGCAAGGTAGAGAGCAAGAGTTACAGTGTCTGGAGCCAAGCGCCCACTCCTCGGGCTGGGCGCCGTCAGGGAGACAGCAATGTGGGGGGAGGGGATGCTTCTCACCTCCGTTGTCACAGATCGCTGTCTGCCCACTCCACCGGCCATTCACTTGGCAGGTGCGATTGGCAGAGCCCCGGAGAGTGTAACCGTCATAGCAGTGGAAAGAGATCTCATCACTCACATTGTAGTAGGGAGACCGGGGCCAGTACTCCCCGTTCTCGAAGTCGTGTGGTCTTGGACAGCGGATTGCTTTGAGAAGGGGGGACAAGTAGAAGTCATCAAGAGGGAAAGGCTGCCTTAGGTGTATCCCTCCTGGTCTGGGAGACCATGTCACTGAGAAACAGCGCATTCCCAGTCCCGCGGAAGTAGCATCTTACCTACCCCTCAACCCATATGGATGTCTGCTGCTTCTCCCTCCCCATTTCTGAGTGTTCTCTTGACTTCCAGGGCTGCCTGGAAGCCCAGGGTAAATGCTTAGTAAAGGTTAACTCTGCTTTTTCTTGCCTCCTTTCCGTCTGCCACCCTAAAACTGCTCCTACTCCCGGTCAGCCCACCTTGTCACCCTGCCTAGTCTCATCCTAGTCCTGACCTTGCTGCCACCTGCCCTGTTTCTCCCTTAGGCCACTGCCCACACTCGTTGCCCTCAAACCTCTGCACTCTGCCTTCTTGACAGTCTTTTGGTCTTGAGTCTGCAGGGTGCTCCAGGACCCTGTAGATCTGCAGGTACGTGTCTGCACAGGGTACGGGTAGAAGCCAGAAGGACACATGTACTCCAGTGTCTGGCCCTCTTGGAGAAGTCGGAAGGAGCCACCTTTGATCTCTACCCCCTCCAGAGAGCAGGATCCTTGGAGCCGGGCCAAAGACAGTGGAGTGGTCGTCACACCTGAAGAGAAAGGCTGATGAAGCCTAGCCCCAAAAGGCCAAGGAGGGATGCTGGGGACAGCAGGAAGGGAAGGTTACCCTCGCTTACCTCCAGACAAGAGGCCCAAGATGAAGGGCATCAGGCAGAGTTGGGGGCTGAGATTGCTCCCCATGGCGTTGGAAGGCAGGAGAGAAGCTGGTCCTGGGGCAGGATGGCGTGTCCTGGCTTGCTTTGCTTGTTTGCTTGGCTCAGTGTCCAAGCTGAAACTCCAGACCTAGACCTGGTCACATTCCCTTCCCCTGCTCCCCACCAGCCCCCAGTCTTTTATGCAATCTGTGTTCTGGCACCTGCAGCTCGCCCCGCCTGTCCTACCCACATCACTTTCCCGGAACATCCAAGCGGGAGGGCCCCACTGAGCTGCCAGTCAAGGAAACAGAAACTACAGAAGTCCCACCCTTTGCTGCCCAAGGTCCGGGACTCTCCCCTTCAGTACCTCCTCTCCGGCCTCAGCTCCTCCCCAGCAAGCCCAGACCACCCACTTACGGACCAGAAATAAGGATCCAGCTCACTCCCCTGTTGATTGTGTGTTATGGTGCAGAGTCCAGCCACTGTTTGTCCAGTGGGGTCTCTGACCTGCCTTCCTGTAGCTCTTGGAGTCATTCTGGCCTCCCCTTCCCCCAAGGCCAGCCCTACCTGGCCTCCAGATAGAGGCACAGACAGATGTGGAAATCAGTGATTTTTATTAATTTCATAACTGGGAAATTCCATGTGAAAGTGAAACAAACATGAGTCAAGTCAACCAGGGGAGGAATTTGGGGACAGGCCAAGGAGTGGGAGGTGGGGCAGTGAGGCAGTCCCGCTGGTAGGAGCCCTGAGGATTCCCCAGCTTGTGTGCGCTGCCTCTGGCATCCTAGAGACCCGGATTTACTCAGCTAAGAGAGAGGATGGGTCACAGGGTCTAAGGGTGGGCATTCAGAGGTAGAAGATGGAGGGGCGGCAGATTCTGGCAGGGCAGCAGAGGGCTCAGTGGCCATGGCTAGAGGGGTAAAAAATTCAGGACATCCCCCAGGTGCTGCCTCAGCCAGGGCTGCATGCGGAAGAGATTGATGTGAAAGTCTCGTGGCGGCGGGACCTTGCTACGAGGGGCCCTTTTGCGGGAGTTTTTGTCAGCAGAGCCAAGGCAGGGGTTGTAAAGACCCCAGCTCACCAGACCCACCTGGAGAAAAGGAGAGAACTGGCTGGGAAGCTGCCACAGCCCCAGCTGTAAGCCCCAACCTCCCTAGATCCCTCAAAGGCCTTCCTCATCCCGCCAACAAGGCTGAGATCCTGTAACCCCTGGGTCCTGCAAGCTTCCACCTTCTCACCTGAAAAAACCTGAATCTCCGCTCAAGGAAAACTGCTCCCCCAGATTCTCCTGCCAGCAAAAGGTGACAGGAGACAGTGTCATCTAGGGCAGTGGACTGGTGTTCTGGCACGCATGCTGGCCACAGAGACACAGGTGGCCTTCCCCTTGGGAATCCAGGCATGGTGAGGGACTCACCCTTGCAGGGACTCTCATCCTCCTGGGTCCCACTGCATAGGAACTGGTCCGTCACCACCTCCCTGATATCTGTCAAGTTGGGGAACATGGTTTTTTCTTGGGAGACAACCTCGGCACAGCTTGTCCACTGCAGTAGGGGTGGAACCAGAGAGAAGGGTAGAATAAGCAGACCTGGGTGGGTGCAGTGGCTCACGCCTGTAATCCCAGCACTTCGGGAGGTTGAGGCAGGCAGATCACTTGAGGTCAGGAGTTCAAGACCATCCTGGCCAACATGGCAAAATCCCGTCTCTACTAAAAATACAAAAATTAGCTGGGTGTGGTGGCGGGCACCTGTAATCTCAGCTACTCGGGAGGCTGAAGTAGGAGAATTGCTTGAACCCAGGAGGCAGAAGTTGCAGTGAGCTGAGGTCATGCCACTGCACTCCAGCCTGGGAGACAGAGCAAGACTCCATCTCAACAACAACAAAAAAAGAATAAGTAGACCCAGGGACACCTAGCAGGTTTGTGAGGCTTGGGAGGAGGGGTGACCCGCGTCAGAGAGAGAAAGCAGCCAGACCTGGAGAAGGAAGAGAGACATTCTGGGAGCTGTCACAGGCAGATCCCAGCATCCCCAACCTGAGACCCTCACCTCCACTCCCATCTTAAGGTTAATGTTCAGTTTGCTCCCATTCAAGGCGACAAAGTGAGCAGGAACACTCTGTTTGTTCAGCAGTTCATTCTCTACAGTCAAGAGAAGGGGATGTTGGTGCTGGTCCTTTTACCCAGAATCCAGGTTCCTGGCTTGGGGACTGCAGCCTAGTCCTTGTTATCACCCCCAAAACCCGGCCCCAGCTCCCCAGCACTCACCATGGTCCCTACAGGTGCTGCCTTGAGGTCTCCGCAGAGCCAGATTGGCCTCCATGGTGCAGGGAAGGCAGATGGGCCTGGGGAGAAGAGCAAGGGTCACACCAGCCTGTCCCCAGTATCTCTTCCAGGGCTCTCCAGAGCACTCTCCCCTGCAGGGCACCCTCCCCTGCAGGGCACCCTCCCATCCCAGACTCCAGGCACCTGGCATGGGTGGACATCTTTACTTTCTGGGCCAGCTTCAGCAGGGCGATGTCATCACCATAGAACTCCAGGATTCCCTGGTTCTTTTTGGCAAAGACATCAAACCCTGGGGAGATCACCGCCTTCTCAATAAGGAATTCTTTGCCCCACTGGGATTTGGGGTCTCCTGGAAATGATATGCCAGATTAGGCTAGACCAGGGCTCCTGCAGGGGCCAGAGGCTGGACGAGGTGCTGGGATCTGTGACTTCAGGATCGGGAGGCTGGTGCATCCCTTGCCTTACCCACATTGACCCTCCACAGGGAGTGGTCCTTGCCATCGCGGAAGCAGTGAGCCGCCGTCAGGACCCATTGGTCGGAGATGAGGGCCCCCCGGCAGGTCTCTTGGCTCTTGGGCTGCAGGGGAACAGGTGATCTTCAGGGATTGCAGTATCTCTGGCCCATGGCCGCTTTCACCTCTGGAATCCAAGCCCTGCCCCTCCTTCCTGGTACCTTAATAGTGACATGCCAGGGTGTCCTCTCCTGGTCAGAGGCGTTTGCTGACATGTTCCCCACCCCGCAGATGGTGTCTGTGAGCTTGGAGACATCTGTGGGTGTGAGGATCAGATGGGGAAGGAGGCAAGTGAGGGGCACTGTGTCTAGGTTCCCAACACGGGCCTCTGGCGGGCTCCTCACCGTCCTCCCCACACCAGGGAGGGCAAAGCTCACTCACCCAGCATATGTTCAAAGACCTGGTGCAGAGCCTTTGTGTCCTGCAGAATGAAGGCATGCCTCTCACCATCCTTCTTGGACCCTAGCTCATTCAGTTCTCTCCAGTCCACATCCAGCTTGCCCACCCCAATGGCATAGATGTCTGGTGGGGAAGAGGGAAATCACCAGACTCCTGTGGTTTTGGAGCTACCCCATGAGACAGGAGGCTGTCATCTGAAACTCACTGTGTCCAACCAAGACCTACATGAGCTGGACCCCTGCGTCCTCCCCACTGCTACCTGTCTGCCTTCATTTCCTGCCACTCCCTGCCCTTCACTCTCCTGCAGCACACAGCTTCTTTGAAGTTCCTCAAATCCATAGGCATAGTCACACCTCAGGCCCTTTGCCCCAGCTGTGCCTCTGCCTAGTTCACTCCTCCCCCAGACTTCCACATGGCTCACTTTTGTACCTTTTTAAGTCTTGGCTCAAATGTCACCTTCTCAGTGAGGCCTTCCCTGGTCTTCCTGTCTAAAACTGCAATGCCCCAGACAAACTTTCATCCCCACTTTGGGAGGCAAGGTGGGAGGATCCCTTGAAGCCAGAAGTTTGAGACCAGCCTGGGCAACATGGCAACACCCCTTAGCTTGTGTCACCTACCACCTGCTGGGTTCTATGGTTTTCTTATCCTGTTTATTCCCTGTAATGGTGGAATTATGTCCCCCAGAAAGATGTGTTCAAGTCCTAACCCCCCAGTATCTGTGACTTTATTTGGAAAAAGGGTCTTTGCAGATGTAAACAAGTTAAGATTAAGTCATACTAGATTAGGGTGAGCTCTAATCCAATGACTGAGGTCCTTATAAGAAGAGGTAAGCCAGAGCCGGGTGTGGTGGCTCACACCTGTAATCACCAGGAGGCGGTGGTTGTGGTGAGCCAAGATCGTGCCATTGCACCCCAGCCTGGGCGACAAGAGCGAAACTCCATCTCAAAAAAAAAAAAAAAGAAGAAGAAGAAGAAGAGGTGAGCTGGGCACAGTGGCTCAAGCCTGTAATCCCAGCACTTTGGGAGGCTGAGGTGGGCAGATCACGAGGTCAGGAGTTCAAGACCAGCCTGACCAACATGGTGAAACCCTGTCTCTACTAAAAATACAAAAATTAGCCAGACATGCTGGCACACACCTGTAATCCCAACTACTCAGGAGGCTGAGGCAGGAGAATCGCTTGAACCCGGGAGGCAGATGTTGCAGTGAGCCGAGATACCACCACTGCACTGCAGCCTGGGCAACAGAGCAAGACTCCATCTCAAAAAAAAAAAAAAAAAGTGAATTGGCTGGGCATGGTGGTGACTCACGCCTGTAATCCCGGCAGTTTTTTTGAGGCTAAGGCAGGCAGATTGCTTTGAGGCCAGGAGTTTAAGACCAGCCTAGCCAACATGGCGAGACCATGTCTCTACTAAAAATACAAAAATTAGCCGGGCATGGTGGCACATGCCTGTAATCCCAGCTTCTTGGGAGACTGAGGCACGAGAATCCCTTGAACCCAGGAGGCAGAGGTTACAGTGAGCCGGGATCCCACCACTGCACTGCAGCCTGGGCTCCTGGGTGACAGAGCGAGACTGTGTCTCAAACAAACGAACAAAAAAAGAAGAAGAAAGGAATTTGGACACAAAGACACAGGTAGTGGGTCTCCTATCTATATAAGAGAACAGCATGTAATGACACAGAGGCGCACACAGAAAAGAAGGCGAGTTGAAGGCAGAGGCAGAGAATGGGTTTATGCTGCCTCAAGCCAAGGTTGCAGCCACCGGCAGCCGGAAAAGGCAGGAAAGAATTCTTCCCAAGAGCCTTCTAAGGAAGCAGGGCCCTGCCAACACCTCATTTCAGACTTCTAACCTCCAGAACTGTAAGAAAAAGAAATTCTGTGTTCTAAGCCACCCAGGTTTGTGGTACTTTGGTAAGTACTTTTAAATGACTGAATGAATAGAAAGAACTCATAACATAACATGGAAACAAAACCTCAGATCTGGTCTTCCTCTGTAAAAGGTAGCATCTGGGAGAAGGGCCTAAAGCCACGTTTTCTCACTGGAGGCTCTGGACCCACGCAACAGGCAGTGCCTGTCCTCTGACTGTGGTGCCAGTCAGAACTGCCCTCAGACAGACCACAGAGTCTACTCCTCTCCCAGCCTTTGCTCCCCTTGTGGCCCATTTTTGCTCTTGGAGAGCCCCACGTTGTGTGTAAAAAGCAAGGTGCTTAGGTGGACCAAGAGATCTTCAGCCAGGAGGCAATCTGGCAGTGGCCCAGATAGAAACAGTTACAGTTGGAGCCAGACAATGATCATGCCTTGTGCGTTTTCTTTGACTATTTTCGTTTGGTTTCCTGCTCATTTTCAATAAAATGTTTTTGTAGCGTTTGACCTTGGCCCAGTGATGCTACGGAGGAAGGGAGTGGGCTTTAAATTTTGTCTTCCTTGGGCCAGAGTGTTAAAGAGGAATCAGCTTACCCCCGAGGGCCAGGTGATGGGGGAGGGGGCAGTGTGAATGGAAAGGAGAAGGAGCTAAGGGGAAGATGAAATGTTGGGGCTCAAAACCAGCTACCCTCCCTGTCTGAGCATCTCTCTCTGAAATTACTTTCTGATCAAAGGTCAGTGCAATTTGTGTTTAGTCTGAACCTGAGGAATTGTTCCTTTAGAGGCTGCAACTGCCAAAGCCTTAGTTAGCCAGCTGTGCTGCTGAAAGAGAAACCACCAGGGACATTCCCTAGAGGGAATCGAGGTCCCTTCTTCCTGGAAAGTTTCCTGAAACATGAGATGCTGCTGATGATGATGATAACGACGACGGTCGTGGTCATGGCTAACATATGCTGGGCATTTTTCTGTGCCAGGCAGGCAATGTTTGAGCATCTTCCCCTGTCAGCTTGTGAGCTGGGTCCTACTACTACCCTTTTGCAGATGAAGAAACTGCCCATGGCCACAGCCCACTGAAGATGAAACCAAGGTTCTCTGTCTAAAGCTGTTGATTAAAAATAATAATTAAAAAATTAAAAATTGGCCGGGCACAGTGGCTCATGCCTATCTGTAATCCCAGCACCTTGGGAGGCCAAGGCAGGCGGATCACTTGAGGCAAGGGGTTTGACACCAGACTGCCAACATGGTGAAACTCTGTCTCTACTAAAAATGCAAAAATGAGCCAGGCATGGTGGCACACACCTGTAATCCCAGCTACCCTGGAGGCTGAGGCAGGAGAATCACTTGAAGCCAGGACGTGGAGGTTGCAGTGAGTTGAGATTGAGTCACTGCACTCCAGCCTGGGCAACACAGCAAGATTCTGTCTCAAAAAAAATTAAAAATTAATTTTAAAAAATTTGTGAAGATGGGCTGAGCATAGTGGCTCATACCTGTAATCCTAGCACTTTGGGAAGCTGAGTTGAGGGGATCACTTGAAACCAGGAGTTTGAGGCTGCAGTAAGCTATGATTGCACCACTGCACTTCATGGGTGGACATCGTTACTTTCTGGACCAGCTTCTGGGCCAGGATGGGTGGACATCTTTCCAGGAATATACCCTGAGTGACAGTGAGACACTATCTTAAAAAAAAAAAAAAAAAAAAAAGAAGAAGAAGATAAGGTTGAGACCATGGGAAGTAGTTTGACTCCAGACTCTTCAACATGAGTTGCCTTTGTACAGAACAATGCAGAAATAAAACCATGTGGCTCTGGACCATAGCTAAGATTCTGGGATCCCTGGCTGAAGATCTTGTGACCTCTGCAGGAGCAGAACAAATGTGGTGGCAGTGGCGGGGGCTCACCCAGATAGTCATTCCTCTTCTGGTTGATGTTCAGGATCTCTCTGATGTGGTCAACAGCTGTCTTGGGAGAGCCGCCCATATTGGACTTTCCTAGAATAAAGAGAATAAAGAATTCTTCTAAGTAATATCAGGATTTCCCAGGGCCCTGGAAGAGTAGGAAAGCATTTAGCCTAGGAACCTCAACATTTACACTGCCTATAAGAGCTTCCAAATATACTTTTAGGCTGGGCATGGTGGCTCACACCTGTAATCCTAGCACTTTGGGAAACCGAAGCAGGAGGATTGCCTGAGCTCAGGAGTTCGAGACCAGCCTGGGCAACATGGTGAAACCCTGTCTCTACTAAAACCACAAAAAATTAGCCAGGTGTGGCCGGGCATGGTGGCTCATGCCTGTAATCCCAGCGCTTTGGGAGGCCAAGGCAGGTGGATCACCTGAGGTTGGGAGTTTGAGACCAGCTTGACCAACATGGAGAAACCGCGCCTCTACTAAATATACAAAATTAGCCAGGTGTGGTGGCACATGCCTGTAATCCCAGCTACTCAGGAGGCCAAGGCAGGAGAATCTCTTGAACCTGGGAGGCGGAGGTTGCGGTGAGCCGAAATCGCGCCATTGCACTCCAGCCTGGGCAACAAGAGTGAAACTCCGTCTCAAAAAATAAAAATAAAAATTAGCCAGGCGTGGTGACACACACCTGTAGTCCCAGCTACTCTGGAGGCTGAGGCACGAGAATTGCCTGAGCCTGGGAGGCAGAGGTTGCAGTGAGCCAAGATCGCACCACTGTAGTCCAGCCTGGGCAATAGAGTGAGACCCTGTCTCAAAAAAAATATATATATATATGTATATATATATACACTGAAATTTTCTACATTCCAGGCACCAGGCCAGGTGCTTCCTATACTTTATCTCATTTAACTCTCATGAAACCCCAGGAAGAGTGGGTATCCTCATTTTATAAACTAAGTCCTGGAGGAACTGTGTAATTTGGACAATAGCAAGAGGCAAATGACAAGGCCAGATCCACTACAGACTGTTCCTTGCATCCGTGCCCTTCCACATTCCTGCTCAAGAGCCACGTTTCCTCATCTGTCTCCAAGTTACTTCCCAGATGGTAACAAGAGCTAACACAAAGCACTTTCACATAGGCAACTTAAATAGCTTTCCATAAAAATTGTGTAAGGAAAAGAGAACAGCTATCATGATCATCATTGCTGTCATTGTGGTTATGGTCATCATCATCAACACTAATTCTATTTATTTATTTTTTATTTATTTTATTTTGAGACAAGGTAGGGTCTCAGTCTGTCACCCAGGCTGGAGTGCAGTGGCATGATCTTGGCTCACTGCAAACTCTGCCTCCTGGGTTCAAGCGATTCTCCTGCCTCAGCCTCCCAAGTAGCTGGGATTACAGGCGCCTGCCACCATGCCCAGCTAATGGTTTTGTATTTTTAGTAGAGACGGGGTTTCACCATGTTGGCCAGTCTGATCTCAAACTCCTGACCTCAAGTGATCCACCCGCTTTGGCCTCCCAAAGTGCTGGGATTACAGGCATAAGCCACCACACCCAGCTCTATTTTATAAATAAGAAACTTATTTATAAGTGCCTGTAATCCCAGCACTTTGGGAGGCTGAGGCAGGAGGATTGCTTAAAGCCAGGAGTTTGAGATCAGCTGGGCAACATAGCAAGGCCCCATCTCTAAAAACAAAAACAAAACTGGGGCTCAAAGTGGCAGGCAGAGGGAGAATCAGAATTCAGGGCTTCTGACCCCATATTGGTGCCCCTTCCACTATTCCAGACACACTCAGAGACCATGATACCCACCATCTGTCAGAAGGATGATGGCATGTCGGATTTCCTGCCAGGCCATCGTTTCCATGCCAAGGAGTCGCATTTGGTTGTTCATCATGAGATAGACACTGTTTAAGGCCGCATAGGTGTTAGTCCCAGTTCCATTTTCATGATCTGGAATATACCAAAAGGAAGGACTCTCTTAGAAACTTCCCACCTACCACCCAGGGGTAGGGAATCACTCTATTCCCCCAATTATTGGAAATGCAATTTTTTTTTTTTTTTTGAGAGAGAGTCTCGCTCTGTCACCCAGGCTGGAGTGTAGTGGTGTGATCTTGGCTCAAGGCAACCTCCACCTCCCCAGTTCAAGTGATTCTCATGCCTCAGTCTCCCAAGTAGCTGGGATTACAGGTGACGGCCACCATGCCCAGCTAATGTTTTGTATTTTTAGTAGAGATGGGGTTTCACCATGTTGGCCAAGCTGGTTTCCTGACCTCAAGTGATTCCCCCATCTCAGCCTCCCAAAGTGCTGGGATTACAGGCATGAGCCACTGCACCCGGCCTGGGAATGCAATTTATCAATTGTTTTGATAAACTCAGACATTTGCCATTCAGATAGAGATTTGGCATCATTGCTTGTTCAAACATTAAAAGCCTTTCCACCTTAGAAATGTTCATTGCATAGGGCCGGGCAAGGTGGCTCATGCCTGTAATCCCAGCACTTTGGGAGGCTGAGGCGGGTGGATCACAAAGTCAGGATCACCTGCCCAACATAGTGAAACCCCGTCTCTACTAAAAATACAAAAAATTAGCCAGGCATGGTGGCGGGTGCCCAAAATCTCAGCTACTTGGGAGGCTGAGGCAGAATTGCCTGAACCCTGGAGGCAGAGGTTGTAGTGAGCCAAGATCGTGCCACTGCACTCGAGCCTGGGTGACAGTGTGAGACTCCGTTTCAAAAAGAAAAAAAAAGAAATGTTCACTGCGTTACCCCAATCCAAGAGACACTAAAGTCCCAAGATTCAAAGATGAGGTTTCCAAAACCTTGAGTCACTTCAGCCATTTGCTAAGTGCCAACCAGGCAGCTTTACATGGTATATGGGTGGCTAATGACATGGGGAGATGGCAGTGTGCAGCCATGCAAACCAGACAGTGTGGTTTTGGCAACTGGAAGGAATTGAAGACCTGCACAGTGTCTTTGGACCTGCAGCACCTTAGAATGAGCTATGAGCTGGGGGCAGCTGGACTCCCCCACCATAACCCTGGACGTTGAAACTACCCCAGACTCGTGGAATTCGGGTGCCACCAAGAGGCCTCACTCTCTTTCTAGCTCATCCAGAATTTGTTTGCAGGCCCTGAGAGGGTCCATCTTTTCCTCTCCCATTGCCGTCATGTGATGACACCCGTACCTTTATAGTTGGCATTTTCCAGGCTGCTGATCACCTCAGTCATATCCCGGGAGTTGTCGTTCAGGACAGACATGAGGACTTTGGGCTCTGAGGCAAAGGTGATAATGGCGACACTCACATTGATCTCAAAGCTGAAGATCTGTGCGGGGCAAGTGAGAGGCAGCGTAAAGGGCCCTGAAGCCAAAGGGGAGATGGTAAGAGAGCAAGCAAAGGGCCCTGGAGGAGGCAGAGAAACTGGAGTGAGACCAACAGAGGCAAGGACCAGGGGAGACACTAGGAAATGGCTGTTAGGAAGAAGCTAGGGGCTGGGCATGGTGGCTCATGCCTGAATCCCAACACTTTAGGCAGGTGGATCACCTGAGGTCAGGAGTTCAAGACCAGCCTGACCAACATGGCAAAACCCATCTCTACTAAAAATACAAAAATTAGCCTGGTATGGTGGCAAGCACCTGTAATCCCAGCTACTCAGGAGGCTGAGGCAGGAGAATCACTTGAACCCAGGAGGCAAAGGTTGCAGTGAGCTGAGATCGCGCCACTGTACTCCAGCCTAGGTGACAGAGAGAGACTCTATCTCAAAAAAAAAATAAAAATAAAAATAAAAAGAAGCAGCAGCAGCTAACGAAGAAACCTTTGTTGAACATCCTTCTCTTTGACAGACTCTCTTCACTCAACCCTGTGAGGGGGCATGATGACCCCTATTTTATGGATAAGGAAATTGAGGCATGTTGCCTCGTCCCCCTTCCCCCATCACACCATGAGGAGGAGGTGGAAGTGGGATCTGAATGTGTCACGTGACTCAATCACTGCACCAACTGGTGTGTGTTGCCGCCTCACCGTGCAATGAGTTACTTAATTTTGAGTCCCAAGAGAGCACAGAAACTGCCCTCTTTAAAATGTAGCTGGGAGGGAAAACCATCTGTAATATTACATGAAGTATTGTGAAAAGCACAGTTACGAAACAAAGTTCTGGCGAGGAACTTAAACCAGTGGCTTCCAAACTTCTATCACACATATTTTATTTCTTTTTTTTTTAATTTTTTTTTTTTTTGAGACAGAGTTTTGCTCTAGTTGCCCAGGCTGGAGTGCAATGGAGCGATCTCAGCTCACTGCAACCTCCACCTCCCGGATCCAAGCGATTCTCCTGCCTCAGCCTCCCAAGTAGCTGGGTTACGGGCGTGCACCATCACACATGGCTAATTTTGTATTTTTAGTATAGACAGGGTTTCATCATGTTGGTCAGGCTGGTCTCAAACTCCTGACCTCAAGTGATCCACCTGCCTCGGCCTCCCAAAGTGTTGGGATTACAGGCACTAGCCACCATGCCCAGTCTATCACACACATTTTAAAGCCTGCACAAAATGTTGAAGTTTTAAAAGGAAATTATTAAATGTTAAATTATTAATCTGATTTAAATTATTCCACAGGGGCACCAGTATTTTTCTGCTTCACTCCTGTGGGTTATCTTGCTACCTTTCTGTGGAGACCACTGTTCTAGATGATGAATTCCTGGAAAGTAAGACCTCAGCCTTTCCATCTTTGCTGTCCCCCAGCCCCAGCACAGTGTCCCAACAGTGCTTGTGGAATAAAAATTATGATTGTATAAATTGAATTCATGATTCCTACATGGCATGAGTATAATCTGAGAAGACTTCTTGGAGGAGGTGGGCTATGAGTGGGGCTCTGAGGAGGGGAAGGAAACAGAGAGAGAGAGTGAGCACAGGAAGGCCTCTGCTGCAGGCAGACTCCTGATTCCTGACCCTGTCCACCATGAGGGAGGCGCTCTCCTTGAAGATGAGAAAGTCATTTTCCGACACACTCTGCGAACAGTCCAGGAGCAGGTAGAGGTTCAGATGACCAGAGCGCTGGATTTGGATTTTACGGCCCAGGCTTTCTGGAGAAATGTGGAAGGGGAGGATTCAGATCCCCACCTCCTTCCTGCGCTCTTGCCAAGCAGGTCCAGCTTCTCTGCCTCCCTCCCTTTCAGTGGCTGAGCCCACCAAGGCTCCTGGCCTCCAGGAAGCTTGCATCCTCCCTTGCTCCAGCCCAGATAGAGCACCCTGCTCAACCGGAAACCCCACCTCAAACACTCACCCTTTGTCTTCTGGGTGGGATTGGTGGCCCCAAGCATGTGGGAGAAGGAAGTGCCCAGGGCAGGGGCCACGTCCTCAGGGAAGTCATAAGAGTAGGGTTCTGTGGGGAGAGCCACACAGGGGTCAGCCGGGGCAGCGGCTGGGTGTGCCGGGGAGTCTCGGGAGGGCAGGGCAGCTACTCACGGCGGCAGATGGGCTCCGTTCCACTCCAGACCCCGTTGCCCTGGCACTCCCGCTCTGCAGACCCCGTGAGCACAAGATTTGAGGAGCAGCGATAGCGGACCTTGTCCCCATGACCAAAGCGGGAGCCTGTCCGCACCGCACCCAGCGAAATGCCTGGGTTGGGGCAGTGGCCAGCTGCGAGTGAACAAAGGAGGGCAGAGGTGAGTAGCCCCCTCCCATCAGGCTCTGCCTCCTCAGCGGCCTCAGTTGCCAGCAGAAGCTTCCCAGTTCCAACCCAGGGATGCACCCGTGTCTGTCCCAGAGCCCCCAGAGACCCAGGGAAGAAGTTAGCTGATGGTCCCTCCACTCCTTCAGAGAATATTTATATTTCATAAACCACAGTGAGGCATCCCTACACACCCATCAAAACGGCTAACACTGAAACAACAGGCAAGTCCAAGTGTTGGAGAGGATGCAGAGCGACTGGCACTCTGTTACCTTGCTGGCATGGACGTGGGTGAAACTTTCTCAGCCTCTACTACAACTAAACGTATGCCAGCCTATGATGTGACAATTCCACATTTAGATCATTTACTCAAGAGAAGCAAGTGCATACATGTACCAAAATCACATGCAAGAATGTTCCTAGAGCTTTACTCCTAATGGCCCCAAACGGGAAATAATCCAAATGTCCATCAAGAGGGGAATGGATAAATTGTAATATAACCAAATAATGGAATACTACACAGCAATAAAAAAGAACAAAGTACTGATACACACAACAGCATGGATAAATCTCACAGGCAGAATATAGAACAAGGGATGCCAGAAGCAACAGACCACATCCTGCATGATTCCATTTACAGGAAATGTAAGCACAAGGTACCTAATCCATGGAGACAGAGGTCAGAAGAGCAGTTACCTTGTGGGAGGGGACAAGCGGGAACCTCATTCTGTCTTGGGTGGTGGTTAGATGAGTGGATGCATTGTAACAAATCATTGAGCTGAATACTTAAGATTTGTACATTTTACGATAGGTAAATTATGCCTCAATTTTCAAATAAGTTAGAGTCATGTCTGAATAAATGGCCATTTGCCAAAACCCAAGGGCATGAGTGGGGAGCCATGGGCCACTAGGTGAAGGTGGCCCTGCCATCTTGTGGACTCCGTGTCTTCTGTATGATGTGCTAAAAACCATGATCTAAGAAGCTCCCAAACCCACAGGCAAATGCAGCTCCAGGGAATCCTAGGAGCGCTACTTCTGCCAAGCAGAGCCCCTCACCATTCACAGGGGCAGTAATAACCATGATAAAAGTGCTTATGGCCAGGCGTGGTGGCGCATGCCTGCATTCCCAGCTACTGAGGAGGCTGAGGTAGGAAGATCACTTGAGCTCAGGAGTTTGAAGCCAGCCTTGGCAACATAGCGAGATCCTGTCTCTTAATGAAACAAAAACAAGGCCGGGCGCGGTGGCTCACGCCTGTAATCCCAGCACTTTGGGAAGCCAAGGCGGGCAGAATACCCTGAGGTCAGGAGTTTGAGACCAGCCTGGCCAACATGGAGAAACCCTGTCTCTACTAAAAATACAAAATTACCAAGGTGTGGTGGCGCATGCCTGTAATCCCAGCTACTTGGGAGGCTGAGGCAGGAGAGTCACTTGAACCCGGGAGGCAGATGTTGTGGTGAGCTGAGATTGCGCCATTGCACTCCAGCCTGGGCAACAAGAGCGAGACTCCATCTCAAAAAAAAAAAAAAAGTGTACATGGCATTTATCAGATTCCAGGAGCTGTTTTTTTTTTTGTTTTTTGTTTGTTTGTTTGTTTTGACACAGAGTCTTACTCTGTCACCCAGGCTGGAGTGCAGGGGCACGATCTCAGCTCACTGCAACCTCCGCCTCCCAGGTTCAAGTGATTCTCCTGCCTCAGCCTCCTGAGTAGCTGGGATTAACCACACCCAGCTAATTTTTGTATTTTTAGTATAGACAGGGGTCTCACCATGTTGACCTGGCTGGTCTCAAACTCCTGACCTCAGGTGATCCACCCACCTCGGCCTCCCAAAGTGCTGGGATTACAGGCATGAGGCACTGAGCCTGGCCTTTTTTTTTTTTTTTTTTTTTTTTTTGAGACAGTCTTACTCTGTCACTCAGGCTGGAGTGCAATGATGCGATCTCAGCTCACTGCAATCTCCACTTCCTGGTTCAAATGATTCTCCTGCCTCAGCCTCCTGAATAGCTGGTATTACAGGCATGTGCGACCACACCCGGCTAATTTTTGTATTTTTAGTAGAGACGGGGTTTCACCATGTTGGCCAGGCTGGTCTCAAACTCCTGAGCTTGTGATCCACCCACCTTGGCCTCCCAAAGTGCTGGGAATACAGGTGTGAGCCACCGCACTCCAGGGGCTGTTGTATATGCTTACTAATGTCAACTCATTTAATCCAGATGGCAATCTCATGAGGTTAGCACTCACTATCCTCGTTTTACAGATGGGAAAACTGAGGCCTAGAAAGGTTAAATAACCTTCCCAAAGTCTGTCAAAGTCAGAGCAGGGCTTGGAACCCAAACCTGGCTTTAAAGGCAAGGCATTAAAGCGCAGTACTTGACTCTCTCCCAGCATATCTTCCCTACAACAATCTGTGGGGCCTGAATATGAAGTCTTGCTTTGAGGCACTTAGAAAAGCCAGGCAGAGTGTGTGGAGGCTTTACGCTACATCTGAAGCTTAGCACCAGCTGCCTGGGGCCTGGCCCTTGCAGACTTGGGATGTGTGACCTGTAGACCTCAATTTACCAAAATCCAGGAATATTATTATGGCACAGTGAACAACAGACCCCTATCCCCACAGAGGCTTTCTGGATGCACATTGGGCCCCAGGATTCCCCAGAGACCCCAGCCCCCGTGTAGCCCATTAGCCAGAGCACTCACCCCCATTATCACACACAGCTGTTTCTCCATCCCACATGCCGTTGGGGCGACACTGACGCACAGGCGAGCCCCGCAATATGAAGCCATCCTCACACTCGAAGCTCACGTTGCCACCCACGGGGTAGGACCCCAGCCGTGGGGTATAAATGCCATTCTCAAAGGAGACAGGGGCTGGACAGCGCACAGCTGGAGAGAAAGGAAGTGGGTGGGGAATATAGGGCTGGATGGATAACACCTGGGCTGGGGATTAAGCAGGTGATTTTAAGCTGGAATGCATGGGAATGGCCAACTGGCTGTCAAAACACTGAAATATTAGGTTGCAACATGTGAAATTGCTGTTTTTGGCAACTGATTGAGTATTGCCAATTTCACAGAGTCTAAGCGAACTGATTGATAAATAGCCACTTCCCTCAGCCTCCTGAGGGCCATGGCCTCCCCAGACACTTCCCTTGGGATCCTCAGATGTCTAGAGGACTCCAGGACCATTCAGCATCCGTTCTGAATGGTCACTACTAGGCAGTCAATTGTACATAAAAAGTCATCCCTGGCTTTAGTACCCCACAGTCTCCATCAAAACCTGTTCCCAATTCCTTGCTACTGGCAATTGACATTTTCTGGATATTTTGAAAAGCCCTCTGCAAAAGCAACTTTGCCATCTAGTCAGGTTAAGTCCCACCCTGAGCAACTCCTAAACAAAAGTTCTGGGGTGGCCCCTGGTGTAGCACCCTGAGCAAAGCCCACAGGGAGCCTCACGTTTGCAGACCGCCTTAGTCAGAGAGCGGGTGGCTCCTGGGGTCTGCCACTTTCCGCTGCTCTTGCACAGCCGTGATGCTGGGGATGGGTACAGGCCCTGGGGGCAGGAGTAGGTGAGAAGGCTCCCAGGGGCCCAGCCATGGCTGAGGGTGAAGGTGCCACCGGAGATATTCACATTCTGAGGGCAGGAGGGAGCCGAGTCTGCCGGACCTGGAGCCGTGGGAACAAGGAGACAGCAATGGAGAAAGAAGGAAGACATAGATGAGAAAAGGAAAGCAAAAGAGACTCTGTTTCACACATGGGAATTCAAGCTGGGAGCACCAGCCTCACACACAGGACCCCGACGTTCCCCCTTCCCTGCCTCCTACCTGGGTACAGGAACAGCAGGCAAAAAAGAACCATCAGTGGGCCCATGGTGTCCTCCCTAGGGGCAGCGAGAGGTAGAGAACCACGGGAGGGAAAAGGTCATCTGACTTCCCGAAAACTAGAGCTGGCTCAGCATCTGCTTCATTGCTGCCAGAGAAGAAAAACCAGGGAGTGGCAAGGGGGATGGTCTTCTGTTAGGGAAATAATAAGCAGGGATTTGGGACTGAACTGAAGGGTGAAACCTTTGCCCTGTCTCCCTGATGCTAATATATCTATAGAGTCAATAGATCTCCCCCACAGGCTTTGTGTACTGCCCCCACGCTCCACCCACCCATGCGTGCACATTGTGCACCATACACGCATGCTCACAAACACGCAGGCAAACACATATTTGTGCTCGTGTGTGCACACATGCACCTTGCTCTTGTGTGAATAGTCTAAAGCACACAAACCCACAAACCATCCAAGATATTGCAAAATATTTTATTTAAGTAAAGTTTTAGTGTTCTTTTGGGTTGTACCAAGTGGGGTTTGCTTCCTGAGAGCATAGAACAGTTCTGTCTTCTTGAACATAAACTTCCGAGGGGGGTGAAACTAATTTTTTTAGAACTTCTTGATAAATAGGAAGATTGACAATACTTTTTTATTCCCTACAATCCTTCCCCAGAGATAATCTAGGTGGAAAAAATGAAATCAACACTTAGTTTTGGAGACAGGAAAAATGTTTACAACATTTTTACAGAAAGTCTAGTAGATGAAATTCCCAACTGGCAAAGTAAATACATTTGGGGTTGGTTACTCAAAGGAATAAAAGTTTTGCGGCGGGGGGCTGGGATGTGCCTTTAAATCATAACCTACACTTGTATGAAATGCAGGAAGCAAAGAAACTTGAAGCTAGTGTGTTAGTCTCCCTGACCCACAGAAGTCTTTTCAATACCTTTTTGAACAATGTAGGGTAAAAATAAATAAGGCCAATAAAAAAATGAACATGAAACCTCTCCAAAGTGATCATTTAAGTTCGTAAAAACCCTTTTGATTTATAATTGAGTCCTTAGAGAACTGATTGAACCCAGAAGGTGGAGGTTGCAGTGAGCCAGGATTGTGCCACTGCACTCCAGCCTGGGCAACAGAGTAAGACTACATCTCAAAAAGAAAAAAAAAAATAAGACCGGGCGCGGTGACTCATGCCTGTAATCCCAGCATTTTGGGAGGCTGAGGCGGGTGGATCATGAGGTCAGGAATTTGAGACCAGCCTGGCCAACATGGTGAAACTCCATCTCTACTAAAAATACAAAAGATTAGCCGAGTGTGGTGGCAGGTGCCTGTAATCCCAGCTACTCAGGAGGCTGAGGCAGGAGAACCACTTGAACCCGGGAGGCAGAGGTTGCAGTGAGCCGAGATCATGCCACTGCACTTCCAGCCTGGGTGACAAGAGCAAGACTCTGTCTCAAAAAAAAAAAAAAAAAAAAAGAGTACACAAAGTGGGACTCCCCCTGGACAGGGCTGAGTGCATGAAGATCAGGACACCCTGGTGTTAAGGACTCCAAAGTGGCTGCTGTGGCAGAGCTGCTAGTGCTTCCCCTGCCCCTCAAGTATCTTTTCTCCCTCCTTCCACAGTAAGAGATGGTTAGGGGGACACACAGTCACCCAGCTAAAGACCATGTTTCCTAGCTTCCCTTGCAGCTAGGTAGCCAG
The DNA here is from genome assembly GCF_006542625.1 of Nomascus leucogenys. NCBI lineage: Eukaryota > Metazoa > Chordata > Mammalia > Primates > Hylobatidae > Nomascus > Nomascus leucogenys. The sequence goes on along the minus strand of NC_044402.1, from coordinate 52,967,879 downwards.
GTGACTTGGTTCTGGCTAATGGGATGTTAGTAGAACTTATGTATGTCATTTCCAAGTTATGTCCCTAAAATAAAAAGGCAGTGTGCCTTTTCTTTTCATGGGCTGGAATATAAACCTAGCGGAGATCCGTCTTCCACCAGCAGAATGAGGGCAACATGCTAGGGATGACAGAGCAAACAGATAGAGGAGCCTGGGTGTCTGACACAGTGTTGATGTCATACCAGCCCTGCATAGCCACTTAGATTGTTACAAGAGAGAAATATCTTAAAGGTGGGGGGTATTTAAGGATGTTCACAAATACTGTGGCCTTGTCTTCTTTCAGTCATATGGTAGGATAGAATTTCCCCAGCCACTTGTTTTAGCCAATAAGATGTGAGTACAAGTGATATGTATCACTTCCTGATGGAAGCTCAATGTAGTCTTCACCCTGCTCTTCCCCTCTGTATGGTAACGTTTGAGATGGTGGCTGCTCCACCAGCCAAGATCCCTAGGTGATATCGAAAGCACAGTACCAGCCGGGCACAGTGGCTCACACCTGTAATCCCAGAACTTTGGGAGGCCGAGGCAGGGGGATCACCTGAGTTCAGGAGTTGGATACCAGCCTGACCAACATGGTGAAACTCCATCTCTACTAAAAATACAAAAATTAGCTGAGCATGGTGGCATACGCCTGTAATCCCAGCTGCTCGGGAGGCTGAGGTAGGAGAATCGCTTGAACCCGGGAGGCAGAGATTGCAGTGAGCCGAGATCACACCACTGCACTTCAGCCTGGGTGACATAGGGAGACTCTGTCTCAAAAAAGAAAAAAAAAAGCGCAATACTCGGCTGACTGTCAGTGGTAAGTAATATGACCAAAAAATAAACCTTTGTTATTTTAATTCATTGCATTTCTACTAATGCAGGAAAAAAAGTACCACCCAATATGTAGGAAATTTTAAAATGATTTATTCTTTCTCATATTGGCCAGATGGTTCTTCTGCTGGTCTTCCATGCAGCGGCAGTCAGCTAGGGGCTGAGTTCAGTGAACAGTAGGACAGCTGGCCCTTCCTCCCCAGGGTCTTTTATCCCTAGCCCTCATAGCATGGCAGTCTCAGGGCAACTTCTGAGGAATCCAAAACATAAGCTGCAAGGTCTCTCGAGGCCTAGCCCCAAAAGTCACATAACATCACTTCTGCCACATTCTATTGGTCAAAGTAAATCTCAGGGTCAGCCCAGATTTAAGGCTGGAGGCATAGAATTTACCTCTTGATAGGAGGAATGGCAAAGTCACACTGCGAAGGGGCAGGCACATCAGAATAGGAGAGATTGATGGCTATATTTCGTAAGCTCTCCTAGGGCAACAAATATTTCTAGGTTGTTGGTTACCAGAACATAATGAAGCCTAACCTGACTGAACATTCAAATCACTAAACTTTGGGTGCCTTTTAAAGCCATCAAACTAATATGTAACAGCTGCCTTCAAAAGAAAGGGCCTTTTGGCTGGGCGCGGTGGCTCACGCCTGTAATCCCAACACTTTGGGAGGCCGAGGCGGGAGGATCCCAAGGTCAGGAGATCGAGACCATCCTGGCTAACACAGTGAAACCCCATCTCTACTAAAAATATAAAAAATTAGCCAGGTGTGGTGGCGGGCGCCTGTAGTCCCAGCTACTCAGGAGGCTGAGGCAGGAGAATGGCGTGAACCCGGGAGGCAGAGCTTGCAGTGAGCCGAGATTGCACCACTGCACTCCAGCCTGGGCGACAGAGCAAGACTCCGTCTCAAAAAAAAAAAAAAAAAGAAAGAAAGGGCCTTTCTTTCATGAGTTTCTCCCAGTATTTGTTGAGTTAAATCAACTTGGCACAGTGTGGCAGAATTCATTCTCTCTTCCTGCTTAAGTAATAAAACTCCCAAGTTTTCTGGGCCCACGGAGTATGTTCTTAAGGAGAAGTGTTTACTCCTCAATTTATAAAACTTCTTCCCTTCCCACCAGCTGGAATGTGGACAGAACGGTGGACTTTGGAAAAGCCACCTAGATCACAAAATGGATGTCACATGTGGATGATGATAAAGAAACAAAATTAAAGAGGCCCTGCTCTCCAACCCTGTAGAGCTAATACGATTGACCTGGACCACTTAATGCTCAGACCATTTAAGCTGCTGTTATTCTAACTTGGTTACAACAAAGCCAAACCACGTCTAACTGATATACCTAGCAAGAAATCAATGTAAGAGCCAAAGGCAACACTCAGAGAAGTGTGTTTATTAGGATACAAGTTAAACTTCTGTAATAAAGAGACCCTAAAATACAGTAACTTAAGTAAGATAGAATTTTGCTGCACTTTCAAATAAGAGCCTCAGAGGCTGGGCGCGGTGGCTCACGCTTGTAATCCCAGCACTTTGGGAGGCCGAGGCGGGTGGATCACGAGGTCAGGAGATCGAGACCGTCCTGGCTAACATGGTGAAACCTCGTCTCTACTAAAAAATACAAAAAAATTAGCCGGGCGTGGTGGCGGGCGCCTGTAGTCCCAGCTACTCGGGAGGCTGAGGCAGGAGAATGGCAGGAACCCGGGAGGCAGAGTTTGCAGTAAGCAGAGATCGTGCCACTGCACTCCAGCCTGGGAGACAGAGAGAGACTCCATTTCAAAAAAATAAATAAATAAATAAATAGGAGCCTCAGGGTAAGCAGACAAGGCTGAGATGGCGTGTGTGGCCCTGGCTGGCAGAGCTGCTCATCAGCCTCTTTCAGGCCTCCAGGTTCCTTCCATCTGTGGTTCATGCCTTTGGAAATTGTCCTTGTCTGCATGGTTGAAACAGGGTCTCCATCAAGTCTGCCTCCAACCCCACTCTTCCACTCATATTCCATTGGCAAAAAGTCAGTTATAGTCCACTGTCAGCTCTCCAGGAGGCCCAGTCGAATGTGGAAGGACCATGACCTGACCTGTGGGGCTAAAGACGCCAGACCTTTATTCCCCTCTGCACTCCCGATTAGCTTTTCAGTAGACCCCACCAGATGAGGGCGACCTTGGCTTCTCTATTTCTTGTACCATTCAAATGCCCGGCAAATGTAACCGTGTTTTCACTCCAGGTAGAGGGAAGGTGGTGAATAATATCTAAAAAAACAGACGTGCCTCTCCTGCCAGCTTCTTCCATCTTCTCCAAATTTCTTCTTATCAATTCTAGGCTTCTAATATCTGCTTCCAGGGGTACAATTCCAAAGAGAAAAAAACAATACCCCAATTCTGTACTTCATCCCCTAGTCAGAGTTGGTTTTTTTGCTTTTTGTTTTTTTGTTTTTGAGACAGTCTTGCTTTGTTGCCCAGGCTGGAGTGAAGCAGTACGATCTCGGCTCACTGCAACCTCCACCTCCTGGGTTCAAGGGATTCTCCTGCCTCAGACTCCCAAGTAGCTGGGATTACAGGCATGTGCTACCACGCCCAGCTAATTTTTATATTTTTAGTAGAGATGGGGTTTCACCATGCTGGCCAGGCTGGTCTCAAACTCCTGACCTCAGGTGATCCACCTGCCTCGGCCTCCCAAAGTGCTGGGATTACAGGTGTGAGCCACTGTGCCAGGCCCCCTAATCAGAGTTTAAAAATCAGAAATGATGCTGTGATGGCCTCTCAGGATGCCTTATTCTCCCCTGGAGAGCTCAGCACCTTGCAGCTGAAAATTTCTGAGGAAATGTGGCAGATAGCACAGGCCGACTCCACTCTAGTGGCCAGTCTACTCCTTATCCAGTCTGGCCACTTGGACATGGACTTCGCTGTCATCCTAGGATCTGCCACCCCTCAACCTTCATTGGCAACTGCAGGTCAACCCCCAAATTGGAAAACTAGGCTAACTTGGCCTGATTCACAGCCCTTTTTTTTTTTTTTTTTTTTGAGACGGAGTCTCGCTCTGTCACCCAGGCTGGAGTGCAGTGGCACGATCTCGGCTCACTGCAAGCTCTGCCTCCCGGGTTCACGCCATTCTCCTGCCTCAGCCTCTCCGAGTAGCTGGGACTACAGGCGCCCGCCACCACGCCCAGCTAATTTTTTGTATTTTTAGTAGAGATGGGGTTTCACCGTGGTCTCGATCTCCTGACCTCGTGATCCACCCACCTCCGCCTCCCAAAGTGCTGGGATTAAAAGCGTGAGCCACCGCGCCCGGCCTGGTTCACAGCCTTAATGTGTGACTTTAGCTGGGGATTCAATATTGCTCTGCAAGCCTCTTGGTGGTTGTAGTGGATCTGTCCTTGCCCCACCACATCCCTTGGGCCTTATCACTGGGGTGCTCCACTGACTTCCAGCTGCAGCATCTCTGTCTCTACCCAAGGATTGTTTCTGGTGTCCTGCACTATCTGTGCACAGAAAGCTGGAAATGACAGAGAATTAAGGCCTTCAACCAATGACTGATTAGTATAAATACTGGGCTCCCTCACCCTGGACCATGGGATAACTCTGCACCACTCCAGGGTTCCTGAGTGGGATTGACCTCCACTCACTCACAATGGTAAATTTGCCCAATAACACACCCTTCATTGACCGCCTTTCTTCTCTATCACACTCCACTACCCATGTTTCCTGCGATCACCTCCAGAATGCACTGTCTGCACTAGAACCCTTGTCTCCAGGTCTGCTTCTGGGGGAGGAAGACTTCATATTAGCAGGACATAGTGCCAGACACTATTTTTAAGTCTTAAATGTAGGTGCTCACTTAATCCTCACAACAAGCTTATGACACAGGTTCTGTTGTTACTCCCACTTTACAGATGAGGGAACTGAGGCACAGAAAGGTTAAGTGAGCTGCCCCAGGTTCATACAGGTACTAAGCAGCAGAGCCGGGATTCAAACCCAGGCAGCATGGCTCCTGGGTCCACACTTGTAGCCACCAAGTGGTAGTGCCTCTTCCTCACATCTTCTCTTTAGTGACTGCTGGGAGCTCCTTGCGCATCCCTGAAGTCTACCCCAGCTCCTTGCATTTCCAAGCCCTCTCTCCCCTAGGCTCTTTCCTCTTGGCACCCCCTCTCCCATAACACCTTCTTCTCCATCCTTCTCAAATCCTTCATCTTCCAGACTCCTACAAGACCTGTCCACACCATTTCCCGCCTTCTAGCTACTTGTGCTGTCCCAAGCTCCCCAGAGGAAGGATCCAGGAGTTTTTTTTTTAAAACAATGAGCTATACAAGTAAGGTCAAAGCCAACGCCCTCCCCCGTCCTATTTCCACCCCAAGTAAATAGCATCTTTCAGGTCAGCAACAGAATTGGCTTCGGTTTCTCATCCATTTCTTTTTTAATAAAAATATTTACATTGGGTCAGATCCCACCCATTTCCACACAAAGGCCTCTGCTAGGTTCTTCGGTACACGCACCATCCCCCATCCTAGCAGGCACTGCCTACTAACTTTGAAGTGATTGCCCCACTGTGATCTTGAGGAATCTCCACATACATCACACTTAGAGCCTCAGAAAGGGTTATGCCCTGCCCCATGGGGCTCCTCCCCATGTCCAGGCTCTTCCAGGGCCCTGGGCCTCAGAGGCCACCCTGCAGGCCCAGACACTGGGTTAGACACTGAACCTCCTGTCCTTGTCCATCCATTGCACAAACAATTCCTGAGAATGGAACGAGGAACTAAGGGGTGGGGTAGGGCCTCCCAAGAAACAGAAGGCCTGTCCCTGACCTCCTGTAGGCGCCATATCTCTTTCAGACAAAAACTCAACCTCTAAAGACTCACAGGCCTGGGGTGTACCAGGGTGTCCATCTACCCACACTGCAGCTCTTACCTCATCCCTCTGAGGTCTCCACTGTCCTTGGGCTGGTGGGGGGCATGGTTCATATTATCACCCACTTCTTGCTACCCATCGGGGAGGCTGCCCTGGGTGACCCAGGTGAGAGGGTGGTAAACACAACTCAGGTGCTCAGGGGTCAGCTGAGGATGGGCCAGGGGGAGGGGTGGCCTATGGCTGAACTGCCCTGGCTCCTGTCCTCACCACCCCAACCCCAGCTCTGGGCTTAGCATTGGTGGCAGTGGGGGCCTCACTAGCCTCCTCTGCCCTTTCATTGAAAATTCCTCTCTAATGTTTTCCTGTATCCTGGGGAGTGGGGAGATATTCATCCCCTTCCCAGTTCTGGGTACCAGTCCCCTCTTGCCAAAAGGATAGCCCGGGGCTCACGTGGGAGAAGCCTCCTGCCCTCACTCCTCCAGGGCTGCCAAGGGGTGAAGAGGGAACTTGCCCGGTAGAAAGACATATGTTCATGCCTTGCTCTCCTGCCCAACACAAATGAAAGGTTATACCCGAGAAGAGCTCCTCCTGCCCCATCTCTGGCCCCAGCCCCAGTGTGGTATGAGGAATTCAGGCTTTGACTTAAGACAGCCTTGGAACCTCAGGTTTGGCTTGGCAAATTCATTAGCTATTTCGTAGCCTTACTCACCCTGTTTTGTCACCTGTCATCCACAGAACCAACAGCAAAATACACTCCCCTTAAGGTTACCTTCGAGAATTAAGACCATCAAAAGGAGAAGATCGGCTACCCTACAGGTATAAAAGGTACCAGGATATTTGCTTTAGCATTCAGTGTTACCAAGAAGAAATGTTTGGAAACAACCCACATCCATTAATAGGGGACAGACAGAGCACATTGTGGTATGGGGACAACTGAATACTATGCAGTCTCTGCAAGCTTAAGGCTTATCTGTGTGTACAGAGCCGAATGTCTCCAGATACATATGTAACATATACTTTTAAACTAGATAGACATTCAGAACTGTATGTATGGGATGCCACCATTTATGCAAAAAAAGGGGGGAAAGAGGATAGTAGCCACATATGCTCTCTGTGTGTATATAATTTCTCTGGAAAAGTTTACAAAAAAACTGGATAGGAGAGTTGCCTCTGGGGAGAACTGGGGGCTGGAAAATGAGGTGGGAGGTAAAGAAGGCAACTTAATTTTCACCAAATCCCCTTTATTACTGCTTGTAGTTTTCATTGGGTACATATGATACCTATTCAAGGCCAGGCCCAGTGGCTCACACCTGTAATCCCAGCACTTTGGGAGGCCAAGGCAGACGGATCACCTGAGGTCAGGAGTTTGAAACCAGCCTGACCAACATGGTGAAACCCCGTCTCTACTAAAAATACAAAAATTAGCCAGGTGTGTTGGCAGGTGCCTGTCATCCCAGCTGCTCAGGAGGCTGAGGCAAGAGAATTGCTTGAACCTGGGAGGCAAAGGTTGCAGTGAACTGAGATTGCACCACTGCACTCCAACCTGGGCAACAAGAACAAAACTCCATCTCCAGGAAAAAAAAAAAAAAGGAAAGAAATACCCTACTGGACTATTAACAAGAGACACTGATACAATCTCTCTGCAGATTAAGTTTTATTTTGTAAAATTTCAAATATATTGTAAAGTAGACAGAATAGTAAAATGAACTTTCATGTACGTATCCATCATCTAGCTTCAGTTCATAGACAGTCTGGATTCATGTCTATATTACCACCCACCACCCATTCCTTCCAGGAATTTTTTTTTTTTTTTGAGACAGTCTCGCTCTGTCACCCACGCTGGAATGCAGTGGCGCAGTCTCGGCCCGCTTCAACCTCTGCCTCCCGGGTTCAAGCCTCCCGAGTAGCTGGGATTACAGGTGCCCGCCACCACGCCCAGCTAATTTTTTTGCATTTTTAGTAGAGATGGGGTTTCACCATCTTGGCCAGGCTGGTCTTGAACTCCTGACCTCATGATCCACCTGCCTCAGCTTCCCAAAGTGCTGGAATTACAGGCGTGAGCCACCACTCCCGGCCAGGGTTTTTTTTTTTTTTTTTAAGTTAAAGACAGGGTCTCACTCTGTCGCCCAGGCTGGAGTTTAGTGGTGCAGTCACAGCTCACTGTAACCTCAAACTCCTGGGCTCACATGATCCTCCCACCTCAGCCTTCCAAGAAGCTGGGACAACAAGCATGCATCACCATGCCCAGCTAATTTATTCATTTATTTATTTTTGTAAAGACAGGGTCTCAGTATGTTGCCCAGACTGGCCTCCAACTCCTAGCTTCAAGTGATCCTCCTACCTCAGTCTCCCAAAGTGTTAGGATTACAAGTGTGAGCCACTGCGCCTGGCCTCCAGGAATATTTTTTTTTGAGATGGGGTCTTGCTTTGTTGCCCAGGCTGGAGTGCAGTGACCTGATCATAGCTCACGGCAGCCTCAAACTTCTGGGCTTTCACAATCCTCCCACCTCAGCCTCCCGAGTAGCTGAGATTACAGGCATGTGCCATCAGGCCAGGCTAAGTTTTTTTTAATTGTTTACTTTAATTAGAGATGAGGTCTTGCTATGCTGTCCAGGCTGGCTTGTACTCCTAGCCTCAAGCAATCCTCCAACCTAGGCCTCCCAAAGTGCTGGGAATTCATTAAAAAATTTTTTACGGAAAAGCTCAAATTTTTCATTTAAAATATTTCTCTTTTTTTCTCTTTTCAGAACATTTCTCACTTGCATAAGAGCACATTTTCTTTCTCTTTTTTTCAGATGGAGTCTCTTTGTGTCACCCAGGCTGGAGTGCAATGGAGTGATCTCGGCTCACTGCAACCTCTGCCTCCCAGGTTCAAGCAATTCTCCTGCCTCAGCCTCCCAAGTAGCTGGGATTACAAACAGCTGACATCATGCCCGGCTGATTTTTGCATTTTTAGTAGAGACAGGGTTTCACCATGTTGGCCAGGCTGGTCTCCAACTCCTGGCCTCAGGTGATCCGCCTACCTCAGCCTTCCAAAGTCCTGGGATTACAGGCATGAGCCACCGCGCCTGGCCTTTTTTTCTTTTTTTAAAATTTCAACTTTTATTTTAGATACAGGGGGTACAGGTGCAGGTTTGTTACATGGGTATATTGCACCTAGGTAGTCGTAGAACCAATTAGGTAATTTTTTAACCCACACTCCCTCCCTCTCTCCCCTTCTAGTAGTCTTCAGTGTCTATTGTTCCTATATTTATGTCCATATGTGCTCAATATTTAGCTCCCAGTTACAAGTGAGAACATTAGGCATTTGGTTTTCTGTTCCTATGCTAATTCATTTAGGATTTTGTCCTCCAGATCCATCCATGTTGCTGCAAAGGACATGATTTAATTTTTTTTTTATGGCTGCAAAACTATTTATCTTTCACTTCTTGGCTTTTACCAAAATAAAATGTTTCTTTTGAACTATAAATTTATAAAACATCTCATTGTTCTCTGTATCATAATTTTTTTCTTTCTTTTTTTTTTTTTTTTTTTTTCTGAGACAGAGTCTCACTCTGTCACCCAGGCTGGAGTGCAGTGGTGCGATCTTGGCTCACCACAACCTCTGCCTCCCGGGTTCAAGTGATTCTCCTGCCTCAGCCTCCCAAGTAGCTCAGATTACAGGCGCCCACCACCATGCCAGCTAATTTTTGTATTTTTAGTAGAGACGGCGTTTCACCATGTTTGCCAGGCTGGTCTCAAACTCATGATCTCAGGTAATCCACCCGCCTCGGCCTCCCAAAGTGCTGGGATTACAGACATGAGCCACCACACTCAGCCTTTTTTTTTTTTTTTTTGAGATGGAGTCTCACTCTGTCACCCAGGCTGAAGTACAGTGGCGCCATCTCGGCCCTCTACAACCTCCGCCTCCTGCAGTCAAGCCATTCTCGTGCCTCAGCCTCCTGAGTAGCTGGGATTACAGGCACCTGCCACCATGCCCGGCTAATTTTTGTATTTTTAGTAGAGACAGGATTTCACCATGTTAGCCAGGGTGGTCTCGAACTCCTGACCTCAAGTGATCTGCCCACCTTGGCCTCTCAAAGTGCTGGGATTACAGGCCAGAGCCACCACACCCAGCCCGTTTCCATTTTCAAAGTATGTGGAATAATAAAACATCTGACTTCTACCACAAATAATTGTCATGCAAAAATGGAAGAGGAGGCCGGGCACGGTGGCTCACGCCTGTAATTCCAGCACTTTGGGAGGCCGAGGCGGGTGGATCATGAGGTCAGGAGATCGATACCATCCTGGCTAACACAGTGAAACCCCGTCTCTACTAAAAATACAAAAAATTAGCCGGGCGAGGTGGCGGGCGCCTGTAGTCCCAGCTACTCAGGAGGCTGAGGCAGGAGAATGGCGTGAACCCCGTGGGGCAGAGCCTGCAGTGAGCCGAGATCGCTCCATTGCACTCCAGGCTGGGCGACAGAGAGACTCTGTCTCAAAAAAAAAAAAAAAAAAAAAAAATGGAAGAGGAATTGTAATGGATTGAACAACTTTGGACTCATGTTAACCAAATGCAATGTGTGACCCTTGCTTACCTGAGTCTAACAAACAAAAAAGGTATCTCTGATACAATCAAGGAAATGTGAACATAAACAGCATTGCAGATATCATGGAATGTGGTTAATTTTTTTAGATGTGATCATAGTATTATGGTGATATTGTTTTAAAATTCTTCTTTTGGCTTGGTGCAGTGGCTCATGCCTGTAATCCTAGCACTTTGGGAGGCTGAGGTGGGTGGATCACCTGAGGTCAGGAGTTCGAGACCAGCCTGGTCAACATGGTGAAACCCTGTCTCTACTAAAACTACAAAAAATAGCTGGGCGTGGTGGCGGGTGCCTGTAATCCCTGCTACTCAGGAGGCTGAGGCACCAGAATCACTTGAACCTGGGAGGTGGAGGTTGCAGTGAGCCGAGATCGTGCCACTGCACTCCAGCCTGGGCAAAAAGAGCAAAACTCTGTCTCAAAAAAACAAACAAACAAAAAAAAAGGCAGAGAACTAATGCCCCAGAGTCAACCTGCAATCATTGCAGAGTGGGAAGCAGTAGAAGATGCTCCTGCCTCCTGTCCTTCGGGTGGAAAATGTCTGGAGACATTCAGCTCTCTCCTCAGGAGGGCCTGGGGGAATTGAACTCCACTGCACACAACAGTGACATCACTCTTTTTTTTTTTTTTTTTTTTGAGACGGAGTTTCGCTCTGTTGCCCAGGCTGGAGTGCAATGGTGCAATCTCTGCTCACTGCAACCTCTGCCTCCCAGGTTCAAGCAATTCTCCTGCCTCAGCCTCCCAAATAGCTGGGATTACAGGCACACGCCACCACACCAGGCTGATTTTTGTATTTTTAGTAGAGACAGGGTTTCGTCATGTTGGCCAGGCTGGTCTCAAACTCCTGACCTCAGGTGATCCGCCCATCTCAGCCTCTCAAAGTGTTGGGATTACAGGCGTGAGCCACCGTACCCGGCCAACATCATTCTCTTAAGCTGGCCTTTCCTCCTTCAGGAACTCACACTCCCTATAGCCTCGCTTCCGCTTTCTGGGATCACCTAAATTAACTATCTATGGCCAAGTCCTGTCTCAAGCTCTGCTTTCAGGGTCACCAAAATTAAGATCATCCCTTTCCATCCTCCTCTCCCCATAACCTACTGCCCTTCATCCACAAACTCCTTCCACGCCAGCAAACCCGGACTGTAACATTAACACAGAGTTATAATCCGTCGATATACTGGTCTCTCCACATTCCTGGAGCACAAACTGCTAAAGGGTAGGGACCCTGTGACACGTTTGGTTCCCCCACTGTCCAGTGGGAGAGAGTTATGTGAGCCAGTCAGCGCTACACCGAGTCGAGGAAGCCGTTGAGGCTCTTCATGAATTTTCCCATTTCCTGCCTTCCGGGCACATGATAGGATGGAATTTCTCAGCCCTTTTGAAGTTCGGCCACTGCAAGAGGCCTAACTGGCTTGCTTTGGCCAGTGAAATAAGAGCAGAAGTCACATGTGTTGTTACTGTCAGGCACAAGTATTTAACTGCCAATGTAACACAAGACACTCCAGCACCCTCTTTTGATGGAGCCTCCTTTGATCTGGATGCCTGAGTGACTATGATGATCAGAGACTACAACACCACTCCTACTGACCCACCAGAGAGCAATAGTGAGAAATAAAACTGTTGTGTTAAGCTACTGAGATTCCAGGGTTGTTTGTTACTGCGGCATGATGTAGCCATCCTGACTGATACAAGCTGAGATAGGAGTCCATATAAAGTTCACAGGGACACAAACAGGGGAATATTAGGTCTCTCTAGTGGCTCGGAAAGGTTTCATCAAGGAACTTGAGATAGCCTTAAAAGATGAGTGTTTACCTGACAAGGAAGAGATGCAAGCATCCAGGTGAGCAATGAAACCCCAGAGCACATTAAAGGAACTGCAAGTTCAGGACCTTTCAGGGCTGGGGAGGGAAGGGAGGCCACAACGACACTAGACCAGGGAGGAAGGAGAGAATGCCCTATGGAAGAAACTGCATTTACAGCTTATAAGGTGATTTGCTATAGGGAATTTTAGATAAAGGAAGTGATATGATTTGATTTGCATTTCAGAAATATTATTCTGGAATCAGTATGTAGGGGCTGGAAGACCAGTTAAGAGACATTTAGAGTCCTGGCAAGATACCAGGGGCTAAAAGCAAGAAATGAGGAAGGGAAAGCCAGCACCAATGTTGAGGCATAGACCACGGGGCCCCTGAGCCCTCCTCTGACTCTCAGAACACCTGCATGTCTTAGCACATTGCACCATGACTGCTTGTTCATTGTTTTTTGTTGTTGTTTTGTTTTGAGACGGAGTCTCACGCTGTTGCTCAGGCTGGAGTGCAGTGGCATGATCTTGGCTCACAGCAAGCTCCGCCTCGCAGGTTCACGCCATTCTCCTGCCTCAGCTTCCCCAGTAGCTGAGACTACAGGTGCCTGCCACCACGCCCGGCTAATTTTTTTGTATTTCTAGTAGAGATGGGGTTTCACCGTGTTAGCCAGGATGGTCTCAATCTCCTGACCTCGTGATCTGCCCGTCTTGGCCTCCCGTAGTGCTGGGATTACAGGCGTGAGCCACTGCGCCCAGCCGATTGCTTGTTCATTAACTATAGTCTTCTTTTTTTCTGAGACGGAGTCTCCCTCTGTTGCCTAGGCTGGAGTGCAGTGGCACGATCTCAGCTCACTGCAACCTCTGCCTCCTAGGTTCAAGGGATTCTTCTGCCTCAGCCTCCCAAGTAGCTGGGACTACAGGCATACACCACTACACCCAGCTAATTTTTGCATTTTTAGTAGAGACGGGGTTTCACCATATTGGCCAGGCTGGTCTTGAACTCCTGACCTCGTGATCCATCCGCCTCAGCCTCCCAAAGTGCTGGGATTACAGGAGTGAGCCACCGTGCCCAGCCACTCAGGCAGGATTTCTATGTGACAGTCTTGAGGCAGAATTCCTTCTCTGGGAAACATAAGTCTTTGCTCTTTAGGCCACATTATCAAGAGTAATCTCCTGGCTGGGCGTGGTGGCTCATGCCTGTAATCCCAGCACTTTGAGAGGCTGAGGCAGGCGGATCACGAGGTCATGAGATCGAGACCATCCTGGCCAACACAGTGAAATACGGTGAATACAAAACTTAGCTGGGCATGGTGGCATGTGCCTGTAATCTCAGCTACTTGGGAGGCTGAGGCAGGAAAATCACTTGAACCAGGGAGTCGGATTGGAGGTTGCAGTGAGCCAAGATCGCGCCTGGGTGACAGAGCGAGATTCCGTCTAAAAAAAAAAAAAAAAAGGGCCAGGCACAGTGGCTCATGCCTGTAATCCCAGCACTTTGGGAGGCCAAGGCAGGCAGATCACGAGGTCACGAGTTCAAGACCAGCTTGGCCAACATAGTGAAATCCTGTCTCTACTAAAAATACAAAAATTAGCCGGGTGTGGTGCCTGTAGTCCCAGCTACACGGGAGCCTGAGGTGGGAGAATCGCTTACACCCAGGAGGCGGAGGTTGCAGTGAGCCGAGATCACGCCACTACACTCCAGCCAGGGTGACAGAATGAAATTCCGTCTCAAAAAAAAAAAAAAAAAAAAGAGTAACCTCCTTTACTTAACGTCAACTGAATATAGATGTCAATGTCTCTGCTTCGTTTTGTTTTATTTTTTTGAGACGGAGTTTCACTCTTGTTGCCCAGACTTGCCCAGACTGGAGTGCAATGGTGCAGCCTCAGCTCACTGTAACCTCTGCCTTCCGGGTTCAAATGATTCTTGTGCCTGAGCCTCCCAATTAGCTGGGATTACAGGTGCCCACCACCACACCTGGCTAATTTTTGTATTTTTAGTAGAGATAGTGGTTCACCATGTTGGCCAGGCTGGTCGCCAACTCCTCACCTCAGGTGATCCGCCCACCTTGGCCTCCCAAAGTGCTGCAATTACTGGCGTGAGCCACTGTGCCTGGCCAAGATGTCAGTGTTATCTACAAAATGCTTCACCGAAGCATCCAGACTACAGTCAGGCGTGGTGGCATGCTTGTAGTCTCAGATACCCAGGAGGCTGAGGCAGGAGGATCACTTAAGCCTGGGAGTTCGAGTTCAGCCTGGAGAACATAGTGAGAGTCTATCTCATTAAGATAAATAATAATACAAATGTATGTATATATACATATATACACACATATATACGTATATATATGTGTGTATATATACATATATACACACATATATACGTATATATATACGTGTATATATATACATATATATACGTGTGTATATATATACGTGTATATATATACGTACATATACGTGTGTATATATATACGTGTATATATATACGTACATATACGTGTGTATATATATATATATACGTAATACGTGTATATACGTTATATATATACGTACATATACGTGTGTATATATATACGTGTATATATATATATATACGTGTATATATATACGTATATATACGTGTGTATATATATATATATACGTATATATATAGTGCCCAAGGGCACCATAGCCTTGCCAAATTGACGCATCTTTTTTTTTTTTTTTTTTTTTGTAGAAACAGGGTTTCACCATCTTTCCCAGAGTGGTCTTGAAATCCTGGGCTCGGCCGGGCGCGGTGGCTCACGCCTGTAATCCCAGCACTTTGAGAGGCCGAGGCAGGCGGATCATGAGGTCAGGAGATCGGGACCATGCTGGCTAACACAGTGAAACCCCGTCTCTACTAAAAATACAAAAAATTAGCCGGGCGAGGTGGCGGGCGCCTGTAGTCCCAGCTACTCGGGAGGCTAAGGCAGGAGAATGGCGTGAACCCCGGGGGGCGGAGCCTGCAGTGAGCCGAGATCGCGCCACTGCACTCCAGCCTGGGCGACAGCAAGACACTGTCTCAAAAAAAAAAAAAAAAAAGAAAGAAAAAGAAATCCTGGGCTCAAGTAATCCTCCCACCTTGCCCTCCTAAAGTGCTGGGATTACAGGCGTGAGCCACTGCACTTGGCCTGACACATAAAATTAACCATCACAGAGTCATCAATGTGGTAATGAATTTTTTTTTTTCTTTTTTGAGATGGAGTCTCGCTCTGTCGCTCAGGCTGGAGTGTAGTGACACGATCTCGGCTCACTGCAGCCTCTGCCTCCCAGGTTCAAGCAATTCTCCTGCCTCACCCTCCTGAGTAGCTGGCATTACAGGCACACATCACCACGCCTGGTTAATTTTTTGTATTTTCAGTAGAGACAGGGTTTCACCATGTTGGCCAGACTGGTCTCAAACTCCTGACCTCAGGTGATCCACCTGCCTCAGCCTCCCAAAGTGCTGGGATTACAGGCGTGAGCCACTGGGCCCGGCCTGATAACCAATCTCTAAAGAGCACATGGTACCACCCAGAGAGAACGAGATAAAGGCCAAGAAGGCCAAAGGCATCAACAGAGGAAAAGGTCAAGACAGGAAAGGAGTGAGGGTTTATAGAACAGACTGAAATCATAGAAGGAAGGGAGCCTGGATACAGGGGTGTCATGGAAACCAGGGAAAAGCAGCGGATCAAACAGTGTGGTCAAGTATGTCACAGACTGCAGAAAGCTCAAGTGAGATGAGCACTGAATAATATCCATTAAATTTGAAGCCTTTAGATCCTTTTTCCCAAGAAACAACAGTCTCATGGCTGGAGTACAACTGCTTCAGAAAATAGTTTGGCATTAGCAGGGAAGCTGAACAGGTGCAGAACTCAACATCCAGCAACTCCACTCTTACAAATACGTGGATGCTTGCTACTCAGACTGTGGTTCACAGACAGACAGCAGCAGCATCAGCAGGAGCTTGTAGAAATGCAGAATCTGGCCAGGCACGGTGGCTCACGCCTGTAATCCCAGCACTTTGGGAGACTGCAGTGGGCGGATCGCTTGAGCCCAGGAGTTCGAGACCAGCCTTGGCAACATAGTGACCCGGTCTCAAATCGAAAAAAAAAAAAAGGGCCAGGCATGGTGGCTCATGCCTGTAATCTCAGCACTTTGGGAGGCTGAGGTGGGCAAATCACCTGAGGTCAGGAGTGCGAGACCAGCCTGGCCAACATGGTGAAATCCCATCTCTACTAAAAATACAAAAATTAGCCAGGCGTGGTGGCACGTGCCTGTAGTCCCAGCTACTTGGGAGGCTGAGGCAGGAGAATTGCTTGAACCCGGGAGGCAGAGGCTGCAGTGTGCCACTGCACTCCAGTCTGGGCAACAGAGCGAGACTCTGTCTCAAAAAAAGAGAGAGAAAAAAAAGAAAAAACGCAGAATCTCAGGCCCCACCCAGACCTACTGACTCAGACTCTGAATTAAAACTCCAGATGACTCATGTGCATGCTGATTTCAAGAAGCATTTAATCTTCAAACACTTTGCTCACATTAAAAGAATTTTGCAAATTATGTACCCCTTGCATGTTTTTATGCTGCTATCTAAAACTTTCCCCAAATGTTTAGTTGCAAAAGAATGCCATTTCCAGTGTGTTGTAAACATGGATCTTTTTTAAAAAGTGTTATTTCATTTTTTAACCATTCCCTTCATGATTCATTTTTTTTCAATGTATTTATTTGTTTATTTTTTGAGACAAGAGTCTCGCTCTGTCTCCCAGGCTGAAGTGCAGTGGCGCCATCTTGGCTCACTGCAACCTCCGTCTCCCAGGTTCAAGTGATTCTCCTGCCTCCACCTCCCCAGTAGCTGGGACTACAGGTGCCTGCCACCACGTCTGGCTAATTTTCATATTTTTAGTAGAGACGGGGTTTCACCTTACTGCTCAGGCTGGTCTCGAACTCCTGACTTCAGGTGATCCACCTGCTTCAGCCTCCCAAAGTGCTGGGATTACAGGCATGAGCCACCACACCCAGCCCAATTCATTTTATTTATTTATTTTTTATTTTATTTTTAAGATAGAATCTTGCTCTGTCGCCCAGGCTGGAGTGCAGTGGCATGATCTCGGCTCACTGCAAACTCTGCCTCCAGGGTTCAAGAGATTCTCCTGCCTCAGCCTCCCGAGTAGCTGGGATTACAGGCGTGCACCACCACGCCTGGCTAATTTTTGTATTTTTAGTAGAGATGGGGTTTCATCATGTTGGCCAGGCTGTTCTTGAACTCTTGACCTCAACTGATTCATCCGCCTCAGCCTCCCAAAGTGCTGGGATTACAGGCGTGGGCCACCACGCTTGGCTCATGATTCATTTTTAAAGTACATGATTGTAATCTTCTTTAACCGTCAGAAATTTCACATTGTTCTATTTCTTCTGAATTCTTATTTTCATGCTTCTGTTTTCTACCCCCAAGACATTATCCTAATGTAATACATTTTGTGCTTGAAAGACTTCTAAGCCTGAGCAACATGGCAAAACCCTGTCTGTACAAAAAATAACAAAAATTAGCTGGGTGTGGTGGCGTGTGCCTGTAGTCCTAGCTACTCTGGAGGCTGAGGTGGGAGGATCACCTGTGCCTGGGGAGGTCAAGGCTGCAGTGAGTCATGATTGTGCATTCCAGCCTAGGCAACAGAGTGAGACCCTGTCAAAAAAAAAAAAAAAAAATGAGCAAAGGACTTGAATAGATATTTCTCCAGAGAAGACACACAAATGGCCACCAAGGACATGAAAAGATGCTCAACATCATTAGTCATTAAGTAAATGAAAATAAAACTATAATGAATACAACTTCATATCAACTAGAATGTCTATTTAAAAAAAAACAGAAAATAACAGCTGTTGGCAAGGATATGGAGAAATTGAAGCTTGTGTACAACGTCCTGGTGGGAACATAAAATGGTGCAGCTGCTGTGGAAAACAGTTTGGCAGTTCCTCAAAAGGTTTAACATATAGGGTGGGCACAGTGGCTCACGCCTGTGATTCCAGGATGAGAGGAAGTTGGGAAGCTAAGGCTGGAGGATCGCTTGAGCCTAGGAGTTCGAGACCAGCCTGGGAAACACAGCAAGACTTTATCTCTGCAAAAAAAAAAAAAAAAAAAAAAAAAGGTTGGGAGGCAGATGCCATGGCTCACGCCTATAATCTCAACACTTCAGGAGGCCAAGGCAGGCGGATCCCTTGAGCTCAGGAGTTCCAGACCAGCCTCAGCAACATGGTGAAACCCCGTTTCTACAAAAATACAAAAATTAGCCAGGCATAGTGGTGCACACCTGTAGTCCTAGCTACTCGAGAGGCTAAGGTGGGAGGATTGCTTGAGCCTGGGAGGTGGAGGTTGCAGTGAGCCAAGATCACACCACTGCATTCCAGTCTGGTCAACAGAGATCCTGTCTAAATAATAATAATAATAATACATTAAAAATTTGCCGGGCTCACGCTGGTAATCCCAGCACTTTGGGAGGCCGAGGCAGGCGGATCACGAGGTCAGGAGATCAAGACCACGGTGAAACCCCGTCTCTACTAAAAATACAAAAAATTAGCCGGGCGTGGTGGCGGGCGCCTGTAGTCCCAGCTACTCGGAGAGGCTGAGGCAGGAGAATGGCGTGAACACGGGAGGCGGAGCGTGCGGTGAGCTGAGACTGCGCCACTGCACTCCAGCCTGGGCGACAGAGCAAGACTCCGTCTCAAAAATAAATAAATTAAATTAAATTAAAATTAAAATGTAACATATAATTGCCATATAATCCTGCAGTTCCACTCCTAGGTATATATCCAAAAGAACTGTAAATAGGTATACAAACGAATTCTAGTATAAGCATCCAATTAAAAGACAATGAATGAATTAGCTACACAAGTCAACAAAACCATAATGTTGAGTGAAAAGGCCAGCCCCAGAACACGTACAGTATGATTTATCTGTGTGATGGTCAAACAGACAAAACTAAACTGGGAAAACCTACAACTGCATAGATACTGAAACTATTACAATAAGCAAATGAAGTATACACGGTCATACCTCAGAGATATTTTGGGCTTGGTTCCAGATCCCCTCAATAAAGCCAATCATATCAACAACTTTTTGGTTTCCCAGTGCACACAAGTTATGTTTACATTGTACTGTAGTCTATTCAGTGCGCAATAGCATATGTCTAAAAGCAATGTATGTAACCTTAATTTTAAAATACTTTATTGCTAAAAAATGCTAACAGTCATCTGAGTCTTTAGTGAGTTGTAATATTTTTGCTGGTGGAGGATTTTATCTTGATATCGATAGCTGCTGACTGATTAGGGTGGTGGTTGCTGAAGGTTGGGATGGCTGTGACGATTTCTTTTTTTTCTTTTTTTTTTTTTTTGAGATGAAGTCTCACTCTGTCACCCAGGCTGGAGTGCAGTGGTGCAATCTCGGCTCATTACAACCTCCATCTCCCGGGTTCAAGCGATTCTCCTGCCTCAGCCTCCCGAGTAGCTGGGACTACAGGCACCCCCACCACACCCAGCTAATTTTTGTGTTTTTAGTAGAGATCGGGTTTCACCATGTTGGCCCAGGCTGGCCTCGAACTCCTGACCTCAGGTGATCCGCCCACCTCAGCCTCCCAAAGTGCTGGGATTACAGGAGTGAGTCACCTCGCCCAGCCAACAATTTCTTAAAATAAGACAACAATGAAATTTGCTGTATCCATTGACTCTTTTATAAAAGATTTTTCTGGGCTGAGCACAGTGGCTCATGCCTGTAGTCTCAACACTTTGGGAGGCCAAGGCGGGAGTATCACTTGAACCCAAGAATTCAAGATCAATGACTGGGCAACATGGGAAGACCCAGTCTTGCCATTTTTAATTAAAAAAAAAAATGGCCGGTTGTGGTGGCTCATGCCTGTAAGCCCAGCACTTTGGGAGGCTGAGGTGGGCGGATCACGAGGTCAAGAGTTTGAGACCAGCCTGGCCAACATGGTGAAACCCCGTCTCTACTAAAATTACAAAAAATTAGCTGGGCGTGGTGGCAGACTCCTGTAATCCTAGCTATTCAGGAGGCTGAGGCAGGAAAATTGCTTGAACCTGGGAGGCAGAAGTTGCAGTGAGCTGAGATTGCGCCATTGCATTCCAGCCTGGGCAACAAGAGCGGAACTCCATCTCAAAAAAAAAAAAAAAAAAAAAAAAAATTAGCCGGAAGTGGTAGCACGCGCCTGTAGTCCCAGCTACTCCAGAGGCTGAGGCAGGAGAATCACTTGAACCTGGGAGGTGGAGGTTACAGTGAGCCGAGATTGTGCCACTGCACCCTAGCCTGGCGACAGAGCAAGACTCTGTCTAAAAAATAAATAAATAAATTAGCCCAGGGAGGTCGAGGCTGCAGTGAGTCTTGTTTGCACCACTGTACTCCAGCCTAAGCAAAAGAAACCACTTTTTTTTTTGACAGAGTCTTGCGCTGTCACCCAAGCTGGAGTACAAGTGCAAACAAGGCTCACTGCAGCCTTCTCCTCCCTGGGCTGAATCAATCCTCCCACCTCAGCCTCTTGAATAGCTGCGACCACAGGCCACACCACCTCCTGCAGCTTTTTTTTTTTTTTTTTCTGAGACTAGGTTTTGCCTTGTTGCCCAGGCTGGTTTCAAGTGATCCTCTTCCCTTGGTTTCCCAAAAGTGCTGAGTTTACAGGCGTGAGGCACCACACCCAGCCTTGTACCCTCTTATACTTTTTAAATTTTGAACAAAACTTTACAATTTGAATTTTGAATTGTACTTACACTTTTTGAATTTTGAACAAAACTACATTTTGAATTTTGAACTTTGAATTTTGAGTTTGTAAACAAAATTTTACAAACTCTAATTCTTTTTTTTTCTTTTTTTTTAAGACGGAGTTTCACTCTTGTCACCCAGGCTGGAGTGCAGTGGCGTGATCTCAACTCACTGCAATCTCTGCCTCCCAGGTTCAAGCGATTCTCCTGCGACAGCCTCCTGAGTAGCTGGGATTACAGGCATGCACCACCATGCCCAGCTAATTTTTTTTTTGTATTTTTAGTAGAGACGGGGTTTCACCATGTTGGCCAGGCTGTTCTCAAACTTCTGACCTCAAATGATCCGGCCACCTCAGCCTCCCAAAGTGCTGCAATTACAGGTGTCTGCCACTGCACCTGGCCCTACAAACTCTAATTCTTAACTTGACAGCTTTTTGTATTTCTGCTCTCATGAATGACTCTATGAAGAAAATAAAATAAAATGAACAATTTTTTTTTAAAACTTGGGATATGGATTAGGTCATTTGCAGGGACACAGGCAGGCCTGGGGAGGACAACCTGATCCCGGTATCACAGGCCCGAAAGTCAGTTGCTCAAGCAGCAAGGATGACAGAGGGTAGCAGAGCAGACTTGGTGAGGCTCAGAGGATAGAATGTTTATCGAGAAGTGGAAGAGTCTTTTTCTGTCTGGAATTCACAAGGTGCTGGGAGAATCTGCCTCCATTTCCCCAGATAGACCTGGATCTGGGCAGAGTCAGCAAGAGTGTGTGGAGGACTTGGATGATGGCAAAGGTGGTGGGCTGCAGGGAGTAAATTCCCTCCGAGGTAGGAGGGAGAGGGAAGAGTTTGTCTGGAGGCAGGTTGAGGCTGGGAGAGGGCTCCAAAGAGCTAGGGATAATGAGCTCCGAAGAAGGAGGAGAAGCCAGCATTGAGGAGCAGTCAAGGGGGATGGATGGGAGTTCAGAAAAGATGGTTTTGCAGATGGATGGGAGTGGTGCAGGCACTTTGTTTTCACATGGCTTCTTTCCCCAAGCAGTGAGCCCCTTCCAACATTGCCAAAACTTCCTGCAGTTTTCACCAGGGTTCCTGCACTGAGGGCAAAGCTGAGTGCAGATCAAAGGAGAAAGAGAAAAAGTTGGAGGTTTTGTTGTAATGCAAGACAGTTTCATCAGCCTATGGATTTAAAAGTCCAGGCTAACTTACCTCTTCCTTTCCTATAGGTTGTTCAGAGAATATGGTTATTCTAGTGCATGCTAAGCATCTTTGTAAAAAGTAAGCCCACAGCCTAAAATACTTTGAATGTCTTAGACAAATGTCCGATGTACAGTTTTGGATTATCAAGGCCACTCCTTACCTCTATGAGTAGCCAAGGGTAGTGCTCTAAGCTGTGAGCTAGCTTCTCTCAGACATGCCCACAAACATAAACACCCTTTTTCAAAGTAAGCTGTTATGGACTCATGGGACTGGAAAATACTTTAGAGAGTAATCCCTCCATTTTATTAAAGAGAATACTGAAACCTGGGGAGCCTTGATGACTTCAAGATGGACTGGAACCTGGACCTTTTGTCTCCTAGTTATTCCTTGCATCCCTAGTCAAATTTTATTTCCTTTAAAAAATGTATTTACTTTTATTTATTATTTTATTATTTTCGAGACAGGTGTCTCACTTTGTTGCCCAGACCGGTTTCAAACTCCTGGCCTTAAATGATCCTCCCACCTCAGCCTCCCAAAGTGCTGGGATTACAGGCATGAGCCACGGTGCCCAGCCCAGATTTTATTTCTAAAGCTCACTAAGAATCCTAACTTTTTTTTTTTTTAAAGACAGGGTCTCAACTCTGTTGCCCAGGCTGGAGTACAGTGGCACTATCATGGTTCACTGCAGCCTCAACTGCCTGGGCTTAAGCAATCCTCCCACCTCAGCCTCTCGTGTAGCTGGGATCACAAGCACATACACACCATCATGCCCTGCTAATTTTATTATTTGTAGAGATGGGGTCTTGCTATGCTGCCCAGACTGGTCTCAAACTGCTGGGCTCAAGGGATCCTCCTGCCTCAGCCTCCCAAAGTGCTGGG